>NC_081425.1:2755263-3441961 GCF_949786415.1 Peromyscus eremicus | reverse complement strand
TTTCTAGAGTTCAAATCTGGATAATGAAATCCAGTTTCCTTCGCATGGTATGAAAAAAAGGAAGGGTAAGAAATACCTTCAGAAGAGGCAGGCACAGGCAGTCCGAGCCAAGGCCTGGACACTGTGTAGCTCGACCCTGGAGCCAGGGAAAAGGAGCCCGTTCCATCTACAGATTGATAATCTTCAATATTTGGGGTTTTAGCCAAAGTCTTCCGTTCACTCACTTGGGAAAGCAAAACTCTGACTGGTCTTGCGGTCTGAATCGCAATCATTTTGTCAGCATTTATGCGCTTACAAACTTTACAAGTAAGAACAGACTAGCAATTGTTTTTCAAAGGACCGAAACAGTCCTCAACGGCGGAAAATGTCCGTGCATTCATGTAAATTTGAAATTCAACTCCCCTCACCGCCCCCATCCCCTCCAAAGAAAAAAGTCACGGGCAGGCTAAGAAGACACAAAGTATGGACTGAAAGCCGGTTAGCAAACAACTCTAGATGCCATCGAGTCTCAAAGTGAAAGTCCAGCAGCGGAGTCCTGGCACCCCAGGGGTGAACCTGGGCTCTGCACGCCAGGGCGCGCGCGGAGGTGTGGATTCCGTCTCCCGGGTTTGCAGCCTCGCACTTTCCGCACCAGAACTACTGGCTCCCAAGCGGGGTTACACCTTCCTGCACCCCGCCCTGCGGCCCGCCCGGCCTGGGACCAGCCGCTCCTGCGCTTGGGTCTCCCGCCTTGGGGAGGCCTGGGGGAGGCTCTCGGGGATTGAGGACGCCAGAGTACCGCTGCCCACGGCCCAGGCCCACACAGGGCCCAGGCACCCAAGCGGGGCCTCCAAGGACACTAGTTCACACTCCTGCCGCGGATGGGCCGTCGGCCTGCGCGTCGGAGTTGGGGAGCGCAAAGCTCCTGCACCCCACCTCCTCGGCCCCAGGCCGCGCACCCCACAGCCCCTCCACGTGCATACACCCGAGATCCCGACCGCCCGAGCTGGCGAAGAACCCGGGGAAACGGTCCCCGCGCGTTGGAGCGGGGGAGGGGGAGGCGGCCGTGTTGACACCACCAAGTTGCCCGCTTCCGCCCCGGCCGCAGCCCGCCCCGGCCGCCCCAGCCTACCTGCATGCCCGGAAGGCCCGACTGCACCGGGGAGTGGGCCATGGCGCTCAGCGCCGCCACTTCCTGGCCCGGGACGCGCGGAGCCGCGCGGCGAGCAGGCCCGGGGCCGCGCGCAGCCCTCGGGTGGCGGGGCGGGCTCTGGAGCCCGAGGCCACCGCACCCCGGGGACGGTCTCAACGAAGGTTGGCGGGCCGCGTCCCCATACACCGAGCCTGGGGCGGGCAGCCAGGGACGCGGGGGCCCTCGCGCGACTGCGGCTGCTCCTCCCGGGTTCCCCCTCGCTGCTCCGCCTCGGTGCCCGCTGAGAGCCGGGCGGCCTGGGCCCGCGAGCGCTGGCCGCCTGGAGCCGAGTGGGCGCGCACAGCCCGCCGCGCCCCGCCCCGGCCCGGCCCCCGCGCCCGCCCCCGCGGCCCGGCCGGGGACCCCGCCCCGCGCTTCCGGGAGGGGGAGGGGAGGGGAGGGGAGGAGCCGCCGGGCGCCCTAGGCCGCAGTCGCGCCTCCCCGCGGGCGCGCGCGGGCGGGATCCCCGGGGCGACGCGCAGGGGGTCTTCGGAACCCCGGGGGGGGGGGGGGGGGGCCTCGCGCGCCCAGGAGATCCTGGCCGTGGGGGAGCGGAGAGCACTACCCCCTCCTACCCTTCCCTCTCCACCGGCCCCGGCCCTCCGGAGGCCAGTCTGCACTCGGGGTGTCCCCAAAGGGGCCCAGCCTGGGGCCTGTTCCCAAAGACCCGGGCGGAGCGTCTTCTCTGTCTGGGCGAAGTTTCCAACCAGACCAGGGAGGAAACCCCAAGGGTAGAGCGGGTTGGTGTTCAGCGTCTTGGCTACTCAACTCAGCCTCGCCTGGGCCGCCGGGTGTGGAAACTTAGCTGAACGGAGGAAGGGCTGCCCACCCGCCTCCCCCGCCATCTCTGGGCTGCGCACAAGCAGGGGAAAGTGGGGTGCGGAGGGGTGACGGAGGAAGGGAAGACAATAGGAGGAAACCGCGTCTAGACTCCGACCCAGCCCGCCCCTCGCCGCAGCGCTCCGAAGCCGTAGGCCCACTCTGGGCACCAGCTCTGTGCCCGCCTTCGGAGCTGCCTCTTCTGCAGCGAACAAGGAAAGACGGACTGAATCCGTGCGCCTCCAGGAAGTACTTTATTTACAAGTGGCAAATAGGAAGCGGTCTAAGAGTCTTTCAGAATCGCTGCGTCTGACAGTCTAGGAACCCGGAGGCCTCATTCATGAATGACCGTTTTACACTACGGCTGTGCGAGGTTAGGCATACAAAATGAGTCCCCAAGAGTCAGAAGTAGGAGAAAACGCATAAATCCTCGACTGAGGTACGAAAGAGTTTCTTCTCTGAGGTGTCCTTGTCTTCCAAGGTGTTCCAAGAATACAAGGTCCCTCTGGGCCCTGCATCAGAAGAGAATGTGAACCCGATTCCCTTTGGAGACCTGGGCAACTGCCTAATCGTCCTTCAGGATGTTTCAGAAAGCCTTCATGGTGACTCCTAGTCACCTGAGAAGCTTTGCCACCTTTCAAAAGTAAACTAAAAAGCATTAAAAGTATGAAGCCGTTGCCGGGCGGCGGTGGCACACGCCTTTAATCCCAGCATTCGGGAGCCAGAGCCAGGAGGATCTCTGTGAGTTCGAGGCCAGCCTGGTCTACAGAGCGAGATCCAAGACAGGTGCAAAGCTACACAGAGAAACCCTGTCTCGAAAAACCAAAAAAAAAAAAAAAAAAAAAAAAGCATTAACCCGGATACCCAAGAGTTTATGTGTTACACAGTCTGAACCTGGAAAAAAAAAAAAAATACACAAATACCTAAAATAACATGAAAGAAATACATTAGAATCTCTTCTAAGAGATTTTCAGCCTCGGAAACGTCTGCTTAAGTAAATAGTACTCTGTGATGCATTTGGGAGGCAGAGGCAGAGGCAGGCAGATCTCTGAGGTCAAGGCCAGCCTGGTCTACAGAGAGAGTTCCAGGATAGCAAGGGTGGTTGCAGAACCAGGTGGGTGTTTAAAAAAAGTTTCAGTAGGTTACATGTTTAGTAATTGTGGCTTGAATGATAATGTCCCCTATAGGCTCATGTATTTGAACACGGGTTCCGCAGTTGTTGGGTGCTGTTTGAGAAGTAGTTGCTGGCAGTGGGATTTCATGTTTCAAAGCCTGGTACCCTTCCCAGCACTCCTGTGATTCAAAATGTGAGCTCCCAGCTTCCTGTTCCACCTAATGCCACGCTTCCCTGCCAACGGACTCTAGTCTAAGACGATGAGCCCAAATAGACATTTTCCTATAAAAGCTGCCTTAAGCATGGTGTTTTGTCACAGTAACTAATACAGTAATATAGAAACTTAAGGAAAATGTCCTTACATATATTATCAGGAAAACACAGGGCACAAAACAATGTATGTAACCTGAAAACAGCCTGGGCTATGTGAGACCAAAAATAATAAATAGGTAAATAAAAATAAATGAAAAGGTAGTCTGATCTCAAGCTACTGGAATTCGTGTGTGTGTGTGTGTGTGTGTGTGTGTGTGTGTGTGTGTGCGCGCGCTCACAGAAAAAAAGCCCAGCTATACACCAAATTTTGCTATATACCAAGATTTAGCAGTGATTTTCCTTGGACTTGAAGACGATCTCTTCAGTCACTGCCAACCACAGCCTGTGAAGGCAGCCCGCTAAAATGTTTGCTAAGTGTCGGCACAGTCAAACCTACAGTGTGACGGGCGATGGGAAGAAACGAGACCAGTGGAAATGCTAGAGAGCGGTTCTGACCAAGTACTACAGAAAACCTATAAATGACTTTGTGGGACTAAGTTTCAGCAGAGAAACCACAAGAGACTGGAGGTCCCACGTGACATAATTTACAAACCATAATCAGCATCTCCGTTTGTACCCCCACACAGGTGAAGCTAAGAACTTGTCATTTACTATGGTATCTGACACACCTGAACGGTGTCAAGCTTCCAATAGCAGTGATTCCCTCACGGGCTGAACTTTACTTCTTGGACCATGTGGTACTACTGAGTACCATGTTCACTGAGAGAGAAGCAGTCACATGGGAGTTACTGGTTCACATACGTCCTTTGTAAGTGTTACTCAGTGTTCCTAGGGCGGCTCCGTCCCTTGTTTTCCCAGAGCAGAAATGGTCATCAGGACCTGAGTACAGAATTAGATCCTGCCCAACAGCTAATTGCTTTTATACCTGCATTCATTTACACATGCACTTACTCACACCTATTTTGAATGCAAACTATATGTCAAGCCTGCAGTCCAGGGTTGGGCATGCAAACCCTGGACCCCAGGTGTTTCCTTAATTCCATCCTAGAAACCAGGTCTCCCCAGTGCCTAACTTTGGAAGTATACAATGCCATAACTCAGTTACAATAGCTGCCTTTGCAGGAACGAGGGGAAAGATCATCACGTCGGCCTCCTATCAGTCTCTCTGCACCTCCAATATATACTTATGACAGATTGTAGACTTTCCTAATTCCAAAAAGAGAGACTGTGAGGGCCTCCATAAAGAGTATGCGCGTTTCTGATCTCCATGGAGATACTAATGCATCAAATTATTTTCCTCCCCTTCTTTGCCTTTTCTGTTCACTTAAAGACAGGAACTGAGCAATGAACTGTGTTCTTGACATACATTCTGGGCCACAAAAGACATTTCCATGTTCCAAAAAGAGCCTCCCCCACACAAGGAGCTCCCCGTTTATCAGTCTCCCCTAAACCAGTTCCAGTCTCTGCCAAGCTCGAAGAGTACAGCGGAAAACAGAAGTTCAGCAACAAATCTCTCCCTTGACTTTCTGAGTCGGAAAATAGACACCCCCAAATGCCACTTTATGAAGAACAGCCAGGCAGCCCCGGCATTAGCAATTTAAATGCACAGATTAAAGAAGGGGGCTTGCACGGTGAACTTTGAAGAGAGAAATACGAGTAGATTGTAAGTAACAAATAGCTACTTGGCAGTTTCCACACGTGTTTGGTACCTGGAGACAAACGCTGAGCATCTGTATGAAGAACACATGTCATCGTGGTCCGGTGACACAATGGCAGGGACACACGTACGCCGAAGAGTGGTGTGAGTCAAGCATCGTACAGTGGCCCAGGAGGCTCTCAAAGGACACAACTCTGGATCACCTTTTCATCAAAGTGTGTGTAAGTCTGCTGGGGCGGCCTCCACGGGACACACACTTCAGAAGTGCAGGAGCTGGAAGTCTGAGGTCAGGGTGTTGGCAGGGGCGGTTTCTTCTGAGGTTTGAGGCTGGCCTCCCTCCCCCATCTTCCTCTGAGTGTGTTTTGTCCTGATTGTCCCTCTTTATAAGCATAGCAATCAGAATAGATTTGATTGGGGTCCCTAATCTACCCTGTCTCCAAGTACAGCCACATTTCTGCTAGTTTCTGGTTGCCGAGGTTAGGACTTCTGAATTGCAAGGGAAGGCAAAACTTAATCCCATTAGCACAGGCTGTCACTGAGTTTCTCACCAGCCCTCTTCCAGGCTCCCCCAGTCTTAGCCAGCCTCCTCCCTTTGAGGCTGTGGGGCCTCCTTCCACTCTCTTTTCATACGTGTCTGTATTTCAGGTATTGTTCATCTTTCCTAGGGTGCCATCCTATAGTTTTATCATGCAGGAAAACGAGAGCACTACCCCTTGGTCCTGGAACTTAGAAAGTTTCTCTGGTGAGTACTCCCAAGGCAAAGGAACCACTTGGAATGCGCAGCACGAACTCCCAGGGAAGAGTATAACTGATCCAGTGTAAGCACTGATTTCAGGCCAACTTGTTCAAATAAGATCTTTCCCCTCAGCACCAGCTCTGTCCCTATGTGTGGCTACATTTTGGAAATGCAATGTCCCAGAAGAGCATAATCTCAAAGCCTCATCCAGCCAGAGGAAGCTTTTGGTTGCATCAGGACTACCCCCTAAGGAAATGCAGGCAATTCAGAAGCACCTACTAGAACAGGCTCACTAGAAAAATTCTCATGTGAGATTTTCCTCAGCAAAGAGCCAATTAACAAGGCTTGTCACACTCTGAACAGTGGCCACTTGACCCTGCCAATCAACTTCTAAAGGCTTCAGTACACAAAGACTCATGGAGTGCTACGTGTGTGGGTCTCCCTCCCTCCCAAGGCTGGGTTTGCTCTCCAACAGATCCAGAAAGGACACAAAGTGTGATGTCATCCATCCTACAGGAACAGACTGCCACTCTACTGCTAAAAAGCTCTTGGCCCTGATTCCTGACAAGGAAAATAAATTGTGGAGCATGATTTTAATTTTCACTTCAAGCAGATCCACAGAATTATGAGCCCAGAGAACACTATATAGTCACACAAAGTAAAGTGTGCTGAGGAGTCACAGTTTCAGATTCAGAATACAAATGACTTCAGGAAGCCTGAAATCATTGCCGAAGTGACCCCACCTTCAAGGATTCTCCTGCAAAAAAGACATAGATGGCATGTGTCTTGACTCTCCAGCCACTTTTGTATGGTTTCCTAGCTAGGTTAGTGATGCTGTTGAGGCCCTCTGCATAACAAGTACCAGGAACTTCCCTCCAACATCAGCAAGTGCAGAGAGAATTTTTACCTGAGCAAAGGAAAGCCAAACTTGAATAATCAGACCTAGATAAACCCAAGAAGCAATGTCATGGTTTCAATCCGAAATGTTACCAACAGGCTCGTTTGTTATTGTTTTATGATTGGTTGGTTTGGGGCCTATTTTGTTTTGGGTTGTTTTTGGTATTCGTGTGTGTGTGTGTGTGTGTGTGTGTGTGTGTGTGTGTGTGTGTGTGCATGGCATCTTTTGCAGTTGCTCTTCACTTTCTTTCCGGGAGCAGGGTCTCTCACTAACCTTGGAGCTCACAATTCCAAGTCTAGCCAGTCAGTTTGCTTTGGGGATCCCCTTTTCTCAGCCTCTGGAATTCTGGGGATATATATCCACTGTGTCTCCCTGGCTTTCACATAGGTTCTGGGGATCTGTACTCCAGTCCATTTACTATTTATTTAGGAGGGTTTTTTTGAGACAGGGTCTTGCTCTGTAGACTTGGCTGAACTGGAGCTCAATATATAGACCAGGTTGGCCTTGAACTCACAGAGATCTGCCCATGTCTGCCTCTCGAGTGCTGGGATTAAAACCACGTGCCACCATGCCCAGCCAGTCCTTATTCTTGCGCTGCAAACACTTTATCCAAAGACCCATCTTCCTAGTGCCTCCCCTTTGAAGTATTTTTATGCTGAATTAAATACAACACAAAATAGAGAGGAATCATCAACATATCATCTTAAAAGTTGCTGCAGGCCGCAGGAATATATCATGAGAACTCAGCTGGCTATGGCAAAGTCACTACCTGGAGGGATCAAGGATTTCCTCCAGAGGAAGCCAAATTCCAAGGAGTTTTTGGTGTTATTTGGCTTGTCATATATCAGCTGTATTCTGTTATGAAAATCATGTGTGCCTTCATAGTTTTCCCAATTGACTTTTCCCTAAGAAGGACTAACAGTGTGGA
Organism: Peromyscus eremicus; assembly: GCF_949786415.1. Taxonomy (NCBI): domain Eukaryota; kingdom Metazoa; phylum Chordata; class Mammalia; order Rodentia; family Cricetidae; genus Peromyscus; species Peromyscus eremicus. The sequence continues at coordinate 3,434,365 of NC_081425.1, read as the reverse complement.
CTGATCACTCTCTGGACACACACATTCCAGGTATTTGGAGAACAGCCTCAGGAAAGGCTTTCTCTGGAATCAGATATCTCCCTTAGCCACTTTCAAGGACTACAGGAGACACTGCCCAGGTGTGCGCCCAACTTCCAAGGACTAACAGTGATAACAGCCCACATGCAAGTCTCCTGACTTAAGGTAAATTCCACAAGGAGACACTGCCTAGGTCAGGTGGACATTAAGTAATAGATTTACACAATTTGGCTCGGACCCTCCCTTTATGTACCGGGACTTCCAGGGCAGGGGACAGAGAAGAGAAAAGAGAATGGAAGAACTAGATGGGTAAGAACTTGAGAGGAACAAACTGAGATGGGAAAGAACTAGATTGAAGGGCTAGAAGAGAGGATTAGAGGAACGAGATGGGAGATGAGGAAGAGCCAGATGGGGAAGAACAAGATGAGGAAGAGCCAGATGAGAGAGAAGGAGATGGGAGAGGAGCTGATAGGCAAAAGAACTAGATGGATGAGAACCTAGAAGGGACAGAACTAGATGAAGGAATTAAGATAGAACCTAGAGGGGACAGTAGATAAATAGAGAGAGAAATCAGGCAAGAAAGGAACTAGACATGAGAGCAGAGCATAAGCTTGTAGAAAGAAAACTACACAGAATAATAAAGTGTATGAACTAAGGAGTTTTGTGTACATAGATTCATTTCTTTTCTTCAAAGATTAATTATCAGCTGGTTGTAGATTCTTCCTGGACCCTGGGAGGGGACTATCGAGGGGCTGGACCCCCCTAGTCCCCGATAAAAAGTCATCCAGAATCCCAGTGTCACACCCAGGGAAGCAATACATGTCACTGCTTCTGATGCAGGTAGTGTAGGGTCACTGGAGGTGATATTCGCTCCTAAAATCAAATTGCTGTGCCAGATCCGAGACCCTGAATTTAACCAAATAGTAGAAACACACTTTTACCACCCATCTACCAAAATACCTACCATTCAGATCAACGATGGCTTTAATTGCTGACTCAACTCTTTCAGATTCTAGAAATATCCACACTGACTCATCATGAGGAGCAGCAGATATAACACATTTACAACCATGTTGTGTTGTTCATTCTCCCTCGGTTTCATCTTCCAAGTCTTCATCAGCTCCCCTGCACCTACCAAGGTCCTCAGCTGGGCCACACTAGTAGGTCACTTAAGTATTTCAGTTCATGATCTGAACATGACTTCTGGGATGCATCCTGAGACTCCCCTTCTCTGTCCCATCACCCACAACAACCTTGTCTTCCTCTTGGTGGTCTTGTCCACTGACAATGCAGTGCTCGGCCCCTGCTCACATTTCCCCAGCCTCTGGCCTTGCTAGAAGCCATATTTCTGACTTCGGCATGATCATATGTCCTACTGTGTCACCCATGTTAGCAAAGAAGTTACCCACCTTTTTTGCTTTGTTTTTATGTGTATATGTCTATCTAAAATAAGATCTCACATAGTCTAGGCTGGCCTAGAACTCATCATGTAGCTGATTCTGGCCTTGAACTACGTATCCTCCTGATTCTACCCCAAAGTGTTGACTTTATAGGCAAGGACCACAACAGTAAGCAGGCTTTTGTTTTGAATACTTGTTCTCAAGCTGGTGACTATTATGAGGTCTGTAGCACCTTTAGGAGGTGGCTGATGCAAGGTCACTAGGGGTCATTTAAAGGTCATCCCCACCCCATTCCAGTAGCTCTCTGCCTCCTGTATGTGGTATCTGAACAGCCATGGGCACACACAGACTCCTATGACTGAACCTCGCCTGTTTTCATCCCTCCTGTCCATGATGGGCTGAAATCCACCAAGAAGGAAAGAAGCCTTCCTTCAGTTGTTGCTGTAGGGTATTTTGGTTTCAGAAGTAACGAATGCAGGTGGACTCAAGAGTAGTTAAATTAAAGCCACTGAGTCCTTTCTCTTCTCTCTTACATGTGCTCGCTGGGGACAGCCCTCATCTGTTCCCCCAGTGTAATGTCAAGAGCTACTGGGGGAGGGGAGGTCCTTGTAATTCCAGAGGGAAGAGTGTCTTTTTCTTTTGGGGGCCCATATTTGAGACCTCACTAGATAAACCTGCATTTGTGGGTATCTACTCTTATGACCAGTGGGCAAGAAAGCGCAGTGACAGGAGAGACCAGTCCAGATGGCCTGCGAGGCTGCACATGGGAAAGGGCCATTCTGAGTGGGAAAAGACTCTTGGCATGATATGATCGGCCCTGAGGCTGCCCAGCCCATGTGTGAACACAGAACACACACACTCACACGTCTGCCCATACAATCTGCCTATAGGCACACACACACAACTTTTATGTATTTCCTGGAGAGAAGGAAAGAAATGTCTATTCACCTCAAGTAGAGAGCACACCGGCAGTCATGAAGGGATTCAGCTTGATGAATCAATAAGTTTATTGTTTACTTACAGGAGCATGGGTGATTCAAAGGCAGCTACACCACCACGAAGTCCCCTAGGCTACACTGTTAAAGAGTTCCCAGTCCAGAGTTTGCCTCTTCCACAGCTCAGGGAGGGGCAGCAATCTCCAGGATGGTGGGTGAGGGCCTGAGAGCTCTGTGAGCCTCTCTGATCCCTGCACTGCGGGATGGTAATGGCTGGATCTTGAGAGTCACCTGCCAGTGATCACAGCTGCTCTGAGTCAAAGATGGCAATGGTCTGTGAGATGGGTGAAGGAGGGTGCCTCTAAGCCTGACAACCTGAGTCCAGGGTAGCAGGAGAGGACAGACTCCAACAAGTTCTCTGATCTCCACACACCGGAGCACACACATACAAATGAATGAACTGCTACATTACAGTAACTCCGTGTGTGTGTGTGTGTGTGTGTGTGTGTGTGTGTGTGTGTGCCTCCATCCTAGAATAGTGCAGCCAACCTTTGAGTCTTCAAGCTCAACACCAGGGCTTCTACAGAAGCTTCCCCTCCCCACAGCGAACAGCAGGATAAGTGGGCCCTTCACAGGACAGCAGTTTATAGCCGAAGGGAAGCAGAATCCCCTCTTAGAGCGAGAAAAGTTTGATAACCACTTTAAAAACTGTCATTTGAAAGGAAAAAGGGAAATGAGCAGGTGTCACCGTCAGCCCACAGTCTGTCTGACGCCTTCCTGGAAAGTGAAGTCAGGCTGTGCTGGCTCTGTACCTTGAAGGATGCCCTCTTTTCTGTAGCCCCCACAGCCACCTGGGAGGGAAGGAAGGAGCACAAGACCCTTCCTGGCTCACCTCTTGTTGGTGAGGGTGTGGGGTCATTGCTTTAGGGCAGAGGTCTCGGATCTCTCTCTTACGTATCCTCCTTGTAATGCCTTGATTTTGCTCATAGCATCTCTTAGCCCAAAGAAATACCTAACAGGCCAGTTAAGAAACCATGCATAGCTGGGCAGATCTCTGAGTTCAAGGCCAGCCTGGTCTACAAAGTAAGTTCCAGGACAGCCAGGCCTAGAAAAAGAAGCCATGTATAAATAACTTAGCACATACATGGAGGGAGATGGCTTAGTTCATAAAGTTCTTGCCGCATGAGCATCAAGTCCTGAGTTCGATCCCCAGGATCATAGAAAAAGTCAGGGCATGGTGAAACACACCTGTAATCCCAGGGATGTGGAGACAGGCAGATTTGCAAATTTCAAGGAAGATCACTGACTAGCCAGCCTGACCTAATCAATGAGCTCAGGGGACGACATCCTGCCTAAAAAAAAAAAAAAAAGGTGAGGGCCAGTGGAATGGCTCACCTCTACATATGTCATGCACACATTCTCAATAATAGTAAGTAAACTTTAAGAAAAGGTGTATGGCTTCTAATAAACAACACTTAAGAGTGACCTCTAATCTCCATATACATCCACACATACATGTGCCTGTACACATAAATGTATACATGCATACATAAGTACATCCACACACATACATGCACCTGTACACATGAATGCATACATGCATACATAAAAAAATCCACATGTATACATATGCCTGTACACATGAATGCATATATACATGCATGTATACATCCACACACATACACGCACCTGTACACATGAATGCATACATTCATACATAAAAATATCCACACACATAATGCACCTGTGCACATGAATGTATACATACATATATACATCCACACAATTCATGTACCTGTACACACAAATGTAGGCATACATACATACATATAAAAATCTACACACATACATGTGCCTTTACACATGAATGCATATGTACATACATGCACATATACATCCACATAATACATGTGCCTGTACACATGGATGTATACATACATGCATATATACACAGAGAGAGGGAGAAAAGAAAGTACTATAAATGTCTAAATAATACATTTTTAAATTTCATTATTTTTATTTTATATGTATGTGTGTTTTGCTGGTGTGTATATCTGGGCACCATCTATGAACAATGCCTGTGAGGACCAGAAGATACATGCACCTGTACACATGAATGCATACATGCATACATAAAAAAATCCACATGTATACATATACCTGTACACATGAATGCATATATACATGCATGTATACATCCACACACATACACGCACCTGTACACATGAATGCATACATGCATACATAAAAAATCCACATGTATACATATGCCTGTACACATGAATGCATATATACATGCATGTATACATCCACACACATACACGCACCTGTACACATGAATGCATATATTCATACATAAAAATATCCACACACATAATGCACCTGTGCCTTAGATGCCCTAGAACATGATGCGGTGGTTGTGAGCTGCTGCTGGGTGCAGGGAACTGAACCTGGGGCCCCAGGAAGAACACATACACTGGGAACTGAACCCTCTCTCCAGTCCCTTACAGAATATTTAACTCCCCTCCTGACCCACCTTACTGACTAACAGGAATGCATTCCTGTTGGACACTGTAACTTCCTGACCTTAGGGCCATAACAGACGCCACAACCTTCATTTCTTGTCCACATTAATTTTTTGTGTTTTTTTTTAATCTTATCAACTGCCAAAAATATAGCATTGACTTTGCAAATGACATGACATCATTGCAAAGAATATAGTCTGATCTAATGTTGAAACAGATATTAATACCGGTCAGTGTGGTGTCTGACAGACATCTAGTCTTGCTGTATTTTCTAGAAAACAAAATATCATATGGGACCTGTGAATCCTCAGCAGTACCCAGGAGCCCCTTGGATCAGAGTTTGAGTTTTAAGGATCAGACAACCAGGGAACTTCCTGGGTGACCTAAGTCCCTGGAAAACAGAGTAGAGATCAAGGCCACGACCTGTTGAGTCAAGATGCTTCAGTGTGAATTTCACACATAGGCTAATGAGGCCCTCGGTCCAGGACTGGCCATGGGAAAGCCATGGCCCCATTCAGCAGGAGGAAGGAGGAGGCTGGGGGTGTTGTGAAGAAGCCAAGGCTCACTTGCTTCTCTAGCTTCTCCAGAGGACTAAGCTGGATACCAGATCAAAGCGTGTCAACCATTCAAAAGCTTAGCGCCTGGCTCACCTGCAGTCCCAGCGCTTGAGAGGCAGAGGCAGGAGGGTCAAGATTCTGTCACATGGTGAGTTTGAGGCTAGCCAGGGCTACATGAAGCCCTGTCTCAACACAACAACAACAACAACAACAACAACAACAAAAAACCCCAAGAACAAACAAATACCAAGTAGTTGAGGAGGTGCTCAGTCAGAAAAGCACTTGCTGTTCAAGCTGAGGACCTGAGGTCAGATACTCAGCACCATCTAAAACGCCCACAGTGCCTGTCATCCCAGTGCTGGGGAGGCAGAGACAGGCAGATCCCCATAGCCCACTGGCCAGCCAGCATAATGGAAGGGTAAGTTCCACGTTCAGTGAGAGGCCTTGTCTCAAAAAACTGATTAATTAAGGTGCAGAGTGGTAACTGAGGAAGACATTCAGTGTTGACTTCTGTCCTACATGCATGTGTACACCACACGACCACACACATACACAAAACAATTTCAAAAGCTAGGTGCAGTGGCTCACACCTGTCATCCCAGTACTCAGAAGCAGAATTGGCTTTAGTTGGAGGTCAGCCTGGGCTACAGACTAACACCCTGGCTCAAAAGAGCAATTTCAAGACAGTGAGAGCAGAGCAGTGAGCCAAACACTGTTTTAAGGGCAGGACCACGTGAGACGACTCATGTTACATGCCCATCTGGACCCATGTTTACTTCCAGGTGTTCACCTGCCTTCCTGGCTCACTCTTACTCACGATAACATAATTGTGCCTTTGGCAAGAAACACACCTCTGATTTGGGATCTTTGGAACAGACCTGCAGGTCCTCTAGAGCAATACTACATGGCTGTCACCCAAGACGGCAGTGTTTCCTGATGACCAACTTGGCTGAGGCCTGTTCGTTTCCTTTTGCAACTTACTCGAGGCCACAGAAGAAATCAGTGTACTTGGCCTGACTGTTTTAAGACTAAGAGCGTCCTGAGTGTCAGGCTGTGACGCACAGGAAGTAGTGTCCATGACCACAGTCCCAGGAAGCGGGACAACACCTAAGGTCCTAAAGCTCCGGGTCAGTTGTCTCTGGCTGGGAGCACCCTCTTCTGGCTGGGAGCACCTTCATCTGGCAGGGAGCATCCTTGTCTGCTTGGATCAGCAACCCTTACAAATGCTGTGCTACTTTGTGTGGGTGTGGAAACACTGTGAGGAAATACCATCTTTTGAACTTACAGAGTCCGAAGTCTACAAATGGTTTGTCTCCTAATGCAAGTCAGCCAGCTTCAGACCAAGCCTCATGGCCATCAGGGAACACCAGCTTCCCATCCAAGGCTTCCAGCTGCTTTCCACATTGCCCAGGCCAGTTACTCAGTTCAGTCTTCCTCTGACACCTGATCCAAGTCTTCTATTTCTCTAAACTGTTAACTTCAGATGATGGGAAATTTGCCGAAACCAGCTTAAATAGGAAGAATAAGTTATTGTCTTATATAACTGAAAGACACAGATTCTCCTTGTTTGTTTTGTTCATGACGCCAAGACTCAAATCCAGGGTCTTATGATGCTGGCATGTTGCTTCTAATCTACATCCCTGCCCTTGTGATTTTGAGGTAGAGTGTCATGTAGCACAGACTGACCATGAACTCACAATCCCCCTGTTTCCACCTCCCAAGGGCTGGGGTTACTGAAGGATACTCCTAGCCCTGCCTGAGATCCAATGTTTTCAAATTAGCCACAGTCAAGTATTAGAATTAAAATTGTGAGGGGCTGGGTTGGTGATGTGACTTAGTTGGTAAAATGATTGCCTAGCATGCAAGAGGCCCTGGGTTCAAGCTACAGCATGGCATAAACCAAATGCAGTGCACATACCTGTAATCTCAGAATTTGAGAAATAGATGCAGGAGGATTAAGAGTCCGAGGGCAGCCTGGGCTATGTTAGACCTGTCTCTAAATAAATTTAAAGATGTGTGTGTGTGTGTGTGTGTGTGTGTGTGTGTGTGTGTGTGTGTGTGTTTTGTATCCTGGATCTCTTGGAGCAGGAGTTAAATGGCAGTTGTGAACTGCCAGATAAGAATGCTGAGAACTGAACTCTGGTCCTCTGGGAGAGCAGCAAGTGTTATAAGTTGCTAATTCATCTCTCCAGTCCCATAAATAGAAAACAAATTAAAATTAAAGCTGTAAGAGGTGAAGCTGGCTTCTGATGACTAGATCTAGAGACTCAAACAAACCAAGATCTCTCACTATTTAGGCTCTTTAGTCTCTGATTTCTCCTTACACATGAGAGCAGGATGATTGTGTCTGCCCTGGAAGCCCATTATCAGAACAGGTTAAGAGTCTTGACCTAAAGAGAATCATCCTTTACGATTGAGCAAAAGTCTCAGAGCCCTGGGCATGGTAGTATACATCTGTAATCCTAGGTCCTTGGGAGGCTGAAGGAAGAGATTTTAATGAAGCCAGCCTGGCCCTCGGTGGTAGCCACTTGCCTGTGTTTGATTCCTAGCACCACAAAAGGAAAAAATAGAAAAGACAAAAGCCCAAGAAAGGGCTGTGATAGGCCATGGCATTGGAAAGTGGGGTGGCTTGAATGAGAACAGCCTTCACAGGCTCAGATGTTTGAATGCTTGGTCTTCAGTTAGTGGAACTGTCTGGGAAGGATAAGGAGGTGTGGCTTTGCTGGAGAAGCTATGTCTCTGTGGGTGGACTTTGAGGTTTTCAAACGCTCACACCAGGCTCAGCCTTGCTGTCTCTCTCTGCCTCATGCTTGTGGATCAGATATAAGCTCTTAGCTACTGCTCCAGCACCATATCTACCTGCCAGCCACAGCACTCCACGCCTTGATGATTATGGACTAGCCGTCTGAAACTGAAAGCAATCCCCCAATTAAATGCTCCCTTTTAAAGTTGCCTTGGTCATGGTGTTTCATCCCAGCAATAGAACAGTAAGACAGAGGGCACTGAGTGGTTTCTTTGAGTAAGAGATGGAGCAGAAAGTAGATAGAGGTATTTAGCAGACAAAAGCCCTGTGCTCTCTGAAGTGGAGAAGCTGGGAGCTAAGGGCATCTGCTTAATCTGATGCTGGATTAAATCCAGGATCATCTCCCAGAACTACAAGGCTAGATCATAGCCAACATACTCCTCCGTCAAAGGCACAGACAGAAAATATTTTATGATTCAACCCTACTGTGTGTCAGCAAAGCAGCCACAGACAATACATTCACAGAGGAGCAAGGTTGCATCCCAACAAAACTATTTCTACCATGGCCCTGGGGGCCATTGTGTGTTGATAAATGATGGAAGTGAGTTAGCTTGGCAAGTAGGGTAAGTGGTCTGAACTGGATGGGTTCATGGAAGCCCACAAAGGGGGAAACAGAAACTATAGCTCCACAGCCAGGCTACCTGGAAATGAGCAGAAAGATCAAGGTGCTTCCTGGCCTATAAATAAGTCCAAAATACATTAAAGTAGTTAAAGAGAAAGGCAGGGCCCAAAATACATGGCTGACAAGAACAGTAAGCAAGCCTCAACAGAAAGGATCCAGGCTTCTGGGAATAGGACCAGTGGGCCTTTGTCACAGGCAGAGGTGGGGACACATGCCTAGTATATGGGAGGTGGAGGCAGGAATCAGGAGTTCAAAGCCAGTGTCAGACAAATAAAAACTATGGTTCTTCCCCATCAGAAAGTATCTGTGATGGGATGGGGGTAAAGCTGGGTGGTAGAGTGCCACCCTGGGTCTGATCCCCAGGAACGCCCCCCCCCCCCCCCACACCTATGAAGAATCATGCAGCCTGTAAGGTAATCATCTGGGTTTAGTTTGTTTCCTTGAATATTCTAACAGAGGCAGCAGAAGAATCATTTAGTTAATGCTTGTTTGTTTATAGCAAATTTGCAAATTTAAAAATTAAAATTCTATTATTTAGAAGATGCTTATATTGAAAAACCTGCAGCTATAGATCACTGATGGAAATGTAAGTGGATGCAGTTTTCCTAGAGGAACTCTCAGTGACAGGGCAAAACTCTAAAGTATTGGTACTTGGGTTTTACACTTTTGTTTCACAACATTATGCTTAGGGAATAATAGCAACAATTTACGAGTGTACGTATGAAAATGAGATTGTATTACCGGTATAAGAGAAAAAAGAGAAACAGTTGAAATATCCAATTAAAAAGTGTTTGACTAAAAATTTTGAGATACTCCTAGAATGTAAATTCTATGTAGCAGTATAAAGTTATTGTGTACATTAATATTGGCAATAAACATGTTTATTAAAGGTTTCTGTTTTTAAGCCCCACTCCCAGTTCCTGTGGCTTGTGCCACTTGGGATTCAGCCCTAAGGCTCAGAGTCAAGGCTTCTGGTCACAGGGTTTGATGTCACCCATTGGCTGGCGGGGCTGCTGGTCACAGGATTTGATGTCACCCATTGGCTGGCGGGGCTGCTGGTCACAGGGTTTGATGCCACCCATTGGCTGGCGGGGCTGCTGGTCACAGGGTTTGATGTCACCCATTGGCTGGCGGGGCTGCTGGTCACAGGGTTTGATGTCACCCATTGGCTGGCGGGGCAGCACTATCCCTGGGCTCACCACACCCAGATGCTATAAGCTCAAGAAGGGTGAGAGGACACACTTGAGGAGGGAGAAGGAAGGACTTTGCCTCTATTGTGGCCACAAAATAAAAACAGAACCACAAAGGATCAAAAGGGCCTCCAGGTACCTGGTGTTTCAGGAGTGAGACTCAATCTGCCTCAGACCACACTCATGGCTCCACTTACGTATGCTTGTCAGACCTCTCCAGTCTGGTGCACACCTGACCACACCACAGAACTTGTGTTCCATTCACCAATGAACCTACACAGACATAGCTCGTGGGTAACTGGCTGTCTTTCTCTGCGCTTTAGCCCCTAACGTGGGTGACTCTGCTGCCTTCTTGAGGCGTGGCCCGCTGTTTGCATCTTTTTAAGTCCATTGTGGGCACTATGACATGGCATTGCTTCTCTTGTGTCCTTGGCCCGGTCTAATCACTGCACCTGCTCCAAATCCTGGGACCCATTCTTGGCCCTCACCGCCCCTTTCCTGCTGAGTCGGTTCCATCGCCCTATTTCCCGAAGCCCATCCGTTTCGTCCATCCGCCGTCTCTACTCCAAACCTTGCTGCTTGCGTGCCCCACCTCTGGGAGCATCTTCTGACACGGAAGACTTTGGCAGCCTTCCATTCTTCTTAGAACAAAGTGTGTCGTGTAACTGTTCCTTTCCTGATAGTGGCTCAGGACACTGTGATCCTTTGTCTTCTGTCTTTCCTACATCTCTTTTAAGACCAAAGATATTTAATAGCTTTGTGTGTGTGTGTGTGTGTGTGTGTGTGTGTGTGTGTGTGTGTATGTGTGTGTGAATTCTTTTCTTTTTGTGCTGAGACTAGACCATAGGGCACTACCACTAAGCTATATCTTGACACACATTAATTCTGTCCCCTTTTGAGACAGGGTCCCGCACTGCAGCCCTGGCTGTCCTGGAACTCAGTAGATAACCCAAATTTATCTAAACTCTTGGCAATCCTCATGTCTTAGCTTCCCAAGTGTTGGGATTATAGTCATGAGTCACCATGAGTGATCTTAGCTTTTATTTATGTTTGTGTGTGTGTGTGTGTGTGTGTGTGTGTGTGTGTGTGTGTGAGAGAGAGAGAGAGAGAGAGAGAGAGAGAGAGAGAGAGAGAGAGAGAATGCCATAAGAGTGTGAGTACCCACAGAAGCCAGAAGATGGTGTCAGAGTTACAAGTGGTTACCAGCTGCCTGATATGGGTACTAGGATCCAAACTTGGGTCCTCTGGAAGAGCAGGAAGTAGTCTTAACAGCTGAACCGTCTCTCCACCCCACTTAACCTTAATTTTTAAACAGTCCCTATATTCCATGCTTCCACAGCACAGCGACAAAATGCCCAACAGACACACCCTAAGGAAAGAGGTTTGCTTTTGGCTCACAGTTTAAGGGAATTCGATCCATCATCATGGGGCAGACAGAGGAGTTTCCATCAGGGAACTGATCAGAAGCAGGGAACAGGATTGAGAGCAGAGCTCAACTCCATCTCTCAAAGGCCTATCATAGTGTCCTTCCTACACCAGCCAAGCCCCACCTCCAGAACAGCCACCACCAGCAGGGTGGCAGCTGCTCAGCTCGTGACCCTGGAGAAGGAGGATCTCTCTGATTTAACTCAAGAGGTATGTAGCTAATTGTGTTTGGTGAGGAGGGAGGCAGGCAAAGGGGTGAATGTTATATTTGCTTTGGAAAATAATTATTTTTCAGTTCACGTAATTTCTTCATGTAACAAACACGTGTGAAATGCCTTTGGCAAACTCGATAAATCATCCTTTTAGATGGTAAGATCGAGATCTGAAAGCTGCAAGCGAAGAAAAGAAAACTTAGTCTATTTTTTTTAATAAGGAGACTCTGCCCCAGACTTGAAGCCACTTCTGTAAAAGGCCGTCATCTGACAAACCGAATATGTCCAGCAGCGGATCTCAGCTCCCATGTTGAGAGCCAGCATGGAAACAGACTCTGCTATCCCAGGAACTTCTGGACTCAAAAATAAAAACACCACAGTTCAATCTGAGGATTCAATTGTTGTTGTTGTTGTTGTTTGGGGGTTGAAGCATGTAGCCCAGGCTAGCCTCTATGTAGCCAAGGATGATCTTGAATTACTGATCCTTCCACCTCCACATTCTAGGTGCTGGGATTATGGGGTGCCACTGCTCCTGGTTTATGAGGTTCTGGGGATCAAAACCAGGAATTGTTTTTTTTTCTTCAGTATTTTTAAAGCAAAGTCTCACTCTGATGCCAAGCTGGCCTGAGCTTCAGGCAGTCTTCCTGTCTTAGCTTCTGGAACACTGGAATTACAAGCGTGAGCCCCCATGCCCAGCAAATTTAATTCTAAAATACTATTTTCACTTGCTCAAATGAAAAACAGGAGTTTGGGAATAGAAATCTTTTGTAAGGCTACAGAATACAATCTAAAACACATGATTCAAAAGAGGTGCCAAAACTCTTCACCTTATACAGTACACTGGGTTCACAGAGATGATAACAAACTTTATTATTTTATTTTATTGAGACGGGCTCTCACTGTAGCCACGCCTAGGCTGGAACTCACAGAGATCTGACTGCCTCTGTCTCCCATGTGCTGGGATTAAAAGCATACACCACACACCTCACCCTATATATTTTATTTTAGAGACAAGGTCTCTTGTTGCCCAAGCTGGCTTCAAACTCTGCATGTAGCCAATTATATATAACCTTGAACTCTGTGTGTGTGTGTGTGTGTGTGTGTGTGTGTGTGTGTGTGTGTGTGTGTGTGTTACCATATCTGGGTTGTGTGCTGTGAGGAACAAACCCAGGGCCTTGGGTATGCTACACAAATGCTATGACAATGGTGCCGTGTCTTCAGCTGAGTGCTGATTTAAATCACCAAATAACCCAGTTTCCAGCTAGCAGAGTGCAGGGGAGGACTGAGGAAGACTCTTCCAGAAAGTTCTGTCCTAGGGAAAGCACTGGGTATCTAGCAGAAAGATAAAAATACTTACAACTACTCAGTGAGAGAAGCCATTTGGGGAAACACCACATGTTGCATGCTACAAGCCACAGGAAAATGTAATGGAATTCAGCTACTATCACAAAAGCTGCTACTTGGAAAAGTCAAGGACTTTTCTGAAGGTCAAGCCATGGCTTAAGAAGTCTTGGTGATATTTTAGCTTCTATATATATATATATATATATATATATATATATATATATATATATATATATATATATATTAGCTGGTTCCTACAATGATTTTCTTGTAGTGCTATGTGTCCTTCCAAGAACTCCTAACAGTATATTTATCTAAAATACTTATTATGGTGATATTTTATTTGTACTGAAATGTGATTTTATTCGTATGTTAATAAATAAAGTTGCCTGGGGGTCAGAGCTAATAGCAAGCCATAGCAGAGCCGGATGTTGGTGGTGCATGCCTTTAATCCCAGCTCTTGGGAGGCAGAGCTAGGTGGATCTCTGTGTGTTCAAGGATACAGCCAGCATGGAGACACACGCCTTTAATCTCAATACCAACCATAGAAGATCTGGAGGTTTGTACAGACGGGCAGTGACAAGGAGGTCATGTGGTTGGGTTGTAGTTTACAACCAATGAGAAGGCAGAACAGAAAGTCTATATAAAGACAAAAATACAGGAAGTGGGTCTCTTGGCTGAAGAGGATAGTTGTTGCAGGAAGGGTAAGGCTCTTAGCTCTGACCTCTTGGGCTTTCATCTCTGCATTGGCTCTGTGTTTCTTATTTAATAAGACGGTTACTTCTACAACTTATCAAGCATCCAAGGCCAAACGATCTCCTGAACTAAGATAACAAACACCCTTGTGGAAACGGCCTGTTCCCTAGGTCAAGTAATAGCTTTATTTCTTGTGCAATCTGAGACCCTCCTTTTCTATTACTAACATTCTTACCTAACTACTTCTAGGAATGTAGACTGAGCAAATAGATCCCCTTCTTGATATGCTAATGGATCATTAGCTCTCAATTGACCTCCTCTTTACCACTCCCCTTTTGGGTTGTAAAAAGTACATTTTCAAGACAGTGTTTCACTGTGTAGCCCTGGCTGTCCTAGAACTCACTCTGTAGACCAGGCTGGCCTCGAACTCAGAGATTCACCTGCCTCTGCCTCTGCCTCCCGAGTGCTGGGATTAAAGGTGTGTACCACCACCATCACCTGGCTGCTTGGGGTTTTTCTAAGTTGCCTATTAACTATTGACTTTCTGTTGCATACTAAGATCTTGCTTCTTTACAAACACACACCCCATGCACACATATACTTCCTCCACCCACTGAATTCCCATCATAGCTGTATGTAATCTTTGGTAAGATCAGTATGCAGTATTGATGGCTCTCCAGTTCATGGCTAAAGCAGAGTTCCATACAGACCTTGATTTTTTTTTTTTTTAAGAAAATAAAAAGCCAGGTGGTGGTGGTGCACACCTTTAATACCAGCACTCAGAAAGCAGATGCAGGCAGATATCTATAAGTTCAAGGCCAGTCTGGTCTACAGAGTGAGTTCCAGGATAGCCAGAGCTACAGTGAGACCCTGTCTTGAAAAAGCAAAACCCCAACCAAAAACAAGAATATAAAAGTATAAAAATACTTTTTTAGTGAATAATTGAGCATGTATAGTAATTTGATTCTTTAAGAGAGAGGCTGTGTGTGCTATGGGCAGCAGCACTGGAGGGGCAGGACTACTAAAGCCCGTGGCCCAGAAAATCTCGTAGTGCAGGATTTGGGGCTGACCCTACTGGGTTTGGGTCTTATTTGGGTCTGATATTTCCTTGTTGACCTCTCAAACCCCCTTTCAGACTGAGAATATTCATCCTGTGCCATTACATATTGAAAGAATATAACTTACTTTTTGGTTTTTTAGGAGCTTGAGGTTCAGAGGTTGCCTTCACACACACTTTTGAACAGTGTTGTAATGAGTGTGTTTTTCATTATGAGAAGGCATGACTCTATGGGGACAAGGGGTGGGACATTATGGCTTAAAAGTGATGTGCTTGGATGTTAAGTTGACAAGGAGTAGGCTTGTAATTGTTAACACTGATTATCAATTTGATGGGCTCTATAATCACTGAAAAGACAAACCTCTGGGCACGTCTGTGAAGAATTCTCTAGCTTAGGTTAGCTGAGGAGGGAGGTCCATCCTGAGTCTGGGCAGCATTTTACAGGCTGTGGTCTTGGACTGAGAAACGAGGAGGAAGCCAGCTGAGCACCAGCATCCATTGCTCACTGCTGGTGTCGTGTGACTGGCTCCTGCTGCCTAGACGGACTGTCCCCTCAAACTGAGCCAAAACTAACCTTCCCTTCCTTAAAAATATGGAATATTATGATTTTATTATTTTTGCTGTTTTAGCTTTTTGTTTTGCTTTTGGTTTGAGACAGGATCTTTCCTAAGAGATATCCTCAAACCCAAAATTCTTGGCCTCAGTTTCCCAAGTTCTTTCATTATTTTTCTTGTATACTTTTTGGTGTATCATATAGCTATAAATTCATATTTTAGATTTGTCATTGTGGGTTTTGCTGATTAATATTCTATGTCCCATCATTATCCATTTCCTCAATCTTCAGAAAGTGTTAAAATCCTCTCAAGGAATTGGAGAGAATGCCCGGTGGTTAAGAGCACTTCTTGCTCTTCCAGAGGACTCAGATTCAGTTCCCAGCACACACATCGTGGCTCACAGCATTTATAACTTCAGTTCTAGAGGATCTGAAGCCATCTTCCGACTTACTTGGGCACCTGACATACATAAGGTGTACATACATATGTAAACCATTTGCACATGTAAAAAAGTAAAAATAATTAAACCTTCTTTTTTAAAAAAAGCATTTATCTTCTGGGAATGTCCCCTAACCTCATTCCAGCTTGGTGGCTCAGACCTACTGCAGTGGCTACTGCTTGGAATCAGTCCCCTTCAACGTCACCTGGCACTCCTACAACCTCTGTGACTCCCGATTTTCCAGATCTTCCTCTGTCTTTATGTCTTGGTTCCTTCTTGTGAAAGTTGCAAGACTAAATATCTGAACATATTCTTATTCTTGCTTGGAAGACTTGACCAGATACAGAAATGTGAGACAGACACATGTTCTCTTCATGATAAAGGTTTCCCATGTTGAGGCTCAAAACCCAATGGCATTTGATCCCAGGTCCCCTGAGTTTCTCCTGAAGTCAACACCATGATAATGTGTCTCCTCTTTTTGGGGAGTTTTGAAATGTTTCTTCATCCTTCATCCCCCGAGCCTTCATGATATGCCTTGGTATAGGTCTTTCCATTGGTCATGGTGGGTCCTTTAGTCTGAGATCTGGCCTTCACGGTATCTCCGCATGTTCCCGTCACTAGTCTTGGAGTTGGTACTATCTGAATTGTGCCCATGGTTTTGGGCATGCTAAGCAAGTATTCAGCCACTGAACCATACCTCCAGCCCTTGGGGTTCTGTTTTAAGCAAAGGACTCACTATATAGCCCAGGCTAGCCTAGAACTCCCAGTTTCCCGTCTCAATTTCCAGGGTGCTAGAATAATATACCATTCATCACGGCCAGCTCTGCAGAGTTATTTCTTACTTGTTCTACAGTAGCTGATACCCATTTCCTTCTCTTTGGACACAACTCAAATACAGAAACATTTCAAGAACAGAGTTCTTTGTGAGCACACTGCTGATGAGCGCCCTGTCATTGTACATTTTTTAAACATATATTTTCTATAAGCGAAGGTGTTTTTTAAACATCAAAACATTAGCATTTATATTTCACTATTATGCCATCGCTGGATCCAGTTCAAGTTTGGTCATTCAACCCATCGACACCTTTTATATCAAAAGCACTTAGTGGAATGTCTGTCCTGTTACTTAGCTGTCATGTCTCCTTAGTTTTCAAATGTCTGAAACAGGTTCCCCAAACTGACTTTTCAGGTGAAACCGTGGTATTCCTTGCCAAAGATACAGGACCTGAGTTTAATTGTGAAGAATCCCAAACGGGAGATAATCTGTGTTTCTAGCCTGCTGTCTTCAAAGGTGTTCATTTGGCTCACTTGGTTCAGGTGAAGTCTGTGGGGTCTTAACTGTACATTTTCCCCCATTCAGATTTGTGGTTTGCTTATTGGTTGGTTTGTTTGAGACAGAGTCATATTACGTGGCTCAGACTGGCCTGGAATTTGCTGTGATCCTCCTGGCTCTGCCTTCCAACTGCTGGGATGGAAGCTGCAAGCCACCATGTAATGTGCACATGTTCTATGGTGATTCGAGACTACATAAGCGTATAGTCCGTTTATTTGTTTGTTTCTATCAGTGCGAATCTGTAGGATCCTGTTTTGTTCCAGGTAGTCCATAGTTATTTATACCTTTATTATTTTGCTTTTGGAACGAACCAGATTCACTAGTAGATGTCTGTTCAAATGGCTCCTAGAGTCTTCTAACCTGTTCCTGGTATTGGGGAGTGAGTCCATATTTTCTGGTAGAGATTGTCTAGGCTCATCTGCTGTATTCTCTGCCTCAGCTCTGGATTCAGGCATAAAGAGCTCTGGTTCCTTTAATGGAGGATAGTTGCTGACGCAGGAGTGTGTGCACCAGGCAATCTCACTGTCACCAGATAATTCTACAGTTCTTCAGTAACAAGCTCGGGGTCTGTAGTGTGTGTGTGTGTGTGTGTGTGTGTGTGTGTGTGTGTGTGTGTGTGTGTTATGAGACTGCCGTTGCCATAGGGACAAGCCATGTACACACATATGTTAGTACACACCCACTCATTAGCATCTGTATATGTTTATTTTTCTTCCTGGTGATATCACTGACATTGTTACTATGGTGATAAAGATGAGTGCTGGGGATTAGACCCAGATAAATACAATCTACTGAGCAAACATCAGTCAACACCTGTATCTCCAGTTCCAAACCAATATAGATCCTTTATCAAATACATTCTTTGTAAGTATTTTTATCCTTCAGTGACAACCAACTCCTATTTTTCCTCTATGTCATTGATTTTTTACAAATTTCCTTGTATGTAACTGTTAGGCTCATGCTTATTTAACTTAACTTAATTCTGGCTTTAAAATACTTATTTTCAAGGTATCTACTATCATATGGTCATAATTCATTTTATTTTTAATTATGTGTAAGGGTGTATATCTGTGTGTCCAGTATCCATGGAGGCCAGCAAAGGGTGTTCGATCCTCTTGAGCTGGAGGAGCAGGGGCTGTGAGCAGCCCAAGGTGGCGCTCGGAGGAAGACTTGGGTTTTCGGGAACCACGAAGCCCTTCTCTAACTCCGCTCACTGGCTTACATCTTTAATTACATTTTATTAGTTTACTTCGTGTGTGCATTCACGTGTGTGTCTGCATATCACAGTGCATGTGTGGAGGTCAGAGGACAGCTTCTGGGAGTCTGACCTCTCCTTCCGTCACACTGGTTCTGGGAATCAAACTCAGGCTTTAAGTGGCGAGCACATTGTCCACTGAGCCACATCTCCAGCTCCTCTTTCCTTTCTTTCTTTTTTTTAAAGAAATACAATTATGAATCACACACATAAAATATAAATTTGACAGGTTTAGACATATGTAGAGACCTATGAAGCCATCAAGATAATGGATGTGTCTCCCACCCTCCACGCTCTCCTTCCGCCCTTCTTAATCCTGCTCCTGGCAGCCGCTGGTCGGCTCCTGTCACTCTAGATTTATGCTGCAGATTTATAACTACTTCAGAGTCCAGCCCTTGGGAGAGGGCGCTGTCCAACCAAGTCAGAGAGCATGGCGCTGACGGCACAGGCAGGCAGCAACCGGAAACGCCACGAAATGGGAAGCCTGCCCTTCTTCTTCTGTGTGTTTTGTTCATCTTTTCTCAGCATGTGTTGATTAGATGTAATAAAGGTTTCACTGTGACCTTTGCATGCACATGTTTTATCATATTATATATTATATATGATATATATATCACTCTCTCCACACTCATGCACATATAGACAGGACTAACTGGACTTGGTGGGTTATCAAAAAAAAAAAAAAACCCAAAAAAAAACAAATAAACCCAAAAGACATGAAGTGGAGGAGGTGTGTTTAGAGTATATGGAGAGAGTTGGAGGAAGAAATTGGAGTCACATATTTCATTATATACATGTATGATGAAATTTTCAAAAGTAAAGAAAAAATTTTTGAAAGAGGAAAAATTATCTCTTCAGTTTAAGAAAATAAACAAGGGCTGGAGAGATGGCTCAGAGGTTAAGAGCACTGCCTGTTCTTCCAGAGGTCCTGAGTTCAATTCCCAGCAACCACATGGTGGCTCACAACCATCTATAATGTGATCTGGTGCCCTCTTCTGGCGTGCAGGCATGCATGCAGATAGAACACTGTATACATAAATAAATAAATCTTTAAAAAAAAAAAAAAAAAAAAAAAAAAGAAAATAAACAAAACCCAAGAGAAAAACCAAAAGTTCAGTGATTCCATTTAGATGAGCTCCTGCTGACAACACAGGATGAGGAGATGGTGGGGGTGGGGGAGGAGGAGGGGAGTGGGGGTGTGGGGGGAGGGTGGCCAGGACCTCACCTCCTTGGTGGACCAGAGGAGAGAAAGTCTCTAGGAAAATATCCAAACCCATTGTCCTGTCTCGTGGAGTCTGTGTCGTTTGTAAGATGGGAGTCTGACTTGTGTGTGAGTTACTGTGGTAAGAATGATGACAGGGTTTGAAGGTTTGGGGGAGGTCTGTGAACCTAGGACTTCAAGCACGCTAGGCAAGCCCTGACCTGCAAAGCCACACCCTTCGCCCAAGGACCTGAATATCGACGTGAGTTTTAAGTCCATTAGGGGAACTTTGTGGTCCACGGATAGGCCCTGACCTCTCTCTGAGAATTCTGCTCTGGCCCCACTTCCCACCCATGGAGGACGTTACCACATCCTTACCTGCGTCTCCCTCACATAAGTCCAGGCCACAGCAAAAGGCTGTTTCCCAGGGTCACTGACTGCTTCTGTGAACAGCTCTAAGGTCACTGCCACCTCTTTTCTCTTTTCTCCCCACCCCTTTTTCTGTTTTAAATTTTGAGACCGGTTCTCATTGCATAGTCGTAGCTGATCTGGTACTAGCTCTGTAGACCAGGCTGGCCTTGAACTCACAGTGATGTACCTGCTTCTTCCTCCCAAGTGCTGGAATTAAAGTTTGTGCCACCAGAACCTCCGGCTTCTGACTCTATAATGTCTACTCACCGGTCCCTCCTCTGTCTTAAGCGTCTCTGGATTTCTCTGTCTGTGGCAGCGGCTGCAGGGACATGCGTCTGTCTAGTCTGTGGACCTAGAGTCCCCTCCTCCTCTTCCTCCTCACCCACCTCACTCCAGGGATGATTTTCTGCTAAGAACCAGAGAGCCTGCTAGACACATTTGGAAGAGCTGTCCCCTTTGGCCTAGAGCTGCAGGCCCTCCCGCTTTGCTGACTTCCCGCGTGGTGTCTGGTTCTCCCTGCTGGAGCATTTCTCACCCTTTAGAAAATACTACGTTACTACACTGCTATCATGTAGTTCCGCTTCTCCCTTCATTGCTTAACTTTTTAAAAAGGAAACTGAGAAGAAGTTTATTGCAGAGCCGAAGAACATACTCAAGAGAGTGTGAGGGCTTCTCCAGGGAGTTGTCACATTGCCTAACTTTATTCTCATTATAGAGAGGTAGAGAGAGAGAGAGAGAGAGAGAGAGAGAGAGAGAGAGAGAGAGAGAGAGAGAGAGAAATCCAAGAGCTAAAAAGAAAAAAAAAAAGGAAAAAATTAACATGGAAATTTCTTCTTTTAAATGAATAAATATCAGCACAGCACAATCACATAGTTACCAGAGCGGTCTGAAGAGTCCCAGTTACCACCTGCAGTTTGGAGCATGCCTGAAGAGTCCTCCTTCCCACACTCTGGATTGCTTCACCGGTGGCAAGCAGTGGGTTGCCTCTATCTGATTTATTTGGACCTGTTTTTCTGAGCTCGGCTATTCAAGTCTTTGGGTTCCTGGTCTGTTTCCTCTTTGCTCGAACTGATTTACTTGGTTCTGCTGTACACTGTCTCCTGAGTGCAAGAGTTTATAACGTGCCCTTCCTGCTGATGCACGGCTGCAGAGAGGAAACAGGAGGTCCCAAGAAACTGAGTGCCCTGGCCTGTGACATTGTTCCTTCTGGTTCCTGCCCTTGTGGAGACCACGGCTCTTCCTGTGGGTTCTGTGACCTTCTGAATGTCAACTCACTTCCCATTTGGGCTAAATTTAAGCAAGCCAGTTTCCCTTACTTGCTATCCCCAAAATTGTGACTCGGGGACCCACACTCCCTTGGGGACATCATAGCCACTCACCCCTTCCAAAGCTCTAGTGCCTCCACTGAGAACAGTGCCTTCCAGTGGCAAGCAAAAGGCAAATTACCAGTAGGCAAGCCCAGAATTTATGGAATCTGAACTTGCCTGTCACTCATTCCTACTAATTTAGCCTATATGTGTACTTTTGTGTTTGTTTCTAAACATTTAAAGGCTAAATATACATTGTATTTATACAAAGTACATGACATATATACATATTTATGTGTATCATTCTTGTTTTAGAACAAAATTTTATTGTAACCAAGAGCTTTAAAAACTTAATGAAAATTACATATCTTTCTCATTTATTCAAAAGCCTATTTATAAAAAAAGAAAGAGCTGGCAGTGGTGGCGCACGCCTTTAATCCCAGCACTTGGGAGGCAGAGGCAGGCGGATCTCTGAGTTTGAGGCCAGCCTGGTCTACAGAGCTAGTCCAGGACAGCCAGGGCTGTTACACAGAGAAACACTATCTTGAAAAGAAAAAGAAAAAAGAAAAAAAAGAAAAGAAAGAGAGAAAGGAAGGAAGGAAGAGAGAGCGAGAGAGAGAGCGAGAGAGAGAGCGAGAGAGAGAGCGAGAGAGAGAGAGAGAGAGAGAAGAGAAGGCAACAGTAACTAGAAAGACAGCTCAGCTGGCTAAGGCACTTGCCACCAAACCTGAAGCCCTGGTTTGGTCCCCAGGACCTACATGGTGGAAGGAGGCTGCTGACTCCTGAAAGCTGTCCTCTCACCTCCGCTGTGGAGCATGTACCACCCACCCCATAAATAAATACAAAGATGTGATAAAAACAAGCCTAAGTCCTCTCCTTGCTAGTGTGTTTCACCATAACCTGCCTGAAAGATGGTTCCGTGACTTGAGACAGAGGGTTATTTGTCATTGTTCTTTTCTAAAAGCCCTGAAATACATCATTAGGTTTCTCTCTAGCTGTGATTTTTAAAAAAAGCTATGTTACTCAATAAAGAGGCTTTTCCATGAACAGACTCAGTATCCCCATTATAAAGAGAACGCATTATACAATGACTGAGCAGCATTTTTTTTTTTAATTAGAAAAAGCAAGAACTTCCCTAGAACCTTCTGGAAGCTGTTTATCCATCTCTCAGGCTTCAATTTCTTCCTTCATGGAATAATGAAGTTGGCCCAAAGACTCCAATTATTCCTTATAGTACTCAAACAGAAGGTACCGGAAGGAGCTGTGGGCCCCACACTGGCATGGAGAAACACTGGCCTCGAAATGAGTTCTCATCCCTCATCTCTTACCTCTCCCTCCCCACCATCCTGAGGGTCCCTCATCTCTTACCTCTCCCTCCCCACCATCCTGAGGGTCCCTCATCTCTTACCTCTCCCTCCCCACCATCCTGAGGGCTTTCTTGTTGACTCTGTCCCTGTTCTATCATTTTCAGTCTCCATGGATCTGATGGCATGAAGCATCTCCTTTAAGTTGAATCATGTAATGCGTGTAATTATGTAACTTAGCATAATTTCCTCAAGGTTCATCCATGTTATTGTAGCATGGGCCAGGATTCCGTCCTTTATTTAGGTTTTTTAATTACATTTGTTTATTTACAGGGGAGTTGGTATGAGCCATGGTGAGTGTATGGATGTCCGAAGACAACTTATGGGAGTCGGGTCTCCCCCGTGCCATGTGTGTTCCAGGATCAAACTCAGGTTGTCAAGCTTGCTGAGAAGTACCTTTCCCTCTGAGCCATCTCACTAGCTTCTTTATTTTTTGACGAGGTCTTGATGTATAGCCTAGGCAAGCTTTAAACTCAGGATTTTTCTGCCTCAGCCTCTCAAGTACTGGGGTTATAGGCATGCAATACCATGCCTAGACAGAATTTTCTTTCTTTTTAAGGACGTTAATATCCCAGTGTGTGTCCGACATACCTCTGTTTGTTCATTCATCTCTGATGGACACTTGGCTTGTTTCTACAGTTGGCTATCATGAACAACACCACTGTGAACAAGGGTGGACAGGCATCTTAGTTCCTGCCTTCAGCTCTCTTGAGTATTTGCCCAGAAGTGGAATTGTTAGTAATTCTATAATTTGGAGGGAACTATCAAACTATTTCACAATAGCTACATTATCTTATATTCCCAATAGCCATCCATAAGGGTTTTGATCTCTCTGTATCCTGGCCAATACCAGTAAATTTCCATTTTTTTCTTTTCTTTCTTTCTTTATCTAGTTTTTGGTTGAGACAGGGTTTCTCTGTGTAGCCCTGACTGTCCTGGAACTCACTCTGTAGAACAGGCCACCCTCAAACTCAGAAATTTGCCTGCCTCTGCCTCCTGAGTGCTGGGATTAAAGGCATATGACACCACACCCAACTAATTTCATTTTTTTTTCCATAAGAGAGCTTCTAATGAGTTCATGACCTTATCTTACTTAATGATATTAGCAAAGACTGTTGTTACTATTGTTGTTGCTGTTAAAGACAAGGTCTTAGTATATAGCTTTAGCTGGCTTGGTACTCACTTTGTAATGCAGGCTTGCCTAGAACTCATGGCAATCCACATGCCTCTACCTCTCAAGTGCTAGGATTGTGGGCATGTGCCACTGTGCCCAGCACAAAGACCCTGTTTTCAAGTAAGAATCCATTCCAGGGTTCTAAGAAGAATATAGATTTTTTCAGATGGACACTACTAAACCCAGAATTTCTCATAAGAAAAAAACGAAAGTAAAGAACATGATGTCCAGAAATCAAATTTCCCCTGGGCAGGTTTTGATATATGACTTTGAGTCTGAGGAGGGAATGAGGTCATCCCTAGTTGTCCTTTCTCATGCTGATGACTGAATTACTGCTGCTTTTGGGAGAGAAAAGCTGCTGAGTGAACTGGACAGACACGTGGATGTTTACGTCATGTGCAGAGTGCCAGGAGCTTAAAATAGCAAACGCCCAAACCATTCTGAATCCAGCAGACCAAAAGCCAAGAGAAAAGCATTCATATATTAACTAACTTATTAAATATTCATGTATTAGTTAGGGTTTCTAGAGCTGTGATGAAACACCATAACCAAAGCAACTTGGGGAGGAAAGGGGTTATTGGCTTATACTCCACATCACTGTTCATCATTGAGGCAGGAGCTGATGCAGAGGCCATGGATGGGTTCTGCTTACTGGCTTGCTCAGCCTGCTTTCTTATAGATCCCAGGACCACCAGACAAGGGACGACACCACCCACAATGGAAATAGGGAATAGGAAAATGCCCTACAGACTTGTCTGTAGCCCAATCTCATGGAAGCATTTTCTCAGTTTCTCCCTCCCCTCAGATGTCAAGTTGACAAACAAAACAACGCAGAAAAAAAAAAAAAAAAACCCAGCCAGAACGGTGTGTTTCTGAGTTTGATAGAGCGGTACACTCTTATTATCCCTACTGCTTGGGAGGAACGGTTTGTGTTTCTGAGCTCGATATAGCGATATACTAGGTGTGTTTCTGAGTTTGATGTAGAGGTGTACTAGGTGTGTTCCTGGGTTCGATGTAGTGGTGTGTTCAGTGTGTTTCTGAGCTCCATGTAGTGGTGCACTCTTATCACTCCTGCTGCTTGGGAGGCTAAAGTAAGACCCCAAGTTCAAAGCCAATCTGGGCTAAAAAGTGAGCTCCAGCTTGGGTAACTTAACCAAGCCCTGTCTCAAAATGAAAAATAAAAAGAGCTGTGGGTTTAGCTTAGTGTTAGGGTACTTGCCTAGCATGTATGCCCTTAGTGTCAATTCCTGGTACTATAAAAGCAAGCAAACAAATATTTTTGGACATAAATGGTAAGTTTACATGTATCCTAAGACATATGGGGTGGACGAAACGGCTCAGTGGGTGAAGGTGCTTGCCACCGAACTTGGTGACCTGAGTTTGATCCCTGGGACCCACATGGTTAAAGATGAGAACTGACTCCCTCAAATTGTCCTCTGGCCTCCACATGCATGGTTGTGTGGCATGTACACAAAACAATGCATGAAGTGTATTAAAAATATAAGATTTTTAAAGAAATATGCTAACGTTCCCCATCTGAGCCTGAGTGTATGCCCTTCAGAAACTCTGATGGATAAAGAGAACTGGGGAACTGATCCCCGTGGAGACTGAGAACTTTCAGGTCTTCTGACTTTTGGATTTAAGGCCTTAAGCTTGAGCCTAGAGAGATCACGGATTGTTGGTTGGGTGACTGTCACTGAAAGAAAGATGGAAAACATAACTGGCATGTCACACATACCAAGGTGAAGTATTTCTTATCAGTCCTGGGTGACTGAATGGCCTCTTCTTTGTATTTCCTGTCTAGGGGAGGTTTTAACTCCTTGGGGATAAGATTTTAAAATTAGCAATTGTCAGACTCTGAGCTGGAGAGATGCTCAGTGGTTAAGAGCACCTGCTACTGTTGCAGAGGACACAAGTTTGGTTCCCAGCACCCACATCAGATGGTTCACAACTACCTGTAACTATAGCTCTGGGGATCTGACACCTTCTTCTGGCATCTGTGGGAACCAACCTGCACTCACATGCACATACCCACACACAGACACACGGACATATGAATTAAAAAAAAAAGATATTTAGAATAAACAGTGAAAATCCACAAAAGGAAAATATGCATTTGTGTAGTTATTGCATTTCCAAGAATATTTACATAGAAAATATATTCCAGTAAAATTAATAATTAATTCATGAGTAGTTAATTAAGGGCTGGGATTCTGTAGCAACTGGATGACCTTGGTCACAATGGAAGATGTTTTCCGGATTCCATATCACATTTGAGGAAATAAAGTGGCATTCCTTTCTACCCTCCCTCCCCACTTTCTCCCTTCCTGCCCTTCTCTCTCCTTCCTTCCCTTCCTCCCTTCTTCTCTCCTTCCTTCAAACAGGTATCTTGCTACATTGTCCAGACTGGTCTCAGACCCATGAAAATGAATAATCCTCCTGCCTCAGCATCCCTAGTAGCTCTAAGTACAGCTACATGCCATCACTCTCTCTTCAGAGTGGCTTTCTGGAGAGTTGAGTCTCGGTCGGGTCCCAGTTTCTCATTCTGTGGACCCGCAGGCCACCAGCTCTCACACCTCCAGTTGGTATGTTGCCTCTGTGTGTCTCTCACCCAGTCATCTCTGCTGGTTCAGACCTTCATATCTGCCTGCTAGCCCCAGAGATGTTCCTTGTTCAGACTGACACCAGCATGCTTCTCTATAAATCTAGTGCTTCCCCGCCACCTTTTTTTTTTTTAATTGAAACAGTCTCACTATGTATCCCAGGCTGGTCTGGGACTCTGTGAATCCCAGGTTAACTTCAAACTTGTGGCAATTTCCCTGCCTTTGGCTGTTAGTGCTGGGGTTACGGCATATGCTGCAATGCTGGGCCTGTGGTGTCTCTCTTTCTTAGCTTCAGGGAGTGACTACCCTCACTGGTTGCGTTCCCAAACCCCAGAGTCATTCCTACCTTTCTCTTTCTCTGTGGTAGGTCCCCCAGACACTAATCAAACCCTCTGCCACCCCGTCTTGGTCACTTAGCTCCAGCCACATCACTCTGCTCTTACACCACCATGCCGGCCATCTTGGCCTCCCAGCAACAGGCTCCTGGTGGGATCCCAGCCTTGCCTTCTCCCAACCCACTTCTGACACCACATTCAAGTGGTTGTCTTTGTAGACTGAAAACTTCATCATTGTTCTGCCCACATCTCTGCTCATAATTCTCAAAATCTACCAGTAACTTCCAGATCCCTAAAATGGCCAACTTATTCACAACCAAGCTGGCATGACCCACGCCTCTGCTGCGAGTCCCTTCAGGACTGAGTGTCCAGTGATTTTCTTCCAGGTATGGCTAGAGGGATCCCGACTTTCTTCTTTGGTCCCGATTTATATCCCCATTTTTCCTTGCCAGGCAAACTCTTGGGAGCATTGGTGGCTTAAAGACAGGAGCTCATATATTCCACACAAGCTTTAAACTCACTCTGCAGCCAAGGATGACCTTGAATTTCTGATCCTCTTGTCTCTACCTCCAAAGTCCTGGGATTACAGGCCTGCATCACCACATCAAGTTTTGAGCAATGCTGAGGATCCAACCCAGGGCTTCATTCATGCTAGGCAAACATCTGACCTTATAAGCTACATTCCAGCCTGTTCTCTGTCCAGTTCTCTCTCTCTCCAGTTCTCTCTCTCTCCAGTTCTCTCTCTCTCTCTCTCTCTCTCTCTCTCTCTCTCTCTCTCTCTCTCTCTCTCTCTCTCTCTCTCTCTCTCTCTCTGTTGACAAGGTTTCTCTGTGTAGTCCTGGCTGTCCTAGAACTCATTTTATAGACCAGGCTGTCCTGGAACTCACAGAAATTCTCTAGCCTCTATCTCCTGAGTGTTGGGATTAGAGGTGTGATCCACCACCTCTTGGCTTCTCTGTTCCTTCCTTTCTTCCTTCCTTCCTTCCTTCTCCCTTCCTCCCTCCCTCCCTCTCTCTCTCTCTCTCTCTCTCTCTCTCTCTCTCTCTCTTTCTTTCTTTCTTTCTTTCTCTTTCTGAGACAGGGTTTCTCTATATAACAGTCCTAGCTGTCCTGGAACTTGCTCTATAGACCAAGCTGGCCTCAAACTCACAGAGATCTGCCTGTCTCTGCCTCCCAAGTGGTGGGATTAGCGGCGTACACCACTACCACTGCCCAGCCTTTGTCCTTTTCTCAGCACTCTTAGCATACAGTTCTACTTCCTGATGCAAGATGTTTGATGATTTTCTTTTAACCCCTATAATACCATGTGATTTTTTTTTTGAGTTTGTGGGCTCTCAATTATGTTATCCAAATTAGACTCAAACTCCTGAGCTCAGGAGACTCTCCTGCTTCAGCCTCCTGAAGCTGGGACTGTGGGTGCTTGCTACTGCCCCCCATCCGGATTTTTATTATCATTGACATTTTTAAAAATTACATTTATTTGTTTGTTTGCTTGTGTGTGTGTGTGTGTGTGTGTGTGTGTGTGCGTGCGCGCGTGCACTCATGCACCATAACACTTTTGTAGAGGCCAGAGGACAGCTCAAGGGGTGGGTTCTCTCCTTCCATCACTCGAGTCCCAGAGATTGTATTCAAGTCATTAGGTTTAGCAAGAGTCTTTCCTCACTGAACCACCTCATCCACCCTTCTCATTTCCACAGTAGAGCTGAGAAAACAGACATAATATTGCTCCAAATCATCCAAGAACCTTAAAGAGGTTCTACATTTGTATCCAGTCTTCTACTTTCCACACTTAACTTCATCTGCTCTCTCATGCTCAGAACGACTGTTACTTTGACACACCCCTCACTTGCTCTGGAACCTCTGCCCATTCTGCTGTATTGTTGTTCATTTGTCTAGAGTTTCTCCATATGGTACAAGCACCACTATGTATTCTAATACCCTTTACCTTTACACAAAATTTTACACAACATATCCTGTTTTTTTTTTTTTTGGCTTGTTTTAAAAAAATCAACAATACACAGTCACTTAAAGTGACAATATATTCTGAGAATTATGTCATTGTGCAATGTCTATGGTGTGTAAAATCATCTCAGAAATGTCTTTACTTAAACTGAGATAGTTACAAGGACACTAGGCAATATAATCTTGTGGGACCATTATGATATATGATCCATTGGCCCAAACTTCCTCGTGTAGCATGTGACTATATATTGAAATGTGTCCATAGCAGGACATCATTCTTGCTAATAGCTATGGAGCAGTTCATTGGATGGCTACATTCCATGATTTACTTTGTCCTTTACCGATGGGATTTGGCTAATCTCCATTCTTTGTCTATTAGAAAAATGCTGTAAGGAATAACCTTGACTAGACTTCATGTTGTACATGTAAAATAAATATGCTTGAGTCAAAGGATGTATTTGATAGATCATGCCATCTAATATACATCAAACCATCTAATATACATTCCCTTCAGCCTCTGCTAGAGCTAAGTGTCTCATCCAATAAAAACACACAACAGCTTTTAAAAACCAGGACAAATAATACAGGGCTTGACTCAATGATCCCGAAGTGTGTAGAGGACACCAACATACATGTAAACAGGAGTGTTCAATGGGAAACTGCAGCATAAGGCAGACTGGAGTCAGACGTGGTGGCCTACACCAGATGTGGTGGCACACACCTGTCACCCCGGTATACAGGAGATGCGATCAGGACAGGAAGGTTGAGAATTCTGGGCTAGCCTGGGATATATGGTGAATTCAAGACAACATGGTGAGACCCTGTCTCAAAAAATGAAGTACTAGGCTGTTGTTCAGTGAGACCCTGGGCTCAGTCTTTAGCACTGAAAAAAGGTTGGACTGAGGATATGTTGTTGGTTTTCCACCATCAACAATCCCTTCACAGTCCCCAGAGACTGTACCAGGACAATGGTTCTTTCCTTGCTTGCTTTCCCACACTCTTCTGTGGGAAGTGTCCCTCAACATCCATTCTTTCTCTATTTGATGTAATTGGGATTAACTATTGAGTGTGTGGTGACTCCACTAAAGACTACATTTCCCAGAATCCTTTGTAACCAAATTCTAGGCAACATGATGTGCACAGAACTGCTGCATGTAACTTCCTGATAGTGGCCCTAAAAGCAGAGGCATTTCCTTATCTCTCTCCACCCTCTGCCTGGCTACAATGTAGGTGGGACAGAAGCTGAGGACGCCAAAGCCATAGACAGATGGTTACAGGGGCTCTGACAAGCCTGAAGTGGCCCACAGGAAGTTAAATTTCCAGCTGGTGTCATGGTGTATGCAGCAGAAAACTGAGGCAGGAGGATAGTGAGTTTGAAGTCAGCCTGGGCTGTAGGTGAGACCCTATCTTAAAGCAAAACCAGAAATAAACAAGAAACAAATAGATTAAAACAAAAAATTGCACTTTCATCTTATTAAGTAGAAGTTTCTGTGCTAGGGTACAAGTGGAAGGCTGAGTGAGAGAGACACTGCCAGCAGCCACCATGACAAGCCACATGTGAAGATGCCGGTAAGCCATGAGCCATGTGGCAAGGTATAGATTAACGGAAATGGATTAATTTAAGCTCTAAGAACAGTTAGCAAGAAGCCTGCCACAGCCATACAGTTTGTAACCAATATAAGTCTCTGTGTTTACTTGGTTGGGTCTGAGTGGCTGTGGGACTGGTGGGTGAGAGAGATTTGCCCTGACCGTGGGCCAGGCAGGAAAACTCTAGCTACAGGTAACTGAATGAAATCCTCACTAATAGACCTGAGCATAAACATCTGTACTAGTTTTTGTTTGGCTTTAGCTCTTTGATCCACAGAATCTGGCTGCTACCCACCCTCTTCCCAAGCCCAGCAATGCTATCTATGTTCAATGCTATCAGAGTTCAGGTCTTGGGCATAAGGATATCTCCTTCTACCCTGGTGCCTCCCAGTGGAGCTAGCCGAGGAATCTGCACCGTAAATCTTAAAGATAACGGTACTTAAGCTACATATGGTAGCTAAAATATTGAGACTGGGGAGGTTGAGGCAGGAGTTTAGTCCAGCCTAAGCTACAAAGCAAAATCTTAGCTTAAAAATAAAAAAGAAAGAAGAACAAAACCAAACCAGAATCAATACTTCAATGGATACAAACCACACCATTGCCAGTTGAGGGGTGGGGCAAGGCCTGTCACTGAGCCAAGAGCTTGCTGATTGGTTAGTCTAGTTAGTCTAGTTAGTCTAGAAGGTCTTGGGAATCCCCTGTCTCTGCTTGGGTTGCAGGTAGACTGTGACAACCGCCTGGTTTTGATGTGGGTATCGGGGCTCACACGTCAAGCCAAGTGCTTTATCCACTAAGCCATCTCCCTGGTTCCCACCGCAGAATTCTTAAATTAAACCTTCTCATTGGATATTTAGGTCATTTTCAAATATTTGTCATCACAAAAAAATAACATAGTAAAAGAAATGGGCTGTGAGGGAGGCAGACGGGAACTTAACTTCTGTTTCTGCCACTGACTTCCTGCACATTTCCAGACAAGGTGGTTTTCCTCTGTGGACATCAGTCTTTCTGTAAACACTGCAATGCCCAACTCTAATGACACAATGGCACAAACCAGCTAGGGCACTCACGCTGGCATCCAAGGGTGAGCATGTGACTCTCCAACACAGGGTTGTGCTGTGGGATGGTCTGTGTGCTGTGAATGTTTTGTTCCCATTGGTTGATAAATAAAATGCTGATTGGCCAGTAGCCAGGAAGGAAGTATAGGCAGGACTAACAGACAAGGAGAATTCTGGAAAAAGGAAGACTGAGTCAGGAGACACCAGCCCGCTGTCCAGGGAGCAGCATGTAATGGCACACAGGTAAAGCCACGAAACATGTGGCAACATATAGATTAACAGAAATGGGCTGAATTTAAATGTAAGAGCTAGTCAGTGGTAGGCCTGAGCTAATGACTGAGCAGTTTTAATTAATATAAGCTTCTGAGTGATTATTTTATAAGTGGCTGTGGGGTCCATGGGGCTGGTGATTATTTTATAAGCAGCTGTGGACTTCAGGCCCAGGCAGGACCTTAGGAAAACTTTTAACTACAGGGTTATTTTGGCAAATGATGTTTCCAATGACAAATTTCCAGAAGTGAGGGGCTGTTGGGTCAAAGGACAGAACATTCAACACCTATTCTGAGTTTTCCTTGACTCTTGGACTTTGCTATGGTTTTCTCAAATGAAGAACCAAAGTTCAAAGAAATTAAGCTGGTCTCGGGCTCAGTACTCATAAACTGTAGAGACCAGATTAAACCCATATTTCTAACTTTTGGTGGGAACAATTTCTATCAAATGTTACTGACTGCGGCTCAAACCCTTACAGTACAGGAAATAGAATTAAACCCTTTGCAGTAAATCAACTGCATGAGCCTCTTGTCTCAAATTCTGCTGTGATGACAGAATAGCACATACTCAGTAGTCCGTAAAGAGGTTATTTTCTGTGGTCCTAGAGGCCAGGAGGTGCAATGCCAAGCTGCAGCATGGCCGGAGGGCCTTCTTCACGCGCCGTGACGTGGCTGAGGTGTGTGTGTGTGTGTGTGTGTGTGTGTGTGTGTGTGTGCACGCGCTCAGCTCTCTCTTACTTCCTTCTTTCTCATTTTATGTTGTGTGTGTGGTGTTTTGCCTGTACCTGGTGACTGTGGAGGCCTGAAGAAGGTAGGGGATCCCCTGGAAATGGAGTTACAGACACTGTAACTGGAGTTATGAGCTGCTATACAGATGCTGGAATTCAAACCTGGGTCCTCTGGAAGAGTAACCGGTGCTTTTCCCTGCCTTGCCATCTCCAGCCTGCTCCAGCCTGCAGGAAGCTACAGCTCAGTGCTGTCACAAGCATGCTATTCTCTCGGCCTCGTCTAACCCCAAGTTCCTCCCAAAGGCCCCACCCCGAGCATCATCAATGTATCGATTTGAGACTCAAGTTTGCAACCTATGAACTTTGGGGACACGGTCACAGTATAGTCCCTCCTTTGTAATTCTGTTGTTTCATCCTACCTCAGAGAACTTTATGGACACACCATAAGGAAAGGAGTGTTCTGGAAAGCCATCAGCGCTGGGGCGCTTCCCAGCCCTGTCATCTACACTTCCCGATATCTAGAAAAGTCAGCTTATCTCTTATCTGTAAGGTGAGAACTCTGCATGGTACCTAAGGCCACTTCTAGTTTAAAGTCCTTTGTTAAGTAAGTGATGTGGAAGGATGTGAAAAATCAGGACTGAAGCCGTCTTCCCAGAAGTCTGCCACTGAGTATCATCGCTGCGGAGTAAACCCTTGCAAGTGTCCCTTTATCCTTCACCCTTTCTCTCAAAACACCCTCATGCACCAAAGGAGCCTCTCAAGGTGGCATTAGCCCCTAAATGCTGGTTAGAAGGTAGTGACAGAAACCTAAAGTTGGGTCTACTTAAGAGGCATTTATTTATTTACTTGATTTTTCAGACAGCCTCTAGCCAAGGCAAGCCTTAAACTCTCTACGCAGCCAAGGATGACCTTGAACGTCTACTTTTCTACTCTAGCTCCTGGGTACTGGACTTACAGGTATGTGCCACCACACCAGCTTTATGCAGGGCTGGGGTGGAGCCCAGGGCTGGGGTGGAGCCCAGGGCTGGGGGCATGATAGGCAAGCAGTCTACCAGCTGAGTACTCCACCACCTCCAGATCCTCAGGAGGGTCATTATATTTCATTGTTGTTTGGGGGTGGGGGGTGGGGCACATGATAGAAGGGATGGTGTGTATAAGAAAAACATATATTTATTTGGCGAAGACCAGAGGAAAATGAAAACACTCGATTGTGGTGTGGGGGCAGCAACAAGAGGCTTTTCTTTCTCAGTTGTCCTTAGTATTATTTATTGTTTACACAGTAACAAGTAACCTCATTATGAACAAGAGCACTCTGGTTTTTATTTGTTTGGGTTTTTTTGTTTGTTTGTTTGTTTTTTGGTTTTTCAAGACAGGGTTTCTCTGTGTAGTTTTGGTGCCTGTCCTGGATCTTGCTCTGTAGACCAGGTTGGCCTCGAACTCACAGAGATCTGCCTGGCTCTGCCTCCCAAGTGCTGGGATTAAAGACAGCACCACTGCCGCCCAGCTCCAAGAGCACTCTGTTAGATGCTGGTAGCGAGCCCTGGTGCTGAGAGCTTTGCTTGGAGGCTTTTTGAAAGGGTACAGCCAGGCTGCGTGTGGTGGCACATGCCTGTGATCCTAGCACTTTGGAGGCTGAGGCATGATTGGGAATTTTTTAGCCAGCCTGGGCAATATAGTTAGACTGAGATAGGATAGAGAGATATGGAACATTAAGGAAACATCAGAAGAAAGGAATCTCTCACTCCAGGGTCTAGTTGAAATCTTTCTCTTTGAATAAAGAATTCAAAGCACATAGGGCTGGAGAGATGGCTCAGTGCTTAAGAGCACTGGCTGTTCTTATAGAGGACCCAGATTTGATTCCCAGTGCCCTCATGGTGGCTCACAACCACGGGATCCTTGTGCCCTCTTCTGGGCTCTGCAGGCACCAAGCACCAGGTCACAAATGGTGCACAGACACACACGAAGACACAACACCTGCACATGTTAAATTTAAGTGAAAAAATTCGACCCAGGTAGCCCCACCTGCCATCCAGTTTGTTGGCACAGAGACGTATTTATTTTACGTATCGATGTCTTCAGATAAGAATGTTGAAACAGGGCCAGTGAGCTGGGAAAGGCACTTGCCACTGAGCCTGACAACTTGCCTTCAATCCCCCAGGACCCACAAAAGTAGAAAGAGAACCAACTTCCATAGGTTGTCCTCAGATCTCCACATGTGTGCTGTGGCATGCACACTGTGGCTATGTGCATGTGTGAACACATACATACACACACTAATAAATAAGAAAAACTTAAAGCAATGTTAAAATAGCAATGAATCACGTTAAGGTTTAAGCACACATGCCCCTTGAGTATGGTCTTGCTCTTTTTCCAGATATTTTCTGAGAATCTCACAAATATGTCTTAATTTTGCTTACAATAAAAAAAGTAGTTGGGAGATGGTAGCATACACCTTTAATCCCAGCACTCAGGAGGCAGAGGCAGGTGGATCTCTGTGAGTTCAAGGCCAGTCTGGTCTACAGAGTGAGTTCCAGGACAGCAGAGCTACATGGAGAAACCCTGTCTCCAAAAACAAAACAAAAAAAAAAATTGAACCTGGGGCTAAAAAGATGACTCAGCAGTTAAGATCAATTGCTGCTTTTCAAGAGAACCCAAGTTTGGGTCTCAGCACC
This sequence comes from Peromyscus eremicus, assembly GCF_949786415.1. Taxonomy (NCBI): domain Eukaryota; kingdom Metazoa; phylum Chordata; class Mammalia; order Rodentia; family Cricetidae; genus Peromyscus; species Peromyscus eremicus. Next base: position 3,399,332 of record NC_081425.1, on the reverse strand, counting down.
CATATGGGGTGGCTCACAGCTGCCTGTCAACTCCAGCTTCAAGGGATCTGACACTCTCTCCTGTCTTCAGTGGACACCTGCACAATACGTGGCATTCACTTAAACACGCATAAACAAAAACAATAAAGTAACTCTTTTTAAAAGATTTTATTCTATTTGTGAATGTGTGTGTGTGTGTGTGTGTGTGTGTGTGTGTGTGTGTGTGTACATACATGGGGGTAGAAGAGGGTATTAGATGCCCTGTTGTTGGAGTTATAGATGGTTGTGAACTGCCAGACATCTTTACTGGGAATAGATCTCAGGTCCTCTGCAAGAGCCACAAGTGCTCTTAACTGTGAAACCACCTCTCCAGTCCTATAAAAACCAATCCTAAAAACAAATTAACTTCCTGTGCAGCCCTCGTGACCTAGGACTTTTACCTCATCGGTTTGTTGTCCTGTGCAGCACACATCAGCAACTATCCTATGACCTCATGCTCTCATCTACTGAAGAGTTCCTTAGCAACCCTTTGAGAGTAACTTCAGAAGCCACCCACACCACACACATGGCTGCCGCATGGTCGTGCAGGCTGCTACTCTTTCCTGAGAAGCACTTGCCCTAAGCTCCCCACTAACCCTCTCAGGGCAATGCTAAAGTTCTCTTGGTAAACCTAACTCATACTACCTCATATTGCATAGCCATGTGAGGTGTGGTCCTAATTGGTCTTAACAATAAAAACCCAGTCAGATACTGAGGGTGAAAGCTGAAAGATCAGAGAAGCAGAGCAGCCAGCCACTAGAGAGTTCTTACCTCTATGAAATCTCAGACTGAATGGGGGTGCCCAGATCCTGTCTCCACCGTTCAGAGTACTGGCATTAAAGGCGTGTGTCACCCAAGTGCTAGGATCAAAGGCATGATCCTTCCAAGTGCTAGGATCAAAGGTTTGAGCCTCCCATGTGCTGGGATTAAAAGTATGAGATACCAAGTGCTGGGATTAAAGGTGTGAGCTACCACTGACAGGCTCTGTTTCTCTTTTAGACTGGTTCAATCTCTTGTAGCCCAGGGTGGCCCTAAACTCCTGATCTTCCCCCTCCCAAGTGCTGGGTTAAAGATGTAAGCCACCACCATCTGGCTTCTATGGTTAACTAGTGGCTAGCTCCGCCCTCTGATCTCCAGGCAAGCTTTATTTGTCACAACACAAAATATCATACAACAGCAATGCTTTCTGAAATTATTTTCTGTAGTGAGGTCAAGAGTCCTGCCTTAACCTCAGTAGAGGTTCCTGAAAACAACCCTTCAGGCCACTGAGGGGCCAGTGAGGAACTGTGTCTCTGGCCTATGTCCCACTACTGCTGTCAACACAAAGTCTCAAAAAAATCAAGAAGAGATTATGGTTCAGCATAGAGTGCTCCATTAGCACTCTGAGGAAGATCCTGGGATCCTCAGTGTGATATTCTTTTAAAGATCTTTTTCTGGATGATGCTGAGGAAGAGAGGGCAGGAAGAGTGTAGGATCCAGAAGATGGGGAAGGGCTAAGAAACATTGTGGTGACATTGTGTTCCCCAAAATATTGTGCACCCTAATAAACTTATCTGGGGTCAGAGAACGGAACAGCCACTAGATAAAGAGGCCAGAAAATGGTGGCACATACGCCTTTAATCCTGTCACTTGGAGGGCAGAGATCCATCCAGATCTCTGTGAGTTTAACACCACACTGGAAACAGCCAGGCATGGTGACTCACGCCTTTAATCCCAGGAAGTAATGGCAGGAAGCAGAGAGGTATACAAGGCGTGAAGACCAGGAACTAGAACTGGTTAAGCTTTTAGGCTTTTGAGCAGCAGTTCAGCTGAGATTCATTCTGGATGAGGACTCAAAGGCTTCCAGTCTGAGGAAACAAGATCAGCTGAGGAACTGCCGAGGTGAGGTTAGCTGTGGCTTGTTCTGTTTCTCTGATCTTGCAGCATTGACCCCAGTACCTGGCTCCAGGTTTGATTTTATTAATAAGAACTTTTAAGATTCGTGCAACAACACATCATCTTCTAGAAATGAGAGACCACTGCAACCATGAGCACGCGGCAGCTGTGATCACATGCACAGCGTCTACACAAGACCCTGTCAGAGTCAGTCGTGGGGTGGGGAGAGGCTCCCAGGACCTTACCCTCCCTTCTAAATCGCTGGATACTGACAGATTCTAGGAGAGGGGCAAGTCACTGACTTCAGCTGTGTGTCTGCTGCTGAGCCCACCAGCCTCCAGTGGACAGTCCCAAAGCCATGGTGACACAGGACAACCCTGGTTAAACTCAGTGGGTACAAAATAAAACAGAAAGATGAATGGGAGAAATGGATTTGTAGGGAGGAAAGGGGACTGTCAGGGGTGGGAGGAAGACCAGAGAGGGTGCGGATTGAGAGTAATCAGAGTGTACTATATATGTGTATATATACATACCTGTGTGTATGTATGTATATAATACATATGTGAGATTGTCAAAGAATAAATTAATAGGAAAGTTATAAAATTAATTAATAGGAAAGTTTTTCAGGATCTTGTTTAGTTTGAGTGAGTAAACACAGAAGATGTGCTGAATTTGACACAAGCATATTAAGTAATTTGCCGCACAGGTGAGTTTTTGATCTGTCATAGCAGGGCATCACCCAAGCCCTGTGTTTCAGCAAGATGACATTGTTCCCTCCAACCTCACTCTGTGGCCCAGCTACAGCCTCATGTCCCATATCACTGCTCTCCCCGCTCACCTCCTGACACTGAGAATACAAAGTGGCCTTTAGATTTGTGGTTTTCCTGCCCATGCCTACTGTCCATGGGGAATCTGTTAAAGTCTACAGACATACGGGTCATCATGTATGAGGAAGCTGTTTGCTAATGGCAGCTAGTTGACAGAAGGGAGGTAGTCTGTCAAACATGCAGCTCACACAGCACCACCTTCCCCAAAGAGAATTATCCAGTCCCAAACGTCCAGGGTAGTCATGTTGAGAAACCGTACTTTGCAGATAAGGGAACCAAAAACAGGGTGTAGGCCTCTCTCGCTAGTCCTGTTGACTGTTGCTTGCAAAGGCGGAGGAAGTCTACTGAAGGGGCACAGGCCAGGCTTGCAGCTCTGCCCACCCACATCAACAGCTCCTGGAAATGGAGTGTCTGGATGAAGACCAGCCAACTTAAGCACATGTTATCGTGGTGTACATCCCCACCTCAGGACTTGCTTCATGTCAATTTCTCTCAAGAAAGCCTGCTTCTCCTACCAAACCAGTTTCTCCAGCTCACCCTCATCAGAGTTCTTGTTTACACAGCCTTAGATTCCGAATCTTATCCTTGATACATCATGAACTCAGAGCTGCAAGAAGACTGTTTGGACAGAGCCTGAGTTCTAGGTAAAGGGAAAATTGGCAGCAGGGTCTAAGAGAAGTTATCAGAGATGATGGGGATCAGGCCAAGCTGTAACGAGGAACTGCAACAGAGATGAACACAAACTCCACTCAAAGAACCACCATAATGTAATGTTTCCGAGGCCTTCATTCTAAACATTGGCCTGAAGCACAGTGAAGAGAAAGATCAAGGAATTGGTCAACATCCCAGGAATCATTGAGGAAAAGGGATTCTGGATGTAAAAATACATTGTCATGGTCCATTTTCGGTGTGAGGTGTACTTAGAATTCATCGAAGAGTCACAGACAAGCAGGAGATGTCAGGGCCCTCTCCCCCGCTTAGCTGGGGGCTGGTACCCACTTGTCTAAGAGTTAGAGAATTACAGGCTGTGATGCTGCCCCAGGATGTTTATCTGATAAGGCTTGGCATCCTGATCTCATGGGACAGGGAATTGGGAAGGGGCTATGCTGGAAGAGTGTGAGGATTGTAACTCTCTGGAGTACCAGCCTATGGGGAAAGAAGAGCAGGGGTTTCCCGAGATCAGGATGTTAAAAGCCAGTCTGGAGCCAAGGTGTGGCACCAGCCCTCCACCTTTCCTCCCTGCTGGAGTCCTAGTGTGCAGAATCTTAGATTAAGAACTATTGGCCTTTGCTAGTCTCATGAATCTGATATTACAGAGTGAGGGTCTTGTTTCTCATATAAAATGGGAAAAATAACATCTGAGCCATATAGTGCGTAGCAGTAATCCGGGCATTTGTGAAATGGAGGTATATGAAACACAGGACTAAGAGTTCAAGGTCATACTTGGCTACTTAAGTGAGTTTGGGGCCAGACCCGGCTGTAATGATATCCTGTCTCCAAACAAAAACAAAGTATCTATTACTGGAGAGTGAAAAACTGGAACTTGTTAGCTGGCCGTGGCCTGGCATGAGTGTTTCTCACAGCAGCTGACTTCTTTGCTCTGATCTTGTACTAACTCTGCAATCCTGACCCCAGCCTGTTCCTTCGAGGAAGTGCTCTCCTGTTGACATGTTAAGATGAAGCTTTTACTATAAATGAGTAAAGGAACTTTTTGGCTGTTGTTGAGACCCGACCATGAGAAAGGTCTATTCACCCTTGAATCTGAGTTATTGGAACCTTAGCATGAAGTGTTCTGAAAGCACAGCCAGAGGCCTCTGGCAAGCTCCGTGACAACAAGAGAGGAGTCTCTCAGAGACAAGCTCTTACCAGGTTTTCAGTGTGAAGGGGTCTGTCTGTGGATGCAGATGTGCACAGCAGTCATGCTCCCTAAAGCCTCGTCCAATCCGCAGCCGATGGCTGCATCGACGCAAAGGTGATAAAGACCTTCTGGCTGACGAACCATCTTTTCTCTCTCCTCAGCGGAAGGATTTTTGTCTCGTCAGTCCAACCAAGGACTTCTGGCTGTTCATTAAGGAAGACAGTAAAGTAATAAGGAACCTTGTAAGAGACAAGAGGGCCTTTGAAACGATTATTATGTGTGTATAGGATGTGTGTAGGGTGCATGCAAGCTGTGTGGATGTGAATGGGGAGGCCAGAGGATTACTTTGTGGGACTAGCTCCCTCCTCAGTCTTTTCATGGGATGGCCTCACGCTGTCAGGCACACACAGCAAACACTTTCCTGCTGAGTCATCTTGCCAGGCTGGAAGGACCTTTTGAACCATGGATGTGGGCCAGGACACATGAATTTGAACAAATCAATAAACACAAGACTGTTTTCCTGCCAGGTGTGATGATGTGCACCATTAATCCCAGCACCTGGCAGGTACAGGCGGGTGGATCTCTATATTCAATACCAGCCTTGACCCTGTCTTTAAAAAAAAAAAAAAGATTGAAGGAGTCTCTCAAAAGCAGAGTATCTTGAGCAATAGTCAAGGTCAAAATTGCTCCCTGGTCACAGGATGTAAGGAGGCGTGTTTGCTCTCCCAGAGTCCCACAGAGCAGCGTCTTTAACCCCTGTGCTCTAAGCGTGCCCTCACCCCAGCCCCTCCTGCAGTGGTTTGGACCTTCTTCCAAATGCTTGAAATCAGCTTCTGCAGCTGCTGCAGACTTGACTCCAGTGTGCCAGATTTTGCCTTTGTTTGGAACACAGTGGCTGCTCAGATCTTGGTCCAATTCTTCACTCTGGATCCTTGCCTTGGTTTAACCACATCCAGACTTGCCTGGATTAAACAGCTTAAATGGATTTGAAGTTTCCACCAGTGGAATTGGCTGGCACCCCTTCGATGAGTGTTCATCCACTAGATCCTGTCCCCTTCACCATCAGCACAGCCAGAGGAGAAGCCAGAGCTGGTGTGTGAAGAACATGCCATGATGGTGGGTGGTGAGATGCATCATGGGAGCACTGTGGAGGACATTCCATGATGGTGGGTAGTGACATGCATCATGGGAACACCATGGAGGACATTCCATGATGGTGGGTGGTGAGATGCATCATGGGGGCCCCATTTTAGTTTTTGGATCTCATATAGCAACCAGAAAAGTTGCTTACTCAAAATGTGCCCTCACATAGGGTCAGAATGTTCACAATACTGAGATTACAGCCCTGCATCTGAACATTGCTCAGAGGATGCTGCTGTTGAAGCAGCTAGGTTGCCAGGAACTAATGCTGCCCAAAGGGCCAGCCTACAGGCAGCACCAGGGTATGCAAAAAAAAAAAAAAAAAAAAAAAAAAAATCCACGAATACTGCAAGGTGCAAGGACTTTTCTATCTGAGGGTAAATAAGGAAACACTTTCTGATGATAACTTTCTCTTTCCTACTGGGCGGTGGTGATGCACGCCTTTAATCGGGAGGCAGAGCCAGGTGGATCTCTGTGAGTTTGAGGCCAGCCTGGGCTACAGAGTAAGATCCAGGACAGGCTCCAAAGTTACACACAGAAACCTTGTCTCGAAAAAACAAAAAAAAAACAAAAAAAAAAAAAACAAAAAAAAACCTCTTTCCGAAAATCTCTGTCTCCACACAGCTACATATCTCTCTTTACATACACACACCTCTCTCCGGCATAGACACATATCTCTGTACACAGTTACATCTCTTTTTTTATATAGCTTCACATCTCTCTCTACATACATCTTTCTTCTACATATCTCTTCTTACACACCTTTACACAGCTACTGCTCCATCTTTCTACATAGCTCTCTGCACACATCTCCTTCAACAGCTGCATCTCTTCTCTCCACATATCTTTCTTTACCCACATCTCTCCTACACACACACCTCTACCCTACGCACACACACCTCTACCCTACGCACACACACACCTCTCCCTTACATACACACATCTCTTTCCTACATACACATCTTTCTTCTATATCTCTGTTCTATATAGCTACACGAGCTCTCTCCTCTACATAGCTACTCATCTCTCTCCACAGCTCTCTCTGCATGCACGCACACACACACACACACACACACACACACACACCCCTTCTACACATAGCTCTATACAGCTCTTTACATAGCTCTCTACATAGCTCTTTCTATACACATCTCCTTCAACAGCCAAACTCTGGACAATGATGAGTTACATACACAGGGTCCAATCCATTCTAATAACACATGATAAGTCACAGTTTCTCTCAGGCTAGGGAGGTCAGCTTACCAGGCATGGCAAATAAAGCAGGCATGTAGCTCTGATTGGTTAGCATTCCCAGACAGAGAATGACATTGACATTCAGGACTTAAACAATAGTTGGCTGAAACTTGAGGTTAGGAGTATGTGCAGAAAGTCAACTGCTGCAGGGAGCTTATGTCTTAATGCTGTCCGCCTGACTGGTTCAACAGACAGACAGCTGGGAGCTCACCCTTGTATAATTCATCTCCAAGGGCAACTACTCTATTTTTGGATTTGCTCTAAAGTCTAAAATTAGTTGAATGTGTAAAAATCTATCTTTCTAACTGAGAATACTGTTACTTTCCTATGTCAGTCTAAGTAATAAAAAAAATCCTAGTATATTTCTGCTCATCAAAATGATACAGCTTAAGCAGAAATCATCCTCCTGACCATCCACAGCTATATATGTGTCCAGTAGATGGAATATATTCACCAGATAAACACATAAGCAGTGGGGAAAATACCCATATCTGTTTTTAGGGAAGAAATGTAGTAGCACAAGAGAAAATTACAGACAGAAGCAACTGGTTGTCAGAGTCTGTGGTCCCATAAGCCTTGTTTAACAAGATTCCTCTATCAGAGAGTTATTCACTGGTGGGTCGACACCTGAACTGTCAATTGCCACCTGCTCTATATGCTTAATGGCCATCAGCAAGGAACCTGAGCTTTCTGAGTTCTCTAGGTGGTTCCTCTAGACTTGAAGGATGAGACAGATCATAAAAAAGGACTGTACGGGCAGTGGTGGTGCATGTCTTTAATCCCAGCATTCAGGAGGCAGAGACAGGAGGATCTCTGTGAGTTCCAGGCTATCCTGGTCTACAGAGTGAGTTCCAGCACAGCCAGGGCTACACAGAGAAACCCTGCCTCAAGAAACAAAAAACAAAAAACAAACAAAAAAAGAACTATGTGGAGCTGTGTGCTCATGGTGTCAAAGCACAGCAAAGACTTGTGCCAGATATAGTGGGATTGTTGAAGGATTTGACTATTGAAGGATTTTCCTTAAATTACTGTTTTCACTATTGCTACTTTAGAAAAGAACGCGTGTGTCCAAGTGTATAGTCAGACATGCACATTTTGTTTTATATGTGCCTGTGTGTGGGCACTGCAAGCCACAGGAAAACGTAATGGAATCCAGCTACTTGGAAAAGTCAGGAACTTTTCTGAAGGTCAAGCCATGGCTTAAGAAGTCTTGGTGATATTTTAGCTTTTGTATACATATTAGCCGATTCCTGCAATGATTTTCTTGTAATGCTATGTGTGCCTCCAAGAACTCATAAGAGTGTATTTTATCTGAAATACCTATCAAGCATCCAAGGCCAAACGATCTCCTGAATTAAGGTAAATTAAGCTCAGACCCTCCTTTATTATACAGCCTTAGTGGTATTTATACTAACATTATAGACTCCTCCCATTTTACCTAACCATTCCCTATGAATGTAGTCTGAGCACATAAATTCCCTTTTTCTGATATATTAACCGATTTTAGCTCTTAGTTGACCTCCTCTTTAACCACTCCTCTTTTAGGTTGTAAAAGAAAGTCTGACGGTCACTGCCTGAGGAAAACTCTTGTCTGCCTTTATGATCCTGTAAGAATTCAAGCCTGGTGACCTTGCTTTAGCTAGAGCACTGCTATTGCATAGGTATATAACTGTAAACCTCAGAGACTGAGGAAGGATTTTGACTGGAGAACTAGATGGAGAGCTAGAATGAGATGAAAGATGAGGAAGAGCCAGATGGGGAAGAACGAGATGAGAAAGACCAAGATGGGACAGAACTAAGACAAGAGAAATAAGACAGAACTTAGAGGGGACAGCAGATAAATGTAGAGAGAAATCAGGCAAGAAAGGAGCTAGACATGAGAGCAGAATAGAAGCTGTGTAGATAGAATTTTATTTATCCCAGAGGAATAAAGTAGACGGACGAAAGAGCTCAGTGTACTTAGATTCATTTCCCAAAAATAATTTGCGCTGTTCATAGCTCCTCTTCTGGGCCCCGGGAAGAAGATTATTAAGGCTGGTCCATTATAATTTTTGAGATGTGAGTGCACATGAACATATGTTATGTATGCCAGTATATATCTGGATACATGTGTGTGCATGTCAGGTGGTGCATGTGCACATGTGTGCATGTATGTGCATTGTATATGCATGTGTGTATACTTGCATGTGTGCAGATGTGTGTAGGTAGGTGTGTGTGTGTAACCAGAGGACAACCTAAAGTGTCATCCTTAGGAACACCATCCACGTCTTTGAAACAGCATTTTTCATTGGTCTCAAGCTCACCTTACTAGGCTGACCTGGCTGACCAGTAAGCCCCAAGGATCCTCCTACTCCTGACTCCCCCACACTGGAATTACAGGCATGCGCTACCACACCCAGATGTTCACGGGTGCCGGGGATTGAACTCTGGACCTCATGCTTGCGGGACAAGCACTTGACTGAGTTATCTCTCCAGCTCCACTATTACTGCGTTTACCTTGACTAATAAAAAGTTGTAGTTTTGTAATTGAAAACAGAGTAAGTGAAGAATCAAAACAAAATATAAAATCAATAATAAAAAACCACACAAATAGGGCTGGAGGGGGATGCTCATCAGTTAAGAGCACTCTTGCAGAGGACCCAGGTTCATTCCGTTCCCAGCATCCACATGGCAGCTTCAGCCATAAGTAAATCTAGGTTCTTGGGATCTGGCACCCTCTTCTGGCTTCTATGGGCACTAGGCAGGCATGCAATGTACACACATGCACACACATGCAGGCAAAACACAGATGCACACACGCGTGCGTGCACACGGGACATACACACATGCACGCACACATGGAAGGAAGAAGAATTGAGTGGAGAGCATGGAAATAGGACACAGGTGGGCGCCTCTGTGGCCCAGATGAGACATGAAGACAGGACGTCTGCAGTGGAGACATCACACAAGGGACCGTCCTACACAGATGAGGAAACTTGGATTCTGTGCTAGCTCTGGATCAGTAACTGGTAACTTGTGGTAAATGTTCAGCCTCAGAGTGGTGTGAAATCTGTGCTGATGTTACTGGGCACTTAACACATGACTACCGTGTTCTTAGTGTTTCACAAACCTTCAGAGACAGCCCCTTTCATCATCCCACTTGTCCAGATGAGGAAATTGAGAAACTGGGGGGTTAAGCAATTTGTCCAAGGACATTGGGCTAGGAAGTGGCAGAGCCTCTAAGTATGAAGGGGTGTGGCATCGCACAGTCCCCAGGCCAGGAAGCAAAACTTTCCTCTCTTTCCTTTTCCTTCCCTCCTTCCCTCCCTCCCTCCCTCCCTCCCTCCCTCCCTCCCTCCCTCCCTCCCTTCTTTAGAAACCTGAGAACAATTATATTAGCACCTGAGAAGAAAACACAGGCCAGGCTGGCTGAAAATGCAGGAGGCTGCCAGGAGCAGGGAGATGGAGAAGAGAGAGACAGTCGGCCTTTGAAGTTAGGGAGGTATTAGGAGAAACCTTGAGAAAGCCCAGTGTGTCAGAGAAAGCATGCTTAGGCTTTCCTTCTGCTGATACTAGGAAAAGAGATAGAAAGAAAGAGAAAGGGCCAGCAGGAAGTAATGATTCAGCAGGTAATGAATGGTTCTTGCCATCCTGCCTGATGTGGGGCTTTGAACAAGAATGTCCCCCATAGGCTCCCATATTTGAACACTTGGTCCTCAGCTTGTTTGTGGAGGTTAAGGAGGCGTGGTCCTGTTGGAGGAAGTAGGCCCTGGAGGCGGACTTTGTGAGTCTGAAGACTAGACCAGTTTCCACTTGCTCTTCCTGCTTCATGCTGTGACTCGGATGTGATCCCTCAGCCTGCCACTCCAGCTGCTGTCCCCTCCCATGAGAGACTTTTATCCTCCAGGAACTGTAAGCCCAAATATACTTTCTTCTATAAATTGCCTTGGTCATGGTGTTTGATCACAGTAACAGAAAAGTAACTAAGACACCCGAGGACCTGAGTTTGGTTCCCAGAGCCCACGTGGTAGGAGGAGAGAAACTGACCCAAGCTGTCCCCTGCTGTCCACATGTGCAGCGTGGCATGGGTACACCCACATACACATGTACACGGTAAATAAATGTAAGAACATAAAAGAAAAGTTATGCTTTTTGAATCAGAACTCAGAAAAAGTGGGCTAGCTTAGCAGCAAAGATCTATAAGCAATGGGCTGGTATGTGAGCGCGCTCTATTTTTGGGACAGGGTCTCGTATAGCTAGGCTGACCTCAACCTATGTAGCTAAGGATGACCTTAAACTTCTGATCTTCCTGCTTCCACCTCTGAGTGCCGGGATGTGCGCTCCACTGTGCTGGAGATCGAACCCTGGGCATTGTGCATGTGGGACAAGCCACACTCTGCCGACGAAGCTACAACCCCAGCCCTGTGCTTTTCTTTTTAAAGTGTCACATGATCCCTTTGGTAGAAAGGATCCCAAAGGGTCCCTCTCTGAGATCAGCATAGCAGTGAGGTGGATTCTGAAGTGGCTCATTTGGGAGAATACTGTTCTTACTGGGACAAGTGTTTTCACAGGGAAGGAAGGCTAGTAGGGACCAGCGTGCTCTCATGATATGTCTGCCATGTGACTCAGGTGCCATCTGACCGTTGAACTCCATGCTACCTTCAGAAACAGAACTAGGGTTTGGTTATCAAGGAATCTGGTTCGGATCCCGTCTCTGCTACCTGCTGGCTGAAGGATGCTGGCAACTCATTGAACTACTGGGTCTCGGCTGCTATGAAGAGTTCCAGGGTCTTTTTAAAGCCTTCTAGGTGGTTCTGATGTGTAACCGGTGTGGAGAAATGTCTGTGATGGGTTTCTCCATGCTTTTTGCTCTAGCCCATAAAATGGGGTGATTATTCTTGATCAAAATTTATTTTCCAGGTATTTACTTGGCATTTTTCTCATTTCACTATCAGAAAAATCCCATGAATCCAGCACTACCTAAACCCTAGGGTCAGTGGAAGAACCGAGATGCAAAGTCTCCTGTTAGGCCTCAGGTTATTGCATCAACAGATATTTCTGACGTGGTATTTCTGAGGATCAACCAGGCAATGCCTGGCACATGAGCCAAATAGATAAAAGCAACTAGAGGAAAAATTTATTCTGACAACTTTCCAGGTAATCTGAAGTTCTGTATGTAGACATACATACATATTCATACATATTACAGGATGCATGAAATTCAATAGCAAAGCCTTACCTCCAGCTCTGCATTCCCTGGATCAACTTTGCACAGGCCCCGGCAGTGAGGTCTGTGGCTTTCCTGCTCGGGTGTGTGCTCAGCTATGGCAGGATACCTTGGAGTTTGAGTCTGATTGCCTCTGCCTTCTTAGGGAAGGTGTGTAAGAGCAGCATATGCCAGAAAAGCCTCCTTGAAGTCCTGACCTCTTCCCTTGTCAGTACTGAAATCACCTGGGGACTTGTTGAGGCACAGATTGGGAAGGCCTCACAGGTGGGTCTCTCAGAGGCTGTAGCCCAGGGACCATGCTTTCTAAGCACCAGACAAGCAAATGTCGTTGTCCCCTGAGCCTTGTGAAGCTGACTCTTGGGTGTCCTGTGAGGAATGCCATCACTTTGGTCACCTTGAGGGACTGAGACCCATGGGGAATGGTAGGAAGAAGTATGCTTCCATAGATGAGGGCTAAGAATTGAGGAACGCCAACCAGTGGGGCCAGGTAGTACCACAGGCTGGACAGAACTGATCTAGGAATGGCAGTTTAGGAGTGAATCCAAGTCCAGTGAGAAAGGCAAGGCTCCAATCATGAGGATCCCAGGGCTGGGGACATAGCTCAGGGCCAGGGAGCCTGTCTACTATGCCGGAAGCTCTGTGTCCAATCCCCACAGAAAGAAAGAGCCACTGACAGCTGGTCTTAGAGAACAAGGCTTATGAGAAGGGATGCCGCCAGCACCAGAGTGCACTTAGGCCAAACTTAACAGACCGATGCTCTTCATTTCATATCCCAAGCTCTAGGAGAGTCCCTAAAGCCAAACAGAGGGAAACCAAGTCCTAGGATGTCCTGTGAAGATCTCAGTGAGCCATGGAAAACTAAAACTCACCGTGGATGATGCTTGCTGATGTATGAGGTCATTCTTGAGAAACTGTTGGGGTGGGAAACAGTCCCGTTCGAAAGCTTTGCACTGTGAACAGCACCCAAGTTTCTGGCTGGTGTCAGGCAACTATGGCACTGTATCTGCTGCTCCTATTTCTACTCTGGAAGTGGTAGAAGAGGCACTCACACTCTTGAGTGTGTGCACGTGTGCGTGTGTGAACGTGCACACCTGTGGGTATCATTTCTCAGGTGGTTTCTTTCTTTCTTTTTTTCTGAGTCTCACAGGCCTGGGGTCACAGATCAGGTTCAGCTGGCCATGAGAGACAGCACCAGGGATCCATCTGTCTGCTCAGTTGTGGTGATTACAAACAGGCTACTTATTCATAGCTTTAAAAGAATATTCCTGGGTATTAAACACATGTGCACTTTACCAGCTCAGCTGTCTCTCCAGCATGGGTTTGTGGTTTTGTTTGTTTGTTTGGGTTTTTTAAGAGTCTCACAATGTGGCTCAGGCTGGCCTCAAACTTGCACAGGCTTCCTGCCTCAGCACCCACCCCACCCCCACCTCCGAGTTCTGGGATTAGAGGTGTGAGCCAATTGGAAATGGCACCATGTTCTTTTGCACTGTGCTGAAGAGCCATCAGGAAGACAGAGCTGGGGTCAGGCACAGTTAGCCATTTTCCCTGCAGGACACTGTGACAGCCGGGCTCAGCTCCAAGCCTCCCCATACTTTCCCATTAATCATTCAGATTCTCTTGAACCGTTTGGAGGCACAGTTTTAAATAAGAAGGAAATATGACCTAGCCTGGGAAGCCTTATTATTTACTTTTTTATTTAAATAAAAAAACTACCCTGACTCTTTGTAATAAAAGATCATTTCAGTGAACTGCTCTTCAGCTGGTAAATGGTCCTTCCTGGAGTGTCTTTGTTTCATTAGGCCACTGAGTGTGCTGGGAGATTTCCTGGCATGCGGGTCAAGGGGGGTGATTTTTCCTTTCTCGGAGCCTCTAATGAAGAGAATGCCATGCTCTATATGTCTCACAGCCTCCATTAGTGAGCACACCGCGGCTCTGTCTTGCATGAGTTTTCTCCCTGATGGAGTTTTAATTGCACCGAAGCTCCCATATGTTAGACTAGGGTTCAGGATTCGATGGGAAGGAGAGAGGTGAGTAAGCACAAAGTAGAACAGGAAGTGAAGAGTCTTGGATGTGACAGCTGACAGATGAACATGAGTAAGGCTGGGGAAACCTTCAACATTATAAGTCAACGAAGAGGGGCCGGGAGATAATGGAAACAATAAGGGACTTAGATAACGCACAGCACACCTCATCGGAGGCTTTCTAAAGCATTCTTGCTGTCTTCAAAAGGTCCTAAAATGAAATCCAGTTGCTCGGGTTGAATGTCATCTGGGTAAAAAGCCCACAGGAGTGCGTTCACCAGCCAACGGGACAGCTTCACATCCACTGTTGGCATATTTCTCTCCTTGGTTCAAAGTTGGGAGAGAAAAGAACCTGAGGAGTTGTTGGTTATCCATCTAGTTCTGGCCGTTAGAGGGGGAATCTCTCAGCTTTCTGGGCTGGTTGCTGAATTCCCACAAGTAACAGCCGACTACCTCAGGAGCTCTGGTCTCATAGATGCTCTACCAGCTTTCAGACTCCTGGCTCTGATCTTACTACTTCAAGTGTCTGTAAGAAATGACCAGACTGGAGACGACCAATACCCAGCTGAAGAACAAGTGTGAAAGAGGCTTCTTGTCCCATTACCAAATTAAAAGGGAACAAGGACAGACAGGCAGAGTCTGGCCTGAGTTCACTCGCTTTGGGTGGACTCTGTCCCTGTATGTTGGTGACCTTGCTGCAGAATGCACGACCCATGAGTATTCCAGAAGACCTCTCTCCAGGTCCCCACTACTTACCTGTTCTTCCTTGGGGTGGCTTCTTCCTTCTCCACCTTTCTTCAGTCAGTTTCTGTTTCTAGAGACCTGAGCTCAGACATGAAGCCTTGGTGAGGGATGCACGAAGCAAGTGATGGAGGTGGGACTGAGCTCACAGCACCTTTTCTGTGACTCGGTCTCTAAAGAGGAAGCCTGCAGAAGGTGATGGAGTTTCCATTCAGGAGCATTCTGGGCTTGTGACTCAGGGAACATCCTGGGCAGGATAGAAGGAAATCTCACAGGAATATTTGGTGTTCTGTGAAGTGTGGTGTGGTGTCTCAAGGCTTTCCAGGTGACAGGACAATAGACCTCACGGGTCTGATGCCACCCAGAATGGCACAGTTCTCAGGAATTTTTCCATCTGCCTGGCTTTATAGGTTGGAGATGAAAGCAAGCATGTGGGCCAGCTACAGTCGTCCTTGGTCGCTTAGAAAGCTCTCTGTTCTTGTGGACTTCAACGTGTTTTCATGCTCATAGGTCATGTTTTGTCCTCAGTAGAAAGTCCCCAGTGGAGATATCTGTGGCTGGGGACCTGGAAGCTACAGGGTGATGGATCTATGTGCTCAGCATCTTCCACCTCAGCCTCGACATGAATTCATGCACACACTGCCTTTCAGCTATCATGGGAAATAAGATCAAAGACGGGGAGGTGGAGTCTGGTGGATCCCTGGGTCTCACTAGCTAGCCAGCCTGGTTGAATCAGTTCTAGGCCAGCAAGAGATGCTGTCTAAAAGGATTATGTCTGAGGAACAATACCGTACAGTGTCGTTCTTTGACTGACACAGGCACCTGTTCATACATGAGCAAGCTCGTTTTAGGGTAACCATTGCTGTGATGAAGCACCATGTCTGAAAGCAATATGGGGAGGAAAGGGTACCCTATCACAGTTTATCATCAAAAGAGGTCAGGGCAGGAACTCTGACAAGGTAGGACCCTGGAGGCAGGAACTGATGCAGCCATGAGAGGTGCTGCTTACTGGCTTGCTCGTCATAGCTCTCTCAGCCTGCTTCCTTAAATCACCAGGACCACCAGTCCAGGGGTAGCA
Source organism: Peromyscus eremicus (assembly GCF_949786415.1). NCBI lineage: Eukaryota > Metazoa > Chordata > Mammalia > Rodentia > Cricetidae > Peromyscus > Peromyscus eremicus. The sequence continues at coordinate 3,383,314 of NC_081425.1, read as the reverse complement.
TTGCCCACAGTGTCCTGGGACCTCCCATATCAATCGCTAATTAAGAAAATGTCCTACAGCCTTGCCTACAGCCAGATCATATGGAGGCATTTTCTCAGATGACTCCAACTTGTGATGAGTTGACATATGATCTAGCCATCACAAACCTCATGCATGGAAGTGTGTGTGCGTGTATGTGAGAGAAAGGACAGACTACTCCCAAGTCAGAAAAACCTTTCTATGCTCAGGATAGAGAGACACACATTGTGATTGGTGAGCGGATAAGCTCCTCTAAACTAGAACGTGCTGAGCACAGGAACAACTGGTCTGAGGAGGAGCCTGTCACAACCAGGCAGGCTTCCCTGTGTGGACGCAGGCTCCTCTCTTCCCAGAAACTGCAGACCAGGTTGGCAGGGCTTGTGGATGATTCCACTGTAAAGAGGTGGCTCCGGAGTCTAAGAAGAAACACTTTTGAGTTGTAACGTTGGTGAGTGTCTTATTTAACCACCAGAAGAATGCATGTGTGTTTGGGAAGAGAAAGACCTCTGTCTTTCTCTTGCCCTCTGACCTGAAGTGATCCGTCTGAGTGCTGAGATTGGGAATCCTCCCTTCCTTTCAATCAGAGGAATTATACTTATTATTGTTGTTGTTACTTTATTAGTGTGTGTGTGTGTGTGTGTGTGTGTGTGTGTACACCATGGTGCACATGTGGACGTCAGAGGACAACACTTGGTCGGGAGTCAGCTCTCTTCCCCCGTGTGGATCCTGGGGATTGAACTCAGGTCCTCAGGCTTGCTGGCCGGTGCCTTTACCTCCTGAGCCATCGTGTCAGCTCCTTCGCTTCTTGGTTTTGTTGTTGTTTCCCTCTCATTTGCCCTGACTGGAGCCTCCGGAGGCCTCTGGTGTTCAGATGAAAATCTGTCAGAGCGGCAAGCCTGGTGTGGCTGTTACTGGGGAAAGAGAGTGAGTGAGCTTCCCCTTCAAATGACCTTGTTCCATGTCTATAGCCCAGGATTCTCATCCTACCACAGTAGCTTTCCGGCTAAGATGGGGATGGTCTGCAGACTTTTGTCTGCCTCTGCCCACAGAACCTTAGTGCACTCCTCCACGGCTGGTCCTGACTCACCAGAGTAGGTTGCTAAAATGGAAAACAAGAGCAACCCCAAATGTCAGGTGGTGTGACTCAGAGCAGCAGAGTGCTGGGCAGTCTGGGAGCAGCCCTGCTCTCCAGGGTGACATTCAGCAGAGAACAGGAGGCTGCAGGAGGGGCGAAGTGCTGAGTGTAGATGTTCTCGCCTGGAAGCCCAGCCCAGCCCTCTGCTAAGGTATTCCTAGAAGCCTGTGCCATTCCAAAACCATTTAAAAGGATCTTTTGTTTTGTTTTGTTTTGTTTTGTTTTGTTTTGTTTTGTTTTTCAAGACAGGGTTTCTCTGTGTAGCTGTGCGCCTTTCTTGGAACTCACTCTGTAGCCCAGGCTGGCCTCGAACTCACAGAGATCCGCCTGGCTCTGCCTCCCAAGTGCTGGGATTAAAGGCGTGCGCCGCCACTGCTGCCGCCGCCGCCGCCGCCGCCGCCACCACCGCCGCCGCCGCCGCCGCCGCCGCCGCCGCCGCCGCCGCCGCCACCGCCACCACCACCACCACCACCACCACCACCACCACCACCACCCTGTTTAAAAGGATCTTAAAATGGCCATGTTGGTGCACACCTTTAATTCCAGAACTCCACTGGCAGAGGCAGGTGGGTCTCTGTGAATCTGAAGCCATCCTGGTCCACACAGAAAGCTTTAGCCCTGCCAGGGTTACATAGTGAGACTCAGTCTCAGAAGAGAGAGAGAGAGAGAGAGAGAGAGAGAGAGAGAGAGAGAGAGAGAGAGAGGCAAACAAAAAGAATCAATTGACTGTAAGTTATACCCCTCTATCTGGGTGTGAAACATGACAACTCATGATTATAATCCCAGCATTTGGGAGGTGGAGGTGGGAAGACAGGCTAGCCTGGGCTACATGAGTCCCTGCCTCATAAAAGGAGTATAGGCTGGGGAGATCTCTCTACATGAGCACTTGAGTTTGATCCCAGCACCCATATAAAATCCTGAGCATGGTGGTATGTACTTGTAATCGCAGGGTCAGGAAGACAGACACAGGATGATCCCAGGGCTTTGCTGGCTAGTCGGTGCAGCCTGATCAGTGAGTCCCGTGTCCCAGTGAAAGATCTGTATCTGAAAAAAAAAAAAAAAAGCTGACGGCCCTGATGAACGACACTTGAGGTTGCTTTCCAGTCTCTACTTGCAAGTGGGATACACAGTAGCTGGAGTTTTCTCTCTGGGTCCCACCAAGCCCCGGCAGTCCGATAGCCCACTTATAAAATAAACACACAGACATATTACAAACTGTATGGCCGTGGCAGGCTTCTTGCTAACTGTTCTTATATCTAAAATTAATCTATTTCTATAAATCTATACCTTACCACGTGGCTCGTGGCTTACCGGGATCTTCACATGCTGCTTGTCATGGCGGTGGCTGGCAGTGTCTCCCTCTCTCAGCCTTCTGCTTCCCAGAATTCTCCTCTCTCCTTGTTCCACCTATACTTCCTGCCTGGCCACTAGCCAATCAGTGTTTTATTTATACAGAACGATATCCACAGCAATACACAAGTGCACCCACACACATGCACACACACACACACACACACACACACACACACACACACACACACAGAAAGAGAGAGGGAGAACAAAGAACAGTCAAACCCCTGTCCCTTACTGGTCACTGCAGATGTCTTTGAGGCTTCCCATGACTAAATATCAACAGGACCACAATCTACGGAACATTCATTCAGACACGCATTGCATCATTCCTCTAATGGAAACTTACTAGTGGCCAGCTCTCTATGGGGCTGACGTAGGACAGACTGTACCTCTGTGGCCTTGCAGTGAGGACTGAATGTCAGGTGTGAATCTAGGAGTCCAAAGGATTCAGACCTCCTCCAAAGGATTCAGATGTCACCCGGGGAGGTCTGAATCCTGTTACATGCCCCCATCCCTCCCCCACCCCCACCCCCCCCACCCCCGCCCCACGGTCTTCCTGCAAACATCCAGTAACAGAGAAACCACAGGGCTGCCCGGCATGACCTTGGTGATTGGCCTGTGAGTCAGCCTCGCAGTCAGGCTTGCCTTGGGACACTCAGGCAGTCGACTGCCTTATCCCTGTGGGCATCCTGACTTCATGCACGTACGTTACCATGAACTATGAGTGTAGTGACAGCAGTTATTCAGATAAGGAACACTGTGCAGACTTATCGTATCTAACTGTAGTTCAAACATCAGCAGATAGTCCACAAGGTGTAATGAAAGCACTTGAGAATGTGTTCTGTAGCCAAGACCCGTGTGGTCTTGATTCTTGAAGTTTGTCAATGACCTGGCATCCTCACTGGTTATCATATCTTTTAGTTCAGGAGCTAAAGAATGTGTGTGTGTGTGTGTGTGTGTGTGTGTGTGTGTGTGTGTGTGTGTGTGTTGATCTTGCTAGGTAATCAGGCTGGCCTCCACCCTACTTTATAGTCTTGTGCTGGCCTTGAACTCACTATGTAGCCTAGGCTGGCTTTCAACTCATAATCCTTCTGCCTTAGCTTTTTGAGTGCTAGGATTACAGATGTGCTCTATATCTGGACACATCTGTATTTTTGTCACTTGACACTGGAAAAGAAGAGAATTCTCTCTCTCTCTCTCTCTCTCTCTCTCTCTCTCTCTCTCTCTCTCTCTCTCAGAACAAGGACATTTTTCTTAACTATAGCAGAAGTTAGAGAATTTTATAATAATGATGGTATGCTGTTACCTAACTAATTTTCCATTGATGGCATTTATAATTGTTTTCCCCTTGATTCAGAATCTGCTCTTTATTTAGCTGACATGTCTTTTTATTTTCCCTTAATTAGGACCGGTTTATCAGCCTGGTTTTTCTTTCTCCTTTAATGCTACTGGCATTTTTGCAGAATATAGGCCGTTGCTTTGTCAAGTGTCTCCCCATCTCAGCTCTACCTCTCATGATTGCAGTCTGCTTGCTTCTGGATCAGAACTGGGTTGCTCACTTGGGGCATGATTTCTGCCTAAATGATACCACTCCCTTAGCAGGGCCTGACATCAGGAGGCTAGAGGACTGTCCCACCACTGCTGATTGCTCAGTTAATCTGGTGCCCCCAGGGTCTCCCCACTACAGAGTTCTCTTTTCTCTTCATTCAATTAATACGTTGCCAGGAGGACTTTAAGAATCCATCAGGGGAATGAGAGAGCAAGTGAGGAAATACAAGAGTGAGAGAGGGTGTGGGAACCTGAGTTTGAAGTTAATCTACATTGGGATGTAGCTCAATGTTGGAGGGTTTTCTTAGCATGCAAAAGGCCCTGGGTTCAAGTCCTATCATCACAAAGAGGTGCTAAGTAATAAAAAGAACACAACCAGTAATTCTTGGGTTGTTTGTTTTTTGGGTTTTTTTGTTTGTTTGTTTGTTTGCTTTTTTGGTGTTTCGAGACAAGATTTCTCTGTGTAACAGCCCTGGCTATTCTGGAACTCACTCTGTAGACCAGGTTAGTCTCAGATTCACAGAGATCCACGTGCCTCTGCCTCCCAAGTGCTGGGATTAAAGGTGTGCACCACCACCACCTAGCACTAGCAATTCTTAAGCTAATGTGTTGGTATATGTCTGTAATCTCAGGAGGCTGAGGCAGGAGGATTGCCATGAGACAGAGACAGGTTTTATAGTAAGATCATATCTCAAAAAAAGAAAAAAGCTGAGTATGTGTCTTAGTCATTGTTCTATTGCTATGAAGAGATAGTGTGGTGGTTTGAATGAAAATGCCCCCCCCCCCAGACCTATAAGAAGTGGCACTATTAGGAGGTGTGGCCTTGCTGGAGGAGGTGTGACCTTGTTGAAGTAAGTGTGTCACTGAGGTGGACTCTGAGGTCTCAGATGCTCAAGCCATGCCCAGTGTGGCAGTCTCTTACTGCTACCCATGGATCCAGATGTAGAACTCTCAGATACCTCTCCAGGACCTCTGCCTGCTTGCCACCATGCTTACTGCCATGACAATAATGGAGTATACCTCTGCACTGTAAGCCAGCCCCAATTAAGTGTTTTCCTTTATAAGAGTTACTGTGGCGGGTGTGGAGATGCACCTTGGGAACAGGATGTAATGGAACACAGGTAAAGCCACGAGACACGTGGCGATACACAGATTAATGGAAATGAGTTAATTTAAGATGTAATTTAATCCCAGCACTTGGGAGACAGAGGCAGGTGGATCTCTGTGAGTTCAAGCCAGCCTGTTCTATAAAGTGAATTCTAGGACAGCTAAAAAAACCACAGAGAAAACATGCCTCAAAAAACGAAAACAACAACAACAAAAGAGTTGCCATGGTCATGGTGTCTCTTCACAGCAATAGAAACCCTAAGACAGACACCATAACCAAGGCAACTCATACCAGAAGAAAGCATTTAATTGGGGATTTGTTTACAGTTTCAGAAGTTTAGTCCATTATCAGCATAGTGGGAAGCACGGTGGCATGCAGGCAGTTGCTGCAGCCATAACTGAGAGCTACATCCTGATCCGTAGGTAGAGAAAGAGGGACACTGGGCTTGGCATGGGCCTTTGTGGCCTCAAAGCCCACCCCCAGTGATACACTCCCCCCAGTAAGGCCACTCCTCCTTATCCTTTCCAAATACTGCCACTCCCTGGTGACCAAGCATTTAAATCTATGAGCCTATGGGGTCCATTCTCATTCAAACCACCACAGCATGGTTGCTCACATCAGGAAGATTGCCACAAGTCTGAGGCCAGCCTGGGCTACCATGTAAAAGCTAGTCTCAAACAAGCAAACAAAAAATTAATTTAGTCTGGGAGTAGAATTCTTTTCCTTGGGAGATTCCTGTCCCAAGGCTTCCAACTCTCTGGATGAACACCACCACCACCACCACCACCCTCACACACATACACACCCATCCCATGAAGATATGCTTTAAGCTACACCAATTTAAAGGTTAATCTTGAGGGACATCAAATTAACCATCATATCTGTTAAGCTTTCACCAATGTCTTAGCAACTGTTGATCATTTTAGCCTCTTTCTGTCTGTCCTGATAGCTCGGAATGGGAAGGATTCTGACTCTGTGAATCATCGTTCTGTTAACTTTCTCTGGCATTTCAGGGATGGGAAGATGGCTCGGTGGTTAAAGTGTGTGCCTTTAACCCCCAGGACCTCTGGAAAAGCTGGGTGGAAGGCTTAAATAGTGGTGATTTGAATGAGAAATGTGCCCCAGAGGTTCAGGCATTTGAACACTTTGTCCAGTTGGTGGCGCTGTCTGGGGACATCACGGGGAGGTGCAGCCCTGTTGGGGCCGTATTTGAGAGTTGAAACGCTTGCATCGCTTCCAGCTTGCTTTCTTCATTGTGTTTGCATGTGGAGATGTAAGCACACATAGTCCTCCCGCCAGGCCTGGGGGTGGCTGCTGTGTCCCTCTGCCGTGACGGACTCTTATCCTTCGTGAACCACAAGCCCAAATAAACTTCCACTTCTGTAAGTTGCTTCTGGTCGTGGTGTGTTGTCACAGCAACAGAAGAGTGAGTAACACACAGGGGATTTCAGAGCAAGCTAGCAAGCAAGACTAGCCATATCAGTGAGCTCTGGGTTTGATTGAGAGACCCTGCCTCTGTGAATAAAGTGGACCAGTGATTGAGGAAGATTCCTGACATGCACCTTGGGCCTTCCATGAGCACACACACGCACACACACATTCATGTACACATGTGAACCCACACTCACAGGTGCCCAGAAACATGTGAAACATACATACACATACACATGAACAGCACACATACACATAAAAATGGAAAAAGGAAAAAGAATGAGAACATTTTATATCGAGCTAATGACGACTTTGATGTGTATAATTTCACATTGCTTCATTTTTCAAAATATTTAAATCTTTACTTCATTTGGAACTCATTCTAAGTAACATTTGAATCCAATTTAATTTTTCTGCATAGAATTGCTCTATTTTCCTACCACCATTTGTTGGAAAGTCTATCAGTCCACGTTTTGTCCCATTGATTTGAGATGACAGCTTTATTACACTTTAAATGCCCATATAACTAGGGCCTCCTCCCCCTCCCTCTGGCCCAGGAAGATCTCACTATGTAACCCAGGTTGTCCTTAAACCGAACACCCTCAGCCTCCACAGTGCTGTGATCACAGGCATGCACCGCCATGCCTGGCCTCACATGAGTCTGTTTTGACATCTGCTGTCTTTGGGTCTCACTCACATGTGTGTGCTGTGGGATGTCTTTCTGTACACTGTGAATATGTGTTGCTACTATTGGTTAATAAAGAAGCTGTTTTGGCATATGGCAACACAGGATACAGCCAGGCAGGAAATCCAAGAGAGATACAGGGAGAAGAAAGGTGGAGTGGGGGAGATGCTGAAAGCCATCAGGGGAACAGGATGTAATGGAATACAGTTAAAGCCACGAGACACGTGGCGATACACAGATTAATGGAAATGAGTTAATTTAAGATGTAATAGCAAGCTAGCAATTAGTCTGAGCCATAGACCAAACAGTTTGTAATTAATATTAAGCCTCTGAGTGATTATTTTATAAAAACAGCTGCTGCCCAAGTGGGGCCAGGTGGGACAAAGAAACTTCAGTCTACACATGTACACAGTTGGTGAGCTGAAAGTGTCTGCATTTCAGACTATTTTTGAGGAAGATACTGCAAACAGCCTTGGAGACAGAGGTAGTGTCTCCTGCTGCCATGAGCTGGCATGTACGTGTTCATTAAGGAAGATCTGGGTTCCTGACCTCAGGTCTCTGTCTGTTAATGCAGCCCCCCGCCCTCACCATGGCATCTGAAGTGTCTTCCACCAGCATTGTGAAATTGGGACTGGCTAACCTAGCCCCCAAGTGTAGATGTAACCAACCGTCTTATTAAATAAGAAACACAGAACCAATGCAAAGAAGAAAGCCAAGAGATCAGAGCTAAGAGCCTTACCCGTTTGCTGCAGCTAGCCTCTTCAGCCAAGAGAGACCTACTTCCTGTGTGTTTGTCTTTATATAGACTTTCTGTTCTGCCTTCTCATTGGTTGTAAACCCAACCACATGACCGCCTCGTCACTGCCTGTCTATACAGACCTCCAGGTCTTCTATGGTTGGTATTGAGATTAAAGGTGTGTGTCTCCAATGCTGGCTGTATCCTTGACCACACAGAGATCTACCTAGCTCTGCCTACCAAGTGCTGGGATTAAAGGCGTGCGCCACGAACGCCCAGCTCTGCTATGGCTTACTATTAGCTCTGACCTCCAGGCAACTTTATTTATTAACATACAAATAAAGTCACATTTCAGTACAAATAAAGTATCACCATACCCAAGGGGGATAAAAATCCCAATTCCTCGTGACCCTTGACCTTACAGAATATAGTCTTTCCTTGGTCCTTTTCTTTTTTATTGTAAAAAGATTTATTATTATTTTTTAAAAATAATGTGTAGGAACCAGGCATGGTGGATCATGCCTTTAGTCCCAGCACTCTGGAGGCAGAAGCAGGTGGATCGCTATGAGTTCTAGGCCAGCCTGGTCTACGTTGTGAGCTCCAGGATATATAGGACTATATATAGTCCTCAGTTTACCAGAAATCAGCTATTTGTTTTACTGTAAGGTATTTTTTCTAATTCTCAGTCTCATTTTAATACTAAACATCTTGTGGTTTAGGCCATATGCAATAAAGTGTTTCAATGATCATTATGCTAGCCTTTATTTTTAGTATTTTATATATTTGTGCATGTGTACGTGTGTATGTGTGTGTATGTATTATATGTGGAGGTCAGAGGACAACTTCTGGGAATCACTTCTCTGTGGGAGTTCTAGGGGTCAGGTTCAGGTTGTCAAGTTCAATGGCAAGCACTCCTACCCCCGAGCCATCTCACTGGATCACTTTTATCTATCTATCTATCTATCTATCTATCTATCTATCTATCTATCTATCATCTATCTATCTATCTATCTATCTATCTATCTATCTACCTATCTATCTATCAATCATCTATCTCCCTCCCTTCTTATCTATTGATTGATTGGGACAAGGTCTTGCTGTGTAGTCCAGGCTAGCCTGGGACTCAACAATCCTCCCACTACAGCCCCTGGAATGCTGGGATTGCAGAAGTGTGTCACCATCCACAGGTCTGTTTGTTTTCAAAGCCTACATCCAAGTCACAGAAAGAGATCTGTGATGTTAAGAAGCCACTTGGCAGGGTAACCAGAGACAAGAGCAAAGACCATGCCTGGTCCCCATGGGCCTCACAGAGAAGCCATGGTCTCCTGACCTAAATTGAACTCCTCTCTCAGGTCAAACCATCCAAAGAAAAGTTTCTATTGAGGCAGGCGGACCTCTGTAAATTTGAGACCAGTCTGGTCTACATGGTGAGTTTCAGGATAGCCAGACCTACATAGTGAGACCCTGTCTCAAAACAACAACAACATTGTTCTAAGGGGACATAAGTGTAATACCTTCCTGCATTCTACTTGCTTTATATTCACGCCTCTCACCCCTCATCAAAGAAGTCTCAATTTGCAGTAGACAGACAATTACAGAAAGCCAGAACTGGTCAAAATGTAGAAAATGACTGATCATGTATCCAGCCCCAAAGGTTCCATCTACAATGCAACTCCTATCTACACTCAGGGAACGTGGGGGGAGGGACAGAAACACTTTAGGAGCCAGAGTCTGCTGTGAGATTGTGCCTTCTAGAAATGACGGGGAAGCTTCACTCATGATGTGTCAACAACATGGCTGCCTAAAGCAGATGTGACAAGGACAACACTAATAAGCATGCATGACAGAGGGAGAATTAGTCTTCCCCCGGGGTGAGCCCTCTATGTGGTTATCCAATATCAAGTGGGCGGTTCTGAAATCACCTATGTATAAGCAACAGTAAACGGATGCAGTAGGTTGTATTTACATATTTATGCATATATGTAATAATAATGAAAAAGGTCATAGGTTTTAGAATAAGTAAAGGGGGTCTGACGTGGTTTGAAGAAGGATGTCCCCCATAGCCCCAGTTAAATGCTTTCCTTTATGAGAGTTGCTGTGGCCATGGAGTGTCTTCACAGCAAAAGAACACTGACTAAGACGGAGGTATTGGGGGGGGGGTGATTAAAGGGAATGGGAGAGGACCCTGGAGGGGTTGGAGGGAGGGAAGGGAAGGGGAGAAATGATATAATTGTATTCTAATTAAAATAAAACATTATTATAAGAGAAAAGAAAGATAATTGTTCTAAGCCAGAAACCAAGAGCTAGCTAACAGCTGCTTAGCAGGATAAGAAACCTGGGTTCTCTGGAAGGAAGTGGTCCTAGGACAGTGTGTGATCTGAGGCCCTGGGGAGACAGACAGCACCAGCTGCTGCCCTGTCCATCAAGGCCATATCCATGGTGATGCCATGGCCCTCACTTCTCAGCATTGCCCTCAACACTTTGCTCTCATTATCTCTACACCCTTGTGGCCTTTTGGAGAATCAGAAACTGTGATGCTGAGGTGAACTTTGCTCCAGGAGACAAGTAGCTATATGGCTAGGACCTGTATTCCTCCAGCACTGATTGGCTCTCCAGGCTCCTCCAGCGCTGATTGGCTCTCTCGGGCCCCTTCCAGCGCTGATTGGCTCTCCAGGCCCCTCCAGCGCTGATTGGCTCTCCAGGCCCCTCTAGCGCTCATTGGCTCTCTCAGGCCCCTTCCCTTTCTGCAGCATTCTGAGTCTTCCTGGTTGTTAAGCAGACTGTGGCAATGCCACAGTCCCTGCCGGTGCCTGGCTCTGTACTTCCCATGGCCTTTCTAGGTCCACCTGCCCGGCTCCAGCTGGCTGGCTTCTGTCCCAGGAGACTGGTCTGCCTGGCTGACCAAGGAGCTCCTTGTTCTCTTGGCCTTCTGCTGACTTCAGCCAATGGGATATAGAAGCCCCTCAGAGGTGGGTGCCCATCCATTTGCCTCCACTAAAGACATCACCTACAGTATCAGTTGTTCTCTGTGACCACGCCTAACTCCATATGTATTAGTCAGGGTTCAAGAGAGAAACAACAGAACTAATAGGGATTTATTAGAGTGACTCAAAGGCTGTGGTTCCAGCTAGTCCCATGACGGCTCTCTCCTGACAGAAAGTCCAAGAATCCAATAGTTATTTGGTCCATGAGGCTGGATGTCTCAGCTGGTCTTTAATATATACTGGAATCCCAAAGAAGTAGGCTCTAATGCCAGTCAAGGAATGGACTTGCCAGTGACAGAGAGGGCAAACAGGCAAAGAGCGAGAACATTCTTCTTTCATGTCGTTTATATAGACGTTCACCAGAAACTGTGGCCCAGACTAAAGGTGGATCTTCCCACTTTAAATGATCCAATCAAGAAAAATCCCTCATAGATGTACCCAGCAGTTTGGGCTTTAGTTAATTTCGAATGTAATCAAGTTGACAACCAAGAGCAGCCATCACGCCGTACCTACACTGTGCATGGGAGAGCCTTCCTAAGGCTCGGGTGCTCCCACAATGCCAGCAGCACCTTTCAAGTTCTGCAAGGAAAAGCTCATCCCTGCACATCCCCTAAGGGAGATGTGAGTCAGGACCTAGAGCTGATGACTGGGCTCTTGGCTTTGACTCCTAAACAGCAGGCACACAAAGGCCTCAGACATTTGGTGAAATGTTTGTTTGGAAAATATACTAGGAACAAGCACATCAGAAAAGATATAAAAAGTCAGTTTGGAGAAAACAATCTATACAGGAAGAAAGATGTAAAAAATAGTATCTGTTATAAGATGTGCAATCATGAAAAATTGCCAGGTATTGTAACAAATAGCAATTCAAATTAATTCATTTATTGTGTGTGAGTTTTTTCTCTTCCTTTCCTTTCTTTCTTTCTTTCTTTCTTTCTTTCTTTCTTTCTTTCTTTCTTTTTTTCTTTTTTTGAGACAGAATCCTGATATATCACCCTAGATGGTCTGGAAATCACTTTGTAGCCTAGACTGGCCTTGACCTTGAGATCTTCCTGCCTCTGTCTCCCAAATACCTAAATTATCTATTCCTACCTGTTTGCCTGTCTATTGGTCTATCTATCTATTTCTTTGCCTGTCCATCTCTCTATTTATCTAGGGTTTTATAGGCCAGGCTAGCCTCAAACTAGATATATAGATGAAGATGGCATTGAGGCTCTGACCTCTTGCCACCACCTTGCAAGGCTGGCATTATGGGTGAGCACCACCATACCTGGCTTTCAAGTCAGAATGGAAAAGACCCTTTAAAGACATGATGGCAGAAATAAACATCTGTGAGAAAGCCTGAAACACAGTTGAGGCAATCTCAGCAAAATGAAGCACAGGAACTAGAAGACAAGATGTAGGGTGTCAGAGGCTGGTCAGGGAGAGCTAACGCTGAAATAAGATTTCTATAGCAAGCAGCGGAATGGAAGGGAGGAAATTAAAACTAAAATCCATCACAATTTCTTATACTCGAAGGACATGTGTTCTCCATTTGCACGTCTCCGCGAACGTCCAGCACAATGGATAAAAATGACACATCACCATGAAATTTCAAATTATAGGTTGAGTGTCCCTAATCCAAAACCTCAACTCTAAAATGCTTAAATATCTGAAAATTCTTGGCTGGTGGTACAAGGCTGCAAGTGGAAAATTCCACACCTGACTTCATGTGGCAGGTAGCAGTCAAAATGCAAATGTATAAAATACTATGTATCAACTTTCAGAGACTGGAGATGGCTATCTATGGAGCTGGGCATGATGATGTACACCTTTGATCTCCTCACTCAAGAGGCAGAGACCGGTGGATCTCTGTGAGCTCCAGGCTAGCCTGGTCTATATAGTGAGACCCCAATCTCAAAAATAAATAAATATGTATTTTAAAATTACTTTCAGATTGTGTGCATAAGTTGTATAGGAAACATAAAGGAATTCCCAACCCAAGATACCTCATTTTATATACACAAATTCTCCATATTGATAAAAAGTAGTCCTCAAATCTAAACAGTCTGTTTCTAATTTAAATAAAACAGATTATTATAATCTTAAGCATTGGGACTGGAGAGATGGCTCAGTGGTTGAGAGCACTGGCTGCTCTTCCAGAGGACCTGGGTTCAATTCCCAGCACCCACACAGCAGCTCACAACTGTCTGTAACTCCAGTTCCAGGGGGTCTGACACCCTTACACAGACACATGTGCAGGCAAAACACCAATGTATGTAAAATTAAAAAATTAAAAAAAAGAATCTCCATCATTTTGGATAAAGGATAAACAACCTGTAATAGATCCAAAGGATGCCCTTACATGTTTCTACGGAGAAAATGGCTCCCATATGCAATGATTAATCTTCACTGCTAACATACTTCTGAGTGTGTCCAAGAGAGTGTTTCCAGAAACAGTTAACCGGGGAAGAACCTACCAGGATGTTGGCGCCGTCCCTTGAGCTAGAGTCCTGCACTGAATAAAAAGGAAAAAGCCACCTGAACATCAGAGTTTATCCCTCACGGCTTCCTGACTGTGGACACAATGTGAGCAGCCGCCTAAGATTCCTGCTGCCCTGCCTTCCCATCATGGTGGACGGTTCTTTCAGACTGTGAGCCAAAAGCAAACCTTTCTTCACATGTGTTGCCTTTTGTCAGGTATTTTGTTGAAGCAATGGGTAACATAAAATACTAAATACTGAGACTGGCATGGGCTTTTAATAGCGCTATCAGAAGCTGAAAGACAAGGAAGGATGCTCTCAAAATTCTCAAGAGAGAACCACCTCCAGCTGGAATTCTGTACTCAGTCCCAAGTGTCAATCAAACAGAAGAGGAATCTGAACACATTTTCAGACTTGAAAATGTCCAAAAAGGACAAAAGGTAAAGATAGGATTCAGACCAGAAAAGCAAAGGAAATACCAAGGTCATTTCTAAAGGACTTCTCTGGAACAATGAAATATGTTCCTAGATTGGCATCTTGTAGAAGGTTCTGGAAAAAACTTCAAGATATTGAAACCAACAAAACTTTTTTTGGTAGATAATGTATAATATTTATAATAGTATAATAGTGGTCCTTCACTATTCTCTGACTTCTTGCTTGGCTTACTTTTGTTAGCATTTATCAATAACCACCACTGTTTCTGCGTTTGCTAGTTCACCGGGCCTACATCAATGCCTGGAATACAGCAATATCTGTTGAATGAAAATGAATGGGTAAGACATTAGTGAAATGATGCAGAACCCGACATGTGGGAAATGCTTTACAATTGAGAGTCTCTTTGCTGAGTATCCCCCATTCAGTAAATGCCATTGGTGTCCTGTGTCCCTTGGTGCCATCCTGAGGAAGAGTAATGCTACCCTTGCTGGAATCCCTGGACTAGCCAAGTAGACTTCCACCAATCTCAAGATCAAAACTTCTGGAATATAAATCCTTAGTGTCTAACAAGGCCTTCTGATGTGTAAGCATGAAAAGTTCCTGATAGGTCTGACATTTACCAAAAAAAAAAGGTTGTTACTGTTAACCACAGTGTACTCTCCTGCCATCTTGTGGCCATGATGGGACACTCCCAGACTAACGTTTCACCTCCATCAAAACTTAGGGGCAACTGGAGTTGCTCAGGTCATTGCCCAGTCCCTGGGGCTGCCCAGCCTCTTAAACTCCCATTATACAGAAATTGGAAGCCATCTAGATGACTGTTTTGTTTGATTGCGTCTGTAGAGGACAGATGGAAAAAATGCCTAAGACCACCTAAGGCACCCAGCCATACGGTCCCCACTATTCACTCAACCGTGGTCGAACCCCAAGGAGTTGGTCTGAGTGCTCATCAAATGCCTTAAAATCTATCAAAGCAAGCAAGGTGCATCCACTTTGCACCCCCATGTACTAAACCACATTTAGTATATGGTAAGTATACTAAGTATATAAAATGCTAAGTATTTGTTGGTGAAGAAATAGACCAGTGATGAGCTTGTATGAGTACCTACTATGTGCAAAACCGATGCACTTTCTACACTCAGCTTCATTTCATTCAAGCAATCAGCTCATCTCCAGCCAGGGAACCTCTCAGTCCTGGACGAATGGGGAGGGTTGGTCCTTGTAATTTAAAATTTTGCAACATCTCTCTGAGGGCAACACTTCCAGGTAACCCATATTTCTGACGAGAACCCTGGGTAATCACTCTCCTCGTTGCTACGAGCTGACAAGCCGAGCTTCAGGGGGTTAGGGCTCACGGTGCTGGCGTACAGTCGCCATGGGGGATGTCACAACTCATAAGAAGCAAATGGACCTTAAGTTGAATCCCTGGCTTCTGCAATGTCAGCTGTGGCCACTCTTCTATGCTGTCCCTGGAGCTCAAATGTGGAGTCTCATAGACATGTCTCTTTCTGGCTGAAGGTCTTGTAGGTTCTCTGATCCCATGACTGTGAAGGTACAAAGAGAACCAGAAGTGTCTTCTAGTCCTTTCTGAAGAAACTTGTTAAGCAAATAACTGAATAATTGTGGAGAAAGAAGAAGGAAAGGGAGGGGGAAGGGTAGAGAGGGAGGGGAGAGGGGAGGAGAGGAGAGAGGGAGTGGGGGGAGAAGGAAGACAGAACATCTCTCTGTAGGGCAAACATGCTCCCTCACACAATGCTTAACTGCCACATGCCTCAGCCTTCTCAGGGGCAGCCAGGGGGTGCTGATTACTTCCTTTGACAGCAGCTCTGTGTATGAAAACACTTGAGCCCTTAGAAGGCCAACCTGAAAGTCCTAATGTCCGTCTCTTGACTCCCATACCTAGTCCATCAGAGACTGGATATCCAGTCCATAATCCTTTGGCCTTATTCACCTCCAAAGTGTCCCCAGCAGCCCCTACTCACCACCTCGCTGGTCTGAATCGCCCTTCTGTCTGTCATGAGGGATCCTGATTCAATGCTTGACCTCTGTCTGCTGGTTCTTCAGCTGGAGGGATCCCACCTCAGCACTGGCCAGTGTGTGGGACACTTCCATGAGAAGGTAGTGTCTTCACCATGACATATAAGGCTGTGACTGAATACACGGTCCCTTCTGTCCGCACCCTTAACCACTTCCCTTGCCCTCAACCCTGTGTGATGGCCTCCTGCTACTTCTCAAAGACCCTAAACATGCCCTCTTTACGTATTCTAACAGTTGTGCCCTCTGTCCTGCTTTTCTGCCACACCCCCCATGATGGTGATAGCTTCTGTTGCTAAAACACCTTCCCTTGGGGAGAAGTAAACACCCCCACCTCCTCCTTCTACCGCCCATCGACAACCAAGAGGTGATTGCACCAAGGTTCATTCTGAGGAACCAGAGAGTTGACTAGTTCTCTTACAGAGCGGCGGGTTCAAGGTTACAGACAGGACCCCACAGGAGGTTCGCACCTGGCATGCCTATGACTCTCCAGTGCCTGTGTAGATGGGTCCTCCCCTAGTCCTCCCACCTACATCCTCTAGCCTTTCCCCGAGACCCAGAGGCCATGTGCATTAGGACAGCATTGCACACAACTGGTTGGGATACTCAGGCGCAGGTCTCATGACCCTCACCACGCCCTCCTTCCAGGAGGGACCATTAACAGCTCAGCTGTTGAAGTTTTCTGTCGAGCAGGCCCAGGGGAACTCCTGTAGATGGCAGTGGTTTGGCTCAGGGAATAGTCCTGTACAATGGCTTTCCTCACCCTGAGGGTGGCTTAGACGCTTTCCGACCATCCTTTCCTAAGTTGTCCTTCCACGTGTTCAGGCTGGTCTTAATGACTTGTGTAGCTGATGAGAGCTGAGATAAGCTGAACTCTTGACCCTGTCCTTCCACCTCCAAGTGCTGGGATCACAGGCTCGAGCCATCATGCACCGCTTTAATGTGAAGGGGGATCCAACGTTAGATCACAAACCTCTAACTGCTGTGCCCTCCTTCCCCTGACAAACCATCCACACCCGCTGCAGCCTCTCTTGTTGATAAGCACCTGCTGTGGCCTTGCGGGATCCCTCCCTCTCCCAGCTGCAAGGCCAGCCTCCCCCAGCCCCAGGCCCAAGACAAGCTTGAGTTACAACTTTTTTGTTTGCTTGTTTTTTTTGGTTTTTTGAGACAGGGTTTCTCTGTGTAGTCCTGGTGCCTGTCCTGGATCTCTCTCTGTAGACCAGGCTGGCCTCGAACTCACAGAGATCCGCCTGACTCTGCACAACTTTCTTTTATTTAGTGTCTTTGGGCCTGAAGACTCCTGGTACACAGGCTAAGTCACACGGTATGGAACTTCCACCACCAGCCCTTCTGGAAACAGAAACAGGGAATTCCTTTGCCCTTTGGAACTGCGGCTGTGTCCCTTTAGGACCCCATCATGACGGTTCCAACTATCCCAGCAGAAGTTCCCTTCCTGCCGACCAGCAACATCTTTCTTATTTATATGGAATCTAGTGTAGCAAGAATCTTAAATGGTCTTATTAATAAAAACAAACCTGGAGCCAGGTATTGGGGTGAATGCTGGAAGATCAGAGAAGCAGGACAAGCCACAGCTACCTCACCTCGACAGTTCCTCAGCTGATCCTGTTTCCTCAGACTGGAAGCTTCTGAGTCCTCATCCAAATGGATCTCAGCTGAACTGCTGCTCGAAAGCCTGAATGCTTAACCAGCCTAGTTCCTCGTCCTCATGCCTTAAATACCTTTCTGCTTCCTGCCATCACTTCCTGGGATTAAAGGCATGTGTCACCATGCCTGGCTGTTTCCAGTGTGGCTTTGAACTCAGAGATTCAGGGATCTCTGCCTCTGGAATGCTAGGATTAAAAGAGTGTGTGCCACCATTTTCTGGCCTCTATATCTAGCGGCTGTTCTTTTTTCTGACCCCAGATAAGTTTATTAGGGTGCACAATATTTTGGGGAACACAATATGACCACAACCTAGAGCTCCAAACTTGGCAGGCACACACTGCACAGCTGAGGCCTGCTCCATGTCTTTACATCCTCAGCACCTTCCCCAGTATCAAACCCTTGCCCAAGGTTTCCTTGTTGATTGTCTATGCTGCCACAGTGGCTTGGATCTTTTAATTATTTGATGTACCCAGAGTGTCTAGGCCGGGTTGGTTCAGGGTGGGTGATCAGTAGCCAACCGTTGAACAAACAGAACCAAGAATGAACTCAACTGGCCACCTCCCAGCAGCTCCGAGGGATACACGATGACATTGTCTCTTCATTCTGTGCAAGTGCACAGAGCTAACAAAAGATAAGGCAGATCTACACTTCTTACCCCCTGCCACAGCCTTTGGAGGGTAACTGCCCAGCCTTGGTACTTCTGTGTGTTGTGTGCAAGTGAGCGAGCGAGCGTGCGCGTGCGTGCGTGCGTGCGTGCGTGCGTGTGTGCTTCAAACCCACCGACAAGATATCCTTAAATTGGTTGTACTTTGGTCAGAGTATTCCACGTGGGGAAAGTCTCCTCCATGCTCTACGTGTGTCAGACGGTCCAGCTTTGCTCTGGGGGTGAATGGCCTCCAGGCTGTGCATACTTTCCTTTGGTTACCTAGAGCTTTACATTCTTATTTCATCTTTCTTGTGAGCTCTTTGGGGATAATGGACAATCGGACTCTTCCCTCCTCCCCCCACTCTGTTTACTCTCTGGCTGGCTATCAATCCACTCTCTCCTGGATACCTGCGTGGTTCTTAGTAAATAATTATTGAATACACGTGGGTTGTGGTTTTTAGACACCATGGGACCTATCGTGAATTCTGTCTAGGTTTATAAACTGTACTAAGAACCCAAGTAAAACTTTTAGTGGATTGCTGAAGTTTGGTCCACTGAAGGTCTGTGGTCCTATTAGGGGCTGCTGGACTTGGGAGTCACTTCTCGTCAGGCACAGTGACAGTGGCTCACACTAATCTCAGATGGCAGAGAGGCAGGAGCAGTGAGTTGGAGGCCAGATTGGTCTATCTAGTGAATTCCAGGCCAGCCAAAGCTATATAGTGAGACCCTGTCTCAAAAAAAACAAAAAGCAAAACCAACCCCAAAACAAGCTGGGGCAGTGGCAGTGCACACTTTCAATCCCAGCACTTGGGAGGCAGAGGCAGGAGAATCTACAGGTTCAAAGCCAGCCTGGTCTACAGCGCGATCCAGGACAGCCAAGGATACACAGAGAAACCCTGTCTCAAAAAACCAAAATAAAACAAAACAGCGAAAGAAGTTACTTCTGCTCACAGGCACAATGTGGGAAGGAGACTACTGGCTCCCTCTGCTGGTCATTGCGTAGTCCGTCCGCCCAGGTTCTGAGCCGCCTGGCCTTTCTGTGAACATGGAGACCAGGAGACCCCAAGCATTGGAACAGGGAGGAAGAATGCTCGGCTCAGTGCTAAGGATGGGCTGCCTCCCCAGCATACAGGCCTGTTTTTGGTTCCCACTAAGCAGACAGCTTTTAGGGTTCCCCTTCTTCCTCTCAGGACACTCAGCCCTAGGAAGTGTGGGGCTCTTGGTTCCAGGGTGCCAGGATGGCTGCCCGCCGCACTCAGTTCCTGTTCCGTTTGAGCCTTTAAGCTATGGAGCCAAGAAGTCTCATTAGACGAGCCAGAAATTAAGTCAAATGGAACCTTACGTGGCTCTGAGATGACCAGTACCTGAAGGATGCTTGAAGGCCGGATGAAAGTGCTTGGTCCCTGCTCACGGCAAATGGCGGTGGCAGTGGCCTCAGTGAAAACACCTGGGAGCCCTAGAGGCCCGGGCCTCTCATTAACTGCCTTTTACCAGGGTTGGGACAGAAGCCCTGACACCCAGGACTCTCTAGAAAGCTGCAGAGGTCCATATCACAGGGTACAGGTGAGCGGGAGTAGAAGCCAGTAGAGAACAGTGGCCTTTTTGTGTCTTCACTCTGGTGGCCTGGAAGAGGGGAAGTGGGGGCTAGTGTTCAGTGAACGCAGGGTTTCAGTTCTGCAGGGAAAAGTGTCTCAAAGACTCATGGAGGGGGTGGTTGCACAATAGTGTTGATGTGACTTATGTCATGGTTCTGTAACCTTAAAAATGATTAGTTTTACTTCCTGTGTATTTTACCACAATTTAAAAATTAAATAAATGCAATGTCCTGCTATCCTGCTGTCTGTGATGTCAGGCACGGGACCTGGCCACACTGGTTCTTCAGGACTGCCGCTGACCATTCTCCTCCTGTGGTCTCACTGGTTGAGTGTCCCATCTCCATGTCCCTGTGCCCCGCTCCACCGCCGCCTTCTGGTGAGGTCAGAGCTTACCTCCATGACCTCTCTTAGCAATGGCAGTGTCTCCCATCAGGCTTGTGGGGAGGAAGTACAAGTGTCTGCAGGACAGCTTCACAAGAGTCCCAGCCTCCTTCTGAGATGGTAAAGGTAACTGTTTCCTTGGCTTGTCCTTTGAGCCAGGGTTCCGGTCTCTCATCCCCACACATGGCCATCTAGGTGGCTATGGCTGTCCAGTCCAGGGTGCTGGTGAATACTGGTCTCTAGGGCCCTGTCACCCATACTGCCTTAACCATCATTATTACTGTGTTATATGACATACAATCTGTTATGTGCTATAGTCTCAAGGTCAGGCAGGTTGTGGTAAGTGGCAGATGCTGGACCCTCCTGGGAAAAGACTCAGTTATACGTGGGTTCAAATATTGGCTCACTCACTAGGCATATGGCTGAGACAAGTTATTAAAGTTTGCTCTTCCTCAGTTTAAAACAATGTTTTCCTTTTTTTTCTTTTTTAAGATTTATTTATTTTATTTCACCCGTGTGAGCATTTTGCCTGCATGTGCATATGTGTACCAGCCTTCAGAGGCCAGAAGATGGCATCAGATCACCTGGAACTGGAGTTATGGTTGATTGTGAGCTACCATGTGGGTGCTGGGAATCAAACCTGGGTCCTCTGCAAGAGCAGTAAATGATCTAAATGGCTAGCCTCTCTCCAGCCCTAGTCCTCAGGTTTATCTCCAACATGAAGGCTGTGAAACCTTTCCCATGGTTACTGTAAGGATTAAGATTGATGCACTCCTTATAGCAGATTAAACATGGTGGTGAGAGGTGGTGGATATGGGGCTGGCACTCTAGAGCCAGGCTGTGGGGATGGCCTTGAGTGGGTTACTTGCTTTTCCTTTGTCTTCTGTGAGCAGAATAATAGTAACCACACTACAGGATGGTTGGTGGATTGCACACTTGTAGGTAATCCAGAAGACCGCTGAGCTCACTGTCCGCACATGCGCAGTGTTCAGTGTATGTTCAGCCTTAGTTGGTTGTCACAAACTGTGAGAACATAATTTTTTTTTTGCAGAATGCATAATGGTTAAAATGGCCAACAATAATCAAACTTGTACATTTTGTCAAGTATTTTTAAAGTTTAAAACTGACTTAAAGATAAATACTTAGTACCTAGAGACAAATTTCATTTGCAAAATGAAAACAAACAAAACACACATATAGATCTTGTGGATCTATATCAGCAGCACAAGACCGAAGCAACTGAAAAAGACCCCATGCTGTGAAAATTACTGACAATATTCTGGGTGTTAGGGACAAGGTGTGAAGTTTGTTCTAGCGTTACCCTCCCCTTGTAGAACAGTACTTAAACAGTTGGATAGTGCACTGTTTTGGGGATAGCTGATCAGCATGGAATTTAGAGGAAGGCAGGAGGGATGAAGGCAGAGAGGCAGAGTTAGTGGCCCCTCAAGTCTAGGCTTTTACACTAGAGTTGTTAGGCACAATTGGAGTCCAAGGAAGAAGCCAATAAAGGACTAGGCCTGAGTAGTCAAATGCATTTACTTAGCAGGAGATCAGCACATGGTGGAAATTGGTGAACAAATGCTCCCAGAGCTGAGTAAGAAAGCTGGGAAGCTGAAGTCTGGGAACCCAGGGAGTGACGTGAAGTGAGGGAGGGGGCTGCAGTGCATGGCTGGGTTTTCTCTTTACTCTTTGAGGGCCCACCACCCATCTCCCAAATAAATCACAGTCTTATTCTTTTTTATGAATGCCCAGCCTTAGCTTGGCTTATTTCTAGCCAGCTTTTCTTAAATCATTCCATCTGGGCTTATTACATCTTTCTCTATTCTATATACCTTTATTTACTTCTTACTCTGTGGCTTGCTGTGTAGCTGGGTAGCTGGCTCCTGGAGTTCTCCTCTCCTTCTTTCCTCACTCCTCAATCATTTCTCCCAGATTTCTCCTCTATTTTTTCTCTCTGTCTGCCAGCCCCACCTACCCTTTCTCTTGCCTAGCCAGTGGCCATTCAGCTCTATTAGACCAATCAGGTGTTTTAGACAGGCAAAGTAGCACAGCTTCACAGAGTTACATAAATGCAATATAAAAGAATGTAACACATCTTTGCATCATTAAACAAATGTTCCACAGCATAAACAAATGTAACACATCTTCAACTAATATTCCACAACATTTCCCCCTTTTGTCTAAATAAAAATGAAAGGTTTTAATTTCAACATAGTAAAACTATGTACAACAAAAACAGTTATCAAGTAAGAATTACATTTACAATATTCAGTCATTAGAGAAAATACTCCTTTATCTATCTTATCTTAGTGATTCTAAAGTTTTATACCTAATTTACTTTATTATAACTAAGGAAAACTACAACTCTATTTAGTCTTTAACTCCATCAGAGACCCCAGAAGGGTGTAATATTACCTAACAACAGAGACATCTAGCTGCCTAGACAGTCACCCAAATTTCCTCTGTAACGTTGGGGCATTAATCTTCATCCTACAGGCCTAGCATATCTGGCAGACTCTTCTGTGAAGCAGGAATTTTGAAGGACTGTCCTGCCTTATCTTGGCAAAGTTCAGCAGTTGCTTTCCTGTGTGTCTTGTATGACATCTAAGAACTGTGGCCTCTCTATACAGGAATACCAACTAGGATCATCCTGGGCCTGGCATCAGGGATTATTAAATTATAGCTCCATTCTTTGTCAGTTGATGGAGTACTTGTCTACCACACAGGAAGCCCTGGGTTCTGTCCCCAGAATCAACTAAATTTGGGCATTGTGGCACATACCTGAATCCCAGAATTTGGGCAGTGGAGGCAGGAGGATCAGATGCTCAAGATCTTCAGCTCCACAGCAAGCTCAAGGCCACTTTGGATCCACAAGGCCCTCTCTCAAAACAAGCAACTGGGCTGAAGAGATAGCTCAGCCGGTTAGAGCACAGTCTGCTCATTCAGAGGACCAGCTCAGTTCCTAGCATCCATGTTATTCATTGGGTTATAACTGCCTGTGACTCCAGCTCCAGTGGATCTGACGCCCTCACTTGGCCCCTAAGGTTACTCATACACACATGGCACACACACACACACACACAGCAGATACAAAGACATATGTACACAGGACAGACAGACACACATACATGACAGACAGACAGACAGACAGACACACACACACACACACACACACGGCAGATACAAAGACATATATACACATGACAGACATACACACACACATGACAGACAGACACATGACAGACAGACAGACACACGGCTATTATGAGAAATCCACTTGAGTCTGTTTAAGGGGGTAACAAGGATTTACTAAAGTAATAAAGGGGAAGATATACTCCTGAACTCAGAACCAAATGAACAGCCGTCTGCTCTGCCCGGGAGTGAATGGATCCAACCATCTGAATCTACCTCAAGAAGGGGCACGACCCATCCCCCTCCTTTGAAGTGGTCACATAGGAGGATTAGAAGCCACGCCCTAAGGCTTATACCTCAAAACTAATTGGTGGAACTAATTCCCACTATACACAGCAGACGCACGTGCGTATACACACACACATCAATAAAAAAAAGACATACCCATAAAGAAAAGAGTGGAAGTTAAAAACAAGTAAGATGGGCAATGGTGGAGCACACCTTTAATTCTAGCACTCAGAAGGCAGAGGCAGGTGGATATCTGTGAGTTTGAGGCCAGTTTGGCCTACAGAGCGAGTTCCAGGACAGCCAGGGCTACACAGAGAAACCCTGTCTCAGAAAAAACAAAACAAAATACACACCAAATATCTGTAGGATGAATTAGGTAGTAAGTGTTTATGATATTTTAGAAGGAATCTCTACTTCGAGTAAAGAATATTCATCAATTCAAGAACAACACCATGAGATGTATACATTATGTGCACATAGAAAGATGTTACTAGTAAAAGATAGATTTTTTTTTTTTATTTCCCTGGGGAAAAACAGGACCAGGAAGAAATAAATTTTGGTGTTTCATGTTCCTGGGGTTTCCCCTATGTGAATATTGCTTTTGTTGATGCTTTTATTAGCTTCTGAAGACATCTGAAGGAGCATGTATGTAGTAGTATAACCAGACAGCATTGGGAAGGTTTCCCACCCTACCCAAAGACACACAAACACATGTTCTGAAGAAGAAGAGTTTATCTCACACCAGTCACTTCACAGCTCACGACTGGCCTTCACTGAATGGTCTTTTGAGTTACATATAATTTAAAAAGGTAGGGAGAAGAAAACTAGAAAAACAAATGAACAAACAAAAAACTCAAGGTCAAGTTATCAGCTTACACTAGCTGATACTCACTATATACTATTTAAAAAGTCCTCTGTAAATTCAACATTGTTTTCATAAAAGTGTTAGAAAAAAACAGTACAGTTACTTTTTCAAAATTAAATTAGTCTGAACTAAGTTCAGTTCTGTGGTGGGAATGCAAGATACGGCCCAGTGTTTAAAAAAAAAAAATGAAGTGTGTGCTTTAAATAAAGCTGGGTGTGGTGGGGCATGCCTTAATCCCAGCATTCTGGAGGCAGAGGCAGGTAGATCTCTGTGAGGCCAGCTTGATCTACAAAGTGAGTTCCAGGACAGCCAAGGCTACACAGAGAAACCCTGTCTTGAAACCCCCCAAAAAAACTCCCCCCCCCAAAAAAAAACAATTAAAAGGCTCCCACTAGAGTTTCAGATTCATAGCTGGCAGCTTAGAAAGCAGCTTTGTTGTTATTTTGGTTCACAGTCTGAAGTCTTTTCCATCAAGGGCTACACAGTGGTGTCCTGACCCTTGGGGCAGAGATCAGGGCGCGTGTCGGAATCTGGGGCTCCCCTTGCCTCCTGACCCTCACATATTTGTCTGTGAGACAGGTTCCAGTGCGGGATACAGGTTGTCCTTCCCTGCGCCCTTCTTCTTCTCATCCTCATCAAACTGTGCTTCAATCTCTGCTGGGTTGACATAGGTGTAGAATCCAGCCATGATGGCGAATATCACGCAGACAACCAGAAGCAGTGAGGCAAACAGAACGTACTCAGCCCACTTTGGAGGATCAGAGTTGAAGCAAGAAAACAAACAAACCAGCCACAGGTCACATTAACATAACACTGCACGCACATCTCCTTGCTGCTTCTAGGCAGAAGACACCTTGACGTGAAACTGCCAGGAAATGGGGGGCACCCCACAGAGACCCTAGATTTTCCCAGATGTTCAAGGAGCAGGTGACATTTTCCTATTAACATGGGGTGCAGAAACACAAGATCTTTGGGAAGATGACAGAAATTTTCTGAAAATTTTTTTTCTTTTTCTTTTTCTTTTTTTCTTTCTTTCTTTCTTTCTTTTTTTTTTTTTTTTTTTTTTTTTTTTTTTTTTTTTTTTGTGGTAGGGTTTCTCTTTATAGCCCTGACTGTTCTGGAACTCACTCTGTAGACCAGGCTGGCCTGAAACTTGCAGAGATCCACCTGCCTTTGCCTCCCCAGTGTTGGGATTAAAGGTGTCCACCACCACTGGCCAGGAATTTTCTGAAATTCTTAAGATTTATGGCTGGTGCCAGAAGGATGGGAAATGGCAAAGACCAAGCAGTAGCCTTGCAGGACAAAGAGTGTGCTGAACACGGCCAGAGAGATGGCTTCATAGCTCTGAGTATCTGCCAGAGGTCTCTGGTTGGGTTCCCAGCATACCCACAAACCCCAAAACTCCAGCCTAGGGGACCTAGTGCTCTTCTGGCCTCCATGGGCACCTGCAGGTACATGGTGCACATACATACACACATATGCATAGTTACACATATATGTTTCTTGACAGTACCTGGGCTCAAGGGCATGCAGCCCGATGGCCATTCCTGACACAGGAAACAACGTAACTGCTATGGTGACAGGAAACCATCAGGTAGACCTTGTGTGCAACAAGGCTGTGACTCAAATGGATACATCTTTATAGACAGCTGGGGAGGGTCCTGGTGATAACCAGGAAGGTTAGAAGTTCAAAGTCATCCTCAGCTACACAGCAAGTTTGAAGCCAGTCTGGGCTACATAAGACCCTGTCTCAAAATCTACAGAAAACACTATTAGGCATGTCCAACCTTCTTTCCCCTCGTACCTGTTTTTCGAAGTGGCCGGCCCCCGCCACAATGAGCACGATGATGTTGCCAACTGCCACGGTTAAAAGCCAGCCTGCTTGAAGCACCGACTTCATGTTAGAAGGGGCCTGAGGAAGCAAAGCAGAGTGGATCACAACCTGCTTCCTGTTGTGATCCCTGAAGTGCAGAGGAGAGGTCAGGTTTGCTCAGTGTGATCCCAGCACTTGGGAGGCTGAGGCACAAAGATCATGAGTTTGATCCCTTGGCTACAGAGCATGACCCTGCTCTACATATGAACATATAGATGAGTAAATTAAAAAAAGGTCAGGTTCATGTCAACATAAGGAGGGCACCATTTGTGTGAGGAGACACACAAACCCTCCTGATGCAGACTTGGACACACAGTGTTGTCTTAGTAACAGGGGCAGAGCTACAGGTGGATGGACTCTGCTCACAAGCTTCCAGGCACAGCCATCTGTGGCACGTTCTCCCCTGTGGGAGCCCGTTCTCGGTTCCTCGTGGCTTTGCCCAGCAGGTCCTCATAGAGGATGATTAGACCACGGGCCTGAGTGCAGGTGTCTGGGATGGTCTGCACTTGGCTGTGCTGGGGGAGGAGGTCTTTTGCTCCACCCCTTGGCGTCTCTATAAAAACCCTGGGGCAGAGACAGTCGGGGCTGTTGGAAAAGGTTCCAGGCCCTCTCGAGGCTATCCTTTATTTTCTATATGTTTATCTCCTCAATATTCTCCGCAATAAATCCTTCTATCTAATATTTCCTGCTGCTTGCACTCAAGAAAACTCTGGGGAACTGTGGGGGTGGTTGGGTAAACGCCCCACACTCCCCCAAGAGGAGCTACTGTCTGGGCTGCAAACTTTCCCTTCAGTAGCTTCCCTGCCATGTCCTTCCTCAAGCTCTCACTACTGATATCAGGCCCTGGCGTGTGTCAGACAGCGCGGTCATCACAGAAAGGGGTGACCCGCCCATGCTGACTATCACAAATACTGAAGGACAAGATGCCAGAGTGCAACACCTTTAACTGTGGTTTTGACAAATACTTAGACATTGAGCTCTAATTGGGGTACCAATAAAATTTGTCTAATTAGCTGTGGTAGTTTTGGCCCCCATAAGCTTATAGGGAGCGTCACAATTAGGAGGTGTGGCTTTGTTGGAGTAGGTGTGGCCTTGTTGGAGGAAGTGTGTCATCGTGGGGGTGGGTTTTGAGGTCTCCTATGCTCAAGTGATGCCTAATTTAGTTGACTTCCTGTTGCATTTGGATCAAGATGTAGAACTCTCAGCTCCTTCTCCAGCACCATATCTGCCTGCATGCTGCCATGATCCCCACCATAATGATAACGGACTAAACCTCTGAAACTATAAGTCACCACCTCAGTTAAATATTTTCCTTTATAAGAGTTGCCATGGTCATGGTGTCTCTTCACAGCAATGGAACTCTAAGTCATTAGCCAAATGTACTTAAAAGCAAAAAAAAAAAAAAAAAAAAAAAAAAAGGATTTTTCTGAGGTAGGGTGTTACACATCTCTGCTGACCTCAGACTTACTATGTAGCCAAGGATGATCTTGAACTTCTGATCTTCCTGCCACTCCCTCCCCAGGACAGGGATTACAGGCGTGCACCACCACACCTGGTTTCAGACAGTGCTGTGAATTGAACCCATGGCTTCAAGCACGTGAGACAAGTGATCTATCAACTGAGCTATATCTCCAGCCTTAAGAGTAAAGGGGCTATATTTGTTCTTAGCAGATGTGACTTGATGTGGTCACTGGGAGTGGCAGAGAGACATCAACCAGACCTTAAATGTAACCAGAACGCAGACCTATAGACAAGTACTTCTGTGCATAACTGGTGCCTTTTGGATATTACAAAATGCAGAGTCTGCTACTCGGACCCTGGCAGCGTCCTTAATATGCCGTTCTCCCTTTGGGACTCTAGTGTTAGTGTGATCTGGGAGTATAGTATATGTCTGTGGCCCCTCAAAATGAACAGTATAGTATTCCCACGGATATTAGGCCTTGCTCTGTGCAAGACACCTGTGGTTCTTTGGATGAGAAACATCCCACGTAAGATCAGGCATTTGTACACTTTGTTCCAAGTGGTTGTTGGTGTTTGGGAGAGGTGTGGCCTTGCTGGAGGTGGGCTTTGAGAGTTTAAAACCTTGTTCCACTCTCTGCTCATTCTCTCTGCTTTGTGCCTGTGATTCAAGATGCGAGCGCTCAGCTTCCTGTTCTGGCTACCATGTGCTGCCATGACGGACACTCATCATAACCACAGCCCACATACACCCTTCTTTCTGGAAGTTGCTTTTAGTCCTGGTGTCTCATCACAGCAGGAAAGAGTAACTGATACAGCGTAACACTTCCGCAGAAAGTAACTGATACAGCACCATAATGCTTTCTAGAATCAAAAAAAAATCTATCAACAAGCTATACGTGCTGGTGCATGCCTACCATTCCAGTACTTGAAAGCCTGAGGCAGGAGGATGGTGAATTGCAGGCTAGCCTGGGCTACAGACTAAGACCTGTCTTACACAACCAACAAACAAAAGAGGTTCTAAGCACAGGGATATCCCAGACTCAAACTGAGCGAGTTCCCTCCTCATTTTTCTGAGGGCAGCAGGTAGCAGAAGGGAGGAGGAAACAAGAGACCTGGGAATATGAGAACTCCAGTCCCGTGACAGAGAAGACCACTTCGCCACAGGTGAGAAGGAAGTACTGCGGGATCTGCAGGGCCATGTTCACTGTGTTGGGCGGGATGTCTTCAAATTCCTTCACTTCCAGGCAGCCATCACTCTAGACCGTTAAAGCGACAAGCAGGCAGTTGAGAGGGAGGCAGAGAGAACGTTTAGAATAACAATGTTCATAAAGACAAATTGAGTTGATCTTCTGAGGTTAAATCGGGGAACTTAGGACGTCAGTGCCCATTTTAAATGTAACTGTGCAATGTTGGGAGCCTGTCAGTTAAAACCTTGCCCCCTTTAAACATTAAATCCTCAAGTCAGCAGTCCATAAGGAAGCATCAAATACTGGTCAATAGGAACGTTTAACTACTGTGTGACTAAGTCTGCTGGGTTTTATTCTACAGTCAACTTAAGTCAACAGTAAGTTAGAGAATCTGTGGTGGGCCAGTGAGATGGCTCGGTGGGGAAAGGGGCTTGCCATCAAATTTACAACCTGAGTTTGAACCCTGCGATCCACACAGTGGAAAGAGAGAACAGACTCCTATAGGCTGTACACACACACACACACACACACACACACACACACACTTGCACAATTAAAAAAAAGATTAGTGGTGAGTTGAATTAGTCCTAAACCCATTTACAGATTCCAATTCCTCTAGTTAATCATGAGACTCCTGAGTGTCTGTGAGGGTTCATGCCAGCCGAAGTTGACCTGGCTGTCTTTTGTGGTAGAATGAACTACTAACCGCCCTTCTGATCACATAGGTATATGCACTGCCAAAGTCAAGGTTGGAAGATTTAAAAGCACGTGGACAGTCTGATGCAATCTCTGTGGAGTTTATTGTGAAGTCTTTTCTGTTAAAAGAAAGAACAACAGAGGTTATGGTTCTTGGTATTAAAATCTCCATTTTTTTTTAAAGGAAAAACACTAGACAACCTTGAATTTGGGAGCAAGTTGCCCAGAAGAGGTACTTACACTCCAGAAGGAAAAAACTGATAGTTGCTGGCGTTGTAACTGGTGATATTTTCGTACACTTTCCCACTCATTGTGATGGTGAGCATTTCATTAAGGGTGTTAACAAATCTGGAACAGAAAACCATCTATCTGTAACAAGAACTCGGTCACAGGTCTGGTATCCAGTGTTAGGTTATGTTCCTTTGTAAAGGAATTTAAGATGTAGACAGAGAATTCTTGGGTCCAGAGGCAGAAAGTTAGCTACCTCGAGGTTCTTCCTGTCCACCCACCCATTCATGAGAACATCCTTAAAAGAATTTACCTAACAGTATGTACGCATGCTAGCAACTGCTTAGCTTACCGATATTTAGGGGCATTCATTAACTAGGCATGGAAACAAGGACTGATTCCTTTTCTTTCTAGAAGGCAGCCAGACTTTGTGCTGCCTGCACGGAAAGTTTCAGAGTTCAACAGGTGAAGGACCAAAAAAAAAAAAAAATATATATATATATATATATATATATATATATATATATATATATAAAAGTTGCTGGACAACAGCCCCAGCCAAGGCTTCCTTTGGGAGAGGAGAGTCTGCCATTTCAGTTACCTCCAAGAGCATGGGGCACAGAGAGGACACAAGATCTGAGAGAAAGAAGTTGGCTAACCCAACACGAAGAGACTGTCCTAAGTGACTGCACTCAGGTGGGGAGACCCTGTGGCTCTGGCCAGCATCTGTTGGGACGCAGCGAGGAAGGGACACCTGAAAGCCTCAGCCTAAGTCCCAAGGCTTCTAGCCTTGACACGTCCCCTTGCTTAAACCCCAGGAGGAAGCAGGTGAGCTGCTTGCCTTCCAGCCTCCTTAGGACCGGACGGAATGTCACTTTGAGAACAGATGGTTACAGACGTTTCCTTAGAGGCTCTTTGCTATAGAAGACCCTGAGATTCTTAAACTGCTCTAGGGATGAGCACATTGCTGGCCCAAGGGAGATCAGTTGTTTGTTTTGTCCACCAAATAGGTAGGTGACAGATTATAGCAGATTGTTCAATATATAGAACAAGAAATAATAATGATGGATATATAAGTACTATAAAGAGCAACCTAACCATTGTATCCCTAAAACATATGGCCCAGTCTCATCAGCTTCATGGCATATATTTATCTGATAGATAGATAGTCTATATATACACAAATAATTTTTTTTCGGTTTTGAGACAGAGTTTCTCTGTATAGCCTTGGCTATCTTGGAAATCACTCTATAGACCAGGCTGGCCTTGAACTCAGAGAGATCTGCCTGCCTTTGCCTCCAGAGTGCTGGGACTAAAGGCATGTGTCACTACCATCTGGCCACAAATAATTTTTAAAAGATATCAACATTTAATGTGAGTGTGTGTGTGTGTGTGTGTGTGTGTGTGTGTGTGTGTGTGTTGCATGCAGGTACCCTCAGAGGCCAGAAGAGGACATCAGATGCCTTGGAATTGGAGTTATAGGCAGCTGTGACTTGCTAGCTTGGGGTCTAGTCACCAAAACGGGATTTCTGCAAGAGTGGCAGCTACTCTTAGCTGCTGAGCCATCTCTCCAGCCTCGTGGATGCCATATTCATATATAGCAGATACAGGTTCAAAATATTTTTTACTAAAAGTGATAAAAATTTAAGGACCACTTCCATAGAGAAAGAAATAGGTGAGAATACAGACTATGGTTGTGTTTTAAGAAACTAAGAATAAGCTAAATTTCCTTGAATAGAGATGGGTAGATAGATTATGGTGTATCTATGCAATGGAATCATGCTATCATGTGGTCAAGTGAACAGATAGGAGATACAGATATAAATATGGTCAAATATTAAAGTGATGTATATTATATAATATTGATAGCATTATTGTAGAACAATATATGCCTGTGACAATAACTTTATGTTATTCTATGTTTAAAACACACTAATCAACACATTGTTTATGGAAATGCAATATATAGCAATGTATAGTGTTAAAACGCAGGGGAAAGCAATATTCAATTTTCAACCTATTTCTTAAAAGACTTATTTTTATTTCCTGTTTTTACCTGTGTGTATGTTCTTTTGTGTGTGTGTATGGCACGTGTGTGTGGATGTCAGGAGAGGTCAGAGACGATGTCAGATCCCTGGAGCCGGAGCTACAGGAGGCTGTGAGCCACCTGCTGTGTGTTCCGGACTGAGCTCAGGTCCTGTGCAAGAGCAGGAAGAACGCTTGTGAACACCAGCGAGCCCTTTCTCCAGCCCCTCAACCAATTTTTGACTGAAGTCTTGCCAATTTATTTAAAAGATGACCATTTAAATCTTGCAACTTACTGATCGTGTAACATAAATTTCATTTGCTTGAAAATTTGTATTTCCTTCCTTTAATTTACACATTAGTCAGAAAGTCTGATGTCACGGAGGTTTTGAAGTTGTTCTGTTTATCAATCTTTTCTGGTTCTCTAGAACTTCCTCTTTAGCACTGGCTCCAAGCCACCACGGAAACAATGAAATCCTTTTGCTCTATCAAGGATTTGGTATTACTACTTACTAGAAAAGTGATTCTGATTTATCTACTACCATACGCATGGGTGGGTGGGGTCAACATCTTGCCAATGCTATGAATCTCTCTTCTTCAAGACTCCATCAAAGACTTTTTTAAATTTACAACCTCATCACGTAGATTACACAAACACATTTTAAAAATTAAGCTTTTAGGGGCTGAAGAGGTAGCTCAGTTAGTTAAGTCTCTGCCTCAAAAGCAGGAGGACCCGAGTTCAACTCTCCGTACAGGGGCAGAGAAGAGGCTGGGGGCTCACTGGTCAGCCAGCCTAGCCAGAGCATCCCAGTGCCAGTGAGACTCTGCTCAAAAAACAGTGTGGACACCCTGAGGAGCAACACACGAGGGCTGACTTCCAGTAAGTGCGTGCCCACACATGCACACAAGCTCTTAAACACCTCAGCTACACTAGTGAGCAGTTGTGGTAAGTGGGTGCGCGCGCGCGCACACACACACACACACACACACACACACACACACACACGCTTTTAAACACTCAGTTACACTAGTGAGCTGCCTCAGCAGTGAAGTTGCTTGCTGACAAGCCCTGCGTTTGCTCTCCGGTACCCACATGGTGTAAGATGGAGTCAGCTCCTGAAAGTTGTCCTCTAACCTTCACACCCACACGTGTCTACACAGAAATAAGTAATAAATAGCCTAAATACCATAATCTACATTGTCTAAGGTTTCCAGTGTTAGGGGACATTTCTAAGGAAATCAAAGCAATGGAAATGTTCTGAGGACAAAATGAAACCCTAGAGGTGCTTCCAGTGCAGAGCCAAATACAAAGCACAGAGCAGCTGTGTGTGTGTGTGTGTGTGTGTGTGTGTGTGTGTGTGTGTGTGTGTGTGTGTTCTGCAGGGCAAGACAGGTAATTACAAAGACCAAAGGCCATCTATGGACAGAGAGGTGTGCCCTTGAAACTCATCATGACACCTCAAAATGAGACATTCTTTGGAGAAAAGACATTTAAGGAGGCAAAAGGAAGCTGCTTGTGGCCTTAATCCAACATGGCCGATTGGATACAGACCGGCAGAGAGACAGAAGGTGTCTATCAACAGTCAACCAAGGAGGGAGGCCTCACAAGAAACCAGTCTTGACTGCACCTTGATCATGGACCTCCCGCCGGAGGAACACTGAAAACATGAGTTCCTGTTTAACACCAGGCTGTGGTACGTCATCCTGACAACATCAGCACAGACAGGCACCCGGAAAATGAGAGAGGGAGGGAACGAAAAACTGAACGACCTGGGCTGGCAAAATGAATCACACCAATTTAATTACCCTGGGGAGAAATCTGGGGTTGTCAAAATCAGAGAAGATACCAGAAGCTTGGTGAGAAACTATTATAAGTGAGTGCCTTTAAGTCAGAAGCCAGCAGAGAAGTCTCCAGAACCCTGGGAATGCACCATGTGTGAGAGGATGACTCGCTGCTCACTGAATAGCTTCCTTTGCTTAGCAAGGTGTGTGGGCAGAGGCTACAGCAAAATGAAAAAGGTGAGTGAGAAAGACAGCGTGGAGTCCTGGGAAGAAAGCGCTCACCTGGGCACAGTGGAGTCTCTGAGGACGCTGTCTGGAGGGGCTGCAGAGCATGTGCTCTGGTAGGTCACAGAGCACGTGGAGGAAAACCGGTTCCCAGAGAGGAGAGTTGACACCCTGAACACTAACTAAGAGGTAGAGACACTTCGTGACCAGGTAAAGGCTAACGTTCTGTGTGTGTGTCATGAATGAATCCTGAATTTTATCAGATTATTTTTCTACATCAGTTGATAAGATAATGTGGACTTTCTCTCTGGTTTATTAAGATGATGAATTATGTTGTCTGAACCAGCCTAGCATTCTCATGCAAACGTGACATTTTCATACCTTGTTACCACTAGACTTGATTAAGGGAACGTGTCAAGCTCTGTTAGAAGTGGAAAGAACCAGTTTCAGAAGAAATCTCCATACCTGATTCCATTTTCTCCTTTTTCTGGCTTCTGGTTAAGTCCATCTTTTACCTGAGAGAGAAAAAAAATATGAAATTATTTCCGAGCCAGTGAGATGGCTCAGTGTGAAGGCCTTGTGCGCAAGCCTGTCTCTCTGAGTTCAACCCCGGCAACCCATGTAAAGGTGGAAGGAGAGAACTCACTTCACAGGTGTCCTCTCAGCTCCATACACACACTGCAGCATGCGTGCCCTGCTCTTTTATGTACCTATCATGTGCACATGCACATGCACACACACATATAACACACACACACACACAAATGCACACACATACATATATACACACATATACACACAAATGCACACACATACATATATACACATATGCACACACATATACACACATACACATGCATACACACATGCACATATACACACATACACACATATATACACAAACACATATGTTGTGGAATAATCTTTTGTACACTGTGAAGATGTGTCACTCTGATTGGTTTAATAAAAAGCTGAACAGCCAATAGCTAGGCAGGATTTGGGTGGCAGAGAGAATCCAGGGAAGAGGAAAGGTGGGGACACAAGGAGATACAGAACAAGCAGGAGGTGTGAGATGGAAGAGAGGCCATACCAGGCGACAGAACATAGATTTGTATAAATGAGTTAATGTAAGTTCTGAGCTGGTTGAGACATATCTAAGCTAAAGGCTGAGCTTTCATAATTAATATAAGTCTCTGTGTCGTGATTTGGGAGCTGACTGGTGGGACAGAGAAAGACTCATTACACACATACAACACATACACACACATACACACCCACACATACTCACATAAATAAAATAATTTCCTGATATTTAGCTCATTGGAATCAACTCACACTAACACTTCAGACTTGGAGAGCATGATACTGGCCCTTGTCCCAGGAGATCAGGGTCCCTTCTTCATCCCTGCTCTCCCTCCAGGCTAGCACACACTTCTGCTGTTATTGATCTTGATTGTCAATGGTTCCAGAGTATGACTCTCCAGCAATTCAGATTGTCTGACCTTCGGACATTGCAACACTGTGTTGTCAATACAAAGTTCGTGTGGCCGGGCAGTGGTGGCGCACGCCTTTAATCCCAGCACTTGGGAGGCAGAGCCAGGCGGATCTCTGTGAGTTCGAGGCCAGCCTGGGCTACCAAGTGAGTTCCAGGAAAGGCACAAAGCTACACAGAGAAACCCTGTCTCAAAAAACAAAAAAACAAAAAAAAAAAACAAAGTTCGTGTGTAATGCCGGGTGGCGGTGGCGCACGCCTTTAATCCCAGCACTCAGGAGGCAGAGCCAGGCAAATCTCTGTGAGTTCGAGGCCGGCCTGGTCTACAGAGCGAGATCCAGGACAGGCACCAAAACTACACAGAGAAACTCTGTCTCCAAAAACCAAAACCAAAACAAACAAACAAACAAAGTTCATGTGTGAGAACCTCACGGATGAGTTAGGAAAATCACTGCAAAATAAAATCTCATAAGACTTTAACTAAGTACACTTGTGCTGGGGCATGCTCGGAGCTACTCTGGGGAACCACAGGCTGGACACTCCTGATAGAACAAGCCACTCAACAGCTTCCTAATTAAGCAAATGGCCAATAACATTAATTGCACATTGAGTTTTCTATATGTTCTTACTCAAATTCCCCTGACAGACTGACTGAAGTTCCTTTATTCAGTTCAACTACATGTTCACTCTCCATGTACCAAATGACACATCTGCATTTTGTCTACAAATATGTCATATGCATTTTATTCCTTGTATTTGATATACATACCATATTTTTGTAAGGCTACTACTCTAAGTGCACATTTAAAAATTAATACAAATAAAGATATGGTAATCAATTTATCTCAAAAAGGTCTCTAAGAATGTACATATGTATCCATGTGGTTTACACATGTACACGAGAGAGTGCATGTACACATAAGCATAGGCACACACTCATCACAACACAAACAGTTTTGTTTTTAGTTATTTGCCTTTCAATTTTTATTATTTTTGCTTTTTTGAGTCAGGATCCCACTGTGTTGCTCTGGCTGGCCTGGAACTCAAAGAGATCTTGCCGTGTCTGCTTCCTGAGTGCTGGGATTAGAGGTGTGTGACGCTATATGCCCATCTCAGAAGGGCCTTGCTAACAGTCCAGGGTGCATCTGCCTCCTGAGAGCTGGTAAAAAAGGTATAAAGCACCACATTTGGCTCCTAGCTTTCTTTTTAAATCATTATTGATAGTAATCCTTATTACCCACCAGCCAAACCTTGACTGAAAGTCCAATGACTTGTGTTCTTGAAGAAAGATGAACTTGAAGATTGCCTGATATAATACTCTATACAGATACAGCAATGTCACACCCATAAAAAGCTGTGCCTTGAGGCTGGAGAGATGGCTCAGTGGCTAAGGGCACTTGCTGCTCTTGCAGAGGTCCTGGGTTTGGTTCCCAGCACCTACATGGTGGTTTACAATTATCTATGACTCCTGTCCCAGGAGATCTGATGCTTTTTCTGACCTCCTCAGACACCAGGTACCCAAATGGTGTACAATGTGCATAACAGATAAAACATTCAAACAAAATAAACTCTAAAAAAATGTAAAAGCTGTGTCTCTAATATTGCAAGTAGCCAAGAGAAAGCTGTAAGTACCAACTACTTACCACGAGGTAATTACTGGGGGCCCATACTAGAAGGGTGTGACGATGGCCTGGCTCAAAGTCATGAGTTACGGCAGTTACTGGGGACCCAGAAGAAGACACGTTTATGCTTGTCAGCTTGTCTACGTCAAAAGTCAGGAATCTGTTTGTCTGGAGATATGGGGTGTGGGGAGGGAGGGCAGAGTCAGCACTGTGCATTTGAACACTGTAATGCCATGTTACATGGCATTCCATGTTCATCCAGCACCCTGTAGAGACTAAACACTGGGCCTCCCATCCCCAAGGACACTGCCACACAGTTCTTTCTGTATTGCCACAGGGATTATATTGTTCACTAAACTCTCTAATTTTGTTTTGCTCTGAGGAAACACGCTCTGTGAAGTCACTTATGGTCCTATGTAAAGAACAGTCCCAGGGACTGGGGCTGGAGACATGGCTCCACTGTTAAGTGGCTGTTCTTCTAGAGGAGCTAGGTTTGATTCCCAACATCCACACGGTGGATCACAACCACCTGTAATTCCATTTCCAAGGGATTCGACACCCGCTTCTGGCCTCTGAGGGCACCAGGCACACACATGTAAACAGGCACATATGCAGGCCAAAGACCCATACACATTAAAAAACAAAAACAAAAACAAAACAAACCACCAGAGGAAAAGCAACGTTTCTGGTGAGATCAGTATGGGCGCCCTGACGACCAGGAGTCAGACTTCTAACACCACTGCTCGAACGGTGGCGGGTCAGGGATGAGAGCAGATGAACCTGCGTCACTGGAGTCAGGACCTCAAGGTTCTCCATATGACCAGACTCAAGGACAATGACCTCTAGAGTAGGGTTTTCGGCATCGGCACTGTGTACACCAGGACAGACAATGCTTCGCTGTGGAGGCTCAGTGCCAGCAATTCTGGCTTCCATAGATGAAATGCCAGCTGCATACTCTTAGTTTATGACAACCAAGAACTGCCTATAGAGACTGTTCAACATCTGCTCAGGGATACTGTCGGCCCTGTTTGGGACCACGGACCTTCCCTGCTTTGGAGCGGTAGTTTCCTATGGCAGCAGCCTGTGGGAAGTTATAGAAATGCGGGATTTCTGGTCTACTGATCAAGTCTGCATTCTCCAGCATACCAGGGTGATGAGTACCCACATTCAAGTCAGAGGCCCATTGGGCTAGAGAGGAATATGAGGTGAACATGGACATGTATCAATCTTAGACTGGCTTTGGGGTTGCTACAAGGACCTGTAAGGAGAGCCCCTTTGAGCTGTGTCCTAAGTCAGCCGAGAAGATGAAGTAGGGGGTCCTGCTGCCTCTCACTTACTTGAGACATTTGTTCAAGTGTCACAGTATCTCCAGGAAGATACACAGTCATGTTATTGTTTCCGATATTCAAGACCTTGATTTGGACTTGATTTCCTCCAGGGAAGACTGGCAGAGTTTTCTGAGAAAAAGAAAGGAAATCAACAATGAGGACTCCTATGGATGATCACTGTGACCCTAGCTCAGGAGTCACTTTCCTGACAGACACCTGGACAAGCCTACTAGTTACATTGGGCATGGTAATGGAACCTTATTTAGCCTTAAAAACAAAGGGGATTTTTTTTATGTCCTCTAAGGTGGGTGAGCCTTAAGGGCATTATAAAAGAAGCCAACCACAAAAAGGATAAATGCTTCATGACTATGATCATGTGATCCCCGAAGCAGAATCCTAGAGACAGACCATAGAACTGTGCCTACTGGAGGCCTTGGAGAGACAAATCAGGAAATCAGCTCTGAGTGTCTCAGAGGTACCGTTTGGAATGATGGGAAATTTCTGGAAGTATGTGTGGTACGGGTTCCACAGTAAAGGGAAGTATATGGGGCTGCATGCTTAGGCATGATTAAGATGGGAAACTTCATTTATGTGTGTTCACTGCCATGAATTGTGTGTGTGTGTGTGTGTGTGTGTGTGTGTGTGTGTGTGTGTGTGTGTGTGAGAGAGAGAGAGAGAGAGAGAGAGAGAGAGAGAGAGAGAGAGAGAGAGTCTCTCTTCTATTTTTGTGGATCACATACTCCTTGCCTCTAGAACGGAAGTCTTATCTCCAGGAGGCAGCATTGGGCTGGTTTAGGAAAAGTGCACCCAACAGGTATTAGGATTGGTTTAGGAATTAGCCCTTAGTAGATATACTAGAATCCAAAATGTGTTTTTCCATAAAGAGGACAGTGTATATATTTCTGAAGTGCTTGTCTGTGAATGATAAGCTTCTTCTCACCGAAGAGTTCAGAACAATTCCATGGACTCATCTCCCATTATGGAAACTGTATTATATTGTATATATTCCATTGGTCTTTCCAACCAATGAAGTCCGCCCATCGGTTCCAGGACCTCCTGTGCCCTGCCTTGGTAGAACCCACAGTGCCCGCACCCCCAGCCTCCCATTGTCCTTTACTCCAGGAACTCCTACTGTTTATGGGGAGAGCCCCCTAGTCTCCTTTAGTCCTCCCAGCCCCAAAGGAAGCTCACAGAGAGCCCAGGAGAGCACTCACATCAATTTCCACTTGCACAATTGCAGCCGCCACGAAGGCCATGGAAGCCAGGAACATCCCAACTGTCATCTTCTTCAGGGAGCTGAAGAGGACAAGAGGGAAGTGAACATCAGCCCACCTCACCCAGATGAACCAAGAGTGAGCCCCAAAGGACAAGCTGAGGCGTCTCCCATCCCAGCTACTTCCTGGCAAAGACACTTCTGGGGTTGCCACTGTCTCAGGACTTTATTTTATTTATGCGTGTGCATTTGCCTATGTGAGTATATGTACAGATGCATGTGAGTGTGCTCTCAAGGCCAGAAGAAGATGTCAGATCCCCTGGAGCTGGAGTTACAGGCATTGTGAGCTGCTTCATGTGGATGCTCTGGTCCATGCGCTTGAGCAGCAAGCATTCTTAACTACTGAGCCATCTCTGAGTCCCTTTCTGTGGTTATTTGTGGCTAGAGCTAGTGAGAGCAAATAGAATCCTTATTTGCATTATTACATTTAGAAATCCTATGTTTACAACTAAGATCTCTGTCATGTATGTACATGATGAGAGCCTTGATTATCAGCTTTTTTCAGGCTTCTATTAATAGCATTTTTATTTATTTTAAAGAGCATTTTCATAAATAATGCATACAAACATCTCTTTTTAAAGCTGTGTGTGTTGTATGCAAGTGAGTATGGATATGTACAAGCCCATGTGTGCACATGAGGAAGCTATAGGATGTCAGGTGTCTTCCAACCCTGCCCACCTTATTTTCATGAGGCAGGATCTTTAGTGAATCTGTAGCTCGTCATGTATGGCTCCGGGGATCTGCCTGTTTCTGCCTCCTAGCTCTGATGGTAGGGGTGGCACTGCCGTGCCTGCCTTTTGGCGTGGGTTCTAGGGGTCTGAACGCAGATCTTCCACTTGCACAGAAAACGCTCTTACCCAGTGACACATCACTGCACCCCAAACAGCTCTTAAATTGATTTCTTTAAAGCCTTCTCCATCAGCCAGGCCTTGTAGCAGAGCCTATAGTCCCATCTCCTTGGGTGACTTGCAAGTTCAGAGCCTACCTGGGCTACACTGTGAGTTCAGGGCTAGCCTTGTCTCAAAATAGAAAGGAAAAAGAAGTCTGGACTTCTGCCTCAGTAGAAGAACATTTGTCTAGAATGTGTGAAATTCCTTGGTTCAATCCTGAGTACTGCAAAAATAAAATAAATAAATCCTCTAGGTCAGTGGTTCTCAACCTTCTAACACCGCCACCCTTTAATGCAGTTCCTCATGCTGTGAAACCCCCAACCATAAAATTATTTTCATTGCTACCTCATAACTGTCATATTGCTACTGTTATGAATCATAATAAGAATAGCTGTGTTTTCTGATGGCCTGTGGAAGGGTTGTTCGACCTCAAAGAGGTCGTGACCCATAAGTTGAGAAATGCTGATCTAGGCAGATGCTTCTGGAAGCAGAGCAAAACACTGAACCAACAGCACCTCAATCAACCCAAGTTAAGCAGCTACCTACGTGAAATTGAGACCACATTTTGCAATGAGAGGGTACACCACAGCATCCATAACGGGGACCATGATGACAATCAGGATGGCATTCACCGTCTGCAGAGGAAGTGGAGAGGGGCTGTTAGTGTTATCTCTATGAGCACTGGGGCTTGGAAAGTGACCTGAAGATCTTCCCCTACCTGCATCTGGTCTGGCTGAATTTCAATGGCTCCCTAAAAAAAAGGAGGCAAAATATTATTGGAAAAAAAAATGCCATGAAAGGGAAGGAGAAAGGGGACCAAGGGACAAAAGAAGAGGTGACCAGAAAGGACTATGATAGGTAAACTTACAATCTTCCCACTCATGGTTGTTGCTTGCAGTGTCCATCTGGAGCCCTGAAAAATGAACACATGGATTGTGTCATGGGGGCATGTGGCTATTTAATGTGATAATCCACCACTGAACCTTCTAAATCACGACTGAAATGTTATGGGATTTGAAGTTGTCATGAACATCCAGTTGGCCTCTTGGCTCCAGCACAATACTAGGAAGACAGAGACCAGTTGTACACCAACAGACCTAACTCTGTCCTGGGATGCATGAAGAACCTGGGACAGAGCTATCCACAGGGGACACATATGGTGATATTTTATTTGTACTGAAATGTGATTTTATTTGTATGTTAATAAATAAAGTTGCCTGGGGGTCAGAGCTAATAGCAAGCCATAGCAGAGCCGGACGTTGGTGGTGCATGCCTTTAATCCCAGCTCTTGGGAGGCAGAGCTAGGCGGATCTCTGTGTGTTCAAGGATACAGCCAGCATGGAGACACAGGCCTTTAATCTCAATACCAACCATAGAGACCTGGAGGTCTGTATAGACAGGCAGTGACGAGGAGGTCATGTGGTTGGATTTACAACCAATGAGAAGGCAGAACAGAAAGTCAGTAAAAAGACAGATACACAGGAAGTTGGTCTCTTTCTGAGGGGAAAGATGGCAGCGGCAGCGAAGGGTAAGAAGGTGGTTTTTAGTATCAGCTCTTAGCTACTGCTCTGACCTCTGGGGCTTTTAACTCTGCATTTGCTCTGTGTTTCTTATTTAATAAGACTGTTAATCTACAGACACAAAAGCACAAGGCTGCGTGAATACACGGTACCACCTCTCAGGGTGCGCTCATTGGGCCACTGTGTTCTATGTATGCTGGTATCAGTGTCTAGAACATTACAATAGTAAAGAACCATCTTTTGAAAGCTAGGGAGGGGGGTTAAATGCTTCTAACAAAGACAATGATGGCCTTAAATTTGGGCAGGCTAATTGCAGTTCATCTGTTTCTTATAGGATGGGATTTTTTTTTTTTTCGAGACACCGTTTCTCCGTGTAGCTTTGGAGCCGGTCCTGGATCTCTCTCTGTAGACCAGGCTGGCCTCGAACTCACAGAGATCTGCCTGGCTCTGCCTCCCGAGTGCTGGGATTAAAGGTGTGCACCACCACTGCCCAGCAGATGTGATGATTTTTATGGCCGACTAAACACTCAATGGATCAATGGAAATCCATCAGCTCCATGGGG
Source organism: Peromyscus eremicus (assembly GCF_949786415.1). NCBI lineage: Eukaryota > Metazoa > Chordata > Mammalia > Rodentia > Cricetidae > Peromyscus > Peromyscus eremicus. The sequence goes on along the minus strand of NC_081425.1, from coordinate 3,340,648 downwards.
AAGACAACATGGGAAGCGGTAGAGCTGTGCTGTTTGAGTTCTTAGTACACACCAGTCACTGAGGACCTTGTATGTAATGTCTAATTTGGGCCTCACAGCAGAGGTGGGTGGTCAGGGCAAACACGTTAGAAAGGGTTCTGAGTTCTGAGTCTAAGTCACCCAGCTGCCAGCGATGCCTGCATTTCTAGTGCAAGTCTGATCCCAGTTAGCCTCTCACCCAACAATCAAGGTGGTTCCTTTGTCCTACCAGGGTGCTCTCTACTTCATGCTACAGAAGGAGATGCGTGCATGCTTGAATGTTCTCCAGGGGTCCCCACCCTTCCACTAGTCCTGTCTGTTCAGTGTCACATATCTGTTCACAGGCTCTTGAAGAAACAGTGTCTCCTTGTTTGACTAGTGAGTATTGTGCACTGGGTTTTCTGACATGATTGTGTAGGCCCCAATGTGTGTCCTACACATGGCCTCATATCCCATCTCTGTGCATATGGGAAACATGAACTGGAACCAGGCTATCATCACAACAGTAAAGGAGAACATGGAGTTGAGAGGGATGTGGGGTGGGGGCAGGTGGAAGGAGGTAATGGTGTATGTATATGATCAAAGTACATTGTGTGAGTGTATGACTGTTTCAACAATGAAAAAGAACAAAGCCACAAGTCTAGTCTGGTCAGGCACCTGCTGTAGGTAGGAGGACTTGAGTCTAGTCATTTACAACCCTGTATTCTGGTTCAGTATTCTATATTAAAGTAGGAGATTTGTACCAAGCCCCTTTAAGTAGAACATTCCACAAATCTCCTCAGAGGCAATACCTTTCCATCATACTGGGTCAGTAGAACAGACTCTGCCCTGGGTTCTGATTGGCAGGGGTCCCAGATGCTCTGAGGACATTTCCCCAGGGTTACTCTAGGTAAACAAACCTTATTTTCTTCATTGACTCACAGTAGACACGTGAACCTTTTAGGATATGTTTTAACCAGTAAACTAAATATGATGCAACAATTAAATCAGCAAAATACGAAAAAGAAACTGGAATAGAATGTTTTTAGGAGCTGAACACGCAATGTGGCCTGGTGAGTGGTAGTACTCACCACCTACTGATGAAACAAGAGACATTACCTGCTGATCAAACAAGGCCCAGAACATGGGGAGTGGAATATACAGGGTCATCACCTTCATGACCATCTTAATTTGTGAGATGAGCCGCTCCTGCGGGTGGACAAATCAGCCAGATTGTCAGCAGAGTCAACAGCAATTGTAGCCCTGTTGCAAAGCTGGGACATTTGTATCCAGGGACAAGCTGGGAAGTGGTTGTTTAGTCTAAAGAACACACCACAGGTTTAGCTAGGAAACCCGAACATTCTGAACAACCGGCTCCCAGAGCTTACTCCATGCCAATCTCAAGGTTACCACCACCCCAGCTCTTCTTTGTTCAAAGCAATGGAAGACGACCCAAGTGAACAGCCATGACAGGCGCCTGTTGGTCCACGATCAACAATAACCATTGTTTTAAGGTCTTTTTAAAGCAACGGTGCATAGTTGTACTCCACGTGCCGGCAAGTGCTGGCGGACGCGGTTGAGGGTGTCGCCCATGAAGCTAACACTCTGCACTGTGGCTTCTTTTCACGCCCGCCGTCTGGGGCAACCGGGGCCACTGTGACAGGAATGGTACTTACGTCGTACTTCTCTTTTGCCCAGTCCAGCCAGTGCTCCCTCTTGGGAAATGTCTTACTTCGGTGCCTAAATCTGTTTTTGATGGCAAACTGAAGGGAGGAAGGAAAATTAAATTTTAAAGAGAATCAACTATACCAGAAAAACTACATTTCAGTGAATTCTCTTTTAATGGGAGAAAAGAAGGCTCATTTTAACTCGTAGATACTAGGCACATTGGCCAAAACATACAACAAGGGTCTCTTTCTAATCCAGACGCCTGTGTTGGGGTCCCATTGTCAGTATTTTACTCCCCAGCCCGTCTAGAAAAGCATGTTCAATAGAAATAAAATACACGTACACATTTGTATTAAGTTTTCTAATAGCCAATTAACAAGTAAAAACAAAATACATAAAAGTGCCCCCTTCCCCCCCCCCCCCACAGGGTTTCTCTGTGCAACCCTGGCTGTCCTGGAACATGCTCTGTAGACCAGGCTGGCCTCGAACTCAGACATACGCCTGCCTCTGCCTTCTTCATGATCCTTCATGCCTCTGCTGGGATTAAAGGTGTGCACCACCAACACCTGGCTCTGTTTGGTAAGTTGTATAAAGACTCCCAAGTACCCTAAAAAATCATCTTAAAGGGAAAATCAAAACTTTGTTGAGCTTTTCTTCTCTTTTAGAATTGAACTTTGATTTAAAGGAGAAGGAAGGCAGACGAAAGTTCTGAGTGACTTAATGAGGGGGAGGGGGAGGGGAGGGGAGGGGGAAGAAGGGAGGGGAGGGGAAAGAGGGGAGGGGAGGGGAGGGGAGGAGGGCACTTACACCGATGCATTTGGCCACTTTGCTCATGATGTTGCCCTGGGGCTGGACCTTCTTGTACATCCTACTGCCAAGGACAAACACAACTGCACAGGGCAGGGGAAGAGGTGTCACTGCCAGAGCTCCCGGCGGTCTGAAAGGTGCTCATTTGTCTGCATCATCCCCTTGTCCGGAAGCATGGGATTGTGTATAGAACTGTTTCCCTGCTTCACAGGTGAAGAACTGTTGCTGATTATAGCAACCACCAGAGCCTCTGGGGAGCAGGATGCTGTGCTGCCATATACAAATGCCACAGCCTAATGCTGTCTGTCCATCCCACCCCCAAAGGAGACTCCCAGCCACTCAGAATAGCTATTTGAACACAAGTCCTAGTTATTTTAAGGAGACCAAGGGCGCAGGAGCTTTTGCATGCCATGGGAATACCTTATTCTACAAAGACAATAAATACAGCGCTAATATTTTTGGCTGCAATAGCAGGAGGGATTTTTTCCTGCTCTTAATATTCAGGAGAAAGGGATTTAATCTGTTGAAAGGTTTACTTAATCATCAATGGCAGAATCCCCACCCCACCCTCAGTTACCGTACAGAAGCAGGGCTATAATTAATTGCCTCTGCAGCTGCTTTGATAAAAATGAGAGAACCTTTTCAATGAGGCTATTACTCTTTTGTGGAGCTTGTGAACAACAGGCATCTTGTGAAAATGGCCCCCCTACACAGCATTTCTGCAGGAGATCCTACATTAGGCTTCCAGATCGCCCAATGCCACAACTTGATAACTGAAGAGCATTAATGGATCACTCGCTTCTCCTTGTTAAGGCCTGAGGTGTTGACAGCCACTGGCCCTTGGGTCTCACCAGGTTCATGACTGTTCCGTAGATGTCCTGCATGGCCAGCTGACTGATACTGACTCGTGCTCATGCCCAATGCCCTTACAAACACGAGTGATGAAGGTTCCCAGCAGGCTGAGGCAGCATTTCCCTTTGCCAGTCACCATTTTAACCTTTCAACTTTTTGACAAACTGAAGCCTAACTCAAGCCTGGAACTTCCTAAAAGAGCTGTAGATGCCTGTCGTCTTAATTCTTTCATACGAAGACATAGAATCTTTTTCTTAAGAATGACTTATACAGACTAGATGAGAATTTACCTGAAGTGCCTTTTTCTACTCAGCATGGAGAGAGAAGCATGCATTAGTCCTTTAGAAGACTACAACCATCTTTGAAGAATTATGGGAGAAAAGAGATGTTGAAAAGGGGCAAGGACAGTGCTTACACAATGGAAAAAACACAGTAAAACTATTTCAATATGAGAAAAAGAGATGGAAAAAAAGGTTCTATTTGATACCAGTAAGACCTGAAAACAAAACCCGGAGAAAGGCGAAGAAGCCATGGAAGCTTGAGGGGACCATTGGCAGGGTTTTCTCATACTAACTTTCAACTCAGAACATCCCAAGTTTCCTCTTTGTATTTCTTAAGAAAAAAAACTGCTCAAAACTAATGCACATATGCAAAATCTAGATTCTACCTGTCTACCTATCTACCTGTCTACCTCTCATCTACCTATCATCTACCTGTCTGCCATCATCTACCTGTCTACTTATCATCTACCTGTCTGTCTATCTACATGTCTCTACCTATCTACCTACCTACCTATCTATCCATCCATCCATCATCCATCCATCCATCATCCATCCATCCATCATCCATCCATCCATCATCCATCCATCCATCCATCCATCCATCCTCCATCCATCCATCATCCATCCATCCTCCATCCATCCATCATCCATCCATCCATCATCCATCCATCATCCATCCATCATCCATTCATCCATCATCCATCCATCATTCATCCATCCATCATCCATCCATCCATCCATCCATCATCCATCCATCCATCCATCCATCCATCCATCCATCTAGGGAGCAGCAAGAAGGATGAGGAAGGACTGGAATAGGTAATGGGGATGTGAACATGAAAAAGATACGAAGATACAATGATAGCTATGTATGAAAATGTCATAATGAAATTTGCCATTCTGCATACTAGCTAAAAGTAATCTAAAAAAGAAATACAGCCACTGGTATAAAACACACATGTGCAAATAAATATAACTGCTATAAACATGCATTCCTTCTAGCAGGAAAGGGGTCTAGTAGAAACCTTTGGGATAATGTATAATGGGAACTTAGACCCTAGCAGAAGTAGTCAATGGCCGTTGAACCAGATTTCTTTACTCAAGCTGCAGCTGACTCACATTGGTAACAATAGACACGTTCAATCCTGAGCTAACCAAGCTAGCAGACTCCATCACCTCCCCTCATCTGCTTAGATGGCCTCAAATCTAACGTCCAGATCAGCTGGTGCCTCTCCTCCTAAGCCCTTTTAGGACCCTATTTCCCTCAGAATATGGCCACTCCACTTCCTCCTCTCCTAGAGGGAGAACATGCCAAACATCCAATGCAGGTCTTCACAATACATTTCGTTACAACTTGGCACATGGACTTAAAAAAATTAGCCATGATAATATGGATCCTGCCCTGGGCATGGGCTTGTGTCAGTTCAACTGACTTCTACTCACTTAGGGAAACAGCCATGAGAGCCGCCGGAACCCCAAAGGCCAGTGGGTAACAAGCTTGTTGACTGTGGATTCCACATTGTTGAACTGAGGAGAAATAATGATTAAAAGGCATCAAGTTTTTTCCTAATGCGTATATTGTTCCCATTTCTAAAAACCCTCCCTGATTACACCATGTTGTTTTGCTAATGTTCTGGACTTAGCTGTTTGCCTCAACGATGTCATTGCCAGCTGAACAAACTGTCTCCATAGCTTGTTCTATGGATTTTATTTTTAAATTTTGCTATTGATTCATTTATTCTATCTGTCTGTCTGTCTCTCTGTCTCCCTCTGTCTGTCTCTGTTTCTGTCTCTGTCTCTCTCTTTGTGTGTGTGTGTGTGTGTGTGTGTGTGTGTGATGGAGTGTATCTAGAGTTCAAAAGACAACTTGCAGGATTCCATTCTCTTCTTCCACTGTGTGGGTCTAGGAATCAAACTCAGGTTGTCAAGACTCACAGCCAGCACCTTTACCTGCTTAGCTACCTCACCGGCCCCTTGTCTGTGAATTTTATAACTAGTGGAGATCAACGTGGCCTGGACGTTCTAACTTGAATATGTGGGACTCACTGAATTAAGGCAAATGCACTACCATTCAGTATTGCGGGTGTCCTGTCAGTGTGGCAGCTACGAGCTGGGAGGGACCAGACAGTGACTGTTTGGGGCTTTAGGATCCACTTAGCTTTGGTCACAACTCCTCAACTCTACCTCCACAGGGGACGCAGTCAGAGCTAAATGACGGCTGTATCCAGGTTCCTGGATAAGACCCATAGTTTGCCACCTCTGACTGAGGGCAGAGATCGGAGACCCTCAGACTGGTAAGGAAAAGCATTAAGGCTTTGTAAAGGCAACAGAGGATTCCCACAAACACTTTCAGTGGGATGTTGGAGCCTTCTGGAAGGACTGGATCCAACAGGAATTCAGGTCTTAAAGTATATGTTTCAAAATCCTGTAGTGGGAAGTGGCGGTTGGGTAAATGTTCCTGCTCATGACTGTACACCTGGTCCCGTTCCTGACAACACAGAGGCCCTGTCCCTCAAGGAATGTCTGAGGGTTGTGGTTCCCCAGATCTTCACTAATGAAGTGATAGGAACCTTGTCACATGTTAAGTTTATTATGTGTGTGCAGTCATGGTTTTACTTTAAGAAGTTACACTGTCGACACATTCTATAATTCAAACGTATATTGTACATTCTTCCAAAGAACAAGGAAGTGGGAGAGGAGGCGAGGGGACATAATTCATGAATAAAAACCAAATTCGGAAGGGGCTTAAGCTTCTGGCATCTTCAAACCATGTCCCCAATTTCACAATTTAATCAGATTCAGCCGAAGATGCTGCAGCTTTGTTAGTCTGTCCAAACAACGGAAAACCTTCCATTCCGCATGGAAACTTCACAAGCCCTCAGTGGAGTGTGAACAAACACAAGAGACTGGGTTGTGTTGAGAGTTATTGATACTCCTCTCTGGTGTGTCTCTGGTTTGGGGAATTTCTTTTTACATGCCCTGGTTCTGTGAGGCAGGGTCTCACTAACCTAGAGCCTAGGTTCGCCTCGAACTTGCAGCTTCCTGCTTCCACTTTTCAAGTGCTGGGATTAAAAGCATAAGCCACCACTCTTCTCACACTTCTGAGTATTTCTTTTGGAAACCAAAGGACAAACCTTGCCCATTAAGTTCTTCCCAACTCACAGAAACACCACCACAGGGGAGTGAAGAGCAAAGAGCCAAAAGTCAACTATAGCCTGCTCTGTGTCTTCTCAAACATTGCTGTGGACATATCCCATGTAATATGTCTAATATTAGAAAATCGATGGTGTGAGAAGGGGGTGACTTGGAGTCTCCAGTGGTCCTCAATAAGGAAGTCAAGAGAGACTAGAAGGGGGTAAAGTGTAGAAGAAAGTTTACAGTTTAGATTTTGATAAATATCCCAGCATGTGTGGCAGCTTGGCCATTAGAGGAAAAAGGGACAAAATAAAACCAACAAGACAAGAACTTAACCTTTGTTTTGAGACAGAGTCTCACTCTGGCTGGGCCAGAACTCCCTGTATAGACCAGATTAGCCTCCAACTCACAGGGATCTACCTGCTTCTGCCTCCCCAGTGTTATGATTAAAAGTGTGTGCCACCACACCTGGAAGACTTGGCCTTTTTAACCTGACTTTCTTATAATTAAGAAAAAACCCAAGTTCTTTCTAGATGGTTCTTACCCCTAAGAATGGGAGTGATAATCGTGGAGAGCAGGCTTCCAGCATTGATGGCCAAATAAAAGATGGAAAAGAATCGGTTTCTCTGTTTTTCCTGTCATAGAACAAAGTTAGGTTATGACATTTGTCTGGGAATCATGGGAGATGATGGAGCTGGGAGCTGAGCTCATCTCTGACTTAGTTTGGTTAGCATCTTACTTTCAAGTATCCTGGAAAAGAGTGGAACAGAGATCGGACTCGTTCCAGCCATGTGGTCACTAGGGGACTGTCAGTCATGAATGGGGCTCCTGAAGAGTTCACGTTCTTACCTGGCCCTCTTCAAACTGATCGCCACCAAATGCAGACACACAGGGCTTGATTCCTCCTGTACCAAAGGCTATCAGGACCAGGCCGATCATGGACAGTGCTCTGGGAAAGGAGCAGTTTAAGGGCAAGGTGGCAGGTCCTCAGAGGAAGGAGCCTCCCCCATAGTCTCCCTACAAGGACCAGGTGCAGCAGCAATCACATTGAGGTTCAGCCTCAATGAGAAGGGAATGCACAAGAACACAGGCTGTGAGCATTGAATGAAAACGATACCATCTTTGTCTATTTATCACCCATGAAATTGAAAATAAGCTTAAAATCTGAACAAAGATTTATATATGGACTTTAGGGTAGCCTTATCATTTTTAATAAAAGAATGAGTGCATAAAATATTAGTTAAGGGGCTGAGGGCATAGCTCAGTGGTAGAGTAAATGCTTAGTATACACAGTTTAGTTCTCAGTACACATGCCTACGCAAATTCCAATCAAACAAGCCTAAGTCTTGTGTCAATCAAAATGGAGTCATAATAGTCATTTAATGACATTGGCGACATGATTTAATTGCAAAGCAGAACATCTGGCTAGGAACTATGAGCTTCTCTGTTTGCTTACAGTGGAAAGGCTGGAAAGAACAGAACAAACGACATATTGTTATGGCTCGGTTGTGGGACTAAGGACTACTTATTTTAATTTTATTTTTGTTATTTTCCATGTTATCTGTAAGCATTTTCCCTCCTGAATTAAAAAAATCACGGGGCAGCAGGCAGAATTAAGAGAAAGTATAATAGCATATGCATGAAAATGCCATCACAATGCTCATTACTTTGTATGCTGACCTAAAAATTGTCTGAAAAGGGAAAACCCATAGCATTTATGATTTTAGAGTTTTGCTAGGAGTGAGGCACGATAAACCTCAAGTTTTGTAAAAAATATTTTCTTGGCTGCCAATGTTGCTTAAACTATTTAAAAATTAGATGGATGAGGTCTCTCTTTGATCTGGGGTTCTTCATTTTGGCTATATTGGCTGGCCAGTAAGCCCCCAGGGTCTGTCTGTCTCTGCTCCCCCAGGGTTGGGGTTACAGATGCATGCTGCCATGCCCACTTTTTTGGGCATGGGGATCTGAGCTCAGGTTCTCAAGCTTGCATGGCAAACACTTTACCTACTGAGCCATCTCTCCATGTTCTGGAGAAGACAGCTTCTCCAGGGTGACCTCCTGTTTTGTGGGAGAGCCTGGCTCAGAGCTGGTAGTCTGTGCTGCCCACTCACCTACACTGCTCTTTCTGGGCCCAAGCATCAGGCACGGATGACTGTCCTCTGGGTGCAAATGTGTTCAACAGGAAAGTCAGAGACGTGGGCATTAGAGCTACTAATTTAAATTTCAGTCGTCTTTACAACCCACGAGATGGCTTACTCCTACACTAGGGAGCTAAAGTACAACTGGAACAAATCAGTCTTTAAACTTTTAAAAAGATTTTGGGTTCTAAAAAGACTTTGGACTTGAAAAGGAAGTTTGGATATTTTAAAGAGACTTTGAACTTTTTTTTGAGGCAAGATCTCACGATGTAGCTCTGGCTGTCCTGGAACTCATTATGTAGGCCAGGCTGGCCTCGAACTCACAGAGCTCTGCCCACCTCTGCTGCTGAGTGCTGAGATTAGAGGTGTGCACCACCACACCTGGCTAGAGACTGAACTTTTAAGAGTTTACATTTTTAAAGACTGAGGAACTTTGAAATTTTGGAATATTTTATATTGTAATGTTCATATGAATGTGTGATCTTGGGGATGAATAAGGAAGGGAAGGTTGTGACTTAACAGTGATGTGTTTCTGTGTCAAGTTCACAAGCGGTCAGCTGTGTTACATAGTTTTATGTCAACTTGACACAAGCTGGAGTCATCAGGCAGGAGGGAGCCTCAATTGAGGCAATGGCTCTATAAGATCAGGTGTAGGCAAGCCTGAAGGGCATTTCCTCAATTAGTGATTGATGGGGGAAGGCCCAGCCCACTGTGGGTGGTGCTATCCCTGGGCAGGTAGTCCTGAAGTATATATGAAAGCAGACTGAGTGAGCCATGGGAGCAAGCTGTAGGTAGGACTCCTCCATGGCTTCTGCATCAGATCCTGCCTCCAGGTTCCTGCCTTGTTTGAGTTCCTCCCCTGACTTCCTTCTGTGATGACAGTGATGTGGAAATGTAAGCTGAATAAACCCTTTCCTCCCCAAGTTGCTTTGGTCGTGATGTTTCATCAGCAATGGAAACCCTAAGAGAATAGTGATGCACACATATAATCCAGCAAACAGGAGGCTGATGCTGTGTTAAAAAACAGAAAGTAGGGCGGTGGTGGCGCACGCCTTTAATCCCGGCACTCGGGAGGCAGAGCCAGGCAGATCTCTGTGAGTTCGAGGCCAGCCTGGTCTCCAAAGCGAGTTCCAGGAAAGGCGCAAAGCTACACAGAGAAACCCTGTCTCGAAAAACAAAAAAACAAAAAACAGAAAGTAAACAAGCAACCTTTGTAATTAGTCTACCGAGCCAGATTGCAGGGAAGGAGACTAACTCCAACAAGAATAAACCTTGCTGTCAAGAGTTCAGAACAGATGGCTAGTACAATATCTGTTATCGAAGTACTCAGAAATAACCTATGTGGTTACAGGGAGAAACTAAAGGTCTTGGATAGTGAGGAAAGCTGGTGGTGTTGAGGGCCAAGGTCTATGGGAGCTATGTCCCTCTAAGAAAGACAAGATGAGCATGATCATACACCATGACCATACACCAAATGGGATGTCTCAACTCACGTCAAAGCGAGCAGACATTAGGGTGGTGGCATCCTGAGGACTCAACTCTCAGTCCATTGAACTGCCTTTTGTGCATTACTGACTAGGGAGGCGAAACCTCTCTGCTTTCTTGGGGACATTCAAGGAACAAGGTAAATCATCAGAGCATCAGATAAACAAGCAGCAAGGGAGCGGGGCATCAGAGGGGCGGGGCATCAGAGGGGCGGGGCATCATCAGAAGGGCGGGGCAGCAGTGGCCAAGGACTCACACATGCACGGGAAGGATGTCAGGAGTGCCATCATGGTTGTGATCCGTGAGGTCATTAATTGAGCTCACTGAGATGACCGCCTGTCCAATAGTGTAGACGATGGATAATGAAATAATTGTCCTGTGTTTAGAAAGGATAAGAAAGTCCTAGTTAATTGCACAGTAGCTGTCCATTTTCATTTTTTTTCCTGCAAAACTTCGAAGGGATCCACCCGTTTTTTCAAAACTGGGTAAAAATATGGACTCTCAGGAGGGGAGAGAATAGGGGCATAGAGTGAAATTTTGGTTAGAGCCCAGAAGGGGAAGCCCCACCTCTAATTTCCCTCCACTTCAACCTCTGCTACCACAGAAATTAGTATTTATAGCTTTGGACAATACGACTTACTAATCCTGGCAGCACTGAGTGGACTCAGGGGTTAAAAGAACCAAACATGGCATCGGGAAGGAATAAGTGGTGGGATAAGAGAGGAATTGGATGGAAAGAATTCAGGGTGAACTTGATCAAAAAACATTACATACATCTATGGAATTTTCCAACAATTACAAAAAGAGTTTCTAGTCTTGTGTCTGGTAAGAAGAAAAGACCAACTTGACACACTTCTTTAAAGAGAATGACTGTTTTTGCTCCTGCCTATGGAGAACATCTTCCTTCTCTATAAAGTCCCACGAGATGTCCTCTGCTGTGGGATGTTCTGTATGGCAAATGTGTTGCTAATTAGTCAATAAATAAAACACTGATTGGCCATTGGCTAGGCAGGAAGTGTAGGCAGGACAAGGAGGAGAATAAAGCTGGGAAGTGGAAGGCTGAGTCAGAGAGACACTGCCAGCCGCCATGATGAGAAACAGCATGTGAAGATGCCAGTAAGCCACGAGCCATGTGGCAAGGTATAGATTAATGGAAATGGATTAATTTAAGCTGTAACAACAGTTAGCAAGAAGCCTGCCACGGTCATACAGTTTGTAACCAATATGTCTCTGTGTTTACTTGGTCGGGTTTGAGCGGCTGTGGGACTGGCAGGTGACAGAGATTTGTCCTGACTGTGGGCCAGGCAGGAAAACTCTAGCTACAGTCCTCTGGTTAGGTGAATGCTCACAGTGGTTTCCCATCCACCAAGCCACATGAGCCTGCAGCAGCAAGGCCTGAGCATCAGGCAGTCTGTTTTCCCAGCTCTGAACACCAAGTCTCACCAGTGATAGGCAGGGTCTTTGCCACTATTTCAAAATGATAAAGTTTGGTTGTGGCTGGGCACAACCAAAATTAAACAATGACAAATCTACAACCTTCTTGATTCCTAGTGCTGTGTTAAGAATATGATATTAAGCAGAAATAAGACCGCAGTTGTCCTATAAGTTTCTTTCCTTGAGTCTTCCTCCTGCCTAGCCTATCATCCCAAATCACAAAGCTCACAAATTGTGTGATGAGAAAGTCCCGATCACTCACTTGAACTTCCCCAGCCAGGAGTCTGCGATCAGAGCTCCGAGAATTGGAGTCAGGTAGCACAGGGCAGCGAATGTGTGGTAGATGGCCGTGGACAGATCATCATCCCAGCCAATGAAGTTTCTGAAGTACAGAACCAGGAGTGCTTTCCGCGGGGGCAGGTGGAAGAGAGAAACCGAGTTAGGGCTGGCTAAGGGAACACACACTTTTACAGAAGGGCGAGGTGAGCCCAAAACTTACCTCGCATCCCATAGTAGGAGAATCTCTCACAGAATTCATTGACCACGATGAAGAAGATGCTCAAGGGGTAACCAAAGCAGCTCTGACAAAAAGAAAAATAACGTCCAGACGTGCTCACACACCAGCACTGGAGGCTGGGCAGAGATCCACTGCACACTTAATTCTTAGTTCTATTTTGACCCAGAATCTTGAATTTTGTGATTTTTATAGCCTATGTTAGTCATTCCCACACAGAGACTGCAATGAAATAAATTAACTAGCATGAGCAGGAAATAAACATTTCCTAAGGCGAGGGCCTCTTATACCGAACTCAGGACCATCCCATATGCCCTAAGCAAAGCATGTGTCGAGTGAATAAAGCACATTTGTGGCCACTGAGGAACAAAACATTGTATAACTTCCATGACCGAGACACAGGAGAAGGACAAAGGATACTCACCCGTGACTTGGATGTCCCTAAAAGAAAAACAAATCACCAATGTTAAATTCGTATCCGACTCAGCTCCCCTGGCTTCTCATAACAATTAGCTTTGGCGTTCTTTGGGATCCCAAGCCTCGACTTTCACATTTCATCTGCAGTGAGGACTGAGCTCCTCAGGCAATGCTTGTGAGCATTCAGGAGTGAGAACCAGCGCTCAGAAAATCATGCCCAAACCATTTCCTCCTCAAACACTTCAAAGGCTACCTCTTATAAAATCCAGACATTCCAGTGTTCTTCACTACCTCACCAGGGCATCAGGGTCCTCTGGGGGTTAAACCACTGAGGTGTACATGCTTTGGGGTGCCTAATTCAGAGTGAGGATTCAACCATTCCTTCCTGCTCCTAACCCTGCCTTCCCTCCAGCCCTCCTCCGTGCAAAGACCCGGTGATATCCAGCTGTTTGTTCACTGCATAGGTTGTGTGCTCTCTCAGTTCATGACATGGGAGATGGCAGTCTGTTGCTGGGTACCCTGCCTCCTTTCATGTATACCTCTCCACTCGAGTTTTAGCATTGGTGTTGACACACAGTATGGTGTAATGATGGGTCATTCATACATATTCTTGCCTCCCCTCTAGACTGAGTCTCTCAATGGAAGAAACATGCTACACATCTTAATATCCCTATCTCTTTTACAGTACGGACAGTGAGCCAGGCTATTGTTAGAAGTCGGTGAAAATGAAACAAAGCATGAGAACCCAAACCTAAGATCTGAGGAGCACCCTTCAGCCCCATGACCTCAGAAGCAGAGACCTCTGCTCCTCTGCCTCCCTCCTCTGAGGGAGTTCTACACCCTTGTCTCTTGTCTTCACTAAATCTTCTCTGCTCCCTATACCTACACATTGCTCCATACTTATCACTACCTGTCACCACTGTGTCCCTTTTTAGGGGGGGAAACCCACCCTCTTCCTGTTTCCCAGCCCCCACTGGTCTCATCTTAGAGTTCTCTGCTGCTAGGGCTCCTGAGGCATTCCTGCCTCTGTTAGGAGTCAATGGCTCAGCAGTGGTGAGTTACAAGCCCAGCGGTTCCTGAGACTCTCCAGGGGGCTTGTGAGACCAGACTGCTGTGCTGTTCAGAGCTGCTGACTCGGTAGGTCTGGCAGACACACGTGACTGCATTTTCTAACCAGTCGCCAGTGGTTGGTTGCATGCTTTGAAAACTGCTGCACTGGAGGATTATAAGTAATCCTTGAGCCCCAGTTATGGCCCCTGTGCTCTGTCCTGCAGCAGAGCGAACTCTAGGAGAGAGCTCGGCTAGAACCCACATTGGTCACTATGCCTTATATTAAGATTTAGGGAGAATCTGGCTTTCAAACAAGCTCCCATGGTCACGTGGATGCAGTCTGGAGACCTTACACTTTGAGAAGCACGTGTAAGCTGTGGTCCTGTTGACTGATAGATATCCATATGTAAAGATTATCATTTCTCTGGCCCTGAGAACCAGGAAGACCAGCTAGCTATCCAGAGCAGAAACCAAAGGCAGAAGCTGGGCAGGTATTGGTCCACCGCTGCTCCTGCCTCAGTCTCTCCATTCACAACTCTTCCCCTCAGGATTCCCACCATGTACTGTCAGTCTGTGTAACTCCCAGATCCACCCCACAATAAGCAAAACCCGAGTTCTGTGGGAGGAACTCTTTTCTTGACCTAGATCATGTGGCTCCCCCCAAACCAGCCCCCACTCACCTCCCTGACAGGCACATCCCTTCCTGTCCGCTGAGCTGGGGGCCCTTTCCACTTGCCCAGCTCAGCCATGACCCCAGGCACCACACCAGATGGTCTTGTGTTTTGCCCACTTCAGAGTCTGTTTGATGATATTTTAGTCCTTGATCTGAGGAGGGAAACCACACCATCCTGACCTCCTAGGACTCCAGTTCTTAATTCTTCTTGCTGTTGAAGCTGGAGCCAGAGCTTCCACACCCTAACCAAACTGGGTTTTTCCTCGTTAAGAGTTCTTTGGAGGAAGGGGTTACTTCAAAGTGCCATGTACAGAAAGAGAGCCAAGGGGTCAGACCTGAGATTGAACCTCAGTTCTGCCAGCTGGCATCTGGGGTCCTGGGCAAGCCTGGATAACTGGACGGTTGAAATGAAGGTAAAGAGTGCCACCTGCTTCGTAAAGCTACTGTAAGAGCTCATGAGGGGCCAACAAGATGGAAGGCACAGACAGGAAGGGCACTGATGCCAAGGCTGAAGGCTTGGGTTCAATTTACAGAATCTACACGTTAGGAGAACAGACTCTTACAAAGTTTCCTCTGACTGATACAAACATGCCCACAGACAGTGTAAAAAAAAAGTTTATGTGAAGGTTTCTCTCCCAGCTTAATGTATTAGTAAATTGGAGACACTACCATCTATTGTGGAATATTATTTTAAGGTGTGTTACATTTGTTTATGCTGTGGGACATTTGTTTAATGATGTAAAGATGTGTTGCATTCTTTTATGTTTCATTTGTTTAACTCTGTGAAGCTTTGTTACTGTGCCTGTCTAAAACGTCTGATGGTCTAATAAAGAACTGAACAGCCCATAGAGAAGCAGGAGAAAGGATAGGCAGGGCTCCCAGGCAGCGAGAATAAATAGAGGAGAAGTCTGGGAGGAAGGAGAAGGAGCAAGAGAACAAGGAAATGAGGACGCTAGGGCCAGCCACCCAGCCAGTCATGGAATAAATATGAAAGTAACATACATAGAAGTAAGAAAAGGAAAAAGCCCAGAGGCAAAAGGTAGATGGGATAATTTAAAGTTAAGAAAAGTTGGCAAGAAACAAGCCAAGCTAAGGCTGGGCATTTATAATTGAGAATAAGCCTCCATGTATAATTTATTTGGGAGCTAGGTGGCAGGCCTCCCCAAAGAGCAAAAACCAACAACAACCATCCTAGAATCTCAGTCTTGAATGGTACTCTGCTGAATGACAATTCAGTGTTCTCTAAAAAAGGTCTCCAAAGAATCGATTGTCTCAGTCTTCAAGCACAGTTCAGATCCTGACCTGAAACTTGACCTATGTGGTGTTTAATCTTAACTTCTGTCTTGGTTAGATCTATGTCACTTGGCAACACATCCCTGGGCATGCTAAGAGGATATTTCCAGAGAGGTTGAACTGAGGAGGAGGGAAGACCTGTCCTGAGTGTGAACCACACCCTTGGGCTGGTCCTGCATTGAACAAGGGGAAGCTGAGCTGAGCACCAGATGTCATCTCTCTCTACTTTCTGTCTGTGGAGGTCACGTGACTATGCTTTTGCCGCAGTGGCGGACTTTCCTGCTGTGATGGTCTGTACACTCAGATAGCCCGAATAAACCTTCCCTTCCTCAGATTTCCTTTTCCATGTATTTTGTCAGAGCAGTGAGAAAAGTAACTACCCTGTACCCCCACCCCCACTCCCCATCCTCCACCCCAACTCCACATTCCTTGGCTGAGCATTCTCTTCTGTTCATCCGAGGACCTGACAACTTCTGCTGTGCTTGGCCTATGAGGAGCCCTCAGTAGATGAGAGGGAGGGGAAGTTTTCCCGAAGCCATGCCATGGGATCACTCCGGTTTAGCTGGAGGCTTGGGCGACAGTCACTGCTTCTTAGAGGCCAGCCCTCTCCACCCCTCTGTCACTCTCTTGAGTTTTGGTGTCTTTTCCCCCCTCACACTCGATGTTTGAGCATTCCCAAGGGTACCTGCTCCATGGTTTCTCATCCTCCGCCCTTGCCTAGTCTTTGGGGTACATAACCTCTTCTTGATAGAACACGGTAATACAGTATACTAGCTACAGACAGTCCCTACAGCCACTGTTCAACGATAATACAGTATACTAGCTACAGACAGTCCCTACAGCCACCGTTCATTCCCACACAAGGAACAGTCTTAGTGCCCAGGGAACAGGACAGAGGAGGCAAACCAGGCTTTGGGTGTTCTTCAGTGCCCTGATTTATTGCAGGGTGGCTTGTGTTCTTGAAGGTTCAGCAGTGCCCCCAATGCTCCATCTACTTAAACCTCACAGAATATGACCTCCCGTGGCCTTCTAAGGACAGAACAAGGAGTGAGACTGACAGAGTCCGCAGAGCCAGGGTGAGTTTCACCACATGGGTGCCTTTCTCATGTCCCCAGTGCTCTGGCTCACAAGGGAGGACCCTGTATCTCCACAGCGCAACTCTCTATTTCTGTTAAACATCACCTAGCACTGATTTACATACAATGTATATACGGTTATGGGAAATGTTTAGCGGGCTGAGACCTTAGCTGACCAATCATCACACCTAGAGTTTCATCATGGAGAAGGAAATGTCCAACCTCACTCAAACAGAAGCCTGAGAGGCAGGGCCCAGCCATCCTACGGGAAGCATTTTGTATTTTGAAAGGTGCACATTCCTGAGAACTGCCTTTATTATTCCCGGGCAGAGGTCGCTCAGCGCTTTTTATAGAAATCAGAGCTATCTGCTGGCCACACACCAAAGTCAACGTTTCTTATCCAAATGTACCTTTGTGAACAGGACTGCTATCATAGAAAGGTCGAGTGCAGAACTAGGGGCCAAAAGTTCAGACTTGATCTGAACTCAGATGCAGATATTTTTAGAAGTGGTAGGAAATAGTTTCCTCTCCATCTGATTTCAACTTCAACATGACTTGGTTACTTCAGTCCATCAGTGTGGTGGTTATCCTGGTCACTACACTCAGTCAGCATGTTGGAGTGATTCCATGTTTCCAGAACAGCTCCTAGATCACTTAGAGATGTAAGTATGATCAGGGCCACATCTAGACTCCAGATACCCTTATCTAGAAAGCTCAGTGGTGTCAATATGTCTAATCACTGACTAAACATTTTGCTGTTATTATGCCTAATAGATTTTTACTTTCTATTGTCTAAAAAATTTATACAAAGTTTAATAATAGTCAGGATATATTCCGCATTTCTCTCATTACTAACTTTGGAATGCTGTGGAGGGACAGAGAAGTAGGGAAAAAATGAGACTCTAGTGAGACCATCACTTAAAAACATTTCTCCGTTAACAGGAATATTTCCTGTGATTTATCCAGAGCACATTTTAAACCATGTAGGTTAGAATCTCTAAGTAGTGTTCTGTTACCTAGAAATCAATACAGTGAGAGCTGCTTAATGGGGTGTGTTCTGAGAAATGTATTTCATCATTGATAGCAAAGATCATGATGATATTTTCATCATTATGGAGTGTATTGACACAAACCTGGAGGGTACAACCTATCACAGGTCTACAATATATTGTAACCTTATGGGCATATGCCATCCATGGTCAGAACATCATATGGCACTCAGCTGAGATCCCTCAGCAACCCTCAGGCCACAGAGTGCACTTCCAGAAGTTGGATTTGGAATCTTGGAAGAACAAAGCATTTGCTGAGGTCTGAGAAAGGAACCCCTACTTTCAGATGGAGAAAATCTATTTCCTAACACTTCTAAAAATATCAGCACCCTACTCTGGGCATCTTTTCTTCCACGGAAAAGGGGACTTTGCTGATATCCTTACAGATCTTGACATATGAACTTTATCTTGAGTTATTCAATGGGTGCCTATAACCACCATACAAAGAAGCAACGGCATGATGATGGCATTGGGGATTGTCCTTTCTATGCCATTCATTGCCAAAGCAAGTGAAGCCAGGGATGGTGGTCCCAGCACTGGGGAGGCAGAGGCAGGCAGATATCTGTGAGTTCAAGGCTAGCCTGGTCTACATAGTGAGTTCTAGGACAGCCAGTGTTATGTAGAGAGATCCTGTCTTAAACAAAAACAAACACCCCAAGAATAAAGAAAGCTACCTAAATGCTAAAAGGATTAGCTCAGTGCTAGAGACCTTACCAAAGACCAGATTGTCCATGGTTAATCTGAGTCATGGCAGAAGTCGTGTAGTCCTCTTGGGACACAGGAGGAGGAGAGGCCTGTGATGAGTCCAGACCCCATGCACCTCCTGAGTCTCAACCCGTGTGATGGGTATCTGTATAGCTCTTCAGGAGACAGGCATGGAACATAAAGCCACTTAACTGCTGCCTAGCTCCTCAGCAGTAGGCACCACAGACTGTTTCCCTAGGCATCACAATGGTAAACTATGGTGGTTTGAATAAGGATGGCCCCCATAGGCTCGTATAGTTGAATGCTTGGTCTCCTGTTAGTGGAATTGTTTGGGAAGGATTAGGAGGCATGGCCTTGCTGGAGGATGCGTCACTAGGGGTGGGCTTTGAGGTTTTTTGTTTTGTTTTGTTTTGTTTTTCGAGACAGGGGGTTTCTCATTGTAGTTTTGGTTCCTGTCCTGGATCTCTCTCTGTAGACCAGACTAGCCTCCAACTCACAGAGATCCACCTGGCTCTGCCTCCCAAGTGCTGGGATTAAAGGCATGTGCCACCGCAGCCAGTTTTGAGGTTTTAAAAAAGCTCAAACCATCCCAATTAGTCCCCCCGCCCCCACCCCGCTTCCTCCTCTCTCTCCTTCCCTTCTAGCCTCCCTCCCTCCCCTCATCCTTCACACTTATGGCTCAAGACATAAACTCTCACCTACCACTCCAGACCCATGCCTACCTGCTTGTGGCCAATTTCCCCTCCTCAATGGTGATGGACTCTAACCCTCTGGAACTGTGAGTCCTAGTAAATGCTGTCTTTTATAAATTGCCTTGGTAATGGTGTTTTGTAACAGCAATAGAAAGTAACTGACGTAACCCTTGCTCCCCAAGCTGGCTTCTTTATCTACACTTGGATATTTTACTGCAGGACACCCTTGGGTCAGGACTTAGCCTAAGGCTTAGACTAAGCATTTAGCCAACACAGAAGAGATGGCTATATTCCTTGTTAAAGAAGAGAGACCTCTGGAGGGAGACAGAAGCAAGAGGAAGGTGGCTGCAGGCCTCCTGGGCAACATATCCCCTCCAGCTCAACTTGGAGATTCCCAGTGGGGGACAGAAACCTGCCTACTAGCAGCAGGAATGTATGTGAGCATGCTGTATTGATACACAAAATATATTTTCACAGGGGAAAACAAGATCCACACCATCTATAGATTGTTAAATTAAACAGAATTAGCCTTTGGTCTTTTGAGGAGTTTGTTTCAAAGACAACTGAGACTACAACTTTCCTACACAACACTTTCTTTTCTTAAGGTGATGAATCAGGACTAGAAAATTAAAACCTGCTGTGGGAAGTTCTGTATGGCAAATGTGTTGCAAATTAGTCGATAAATAAAACACTGATTGGCCATTGGCTAGGCAGGAAGTATAGGCGGGGCAAGGAGGAGAATAAAGCTGGGAAGTGGAAGGCTGAGTCAGAGAGACATTGCCAGCCACCACGATGACAAACAGCATGTGAAGATGCCGGTAAGCCACTAGCCATGTGGCAAGGTATAGATTAATGGAAATGGATTAATTTAAGCTGTAAGAACAGTTAGCAAGAAGCCTGCCACAGCCATAGTTTGTAACCAATATAAGTCTCTGTGTTTACTTGGTCGGGTTTGAGCGGCTGTGGGACTGGCAGGTGAAAGAGATTTGTCCTGACTGTGGGCCAGGCAGGAAAACTCTAGCTACAAATGGCGTCCAACGTGGTGGCAAGAGTTTCCACCTAAAAACTGAGAAAAAAAAGATTCTAAAACGGAGCTAAAAACAGTTCCTAATTGTCTCTCTCAAATGAGCGGCAGCTGCTGGTTTCAGCTACTGGTGGGTTCCTGGCGTGCGTGCTCAACCTGCAGTATGGCGGGAATGAGGCCTCTGCAAGTGGCACATTAAGCTGCATGGTGGATTTAGCCTTTGCAGGTACAAAACAAAAAAAGAGGTTTTTGGGCTACACGCTGCTTGGATAAAAGCATAGACCCACGATAGCTCCCAGAGCTGGCGGTAAACGTATCCATGTTGGGAAGCTGAGGTGGGCGGAGCCAGCAGCCACAGCTGCTGCAGTTTAAGGCAAGAGATTCACAATAAGACAGATTCAGATGTAATAGTTTACAATGTGTGTAAAAGATACGTAGGCTTGAAAGAGACAAAAAAGGTGATATATAGAGTTATAGAAACAAATACATAGTTTTAAAAAATAAAGTCTTTAAAGAGACAGTAAAGGTAGTATAAAAAATAAGCCATGTAAAAATGGATATTACACAGAGAATCTGGATTGTGTTGTCTTTGGAATTTTTAACTGCAGAAAAACATTTGATTGTAAAAGGTGTTGAGTTAAACCAATATGCATATTTTAAAGATATCTTGACTTCAAAATTTGAATATAAGGATATGTTGCTTTGGAAAGGAGACTCTGCTTTTGTTCCCACAGAAAGCCAAAGGCTATGGATTTGTTCAAGATTAAGATACATCAGATTTGACCAGCCAAGACCCCCTGAAGGTCTCTGATTTGACCAGCCAAGACCCCCTGAAGGTCTCTGATGACACCATGGCCCAGATGATCCAACATCCAGAATGGTTTCAAGGCAACTGGCTCAGATGATACAGCCTCACGGACTACTCCATGATCCTAAAATTTTCTTTGTGTCCCCATAAGATACAGCGCCCCCCTCCAGCAGGAAGTAGTAAGAGAAGCTATGCCCAAATTCCCAAATTATATGTAATTTTACTTGTTAAGGTTAAAACCTTCCTTTTTGAAAAAAAAAGGGGGAAGTGCTGTGGGAAGTTCTGTATGGCAAATGTGTTGCTAATTAGTCGATAAATAAAACACTGATTGGCCATTGGCTAGGCAGGAAGTATAGGTGGGGCAAGGAGGAGAATAAAGCTGGGAAGTGGAAGGCTGAGTCAGAGAGACACTGCCAGCCACCACGATGACAAACAGCATGTGAAGATGCCGGTAAGCCACGAGCCATGTGGCAAGGTATAGATTAATGGAAATGAATTAATTTAAGCTGTAAGAACAGTTAGCAAGAAGCCTGCCACAGCCATACAGTTTGTAACCAATATAAGTCTCTGTGTTTACTTGGTCAGGTTTGAGCGGCTGTGGGACTGGCAGGTGAAAGAGATTTGTCCTGACTGTGGGCCAGGCAGGAAAACTCTAGCTACAAAAACCTGCTTCACTATGGCAAAATTAATCTGAAAGGCTTGAGACAGAACGAAAACGCTTTCCTTGTTGACATTTAGATTGCACACACCTCATTGCTAATATGAAAAGATAAGAAAATTCTAGAAGTTGGTAAAGTGTGTGCATTTTAAATTTTGTTACACATTATTTAATAATGCTCCATGTAAGTGTTAAGTAACTTTTCCCCCCAGTTTTACAATCTGGGGAAGAACAAGCGGAAGAAATGGCTACTTTGAAAATAAAAAGTGTATAAATGACTGAACATTATGCACAGACTGCCTGGAGACTTGACTCCCACCCAATCCTCCCCCTAACAGACTTGCAGAGCAATGTCCTGAGTTTTAGAATAATGAGGTAAGTTGCCTGTGCTTACTTTGACAGTTTAAGTGATTGTGATTTCACCTGATACATTTCTGCCTGAGTTTTGAGACAGGTTCTCCCTCTGTAGCCCTGAATGTCTTGGATTCACTATGTAGAGTAGGCTGGCCTTGAACTCACAGAGATCTGCACACCTTTACTTCCTGAGTATTGGGATTAAAGATGTGCATCATTACACCCCACATAGATTTTGCCTGATGTTACCTATATCATGGGGGTAATTTTTCTCATGCCCTTTCCGTTACTAAATGGGTTGTTTAGGATTGACTGGGACTGGGACACAAAAGTCCATCTATGTTGCTGGGGAGTCACTGGCTACCCAAGGTGACACCTGGGATGCTGCTGCTGACCCCAATACAGGCATCTTTATGTGCTACATATACTACAACTTAATTCCATATGTATGCAATATAACACATTTTCTTGGTATTATGTGTGGGTTACACAGTGCTTTCCAGAATCTCACAATATGACCATTTTGCAAATAAGCTTGCTACAAAGATAATTCATCTAGGTGAGGTTGAGTAGGAGAAGGGTGGGCTGTTAATCCACTGTGAGTGATGTCCTTACAAGAGAAGAGATGGGAGAAAGACACACAGAAGGAAGATGGTCACGTGGCAGGGGAAATAGACTGAAGCAATGTCCCTGACCCAGTGACTTCAGTGTCACCAGAAGCCAAGAGAAAGGCCTGGATCAGAGCTGCCCCCCTCCCCCAGCTTTCAGACAGAGCATCGCTTCCTAACACCTTGACTTTGAACTCCCAGATCCCATATCTATGAGGAAACACACTCACATTTTAGAACACTGTGCCGCTTTAGTAATGGGAGCCATGGGAAAGAATCACACCATGTGAGTTCATGTGTTTGGCTTGAACAGAGAGGATTCTTTTCCTCAAGAATGTCTCAAATTTACAAGTGAACCACTGATGAGTTCCAACAGAGCTTGTTACAAAAGCTTGTCACTGTGGGCAGACTGCGGGCATTTTAAATGGTTTGGTTTGAGACTGTGGGATGGGCTTTCCTACCTTTGTATTCTTTCTAGTCTTGAGTCTGATTTTTGAACCAAAACCTCCTAGGGAGGTGCATGCTCTTTAGCACCTCCACCCACTTACTATCCAAAGGGGGAAATCTCCTGCAAGCTGGTGGGGGAGCTGCAGGCAGGCTTCAGTGGAAACACCTGGAAAACCTCCCACCTCTGAAGTCTGGGGAAGATCCTGTTCCTCCTCCCCCAGACAGTGTACTTTTTCTTCAGTTTTAAAAAAGATGTGTGTGTGTGTGTGTGTGTGTGTGTGTGTGTGAGAGAGAGAGAGAGAGAGAGAGAGAGAGAGAGAGAGAGAGAGAGAGAGAGCGAGTATACATATGCCATGTGAGTGCAAGTGCCCACAGATTCCAGAAGATGGTGATAGAGCCCCTGGAGCTGGAATTCAGGTGGTATTTTATGTGGGTGCTGGGAACCAAACTTGGGTCCTCTGGAAGAGCAGAAAGTGCTCATCACTGCTGAGCCACCTTTCCAGTTCCGGCAATAGCATTAGCCAAGTGCTGAGACCTGCTTCACCTCTGTCCTGCCAGCCGGGAGCAGCTGTGCTTGTAAACCAAGGGACAAAGTTACAAAACAGAGACTCTGCAGTTCCTTGTGTTGCAACCTCAGCATTACAGGATTCTCTGAGTCAGTCGTTGTCACCGGCTCCTGATAACATTGCTCTTACTCCTCTCTGTCACCAGGGCGGGACTGCAGATGTCCCTCAGGACTCACCCTTGTTTTTATTTCTTTATCGGCTCACCTGAGAAACCTACCCACTTTCCCTCCAGCCAGGGATAGAATCCACTTGCCACTGTGTCATGGAGCTCTGGACCCGCAGTGGGAACACAACAGAGTTGAGAAGTCCCAGTCTCTAAGCATGGTTCCATGGTATGTGGCTATTCTGTCCCAAGTGGTTCTCCTTGGAGAACAGAATGGGAACATGCCCTTCGGCTAGTGAAGTTTCCTGGAGCTGGACTAGCCAAATGCATAAGCCCTAGATCTGTTCTCTGTTCTTCATGAGAGGCCTCAGTAATTTCAAGGGCAGAAGGAAAGTTAAAAATCAGAAAACCTGAGAAAATGAGATGGTGATATTTTCCCCTGACCCAGGAGGCCCCTGGAAGTGTGAACAGCAAAGCCAAGATTTAGCAGGAAGAATGCTACGCCTCCATCTTATAACTCCGTCATCAGCTGCTTCCTGTGCTCTCCTTTATCTCAACAGCAATCCAGAGGACAGAAATGTTTCTATTGGTTCCTGCCCCAAGGATATGATTTGCTTCCAGGAGGGACTGTTCTATGGCCTTCCATGGGAAGTAAACATCAGTATAAATCAGGGACTTAGTCCTACGCTGCCAGCCACAGTGGACCATCACTGCTTTTTGATTCTCCCTGCCTCCACAGTCATTTTCCAAATTGCCACAAATCTACCCATCACAATGGACATGTACTCACATGTACCCGGGGCGCAGGCCACACTAATTATTACCACAATCTAATTTCTAGAACACAATAGCAACATTTAAACACGGGTAAGGGTCAAGGAGAAGAGAGCTCGGCCAGTTATGATCACTTAAAGTCATTGAAAACCATCATTCACAGAGTGTGGTCCCAGGGCCAGCAACAGGGGCATCCTCAGAACTTGTGTACTAGCCCATCCTTAGCTGCCATCCCAGTTCTGTGGAGCCAGGGACCTAGAGGTGGTGCTCATCCAGGTGAGTTCCTGTGTGCTAAAGTTAGAAAGCCTCCTAGGGATGGAGCATGGTAGGTAGAGTGTCTGAGTAGCATGGACAAAGTCTTGGATTTGATCTTGCCACCACATAAAATGGGTGGTGTACACCTGTAATCCCAACACTCGGGAAGTGGAGGCAGGAGGATTAGAAGGTCAAGATCATTTTCAGATACAAAGCATTTGAATTGAGACTTCATCTCAAAAAAAAAAAAAAAAGGTAAAAATAAAGTTAGAAATGGTAGCAAGCCCCCAGCTTAGCTGCTAGTCAGGTCTCCATCCACATGTAGAAGCCTCAGCTGCGAGCTGATCACTCCTAGCTTGGAGCAGAATGCCTGCTTCCCTGCACTTCTGCCCTGCACACTGGAGAGAATGAGGAAGGACTTTTAAATGGCCAGGTGGGAGATTAGGCAAGGCTGGTTCATCCCCTCACACCCAAGCAAGAGGCTGGCTTGGAAAGACTCCTAAGACATACAAACAAGGCTGAGATCTGAGGAAGGCATGTGGTAGAGCACGCTGCACTGAGGAAGCAGACTTCTCAAGTAACCCAGAAGCTTCCTTCTCAGAGCTTGACTCTTGTACCTCATTGTCAGAGCCAGACTTAAGTACGTGAGTGAACTGATGTGTCAAATGTGTTCTACAGCAGCATCAAATCCAGCATGACCTTTTGTAAGGTTTTAGATAAGAGTGATGACAGGAAAGAGACCAAGTCTTAGAAATACTGAAAGAATGTCTCCCCGGCCTCCCAACGGTGATGTGGCTGCTCTCTCCTGAGGCTTCTCCCCAGTCTGTGAGTGTTTCTGTTGTTCAGAGACCTCTCTCCACCAGACAGCCCGGAGAGACCGGTGTGGAAAGTGCCTCTCTTCAGCATGCATTCCTTCAGTCAGCTGTCAGCAAACATGGGCTCAGTGCTGCATCTAGCTCAGGAGCTAAGACTGATGTACTATTTTTAAATAATGGAGAAAAAAATGAAGGCTATTTTGTGAGTACATGGAAAATTATATAAATGCAAGGTCTGTTGGCTCATACTTGTAATCCCAGCACTTGGGAAGTTGAAGCAGGAGGATTGTTATGAGTTTGAGGCTAGTCTGGGCTGCATAGTTGAGGTCTAGGCCAGTCTGAGTTACAGAATGAGACTCTTGTCTCAAAAAACACAAGAGTGGATGGGATGTGTGAATGCACACGTACACAGTAAATAAATAAAATTCAATAAAAATTTAAAAGTATTTTTTTTTTAAAAAGACAACTAAAAGTGAAAAGAAAACCATACAAAACCTGACTGTTAATGCTTGTAACTGGTTTTATTGGGATAGCTCCACCCACGTGTTCACAGTGTCTGTGGCTGTTTCTACACTCCAAGGACAGAGCCCAGGTGTCACTACCACTGGTCCCGCTCAGAAAAGACTGCTGATCTCCACTTAAAAACAAGTCTGAGGTTTAAGATTTCCATCAGACACGGTCAGTGCCCACATCCCAGGCAGCTGCCTAGCCTGTGAGTGCTACAGACTCACAGGTCCCTCCTCCCCAGTTATTGGATTCCCAGGGGGAGGGAGGGTCCCTGGTGTGAACACCACAGTGAAGAAGTCGGCAGCTGGGGCACCAGTTCCTCCAAGAACCAGTTTCTGCTCTTCTGTTCACTCACCAAGTATTCCTAGCGCCATGGTCCATCACACAGCACCTGACTGCCAACAACTGTTTTCAAGAGAGCAAGTCACTGCAGCTTCTTTTTCCCTCAACAACACTTTTTAATTATCTTTTCCATTTCCTTGCTCTTGACATTGGAAAGCTGAGATGTCTACAAATCAAACCCTGGTTTGAATATAGACCACTGGTTGCTATTCTCATGCCATGCAAGCCCTGCTGCAAAACTCCAGTTGAGGAAGTTTATAAATAAGGAAACACCCATTCCTTTGGCCCTATGCTTTTAAAGTCAGTTCTAATATTCTTTTCTTCCAGGTTTCTGAGAACTGTCCTCACCAGACCTATCTGTTAGAAGGGCAAGACACAAGTCACACAGTGCGAACTCCGCAACAAGCCAGGCCCCTGATATCAGAGTCGGACACGGGCAGCTCAAAGCAGCCCCGAGCAATGTTACAAGCGTGGCCGTGGGAGTGGGATCCGGAGCTCCCCTCAGAAGCTGGATGCGGTCCATAGTCTGATGCCCTCCATCTAGAATGACCTGAGAACTCTTTCCCCTACAGCAGTCTGCTACAGCTAACGTCCAGTGTGTGACCCACTCCCTTGACACTCTCTCTAAAACTCCTGGTGTGGTCCGGTAGGAAGTGAGGCACGAGGGATGAGGGTAGCGACGTAAAATGAACGGGATGCGAGCAAGCTAGCTGGCCCTCCGCTGCCTGTGCCCGCACAGCCTGCACAGCAGGGGCTGGCCATCAGAGTGGGGCTTTGGAGGAGTCAGCTTGTTATCCCAGCTTTAAGGGAACCGGTGGCCTCAGGTCTGTGGTTCTCAGTCACTTCCAGAGCCGGCTTACTTTGAAGCAGGGCAGGCCTATTACGGACTGCTCAAGAATGGGCTACTGGATTTGTGCGTCTTTTAAGTCTGAGGACCGCAGAAGAACCTGAAGAATGCCAGGACTGACTTATCCTGGGGCCAGTGATTCCCTTGAGAATTCCAGGGTCACTCTCTCAGCTAGAGGCAAGGGCAGAGCAAAGACACCCCACCGGACCCCCCAGCACCGCCCCTTCCTGCCATCACCCGAAGAACTCAGTCCAACTCCAAGGCCACAGCCACTTGGCACCGAGAGAATGAAAACCCGAGTCTCTAAGAGGCAGGCGGGTGGCGGGTACTGCCATTTATTCCCCCAGCCTTGGCGTCTGACCGCCTAGGAGGGGACTTCAAAACCCGTGCCTAGGTTTACAGCCTCCAGCCAGTCTGCTCCTTGTTGCCAGCGAGGAGTCATCCCCCGCCCGGTGGCACCTGCCCCGCAATCTCGCCCGCCCGGCTTTCCGCGACAGAAGTGCCCCTGCTCCCGGAGACCCCGCCCCAGCTGCCCATGCTCACGTACCCATGGTGGCGGCTCCAAGGCTCCCGGCTGGTGACTGGCGAGCAGGAGTTGAGCCTCCCTGACTTTGTTTCCAGGCCCTGCCCAGCTGGCTACCTGTGGGGCTGTAGGAGTGTGAGGCGGGGCCGGCCGGGGCTCCACCCTTGAAGGAGCTGAGGTTAACATCGCATAAACCCTGGCTGCTGCGGGATACCTGTCCCTGACGCTGCTCCCAGACCCTAAGGGACAGGATAGGTGCAACTGTCCCAAGTGACAGGGGCAGCTGGAGAGATCTGGAACCAAGGACTCCCTTTGTGAGTGGTCACCTTGGAAGCTTGTTAAAATGTGTGTCGCCAGGCACCACCTTGAGATTTTGCTGAGTCAAGAGAGCCAAACTGGGCTGAGAACCTGCTTGTTTGACAGTCTAAAGGGCTTGTGCTGGTGCTGGGACCCCACTTTGCAAACAACAGCTCAGAGAACCGCTCTACCTTTGTGTGGGAAAGCAGTTTGTGTGTGTCTGTGTCCTCAAACTTGCTCCGCAGCAGAAGAGACCTGGAGTCCTGCTCCTCCACCCCCCCACCCCCCAGCTCTGGGATTACAGAGTGGAACACTTGGCAAGTCCATCTTTCTGCTCAGCCTTGAGGAGGTTTGGGCTTTAGAAGCCTACAGAGGAGCATTATGATGGAAATGAAAGTGAGTTTCAACTGTTTGTTGATTATTTATTCATTTATCTACGGAGGAGAGACTCCCCACCCAGCCCCAGCTCATCTATAGCTAAGATTACAGGTGAGTTACCCCTCTCACACCCCACAACTGTCCTAAAAACGGCAGTGAGATATACATAACGGAGGCTGATCATCTTAACTGTTAAGAAGACATTAAGTACATTCACCAACTTCATCCATCTACAGAACTTCATCTTTCAAGCTAAGCTGTGTCCCATTAAACAAGTCTGCATTTGCTCCCCAGTCCCTGGCAGTCTCTGCTTTCCCTCTGAGTTAGACCCCTGCAGGTGTCCTGTGTGAGTGGACTGTGCAGATTCACTCTTAGTGGCTTCTCAAGGCTCAGCCATATTCCTGCATGGGTCAGAACTCCCTTTCTTTAAGGGCGATGGGTTTTCTATTGCACCATTATGCTTCACTTTGTTTATCCAATCACCCGTCCTTATCATCTGCCCTTGAGAACTCCCAGCCGCCCTGCTGGGAGGCGGTGGTGTGTGGGTGGAGCCGAGGAAGCCCTTCTTCACAGGCAGTTGCACCTGTCTTTCCCCTTCCTTCAGTGGGCACAGGAGGAAGCAACTTCTTCCACCCTTGGGTGGCTGATACTCACTAACAGCTGAGGTTGCTAGAAGACTAGTGGCTGCAGGTGGAAGGACCACACAGGGCCGATGGGGAGGCGGACACACACCTGCTGTTAGCCCTGGGGACGGAGGTGAGCAGCTGGCTCCTCCTTTGATTGGCCTCCTCTGCAGATGAACTTTGAGTTGTTGCGTTCATAAGCTTCCATATCATGGGCCTCCATGAAAGCACCCTGCTTCCAATCAGGATTTTGGTGTAGTCCTGGATCAGCAGCAGCAGCTCCAGCATCCACGGAGTCAGAAACGATGGGATCCTAGACAGTCGTTGGTGTTTTGGCACTTAGGAGGCCTGTGCTGTCTCTATTCTGCTTATTCAACCCTTCGCTCAAGCATTAGTCATTTGTTACCTCCATGTTCAAGGGCTATGCCTGGCATCCAACAAACTGTGAAACAAAACAGTCCTTTGTCCACAGAGCTTGCGTTCTGTTTCCAGAGGCTGGACTGCTCCTTGGCGTGTGGTGGGGGCATCAGATCTGGGAGGGTCTCTGTCCTCTACACTGACTTAGAGAGTCACACTGTGTGGCCTCTCTTCAGCTTGCTCTCCCCTCACCCCTCCAGGTCTTAGCACAGGGCTCCTCTAGCAGATTAAAAAGCCCAGCCGCTTGAAGTACTTCGTCATCTTTGCCTACATAGTGAGTTCAAGGACAACCTTGAGTTCATGAAATTCATTTGTGTCTCAAAATAGAAAGCATACACTAGAATTAAGAAAATAGAATGAATGAGTACCCCACTAATGAGGCATATCAAAAATGTGTATCCCCCAAAGTCTTCTGTTAACATAGTTGCTCCAACTCACTGCTGAACCTGCTTTTGGAATTCTGAAATCATTTTCTCTTTTCCTTCTTCATCCCCTGACTGTTCTGGAACTCACTCTGTAGACCAGGCTGGCCTCTAACACACAGATCTACCTGCCTCTGCCTCCCAAGTGCTGGGACTAAAGGCATGCACCACCACACCCAGATATATCTATGCTTTTAACACATGTATTTTTTTCTAGGTTCAGTGTGGTGATATTTTGTTTGTATTCTGACAAATAAAACTTGTCTGGAGATCAGAGGGCAGAGCTAGCCACTAGTTAACAATAGAGGCCAGGAGGTGGAAGCTCATGCCTTTAATCCCAGCACTAGGGAGGTGGAGACAGTAATATAAGTCAGGAGGAGACAGGAGCTTAGCTCCCATCTGTCTGAAGATTCGGTAGAAGTAAAAAGTCTCTCTGGTGGCTGTTCTTTTACTTCTCTGATCTTTCAGCATTTACCCCAATATCTGCCTCTGGGTTTTTATTATTAAGACCAATTAGAATTCACACTACAGTTCACGTATTTTGTGTTAGGAAGCATGGACAAACTGACTTTCATCTGACAGGATTTTGATTTTCTAACTCCTTAAAATTTCATATATAATATTTTTATTAATTCTTCAAATTTCATACAGTGCATTTTGGTCATATTCACCCCTACTTCTCCTCCTAACATCTGTATTTTATTACAGAGTATTTTCATATATATTCTCTCAACTGAAATCTCTGTAACTTGATGAAATAGTCAAGTTACTGCATTTTAAGGCCGGGGATTCCAGGTATGGAAAAAGGAAGTGACTCGGTTGGATGCTTTTCTCATTGCTGTGGCCACACACCTGAGCAGTTAAGGGAGGAAGGATCCATCTTAGCTCAGGTTCAGAGGACACAGCCTGGCAGTGAAGTCGCTGTGCAGGATCCCGTCCATGGCAGGTGGGGGAGGTTTGCTTTGCTCACAGCTTGGCAGAGCAGGAAGCCAAGAAAGAGGAAAGTGGTGTGTGGTTACTCTTCCTTTTTCCCCTTCTGAGTCCAGGACCCCGGGGCATCAGATGGTGGCCCCAGCATTCAGGGTGAGCCTTTCTTCCTCAGTCAGTCCTCTCTGGAAACACCCTCAGAGACAGGTGCAGATGTATCTTCTGGGTGATTCTAAGTCTAGTCAAGTGGGCAGCCATGATTGATTGTCACTGTGACTGGTCCAAGCTCACGAAACCATCATTGATTGAGCTGAGCCAGCCGAGGGGTTGGACCTGTGCATCTCGGGCCCTTTCGCTTACACTGTTCCCTGAACGTGTGACTCGCTCTCTCAGTAATAAAAGCTGCAGTCACTCTGAACACTGCTCCATGGGACCCCCAGAACCAGACATTTTATCCTCATTCCTTTAATCCTCGCCACCACCATAAATGGATCCTCACCTGAATTTTCACACTGGAGAAAACTGAAACTAAGAAAGGTTTAGGAATTTGTCCAATTTCACATGAAAAAAACACTGAAATTGAGACTCCAGTCAATTCCGTCTGTCTCCAAAGCTTGGGACAGTTTGTCAGCAATAGTGTTACTAACGAAGAGTGGGTCTGGGAGGGGATTAACATCTATGCTGAACTGTCACCCCTTGAGCATTCTTTCTTAATGCTTGGGTATTAACATATGTGCAGATATGTGAGTGTATTCATGGGTGCACAGGCCTACACGTGTAGGCCTGAGAACTACCGTTGGTGGCATCCTCCGGAATACCGTCTACCTCCTTTCAAACTGGGTCTCTCATTGTCCTTGAGCTCACCAGTTGGTCTAGACTGGCTGGCCAAAGATCCCCAGCCACCCTCCTGGCTGCCTTCTCTGCACAGACATGAGAAACACCACCATGCCTAACATTTTCACCTGGGTTCTGGACACTGAACTCAGGTCCTCACGATTGCAAAGTGGCTTTACCAACTCACCATTTGAACATTTTTACTAATTTTTGAAAGGGTAAATAAAACCCAAGTTTTATGTGAGACTGTGTGGGACTGTGGCTTGTGTAATCACCCACACAGCACACTCAGAAGGTCCTGTGCTTCACTAAGGCTCTGGTATCATCATCTTGGAATTCTTTTTTATTTTAAGATATATTTATTTTTTTGTGGTGTTTTGCTGCATGTATGTCTGTGTGAGGGTGCCAGATCCCCAGGAACTGGAATCGAGGACAGCTGTGAGCTGCCATGTGGGCGCTGGGAATTGAACTCAGGTCCTCTGAAAGAGCAGCCAGTGTTCTTAACTGCAGAGCCATCTCTCCAGCACACCGTCTTGGAATTTTTAATTTTATTTTTTGTGTGTATTTTGTAAGTGAAGTATGGCTAAACACTGGAACAGGCCTATGAGTTGCAGAGATAGACCAGTAGGCTTGTCCACACCGTTCCATGACACCCCATCAATGAAAACTGCTTGCAATACTCACGGCATGCAGTCCCAGTTGCCATGATATGTAGGACACTGGGTGAGTACAAAGTGTGGGTCCATGTGTTGTGGGGTATTCATTAGAGAAAACTGCGTGGACATGGGTTTAAGCCAATAGGAAGTCTTATTAGCTGGCTGGCAACTACACTCGGTGTTCTGGATCCCAGTGCAGCACCAAGTCACTTTGTCAGGGTAAACTTTCAAGCACAAAAGCCATGTTCTGGGTTGACATACTTCAGATAACAAGAACAGTTAGCCAGAAGCAGAACTACAGAAGCCAAAAAGCAAGGTTAGTACATGAGAGACTTTCCCAGAACTGTGGACTTTGATGGATTCGGTCTTTGTTTTCATTCTTGGCAGGTGGTGCTGTCTACCTGCTGAGTTTTACAGCCTAAACAGCATTTCCATCACGGAGTCAGTTGTGCGAAGATCTGGTCTGGACTCTGTTAGATATGACTGGGTTATCCAGTAGAGGCCACACATTTATTTCTAACCAGAACTTTCTCTAATGGAGAGAGATAACAATTGTCCTAAGAAATGCAACAAAGCATAGAACCTTGTCTTATCCGGGCTTGTGTTAATTGCCTGTGTCAGCCAATGACAGCCTGAATGTGAGGAAGAAGAGAAAAAGATGAGCCACCCTACTTCCTTTCCTTCCAGGTTCCCTCCCCCACTCCCTAGCAGATAGAAGTTGAGTGTTGGGCAAACACTCAGCAGAGTTTTAAACCAGCCCTTAAAGCATAATGGTATTTTGGCAAAACCCAGAATTTTGTAGAGAATGCCTTAATGAATGTCCTTATAGTTAATTTTTGTGGTTGTGGGTGTACACAATCATTAGAGAGAAATGTGTATTGTGAACAACACAATGCCGGCTATCAGCATTACTCATTCACAGCCTTGTTTCTGCTCCACGGTTCTCTTCTGTTGCCTGCCTGCCAGGAAGATTTGCTCCTTAGAAAAACTAATTCATCCTGAGTTGGTGAGTGCCTGGCACTCCTTTGGGGCTTGTCACCCTGTTTTCTTTCTAAAGAAATGAAGTGGGTGACTGTGATCTGGCCAGGTATGAGGAAGCTTGAGTAGAATGGATCATTATATTTACTTGTAAAGTTTATGTGAACTTTTCTTTTTTGAAATAAAACATGAAGGAAGTAGCAAACCTGGCAGCCCTAAAATAATCTGATATGTAAAAATTGTTACTTGTAACAGATTTGCTGGTTAGCATCCCCACCCCTCCCCCAATTGATGAAAAGACCAAGACCCTGCTATTGTGTAACAGTTTCCTCCAAGATTGAAACATTCTATCCTGCAGGAAGCTCCTTAAGCAGGAAGGCAAACAATTAAAGTAGCTCCAGGAAGTCCCAGAAGCTCAGCAGACTCAATAGGCCCCTCCTCACCAGAATAAGCCATAAAAGCTGAGAGTCCCTCTCAGTTAAGCTCAAAGAAGTCTCTGAGACCAGAGTTGGCCTGGGAGAAACAGCAAGGAGCTGAGCTGCCTGGGAGAGGTTGAGACCAACTGAGGCACCTGGAAAGGACGGTCTCCAACCTGTTGAGCTGCCTGTAGGCTGTGCAGTGAGCTCCAGGTTCCCAGCTTTGTGAGCTGTCACCTGTGCTGGGGTGGCTTTGGTGATGCAGCTGTCTTTGAGTTATTTCGACTCCTCTAAGTGACCCCTCACCCATATTCCTGTAAGTGACCCCAGTAAAACTCATTGGTTCACCGAGCTGCACTTTGGTGGTATCTGTACTTTGGTCTCCCATGGGCTCTGTATCTGGGGTGAGTAGATGAGTATGTTGTGTCTCCCCAGGAAATGTTTTGTCACACAGTACCTGCTATAGCCAGACCCATCTTGAAAATGCAGAACAAGCTTGGAGAACTTTGGCTGTAAACTCTGTCTCTGAGGACAGTGAACTGGGGGCATTTACCCTAGGAAGGCACTGGGATGTAATGCTGAAGCCGTCTGGGAGGAAAGAGAATCAGATTCAATTGTTGGTTCTGCAGCTGACATTTACATGAATCAAATAAGATCAAGGTATGTACTGGAGATTGATTTTTAGAATCATCCTTTAATCCATTCACAGATGACTGTTATGACACAAACATTACCAGCTCTGGTCACGCAGAAGTAAAGAGAGAGCATCAGACCCTGGTAGGTGAAAGACCTCAGCACCCTCCATTTGGAAAGGAAGAAAATAATTACATACATAAGTTAGAGTTATCGAAGAACCCAGTAACAGAGCTAAAAAAAAAAAAAAAAAAACCACACACACCAGTAAAACTATTTAGTTGAAAGAGGTGGAGGGAGGTGTTATAAAAGAAGAATTTTAATTGGTCTTAATATCATTTCCACACTGGCAAGTCAATACATATAATTTAGAGCTAATACATCTTGAAGCATAGTATAATTATATTATTTATAATTACAGAGATTAGTTTCTATAAGAACAAATGACAAAAAATAGTAATAATTGCTATGAAAGAAGGCAGTCCCAGAAGATCCAAGGAGTGTCCAGAGCAGACAAATCCATGGGCAAGAAGCAGACTGGTAATTAGCTGGGACTGGGGAAATGGCGTAATTGAAGGTGGCAGCCACCGTGTATAGGGTTCCTTCTGGGGTAATGAAAATGTTCTGAAGTCAAGTGAGGTCACAGTTGTACAGCTCTATAAATATACTAAAACCTCTGTGTGATCTGTAAATTAAATATTTCAATTTATTTTTGTTTCTTAAGAATTTCATACAAGAGTAGTGTATTTATTTCTATCACCTGTCCCCCTTCTCCCAACCCCACTCATGACCACTTCTTCTATAATTATCATTACATATACACATATGTGTGTATAACATACAGAGAGATTCAGCCTACTGAGCCTGTCTCTCACTGTTTTCAGAAACTTCACATTTGGGAAGTGGACTAGTAGGTTCTTGTGTAGTATTGTTCTTCCTTTAGTTTGTTGTGATAAAATTATGCATTTGAGACAGCAATTCTCCAGAACCAGTATTATGGCCTTCTCAGTCTGTCCTATCTAGGGCATGATGTCATGTCGTATTCTTGGTGGTGCTGACCTGGGCCGCTTGGTCAAGATGGCATCATTGTTTTTGGTTGGTTGGTTTGTTTTGTTTGCATCATAGTTACAATTTTTCTCTTTGAAGTCAGCATCTTGGGGAGATGAAGCTAAAATAAAGAATTGTTGGTGTCCTCCCCCCAAAAAGTGATATACGTTTAAAGCAATTTGATTTTTCTTAATTTGAGGCCTTACATTTGGAAACCAGATACAGTGTCTTTTGGTTGCTTTTCCCAACAGCTTATAAATTGCTGAACATTTCTTAGCATTTCCAAGGAGTTTGGGGATGTCAGACTATCATCAACTCATTAAGTATGTGATGATTTATTACAGCACTGGTAAGAAAGAAAAACTCCCCAAAGAGTTCACCTTTGTTTTCCAAGTATTTAACATAGATTCTTGCAATAGTATCTGAAGTTAGAAAGACAGATATCCAGAGTAATTCCCCAAGACTCCATCACTAATGTTAAACATGTAAAACTGTGTAGAGGCCCACAGAGGCTATCTAGTGAGAACTTACTCAGGATCAGAGAATCTGGGATTGCTTTACCCAGCAGGGCTGCATAATAGGATGATTTGACCATGGACATGGTTACCGGGTGTTTGGAAGAGTCTACACTTGGCTGTACAGTGTGCTTTGATCTTGCAAGGGGGAGGTCTTTTGCCTCTCCCCTTGGCATTGTTATAAAAAGTAAATGAGGAGGTGGTTGGGTATTGACGCAGCTCCCCTTGGCATTATTTAAAAAGCCCTTTTGAATAAATGAAGACGCTGTTGGGTATTGACCGAGGCCCTCCCGAAGCTATTCTGTTTCTCTGTCTCTCCTCATCATCTAGGTCTATCTTCCCATCTGATAGTTTCTCATTCCTCTCCCCTCCACCTAAGAACCCTTCTAAAGGTGGGAGCAGGTCGGAGCTGGTCTCCCACAGACTCCCACAAAACTGAATGGTATTGGATGATTAAGCTTAAGTAGGACTGTTATATGAGTGAACATTTCTTATATCAGATGATAAACAAGTTCTATATTATTGGCACATAAATCAATAATCACTCTGGTATTGCCACTTTGTTGCTTCACATTTAGGATTGTTTCTTAAAACAACCATTAAGAAGTTGACTTTATTTTCTCTCCTTTATATGTGTATGTACATGCATGCGAAGGCTCAAAATTGATGTTGGGAATCTTCCTTGATTTCTCCACCATATTCTTGGAGGTGGGGTCCCTCAATTGAACCCAGAGCTCACCAATTTGGCTACTCTGGCTAGCCAGCTTGCTCTGGGATCCTCCATCTCTGCTGGGATTATGGGCAGGCTGCCATGGCCATCCATCCTTGATGTGGGTTCTGAGGATCTGAACTCTGGTCCTCACAGTTACTCAGTGAGCATCTCTCCAGCCCAGAACTTTTTTTTTTAGGCATCAAACTGGGCAGCAAATAAATAGCAAGAGTCTCTGCTTCCTTGCGGGACTTTATGTAATTTTTTAAAAATATTTTTTTTCTAGCACTTTGTGAAGTGGGATAAGCAAGCGCTTAGAATGTGTGCTGCTAGTTGGGTAGGCAGTGTGCACAATCAAGGGTTCATTTTTAAGAATCTTGGGGTGGAAAACTTTGAGGAGAACAAATTGTTTTGTTATTTGGTCTTTCAACATAAAAGAGTGAAGAATTACTTGCTGTCTTTTATTTTCCACTCCTCCCAAAAAGTGATACATACTTTTATACAAAATAATTTGATTTTTCATCATTTTTCATCAGTTTTTTTGTATTTTATTAGTTCATTGGGAATTTTATGTAATGAAATTGACCATACTCACCCCTCCCCCAACTCCTCCCCGCTCCACTGCCTCCCCTGCTTCTCTACCCACTAACTCTGCATCTTCTTTATTTTTCTCCACCCATCAAGTCCAAGCTGTGGGCTCCTGCACTCTTGGGAATGTGGCCCCCCCACGGGGGTGTGGCCAGTCTGCCAGTGGCCATGCTGTTTTTAAAAACCTGATTCTGCAGTATGATCAAAGCTCATATGAAACCATAGAGACTGAGGCAACATGCACAAGGGCCTGCATGGTCTGCGTCAGGTCCTCTGCGTATATATTATGGCTTCCAGTCTAGTTCTATGGGATTCCTGAGTGTGCAGATGTGTGCACCTCTTCACTCTTGTGCCTTCTCTTGGGCTCTTTTCCTTTGGGTTTTTTTGTTTGTTTGTTGTTTTTGTTCCAATTCCTCTGTGTTAGTTTTGTTTTATCTTATTTTTTAAATTACTATTCCTTAGCAGCCTTTTTGTTTTCTAATGAGAGACAGAAAGGGGGGGTGGATGTGGAGGAAAGGGGAGGTGGGAAGGAACTTGGAGAAGGAGAGGGAAGAGAAACTGTAATCAGGATATATTATGTGAGAAAAATTTTCAATAAAAGAGGAAAAAAAGAAAAAGAAAATGCCAATTCTCCTCCCAGCAGCTATCAATTGCCGATAGCTCCTTAGAAGGAGACTTCATGCCCACCTCTCCATGTAGGTGCAGTGGTATTTGCTCTGCCCATGATCTTGGAGTATCCATTAAATAACCTCTTAAAAGAAGAGGAGAGAGGGGTCACATGGTCCCTTCTTCCTTATTTATTTATTTATTTATTTATTTATTTATTTATTTATTTATTTATTTATTTATTTATTTATAATCCTGGCATGATTGGACTCCAGATGACCTGGGAATTGAACCCAGTTCCTCTGGAACATCAGTCAGTGCTCTTAACTGTTGAGCCACCTCTCTCCTTAAGAAGTCATGTACAAGAGCAAGAAGCCCCACCTCCTTCAGGGTGTATAGCCCAAGGTCCTGGGTGGAGCAAATACCACTACAATGTGGGGTTTGGTCTGGCCTGAGCTCTCCCAGGTCATGTGCACACTGTCACAGCTGTTGTGAGTACATGTGTGCAGCTGCCCTGCTGTGTCTGGAAGACAGTTTCTTTGTATACCTTCACCACCTCTGGCTCTTACATTCTTTCTGCCCCTTTTCACACAATGATTCCTGAGCCTCGGGGAGAGGGCACTGTAGATGTAACCAACTGTCTTATTAAATAAGAAACACAGAACCAATGCAAAGAAGAAAGCCAAGAGATCAGAGCTAAGGGCCTTACCGGTCTGCTGCAGCTAGCCTCTTCAGCCAAGAGACCTCTCCAAAAGAGACCTACTTTCTGTCTGTTTGTCTTTATATAGACTTTCTGTTCTGCCTTCTCATTAGTTGTAAACCCAAAAACGTGACTGCCTCATCACTGCCTGTCTGTACAGACCTCCAGACACACATTGGAGCATGTGTCTCCAATGCTGGTTGTATCCTTGAACACACAGAGATCTACCTAGCTCTGCCTACCAAGTGCTGGGATTAAAGGCGTGCACCATGAAAGCCCAGCTCTGCTATGGCTTGCTATTAGCTCTGACCCCCAGGCAACTTTATTTATTAACATACAAATAAAATCACATTTTAGTACAAATAAAATACCACCATATTCCCCTTTTCTATTTTAATAAAAAGAAAAAAAGGAAAAAGGTTATAACTAACATAAGAAAAGCTATATACAAAAGTGCAATAACTATATACAATATATACAAGTAAAAATACCTAAACAATGTCTAGTCCATTTGTATTTGACAAATTCAGAGAAAATAATTCTATTATCTATCCTATTTTGGTAAGTCCAAATGTACCTAATTCACTTTCTATCCTAACTAATCTTCAACTCCCTCAGAGATCCAAAAAGGAAAATAATATTACCTAACAAAATAAAAACAGGAAGTGCATGCAAGCAACTTCCAAAAAATTTGTGAGTTGACATAAACAGCCAACTGCCTGGACAGTCACCTGAGGTTTCTCCGCAGTGTTGGGGTATCATCTTCAGCCTATAGGCTTAGCGTATCTGACAGACTCATTTGTGAAGTAGGATGTACACAAGGTCAACAGTTCAACCTCACATTGGGTGAGAGCAGTCCATGTACCAGAAACACCTGAATTCCACTAGTGTCATGTCATGATTCAGGATTTTAAATTCTGGAAATTGTTGATTTTTTTTTAATTCAGCTGTCCATTCTTCTTGGCTGTGTATATGTGGCTTCATCTCAGCATCCCGTTCTTCTTCACATCCCTCTATCAAATGCCAGTCTACTATTGAGAGGCGTGAGCTTAGTTACTCTTCAAGAATAACTGTTTCAACTGCTGTTCCATTGCACATCAGAAGCCATCGGCCCACTGCCTGTTAAGCTGCCTTCGAAGAAAAGGGCACTGTACCTTTTCCGGATTGCGAAGGCCACTTCAGGGATGGTGCCATATTGTCCTGGCCTCAGAAGATGCCTTTTGATAAAGCCGTAACCACACTTGTTTTGGCAAGAATCAGTAGTCCTTTGTTTCATGTCCTGTCTGTCCTGTTTGTCAACAGTTGATTCGAGGATACTTTGTTGTCCAGTGGCTAACTTTTGCCACAATGAAAGTTAACTCCATTTAAACAGTTCCATTTTTAACCCAATTCCAGAAAACAGTTCCTAGGTCATTACTATAAGTAAACTCAAAAATTGTCCCATTGCAATGAAATCTCTATTGTTCATTTCATTTAAGTCCCAAAATTCAAATGATAAATTCTGGTACGAACCTTCCAAATATGAAGAAATCCATAACCAAAATTTTTTTGTAGTTTTATCTCATTTTAAGTTCAAAAAGTTCAAACAAGAAATAAATTCTGGTATTAGGCTTTCACTTCAAAATATGAAGAGACGTTTTTTCAATCAAAACTTTTTGCCGTTAACAATTTTAGTTCAAACAAGCGTCTCTGCAACTTTTGTTCTCACAGACAGACCTTTTTAGGTACAGTAGTATTCTAAACCACACCGTTTTTTATGTTAGCTCAGGTTTTTCTGTGTTGCGTTGATTTTCCATGGATCTCAGCTGCGGATGCCTTGTGCTGGTTCTGGCGTCCGCCATTCTTAGCTTCTTAGCGGCTTCTGGAGCTTTTGAAAACTGCTCAGACTGCCTGCTTTGCAGTCTGTTAGGACACTAACTCTGTATCTCAGGTTCTTTCACCACATACATTAAGCACTTAACATTTACACTTTTTAAACTCACATATAACATTTTTTGCCTTGCAAAGCATTTAGACTCACATTCAACATTTACATTTTACAAACTCACATATAACGTTAACATCTACTTATTTATACTCTTTAAGGGAACTATAGAACTACTTTAGCAAATATATTTCTTATTACTTCTTTTTTTTTTTTTTTGGTTTTTCGAGACAGGGTTTCTCTGTGTAGCTTTGCGCCTTTCCTAGGCTTATTACTTCTTATATACTTCTTATCTTATTTCTTATTTAAACTTACATTTACAACTAGTATCTTCACTTCTTACAAGCTTATTACTACATGTCTTAAGACTACCTTAGATATTTCTTGCAAGCTTATATTCTTAAATGAACTCTATAGATCTATTTTACAAACTTATATAGGGCTACCATTAGCATATATTTAACTTAGCAAACACCCAAAGATTTCTTAACACAGATCTAACAAGAGAATTTTTACAAACTCACATATCTTATTTTCATCTTTTTCTATTTCTTACTCTTAATTATCACTATCTCTATTAGAAAGATTTTCTTAACTAGACAGGAAGTACGTACATCATTTCTAAAGTTTAGAGTTTATAGTCAGCTTTGCTATAAAACACTGGGATTTAGTGAGTGTTGTTGTTATAGAATTGTGATAGTTGTTGCTAGGGGACTGTAACTTTCCCAGAATGAAGCCACACTCCAAAGTTGCCGAGTTCTCTCAGCCTTTCCGAACTGGCAGAGATGCACTGTCAGCGGTAAACAGTTTTTAACTAGAGGCTGTCCCTTCACCCAAATTCATAATAGTTCCCCTAAGTGCTTCAATTCAGACAAACGTTTCTATTACTGAAAAACTTCACTTCACCCTGAGGGTGAAATTACCATATTTAGCTGCTGTAAAGCTCTTTGCCAAATACTGCACAGCTATAAGGTGATATAAAGTATTTTTCTAAAGGAGCGAGTAAAGCCACAAGTGGCACAGCTCCGAACTGTATTTAGTATTTTCTCTTCATTAGCTTTAACTCTTGATGTTATTAGCAGCTGTAATATTTAGCATTGATTTCTTATAGGGAACTTTCAGGTGAAGCAACTCTTTTGTAAGACAGCTTTTCTGAAG
Organism: Peromyscus eremicus; assembly: GCF_949786415.1. Lineage (NCBI taxonomy): Eukaryota > Metazoa > Chordata > Mammalia > Rodentia > Cricetidae > Peromyscus > Peromyscus eremicus. The sequence continues at coordinate 3,298,923 of NC_081425.1, read as the reverse complement.
TTTGTTTCCCATTTATAAAGCAGTCATTTTTTTGAATGCCTGTTTCTTATCCCCTTAATTAGATTTGCAAAGGAATTACTCATTGCAGGCAGCTTGTTCAAAAGGCAAAGAATTTTTAATTTCAACATAAGTTTCTTCATATCTAAGACAACGTTCAGTGTATAAACTGCTTTCCTTTGTTTTAAGGATTTTAAAGTGGCTTGTTTGCTCTTATAGGTAGCTTTCTGTCATCCAGCTACCGTTAAAAACTTTGCACAGCTATTAGAGTAAATAAGGCATTTTACCAACCCCCAAACCGCGAAGTGCCTAGTTCCGTATTCTTTCAATTTTTCATTGGAACTGACACTTAAACTCTTAGATGATTTTCTTCCTTATTCTTTTAAAAGCTATATTTTAAGTTTATCATGAACGTATTTTTGAGCTGACAAAATTGTTTCAGGGCAATGTCGCCATCTTTAGCGGAAAAATTACCTTTCCCAGAATGCATTTCCCTTATATCAGTCCATAATAATATCAGTCCCATATCAGTCCCTTATATCAGTCATTTCCCATCGTTCTTTTTGGGTCTGAGAGTCAACTTCTAAGTTCTTTTTTATCAGACTTGCTTACAAATTCTTGCCTGGGAGGTTTGAACAAAGTTTTTTGCTTTTGCAACGGGAGATTTGAACAAGCATTTTACATTTTCAGCTATGGCACATTGGGAGATTTCTATTCTCTCCTCAGCTGGCTTCAACAGGTGTCTCTCCTTCATTTGACACTGGCCCCCAAATCAGAATTGCACCTGCCTCATTAGCGCGCATTGAGGCTGGCATTCCTGATAGCAACTTTCCTTGGGGCTTGTGTTTGCCTTAGCCAGTCAGTGAAAAACAAGATCATTTACAACAGCTTTTTCATAGCTCCTTCAGAGAGATTTTCTCCCACTAATTTTATTCTCATTTTGCTTGTTCCTTCCCCCCCCCAGATGCAGAGCTTCAGGTATCTATCTGCAGCTCTGTACCTCTGCTAGCTGCCCTTGGAGGTAGGGTTTTTTTTTTCTCCCCCCAAATCTGCCTCAAATTCTAGCAGCTTTTCACAGGTCATATATTTTCTGGGGAGGATTATGTCCCTTCTCTGTTTCTTCAGAGTCTTTCTCCCAGACAGTTCCCAGTTTGGTCTCAGTTTATCCCCTCTACCCCAGAAACAGTTTCCGACACTACAGTGGTGGCTTTCTCTGCTACTGAAGGTAGGGCTTTTTGTCTGTTTTCCGGGTCTGTGTGGTTTGCGTACAGACTGAAAATCTAACAAGGGAGGTTTTTGCCATTTCTAAACTCCCATTAGGACAGGTGCTTTGCCTTATCAGGCCTTCACCTGGCCCAGTCCCCCAGTGGGTTGCATTTGCTTGTCTGGGTGCTCAAGGACAGAGCTTATGCCAGAGGCAATCACCCCTCAGGGCTACACTCCCTCATCTCATGGGAGTCAGTTGAAACAAAGCTTTTCTCTAAGAGGTGCTTTCTGACAGAAAGCTTTCTAGCTTTACTCCTGGATAGTTCTGTTTTGCCCTGGCTGGGCTCTTTCCCCAGACAGCATTCTGACTCTGCAGCACAACTGCTTCAGACACAGTTCAGCTTTACTGTTTTCTCAGAAAGGTCCTTACTCTGATAGGAAAGCTTTTCTCAGATTTCTTTTTGCAGCTGTGGACCTATCAACCCGGGACTTGTAGGAAAGTGGACAACTGTGCCGTTCCCACTGGCTTTAGTTTTGTTTGTTCATTAGCAATCTTGCCCTGGGTCCTGCACATTCCTGCCTCAGCTCTGTGCTCTGGGAAGTTTGCAACTGCAGGAACCCTAGTATCCCCGAAATGCATTCAATCTCAGAGATGCTGGCCAGTCGCCTCTGGGTGTTTGGTCAGAATGGAGGATACAATGCTAACAGTGTGCATTGCTTCAGGGGATCTTTGCATTAGGACCATTAGGAACATCTTTTCATTCTGAAATGCTCACTCAGAAACAAAACCCTTGATGCCTCAGCTGGGCTGTAACTGAAAAGCTTGGCTTTTTTGCTTTTCTCAGGTGAAGTTTCCCGCCCTTTTGGGCTCTCTGTGGCTCTTTACCCACACTCTCCCAAGCGTTTCCCTCAGGGTACTCTGACCCACCGTCTTTTACTAGCTTGAAGAGACAGAGCTTAGAAGAGGTTTTTAGGAACTTGTCCCTGCCTCCTGCATTGCAGGGAGGATTTTTAAAGCTTAAAAGAGAACTTGGAGAGGTTTTGCCATCTTAAGAGGTTTGTTGTTTTCCCTTAGAGCTAATCACAGGTGGTCCCCATACTAATCTTCAGGTGATTCTAATTTGTCCTTCTGAGAAAGTTAAAGGCTTTAGTTTTTAAGTTTAAGAGCTTTTAGTTTAAGATTAAGGCTTTTTAGAGAGATTCCCCCCGCCCCAAGTTTTCCAAGGAAACCTTTATAGTTTAAGAGAAAGATTTTTTTCCCAAAAGAGAAAGACCAACTTTTCCCAAAACTTCCCAACTTTAAACTTTGGCTTTTTACACCCCCATTTTTGTCTCAGGGAGAAATCACTTTCTCCTGCCGCTTAGACTTAGCATTTCAGCTGTCCCCAGGACAAAAGCTTCCATAGGAAACTTTTTCTTCCCCATAAACTCAAAGAAGAGCTTTTTTACTACCCAAAAAGCCCAAAGAAAGATTTTTTTCCCCAGTTTGCATTCATAGCCCCCAAAGTTAGAAAATTGAAGAGTTTTTCTGTCTAGTTGCCTTACTTATTTTTCCTACACAATCTTACACTTCTAAGTTTTTCCTACACTATATTACTACCCTATACCTTATACTTATTTTTCACAGATAGAAATTGTGAAAGGGATAGAAGATAGAAAATTTTGACAGAAGAGAATTTCGCTGCAGCATCGGACATCCTTCCAGTCCGCTTTCCTTTTCTCTCGAGGATAAAACCCCTGCCTCTCAATATATATAAAAAAAATATATTTTCCATAACACCGGCATGCCTTATCCAATGGCAGGGCTGAACTCAGCACTTTCGCCAAAAACTCTGTAATAAAACTATTATTTTCCTTTATCTTTAGTCCCTATTACTTTGTCTTTAGTCCCCTCTTTTTTTAGTCTTTTTTTAGTCCCCCCTTTTTTTTCTTTAGTCCCTGTTTATGGCGCCATTCTGTGGGGCATTTACCCAACCACCCCCACAGTTCCCCAGAGTTTTCTTGAGTGCGAGCAGCAGGAAATATTAGATAGAAGGATTTATTGCGGAGAATATCGCGGAGATAAACAGAAAATAAAGGATAGCCTCGAGAGGGCCTGGAACCTATTCCAACGGCCCCGACTGTCTCTGCCCCAGGGTTTTTATAGAGACGCCAAGGGGTGGAGCAAAAGACCTCCTCCCCCAGCACAGCCAAGTGCAGACCATCTCAGACACCTGCACTCAGGCCCGTGGTCTAATCATCCTCTATGAGGACCTGCTGGGTAAAGCCACAAGGAACCCGAGAATGGGCTCCCACACATGTGTTACTGGTATAAGTTAGTTTAAATTGGATGTTCATGCTGGTTGATGAACTATCACCTCCTCTAATTAAGAGGTCTCTGCTGTGGGATGGTCTGTATGTCAAATGTGTTGCTGATTGGTCAATAAATAAATCACTGATTGGCCAGTGGCCAGGCAGGAAGTGTAGGCAGGACTAACAGAGAGGAGAATTGAGAGAAAAGGAAGGCGGAAGCGAGACACTGCCAGCTGCCGCCATGACAAGCCCCATGTGAAGATACCGGTAAGCCACGAGCCATGTGGCAAGGTATAGATTAATAGAAATGGCTTAATTTAAGATATAAGAACAGTTAGCAAGAAGCCTGCCACGGCCATACAGTTTGTAAGCAACGTAAGTCTCTGTGTTTACTTGGTTGGGTCTGAGCGGCTGTGGGACTGGCAGGTGATAGAGATTTGTCCTGACTGTGGGCCAGGCAGGAAAACTGTAGCTACAGGTCTCTCTTGTTCAAATCAAACCTTTATCAATTTTGATGGTACCCACAGCTTATCTTCTCCTGTAGAAACAAAAGCAAAACCTCATCCCCAACGTAACACACATCCTGGTTTCCATTCTGAGGTCAGCACATCCTTAAAGTATATAGGCTGATTTAATAATTCTGTAGTTTTTTCTGTTATCCAATGTCTCTATGCAGCTGTTGTTCCTTTCTCATTGGCATTGAGAAAATTCAAAGTTAATAAAGTATTATGCAGTCTATTTCTGGGGTTTTTTGTTACCCCTTTCTGTTTATTTAGCATATCCTTTAGAGTTCTATTTGATCTTTCTATAACTGCTTGACCTGTAGGATTATGTGTTATACCTGTAATATGCTTTATATTGTAATAAGCAAAAAACTGTTTCATTTTAACAGAGACATATGATGGAGCATTGTCAGTTTTGATTTGTGCAGGTATACCCATGATGGCCATAACTTCTAGCAAATGAGTGATTACAGAATCAGCTTTTTCAGAACTCAAATCAGTTGCCCATTGAAATCCTGAATAAGTATCAATGGTATGGTGTACATATTTCAATTTTCCAAATTCTGCAAAGTGAAACACGTCCATCTGCCAGATTTCATTCCTCTGAGTACCCTTTGGGTTACATCCTGCTGGTAATGGCATTTGATTGTAGAAGGAACAAACAGGTCATTTCTTTACTATTTCTTTGGCTTGTTGCCAGGTTATGGAAAAATCCTTTTTTAAACCTTTACTATTGACATGATGTTTTTTATGAAATTCTGAGGCCTCCAGCACATTTTCTATCAATAATTTATCAATCTCATCATTGCCTTGTGCTAGAGGGCCTGGCAGACCTTATGGGATCGAATGTGAGTTATATATAAAGGATGACTCCTTTTCCTGATTGTATCTTGTAATTGAATAGTGAAGTTAATTCTGAAGCATCAGGGATAAATTATGCAGTCTCAATATGTAATACTACTCTTTCAGCATACTGAGAGTCAGTTACTATGTTGAGAGGTTCTGAAAAATCCATTAATACCAACAGAATAGCATACAATTCTGATTTTTGAACTGAATTATAAGGACTTTGAACCACTGTACTTAAATTTTCTGATTTGTAACCTGCCTTTCCTTGTTTGTTGGCATCTGTATAAAATGTACAAACTCCAGATATGGGTTTTTCCCATACAATTTGAGGCAAGATCCAATCAGCTCTCTTTATAAGATCAATTCTATTGCTTTTGGGATATTTGCTGTTAATTTCTCCCAAATAATTACTGCAAGCTCTTTGCCAAGGTTCACTTTCTGTCCATAATTTTTCAATGTCCTCCTTAGTTAAAGGTACGACAATTTCTGCTGGGTCTATTCCTGCTAATTGATGAAGTCTCAATTTTCCTTTCCAAATCAAGTCAGATTTTTTCCACATAAGTTTTTAATTTTTTATTTGGTTTATTTGGTAAAAATATCCATTCCAATATAATATCTTCCCTCTGCATTAATATTCCTGTAGGAGAATGCCTAGAAGGTAAAATAACCAAATGCAGTCCAGCTTTGGATCAATACGATCCACGTGCCCTTTATGTACTTTCTTTTCTACCAAGGACAGTTCTTTCTCAGCTTCAGGTGATAACTCTCTTGGACTATTTAAGTCCTTGTCACCATCTAAGGTTTTGAACAAATTATGCAGTTCATCATTTTTTACCCCAACAATAGTTCGTAGATGAGAAATATCTCCAAATAATCTTTGAAAGTCATTAAGAGTCTGTAGTCTATCTCTCCTAATTTGCACCTTTTGGGGTCTATTTTTTTGTAGCTCTATTTTATATCCTAAATAATTAATAGAATCTCCTCTTTGTATTTTTCAGGAGCAATTTATAATCCCTAGTAAGGCAAAATTTTCTTTACTTCTTCAAATATTCTTTCTAAAGTATCTGCATTTGAGTCAGCTAGTAACATATCATCCATATAATGATAAATTATAGATTTAGGAAATTTTTTTACCTATCACTTCCAATGGCTGTTGTACAAAATATTGGCACAGAGTTGGGCTATTCAACATTCCCTGTGGGAGGACCCTCCATTGAAATCTTTTAACTGGTTGAGAATTATTATAAGTAGGCACTGTGAAAGAAAATCTTTCTCTGTCTTTTTCTTGTAAGGGTATTGAAAAGAAACAGTTTTTTAAATCAATAACTATGAGAAGCTATCCTTTTGGTAACAGAGTAGGCAAAGGAATTCCAGATTGTAGAGAGCCCATTGGTTGAATTACTTTGTTAATTGCTCTAAGGTCTGTTACCATTCTCCATTTACCAAATTTCTTTTTAATAAATACAGGAGAATTCCAAGGGCTGGTTGATTCTTCAATATGCTGAGCATTTAACTGTTCTTCTACCAGCTCTTCTAAAGCCTGGAGTTTCTTTGTTGTTAAAGGCCATTGCTGGACCCATACAGGCTTGTCTGTTAACCATTTTAAAGGTAGAGCTGTTGGTGTCTTTGGAAGATCATCAGTTGTTGTACCCTGTTCTTGCATAATATGGATGGCTGGTGACCACTTATTAGAATATCTTCTAATATTTGTCTCAGAAACATGTGCTAGTTTATGATTTGTTTCTGAGATTGGAGGAATGTTAATCTGATTATTCCATTGTTGCAACAAGTCTCGACCCCACAGGTTCATAGCTATGTTAGCCACATATGGTTTTAATTTTCCTCTCTGTCCTTCTGGACCTATACATTCAAGCCATCTTGCACTCTGTTTCACTTGAGATAATGTCCCAATTCCTAACAGTTGAACGTTTACCTCCTGAAGAGGCCAAGTTGGATGCCAAAATTCTGGTGCAATTATGGTAACGTCCGCACCTGTGTCTACCAGATCAGACAACAAAACACCATTTATTTTTATTGTTAATTTTGGTCTTTGTTCATTAATAGAAGTTTGCCAAAAAATTTTCTTTATGTTTTCTCCTGAATTTTCTATTCTCTCTGTTTCATCATCCCGACCAGCATGATTTATTCCAATAGGCATTTGGTTATTTAATTGCTCTGAGTAGGGGTTTCCTCTACGACTGCAGGAAAGGTTTGAACTGGATTTTCTATGGGGGCCTACATGAGGCCCCTCTGGGAGTTTCCCGAAGACTGAGGCAAAGGATCACCTTGCCTGTCCCTTGTTGATCTACATTCGTTGGTCCAGTGTTTTCCCTTACCACACCTTCTGCATACTCCAGAAGGAAGGGGCATTCTGTTGCCATTGTTCCTTGAAGAAACATTGTTTCTAGGAATGACCTGTTTACAGTCCCTTTTCAAATGTCCTTGCTTTCCACATCTAAAACCCCTAACATTTCTCAAACCTTTTGAAATTGCTTCTCCTACCCACATATCATCATGGTCATGAGCTTCAACATTAACTGTGTCTCTAATCCAATCTTCCAAAGGTGCAGATCTTGCCTTTAATGGCCTGATTATTCTTTTGCATGCTTCATTCACATTCTCAAAGCCCAAAGATTCAATTATTATCTGACTAGCTTCTGAATCTGGGACTATTCTCTTTACTGCTGAAGCCAGTCTTTGTAAAAAATCTGTGAAAGATTCTTTTGGGCCTTGTATAACCTTTGTAAATGACTCAGTTTTTTTTTCCTGGTTCCTCAACTCTGTCCCATGCATTCAAGGCTGCCGTTCAACATAGAATTAGGGTTTGGACATCATATAAACATTGAGTTTGTACTGAAGCATATTGGCCTTCTCTAATAAGCTGATCCTGGCAGACTTGTATTCCTTTATCCCTCCATTGTTTTTCTATATTTTTAGCCTCATCCCTGAACCACATTTGCCACTGGAGCCTTTTACTGGGTTCAAGAACAGCCTGTGCCAGCTCCCACCAGTCCTGTGGTATAATCCTATTATATGTTGACCAAGAGTTTAATATTTGCTTTACACATGAGGAATGCATGCCATAAGATACTATTGCCTCCTTAAACCTTCATAAATCTAACATTTCAGTTGGAGCCCAAATATTTTGTGTAGTCATTTGATTAGGCAACTGCTGTATGGTTACCAGATAAATTAAGGGTGACTGTGTGAAAACAGGCTTTCTTTCTGTAACCTTATGATCCAATCTTGAAACAACTTCATTGTTATTTCTTCTGTCTGAATTTGAATTTCTCTATGATTCATTTTTACAGGTTTAACAAGTTTTTCTAAAACTGTTATCCTGGCACTTAAATTGACTATCCTTTTAAATAGTAAAATGAGGATAAGCATAGTAATAAACTGCATAATTCAATCAACATTAATCTTCTCATACAGTTGTTCCATTGTCAGACTGCCTAAAATTTCAAACAAAGCCCAATTTTCTTCCAATGTACACATAAAACCCATTTTTTTTAAATGTGGAGAAAAATTCTCTTTTAAATAGTTTCCTTTAAAATATCTGATATGTTAAGTGACTTACCAAGTCTGCGTAGAACAGTAGAAATCAGGGGGAATTTCAAAACAGCCACCTAGTGTCCAAGGTGTGAATCCAGAGAGAGAGAGAGAGAGAGAGAGAGAGAGAGAGAGAGAGAGAGAGAGCAAGAAAGCATAGCCACAAGTTCTGCCTAAGAGCTTGAATCCAGCCAAAGGCCCAGAGGCATGGTGTGTTGTGGTCCCATGTGCAAAGCAGAAGCCACAGCATGCAGGACTCATACTGGGCTCTTGTGTGCACAGCAAGGGCTGTAGAGGTGCTAGGCTGGGATTCATTATGTTTTGTGTGTGTTTGCCTGCATGTATGTGAGCATCATGTGGGTGCCTGGTGACTGACTGTGGAGGTCAGAAGAGGGCATCAGATTCCCTGGAACTAGAGTTATGGATGGCTGTGAGCCACCACATGGGTATTGGGAACTGAACCTAGTTCTTTTGCAAGGGCAACAAGTATTCTTAACTGCTGAGCCATTTCTCCAGCGCCAGAGTTGCTATTTTTCAAACAGGCATTATCAATGAATGAATGGCCCTGGCTTGGTCCCAAACCCAAGAGTAGAATCTGCACTAACTTGAGCAACAGTGCTTGTAAGGGTGAGCGTCCTCGCTGTGCTGTGTCAGCTCCTGTCTCTTTAGGTTGGAGTGGCCAAGGCTGGGAAGCCCATGGGTCACAGAAGGAAGGCACTCAACTCAAGGCTATCTTTTGTCATTGACTAGAGAAGGCATTTTTGACTTTGGAGATGCTTGAAAGCAGGTCTCTGAGTTAGTGAGGGACAATTCGGGTTGTCACAGGTGTTGCCGACTTGGGACTCTAAGTGGCTGTCATGGAAGGAGTAAGGACAGAGCCAATCAAAAGGTCTCTGAGTGTCTAGCCAAGGCCAAAGGACAGAAAGTATGGAAGGGCAGGGTAGTGCTTTAGTCATGTGTGAACACACCCATACAAGAGCTGTACAGACACGGGCCACCCTCTCAGTGATTTGGCTATGGTGGCCGTGGTCAGAGATGAGCCAGTTAGAGGAAGTCAGCTAACATTTACAAGAAAAGGTTAGACCATTTCACTCTTAACAGCCCAAATCTGTGTGTGTGTGTGTGTGTGTGTGTGTGTGTGAGAGAGAGAGAGAGAGAGAGAGAGAGAGAGAGAGTAAGAAAAAGAGCTCTGTGTGTGAGAGAGAGAGAAAGAGAGAGGGTGTGTGTGTGTGTGTGTGTGTGTGTGTGTGTGTGTGTGTGTGTGTTTACTCTTTGCTTTTTAGGGTCCTGCCACCCAACTCCCAAATAAATCCATGGAGACTAACTCTTACTTATGAATTCCTTAGCTTGGCTTGTTTCTAGCCAGCTTTTCTAAAATTTTCATCTACCTTTTGCCTCAGGGCTTTTATCTTTCTCTATTCTGTATAACTTCCTTTACTTCTTACTCCATGGTTTGCTGTATGGCAGGTAGCTGACCCCTGGAGTCTTCCTATCCTCCTTTTCTCGCTCCTCAATCTTCTCTTCCCAGACTTCTCCTCCTATTTGTTCTCTCTGCCTGCCAGCCCCACCTATCCCTCTCCTGCCTCGCCATTGTCCATTCAGCTCTTTACTAGACCAATCAGGTATTTTAGACAGGCAAAGTAACATAGCTTCATAGAATTAAACAAATGCAGCATAAAAGACTGCAACACATCTTTTCATCATTAAACAAATGTTCTACAGCATAAACAAATGTAACACATCTTCAACTAATATTCTACAACAGTTCCCTCTTTTTGTCTAAATAAAAATGAAAGGTTTTAACTTTAACATAGTAAAACTATATACAACAAAACAGTTATCTAGTAATTACATTTACAATATTCAGTCCATTAGAGAAAATAATCCATTATCTATCTTACCTTAGTGATTCTAGAATTTTATACCTAGTTTACTTTCTATCATAACTAAGGAAAACTATAACTTTAACTATTTAATCTTTAACTCCATCAAAGACCACAGAAGGAAGTAATATTACCTAACAACAGAGACATCTGGCTGCCTGGACAGTCACCCAAAGTTTTTCTGCAACATTGGGGCATCCATCTTCAGCCTATGGACCTAGAATATCTGGCAGAATTTTCAGTGAAGCAGGAAGTTTGAAGGACTGTCTCACCTTGTATTGGCAAAGTTCATCAGTTGCTTTTTTCTGTGTCCAGCAGAATTTCTGGCAGACTCTTCTGTGACGTAGGAATCTTGAAGGACCATCCTGCTTTGTCTTGAAGAAGTTCAACAGTCTTTTTCCTGTGTCCTTGCCACATTGAAAGCAAACTCCATATGGAGTTTCTTCTATGCCCATCATCCTTTTATGAAGTAAATTGGTGCTGCCAGGAGCAGATGTGCCTCATTGTCACGAAAAGCCCTAAGTTAACAACACATTTTAAATGCCATATTCTATAGGTCTTTGAAGTGTTTGGAAATTATCTATGGATCTGTTTAACCTAGAAAATATAATAATGTGACCACAAGTTTGATTCTTATAGATTAACTATTAACCTCATTTCTTAGTTATACATTGAATTTTTAAATGAGCTGCATAAGCACAATACCCCAAACAAGAGTAGAAATGTATATACAATGTTACGAAAATAACTTTAAATTTGTATCAATATAACAAAATCCATACCAACGCAAAATATCTGAGATTAATAGTTGTCTTTTTATCCTATATTTCCCTAAATGATAACAAACATCCATTTTTAATATTTTATTTAATATTTTAAATATTCTATTAAAAATGAAAGTGGGAAACTCCAATTTAGGTAAAACAAAAACAAAAATGAAAAAAACAGGCGTATTTACCTGATATACATTTTCCAGGATGAGAAATCTCTAGAACGTTAAAGAGCATACTGAGGGCCAGTTAGTATGAAATCAGTAAGCGCCTGCAACAGTTGGAGTCTGGCATTCTGACTGACCACGGTATCGGCTGCCTTCTCTTCCCCGCCTCCCTCTTGTCAGACAGTCCTTTGCTCTCCCTCCTCCCCTCCTCCTTACTCCTCTTCCTCCCTCTCCTCCTCTTCTTTCACAGTGTCTTCCTGTCCACTCCAGCTGAGTCATTGAGAGGACTGAGCAGACTCAACGAAGACGATAGCAGACCTGTCCCCAGCCACCCTGCCCACCTCTGTGGTGATATTTTATTTGTATTAAAATGTTATTTGTATGTTAATAAATAAGGTTGCCCGGGGGTCAGAGCTATTAGCAAGCCATAGGAAAGCAGGGCAGTGGTGGCGTACACTTGTAATCCCAGCACTTGGGAGGCAGAGCTGGGTAAGTCTCTGTGTGTTCAGGGATACAGCCATTATTGGACACACATGCCTTTAATCTCAATACCAAGCATGGAAAACCTGGAGGCCTATACAGACAGGCCGTGACGAGGCGGTCATGTGGTTGGGTTTACAACCAATGAGAAGGCAGAACAGGAACTCTATATAAAGACTTTAACACAGGGGTAGTGAGTTCGGAGAGGTAGGACCACTGCAGGAGGAAGGGTAAGGTTTTAGCTCTTAGCTCTGACCTCTTGGCTTTCTTCTTTGCATTGGTTCTGTGTTTCTTATTTAATAAGAAGGTTGGTTACATCTACACACCTCTGCTTTGCTCTGCACACAAATCATTTTCCAGAGCTTAGAGCAAGTTATGTCACCTGTTCCTTCTCTCCCTCCATGACAAAATCAGCTGGTGATTCTCACTGACCACAGGATAAACCCTAAATTTGGACCACGACCTGTCATATCTTTCACATGCCAATGTCAGCTTCAATTCCAGTCCAGGTTCCATCATCCCAGGCTCTGTGTATGAAGTTCCCCATAACCACATCTTTTAGATCTTAGAACTATGGTGAGGCTGCAGCACCTGATAGAAATACCCTTCTCTCTGAGGAAGTCCCTGTCGTAGGTTGGCTTGACACTCCCTGATGCTGTGTATGTTTTGTTGGTTCACACACTAGTGACATTTGTCATCAGGCTGCCCCTCAAATGCTGCATATGTCACAGGACATGGCATGCATTAGTGTAAGCAGGGAAGCAGACTTGCAAGGCTGCTGATGTAAGCTTGCAATCAACTTGTCACTATGTTTATGTGGGTGGCTCAATTTTGCAGTGACCCAGGTCATTTCCCTGCCCTGGTCTCCTTGTTTGCTTCAAGTAGGGAGAACAGCTAGATGGAATGGGCTGATTGTAAGAGTGGCTTGTGGGGTCCTGAGCAAATGACCGCCATTGTGGGGTCCGTCCCAAATGACTGGTAAGGTTCAGCTCAGAGGGTGAAAATGGCAGTGTCTTGACAACAGGAACATGTTACAGCCATGGGGCAACTGTGCTCCTCCAAGGGAAGGCCTTAAGATCAAATGAGCAGGCCAAAGTCACAGGGCCATGAGCGTGAGAACCCAGAATCTCCCCAAATTTTTGCCGGGCTACATATTATTTATCCAAGACAAAGAAATGGAAGGTTGCACACAGTACACAGTCAGGGAGGATCTCACTTGGACTGGGGAGTAGAAGACTGCTCACAGGGAGGAGCAGTTGAAGAGTCCTGGAGAGCATCTACATTCAGGGTGTGGAGAGCAAGGCTTCGGGACTGACGAGCTCTGGGGTAGAGCTGGAGGGAGGACGAACCCCAAGTTGCTCAGCTTCCCTCTAGTTGAGGAAGAAGCTGAGTCATCAGGGATGTTGTGGAGACAGAAGCACACTGAAGGTTTTCACATAGCCCTCAAAAGAACCACAGAGCAGCTAGACCTTTTCACACCTCAGAAAGCAGCCTGGGGAAGCAGTTAGAGAAGGCACTCCAGGAGAGGCAACACGGCCCTGGGGACAAGTTTGGAAGTTACTGTGATCTCTCAAGATGATGATGACGAGCTTACAAATGAGGTGGCACCAAGGGAGAGAGGAGGAAGGAGGCAAGAGCTTGACTAGAGCCTGCAAGATGAGCACAGAGGTTAGATTTGGGCTGTGGTGACTCGCAGCTCTGGAAGATCTCCTGTCTGTCTAGAGAGGCTGAGGTGCAACAGTCTAGAAGGAAGGTAATAACACCTTGCTAATCTCATCTTCACCACCCTTGGTTCTACTAGTTTGGCTGAAAGTCCCTAGGCACATCCGTTGGCATCTGGCTTAGCAATAAGCCCATTACCACTCAATAAAAGGAGCTGAGGCAGGGGCTAGCTCTGGGGTCTCCGTCTCTTAGCATGTCTTGGCTCTTGGCTTTGACGTCTGAGGCATCTAGCTCCATGATCTGTAGTGAGTGCAGAAGGGAAGCAGCTTTTCTGGAATCCCCTAGCAGTCCTTCACACTGACTGGCAGAGGGCCATTCCCAAAGTCCTCCATGACTAGACTCATGACACAGAAGGAAAAAGGTCTTTCATCCCAACTGGAGCAGAGCTGGGTGCAAACACCCCATCCCATGGTGGGTAGAAAGATACCTAGATGCTACAGAGTGCCCCTGGCATGCGGAAGAAGAGGATGAGAGGAGAGGAAGAAATGGATGCTGGGTAACTTCTTAGCATTTGGATCCTGGTAAAGATGTGCCATCTACGCCCTGACTTGGCCAGGAGCAGGTACCTTCCCCATGGCATTACTGCTACAGCCTCCACCACAACCACTTTCCCACTTGTTTAGATCTTGCTTTTAGATCACAAGGATAATAAACTTCATGAGAGTATGAACCGGCCTCACTTGAATCCATTAGTAACACAAGACCCCAAGACCATCTGGGTCACCTATGGGTCCTTGCTAGTTACTTGACCTACAGAAACAAAGAAAAGTGTTTCCTGTACATTCCATGAACTCCTCAACAGTGTAAGAAGTTGATATCAGGGCGACCACGGTGCCATTTATTAAGTGTATCACGTACATAACAGAAATGTAAATTCTACAAGGATGGTGAATTCCACAGGGTTGCTCTGATAGCCCAGAAGTCTGCCTGCCACACACTCGGACTCAAGAAACAACTGATGCTCAGTCCCATTCTTTCATTTTCTCTTGATGGGAGAACAAGGCGGCAGTCACCGTCACTTGCCTGTGTTTGCTAAGCTGGAGGCAGCTTAAGATAATGGTCCAAGTTACACATTCTATAAGAAGACAGACAGAATTCAAGTCCAAAGGTGTCATCACTGTGCTATTCAGCCTCTCAATGACAAACGCTTTTTCTTCTGGAGGGGTTTGGGGGATGGACAGATGCTGGAGCCTGGAAGATGGGAAGGCCAAGGAAGAGGACCTGATGCTGTGAGGTGAAATTCAGAATCTTGAGTAACAGCTGTTGAGTGCTGGCCAGTGGGTGATAGTCATGATTAGATATGGGCCTCCAAATGGTGATTCAGACCTACCCTGGAATGAGGCAGAGCTGGGTGCCTGGTGCCAAGACTATGGTGCAATGCCCAGGAGGTACTGCTTTCCTTGAGCTGCCCTTGACCATGCTGCCTTGTAAGAGGCCAAGGGGAAGCATCTTGTTGAGGTAGTCATTCCTTGGTCCCTAAGGGGAAGTTCGTGTACTGTGTTACTTTCAGGACCTCCAGCAATGACACATCACTGAAGACTAGAAAACCCAAGTGTGTCCTCTCCCATCGTACACGACAAGACCTGTCTTTTTAGCTCTTGTCTGTTGTCTGTCTCTTGCCTGCTCTGATTTCTGCTTCTTGTTTTCCACATTATAATCTTCCTGACAGTAAAATAAAATAAAATCAGCCAGACAAAGTATTAGTAAGAAATGTTTTGTTTCCCTTCTGTTCCCTGTAGCGGCCCCACAGAGCATCTGGCTCAGAGGACACAGTACAATCTGACCAGGTCCCCTCTTCCTATGAGTGCTCCCTGGGTGGTGCAGAGGTGACGACATGCACAAGGCACTGGGTGGGGAGCTTGGCCAGCACAGGAGTGCAGTACTGCCCAAGCTTCCTGCAGAGTCTCCAAGGAACGGCATGGGGAATGGGAGGCTGGTCAGGTCCCAGCTCATGCTGGAGATCGCAGGGTCCTCACTCTGGGTAGCAGTGTGCTCATGCTGGAAGTACATGTTACCTTGTGCCTATAGCTGATGACTTTCACAGGGACACTTCTAAAGCTAAGTGGCTCATAAATGCCCAGTTCTGCTTCCGTGGCCTTGCCAGACACTAGGAGGCTTTTCAGCCCTGGACTCCAGCCTGTGGTCTGAACGTCTGGTGAAGATGGCCTCATTCTTTCTGGGGGGGTAGGGAGTGGTAGTGGGTGTGAAGGGAGAGAGGGAGGGAGCTTTGTTAAAACAGGATAATTGGTCAGATGTTGTGGTACACACCTTTAATCCCAGCATTGTTGGCAAAGGCAGCTGGAGCTCTATGAATTCCATAGTGAGTTCCAGGACAGCCAGAGCTAAGTAGAGAGACCCTGTCAAAGTAAAATAAAATGAAATGTCACCACATATATTTATGCATGCATATGTCACCACAAAATTTAAAGGTGTTTTTCCATGATAAGTAATAAAGAAAGGCCAGTTTCTGTGCTTATATTTATTTTAATGAAAACAAGCCCAGAAACTCTTCAAGGTACCCTTTCCCACGTCCACAGGATGGATGACCCTTCCTCTGCCTTCCCTGCCCCTTCCTGGTTCTTCCTGCTGTCACCCCCTCCTTTCCCTCTCCCCACTTCACGCTGTTCCTTTAGCCCAATGGATTTCCCAACTTCAATGGGTCCTAGGCACTGTGCTGGGGAGAGGGACCAGGTGGGGATAAAGCCCCTTCCACAGGGCAGGCCACCCTGACACGTAGAACATAATCTTGGGCAGATGTCTTAGCTGAATGATAGAAGGAAGCTTCCAGACTCATACTCTGGCTCATACTCCTTAAAGGCTATGGAATCTTGAGATTAAAAGTCTGAATGGTGCTGGGTGGTGGTGGTGCACGTCTTTAATCCTAGTGCTCTGGAGGCAGAGGCAGGCAGATCTCGAGGCCAGAGTGAGTTCCAGGACAGCTGGGGCTACACAGAGACCCTGTCCTGAAAAAATCCAAAAACTAAAAAAGTCTGAATGGGGACGTCTCGTCTTCACACATTCCATACCCCTGTGCACATTAGATCAGGGTATTTCTTGACACAGCTAAAAAAAGTCTGGATGGGGATGTCTCGTCTTCACACATTCCATACCCCTGTGCACATTAGATCAGGGTATTTCTTGACACAGCTTGAGTATGGAAACAGTCAGCTGCTTGGACGAAGGTTCTGAGCTCTGAGTTGGATGGGATGCTGACTTGCGCTGTCAGACCCTCACCCTGCTACGTCACACACAGAGTTTCCTCATGACAGCCTGAGCTGCAGGGCCCAGGCCTGAGCATCTGAGCATCACCTTTCCTCTTCCTTCCTTCCTTCCTTCCTTCCTTCCTTCCTTCCTTCCTTCCTTCCTTCCTTCCTTCCTTCCTTCCTTTCCTCTTTCTCTCTCTGTGTCTCTGTCTCTGTCTCTCTTTTTTTTTTTTTAACCTGGGAAGTGGAACTATTGGCAGAGTCTCCTTGGGATGCGGGGCTGACTCAAGCACTCTGACTAGAGACTACTGCCCAGCAAATGCTCAAAACTGTCTGCATCACCCGTACCTACCCTTTGACCATCTCCAACCTCAGCACCTGCCTCTGACTGGAAGAGCTGAATGATCAGTGCTAGATAAGAAAGCACAAAACAGCTAACAAAGGCCAACTTCTACAGGGGCTGTGATGAGGCCAAGGCCAGGCCCCCAGTCAATGTCGTTCTATGTGTGGAGGTACAGAACCCCATGAGATCCATGCTGGTGGAAGCAACAATAACGTTCATTGGGACATAGTCAGGAACTTCTTGGGTTTTCAGATGTTTCTGAAGTTGCCCCACTGACATCTTGGCATGGAAATAGTAGAAAGGAGACCAAGCCATATATTTTAACAAGACAGGTAAGGCTCCATTATTGGAAATATATATATATATATATATATTGGGGGTATTGGGGGGACTAAAGTTTAGCCATTGTCCATTCATGATGAGCTTGCTTTCAAAAGGCAATATAAATAGCCTGGCCTTATCATTGGTGGCTGAAGGCTGGTGACTTAAACCAGAGCTATTGAGCCTCCTGTTGCCTTGGTGAAGGGTTTCCAGTGCTCTGGGTGCATCAGTCTATAGTTAGTGAGCACACTTGTTGAATATGGCCTTGTGATAAGGTCGAAGGCCTCAAGTGCTTCCGATGGAGAAAGCATGGGGTCAGGGAAAGAGTCACATGACCACCCAGTGCTAGCAGTAGGCCATGTTAACTCTGAGTTACCATACAAGACAGAACATTTCATAATGAGCCACATGTCTCCATGCGGAGCTTAGGAGAACCTGGATCCGAGGTTGAAGATATAAGGGGGACAGGTTGTTACAGAAAAGATGCCAAATCTTACCCCGTAGTCCTCATCCAGAGGGTACTCGTCTTGGAGAGCTAAATGCTTTTAGCAAAAGCAGCCTTCAAGTTTCTGTGAAGTAACCTTGACAATTGCTGCCATAATCCACACATCAGCGGAGTTATTTGTGGTGGAGCTAGTTGGATGCTAATGATGTATTGCTCAGCTGTGAGATTTCCAAAATTACAGTCTGGCTTGTGGCCTAATCTGGTGTTGATGACAGAGCTGTTGGGAGTACAAGGCAAGGGGCAGAAGAAAACACATCATGCTTTCAGCAGGTCATGCCAAGCGCCCGGGGTTTACCAGCCTTTTGTCTCTTGGTGGTGGTCTCAAACTATTTCAACTGGACAGCACAGGGGTGGCACAAAGGTGACATCTAAGGGTCTACCAGATGCCAGGCCCTGCACGTACACCAAGCAACAGCCCTCTGAGGTTGATGTGGCCAGAGAATGTGAGTCACTTGCCCCAAGTCATGTCCCTAGTATGTGGCTGAGCTAGTATTCCGGTTCACAGGCATGTCTACTTCAACACCCTCTGAGAGCTGATAAGCTCTGACCAGACCCTTCCTGGCCTTGGGAAGGCTACAATATGGCCATGTGTGTAAAGTCTCATTTTCATCTCATACCTCTCCTTACATTGGTGATAGCACTGACTGGGCCCGGAATGCTTTTGGGCAGTAAGCATTTTGATTGGCACTTGTGGAGATTTTCAGGTCTAAGCCCATTTCTCAATGGTGTGGTCAGAGGCAGTCAGGTGGGCAGGCAGGCCCAGATGGAAGTTTGTAGAAATCTGAGCTGGAGAGCGAGGTATGTGTAGAGATCAAACAACAAACCAAATCATTACATACTTAGTACAGAGATGATGGAAGCTTCCATATGGGTTGGCAGAGGACAATGGGCATTGCTACATGGTTGGTATACCAGATGATCTCAGGAAAGACCACCAGGGCCTGATCCTGGACAAGCATCAGGAGTGTTGAGCTCCAGGCACTCTGGACAGAGACACTGGGTGGTAGTGGGGGCATTTGTGCAGGGGATACTAGCGATGTATATGGAGGAGGGACAAGCTTGTTCTGGAGATGAGTGTTGATTGTGGAAAAGAATGGAGTTGGGCCCAAATGCTGGTGTGGTCCAGCTGATGTAAGAGCAAGAGCAGGGTTGGTGGAGGGTGGTCATCCCTCCACTTTCCATCTTGGATAGCTTTGAGTGGCAGAGTGGTATACATGCATCTCTGTAGAGCTTTGCGAAAGGATTCACTTTCTTTCAGTGGCTACAGAAGCTCAGTCAGCATTGAGAGGCTCTGGGCGAGATAGTCATAGAGTTCTGTGCCTTCCTGGGGCCAAGGGTCATCGTCTACCATACCCTGGGGAGAGTCTGACATTAGGGACGGGTTGGTTGTTGGGTCAGAGGATAAACAGGTCTATGGCTTGCATCAGTCACTCTCTCCAGAGACACTTCCCCTCAGGATAACCATGTCCTAGGTAGTGGCTTTGGGGATGTACATGGTGGTCCAGGAAGAACATGGACAATGAAGCAGGAATGGACAGCTCAGGCCGCTCTGTCCAGCATGAAGTAAAAGAAGGCGGTCCTCAGAAATGACAGGAGAAAGGAGGGTGACTGCTGGATTCCCGGGGAACAAGGTGAAGTAGGCAGGGCCTTTGGCGTCTCCTACCATGCTGTATCCTGGGATGACACAAGCTTCCTGGCAGAGGAAATCCTGGAGGATGTCCTTGCTGTCCTCAGTCCTGATGTGACCTCCCTCACCCTTTCACTGTCCTTCTCACTCAACTGTCCCCCTCCACACAGCTAACGTCCCACACATGTAGGACAAGAACACATCAGCACATTTCTCACGAAGTCCCACTGATCTAATTTATCTTGATGTGGGATTTGGCTCGGATTGAGGTCTCTACAGTTTGTAGAAGGAACTGGTGGAGGTGGACACCCAAGGCCGAGCCATCCAGAACCTCATTCCTGGGAAGGCTCGCCCAGGCAGGCAGGCAGGGCGAAGGAGGCAGCAGAGGTTTGGTTGCTCAACTTCTAGTTTAAGGGAAAGGAGCTCCAGCCTCGGAGAGGTGGAAGAGCTGGTAATTCAAGATGCTTTGACATGTTTTCCTGGAACAAAACATCCTTCAGTTGAGGCAAATCAAAGCATGTGGGTCAAGAAACAATGGGAGGTTCAAGGACAGAGAAAATGCCAGAATGCTCTCAGTTGCAGTTCTTCTGCTCTTCATCTGGTAGGGAGGATGATGGGTGTTCTTCTAAAAATATTTCTCAACATCTTACACATTTTATGCCAGGAACAAATGTTGGCATTGCAATCAGAAGAGATATAAAGGGTTTTCTTTCATAAAGGGAGAAAGGAGGGAAGAGTTTATGGGGTTTGCCTAGAACACGGGATTGTGAATGGATTATGTGGTATATTCATCAGTTTGAAGCTGGGCTTGTGTGTCAGTCAAGTCTGAAACATCTAGAAACATGGGAAATTTGAATTTAGACCATGTCTGGAATGTGCACATCGAAATAAAAATTTCAATGTTGTATGATGTTTTACTTTAAAAGATCACAGTGTTTCATAAACACTCTTTCTTGATGTCAACTTTTGAAAAGTATACTTTGTCCCCCTCAGCAGCCAGGATGCTCAGAACTAAATGTGAAGCTTAATTCACGTTGTCTGTGACCTACACAACTATCTCCTTATTTCTTTACTCCCATTTTTCTACACTTGCTCAGATGGTTTTATTTAATATGCTTTGTGATAAAAAGCACCCCATAGTCCCTTTGGGGTGTGAGACACAGTAACAAATCACCTTATTTGACAGAAATGAACATGCGAAGCCAATGTCAAACTCATAGGTGGTAATGGGACTCCGTGCTTGGTGCCCTGGAGCTGAAGCCCGGCCTTCAGATGCCTCATCTGGGCTACTTTCGCCACGCCAAACCGAGCAGTGGGTCGGGGTGGTTCTGAGACACCTCGCCTAGGGTGGTGGCCGGAAGAGCCCTGCTGTCTTCTACTTTTTGACCAGGAAAAGGTGGCAGCTGGCTTCCCAGGTGATGTGGTCCACTTCTGTCCCTCCACTCCTCAGAAGCACTTTAGAATCGCCCATCCAAGTCACTGCTGAGATGGCCGTGCCCCAATATTAGTTTCAATCCAGGGGTTAGCTCCTCCAAAGATTTGTTGTGCTTATTTCCATTGTGGATTGGTGGTGTTTTCTGTCCAAACCCTCCCGGGAGTCTCTCTCCATGTGTCCCTCGGGGGAAGCCTCACCTATCTCCACCATGGCCAGGAATACTGTTTCAGTGGCTTCCTCAGCTGCCCTCTCAGGGTGTCACAGACAACTCAAGCCGTCGGGATTGATTCTTCCAGGTTCTGGAGGTTGGAAGTCCAAGAAGAATATCCAGCTGGGTTGGTTCTGTCTGAGGGCTGTGAAAGAAGAATTTGCTTCAGGTCACATTGGCTTATAAACAGCTGTCTGTCTGTGTCTTCAGATGATCCTCCCTGTGTGGTGTGTGTGTCCAAATCCCTTTCCTCTTTCTTTACCAAGATACCAACAAGCTTGGATTAGGATCGCCCTCATAGTATTGGGGAACTGGGCTGGAGATCCTTATTCAAATCCAGTCATGCTCTGAAGTACTGAAGTTTTGGACTTCAACTAGGAAAGATTGGGGGACATGTTCTAACCTAGGAGATGGAAGACCACAGCTCCACAAGGTCCCCGTTGCTAGGCACTGCCAGCTGCTGGCCAGGCCTCCAGGTCACACAAACCCCAAACCTTCCCAGCTGCCCCACTCACCATGCACCCAGTTTTCTCCTGTCTGGATTTGATTCCTATGACAGCCCACCCCACCTGACTGGATTTACACAGAGTGTAAGGGGTTATCCTAAGCTCTCTGTTTCAGAGCTGATGGGTCAGTCATGCTCAGAACACTTGTTTTGTTCGGGACCAGCTTTGGGCCTCCTCCACATGACATAGCATCTTTGGAAGCTCAGTTTAACTCAGGTCCAACAGGTCTGGACCTGGGTGGTGGTGCTGCTCAGTTTGTAAGGCCAGTAGTTCAGTTGCACTTCTCTATCTATGGCTTCCTGGATAAGGCACAAAAAATGCTCAGGCAATTCCAGGTACCTACCACTAGCACGGCTGGAAATGCCATCCTACCATTGTAACCAGTGTGGCCACATTCCAAATTCTAATCGACACAGAACTGAAGGAACCATCATTCTTGTCTTTTCCCAACAATAAGAGGGCACCCTTCCTCAGCCTTGGTGATTCCGAGGGTTGGGGTCCTCATGAGTAGTGTTGACTTCCATTGACTTGTGAGGGAGTTGGCTTAAGTAAACAAGACAGAGCTGCAAACTCAAGGCTTTCACACCAAGTCTCCTGTTCAACGTTTGTGTCACACAAGCCCAGACTCTTACCAGACACCAGGTCCTTCTACAACAAGCCTCCTTCAGTGGTGATGCTGGTCACATTTAAAATGCGCATTCTCACTGACTCAAATGTTAATCCCATTCCTAAGAATTTATTCTTTTGAGATAAAGTGATGTACACCAGTACTTGGAAGGCAGATCCTTTGTGAGTTTGAGGCCAGCTTGGTCTACATAGTGAGGACCAGGTCAGCCAGGACCACATAGTAAGACACCATCTCAAAAAAAAAAAAAAAAAAAGTACCAATTACATTTGTTCCTGCTCGTCTTCTCTCTTTGGGTGCAGCAGCCCCACCCCTTCCTGTTGGAGGGTCACTTTGCTTTTTATTTCCCTGCAGAATGCTATTCTCTTTCGGTCCATGGACATCACTGGTTTTTCTTTCTTGATCTCTTTTTAATGGTTCTTCATCTCTGTTGCCTCTTGATACCAGAGAGTCCCAAGGCTCAGTTCCTGAGCTTTTCTCTGCCCACCCTCTACAGAAGCCACCTCAATTGTTCTATGAGTTACTTTACCTGCTGCTGTGACCTGACACTTGTGAAGAAACAACTTAGGGGGCTGGGAAGATGGCTCAGCAGTAAGAGCACGTATTGCTCTTGTAGGGACCCGAGTTTGGTACCCAGCGTCCACACTGAGTAACTCTCAACCACCTGTATGTAACTCCAGCTCCAGAGAATTCAACAACCCTCTCTGGCTTCTGAAGGCATCTGCACTCATGAGTACATGCCCCTACACACACATACACACACACACACACACACACACACACACACACACACACACTTTAAAAAATAAAAATAAATCTTTATAATTTATTTAAATATTTAAATATATTTTTAAAAATATAAAATATTTTTAAAAGGAACCAATTTAAGGAGGTGGGGATCCCTCTGAGGGGACTCTATGCTGGCGGAGGAGGTATGGTGGTTTAGTGACATTGCAGTAGCTGGTGCTTGTGGCATCTACTTGCTCAGATCACAGGGTACCAGGAAGCAGACTGGACTGGCAGTTACATTTACAGGAATCTCTCAATCTTGGCAACTCCAGAGGGGAACTGCTCAGTGGCTGTTTCTCCGTCCCTTCAAGGGTGAGGCTCAGATCCCTTGTCAATGGAGAATGGGTTTGCTGAGACACAATCCCATCATAAACTGAGGGGGCATCTATATGTTGTTACTAATGATAATGACGACATCTTTAAATTGTGACATGACTTTATGCATGGGGAAGTTATAGGTCCAAGGGGGGGAACTTACTACCACCGTTCAGCCAAATCTACACAGCATCAAACTGCCTTCTAAACATCTTGTGTTTATACCTATAGACAAAAGCTACCCTCAGCCTTAATCAGAAAAGTCTCTCTTTGCATTGAATGGTAGTGAATGCAGATGCATGGCTGCTCAAGATGCTGGGAGTAAGGGACATATGAGAGCTGAGCCCTAAATAAGACGTTTATACCACCCATCTCAGGCCAGGCAATACTGCCAAGAGGTCGGCAGAAACAAAAAAAGCTAAGGATATGGAGAAGGGCTGCAAATGTTATCTCCTAAGCAGGACACCGTCACTAAAACGACAAACTCACAGCAGCTTAGTTACTTGCGCAGGGCCTGCCCAAGACCTGTCAACAATCACAGATGGGGGAATGGCTAATGGGCCCTGCCCTTGCTGCTGAACTATTAGCTATTGATATGTTCTTAGATAGGAACAGTCTTTGTCTCCAGTTGTATGCTCTCTTCTGAGCCCAGCAGGTTCCAATGCATAGCTCTAAACCCAGGACACAGACAGCCCTTGTTAAACTCAGTCATAAAACAATTAGAAATGTGAGAAATTTTTTTGTAGGGAAGTGGGTGGGGAGAGGATAGACAGGACTAGAAGGCAGTTAAAAGGGGGTGGGGTGTGAGAGCAGCTGGTATGCACAATATATAGGTATGAAGCCGTCAAAGAACAAGCTTAATAAGAGTATTTATTTGGCTCACACTGTTAGAAGTTCAGTCCATTCAGCTGACGCCATTGTTTCTTGGTCTATGGTAAGGTGGGTATCTAGTTACTTCATGCCCACCAGGAAACAGAGAGGGCACACCTGCACTGTGGGCTTTGTGTGTGGTACACTTGTTCCATCTGGACCCCTGCCTTTTGGATGGCGCTAGTCACATTCAGGGGCACTTCTTGGGTAGTAGGGATTCCACATGTGAAGTGTCTCTGAGAACTTTCCCACAGGCCACCCAGAATGTGCTTTACTAATCTTGGTGTATCTCAGTCCAACCAAGGTGGAGATGGAGAGTACTCATCCCAAACCTACCCCTTGTCATCTTGAGAACACTTGAAATTATACTCTCCAAATAAAGACATGGGCATAGTCCTGCTGTGGTTGATATATTGTGCACCCCAATAAACTTATCTGGGGTCAGAGAACAGAACAGCCACTAGATATAGAGGCCAGAAAATGGTGGCACACACGCCTTTAATCCTAGCATTCCAGAGGCATTGAAATCCGTCTGGATCTCTGTGAGTTCAAGGCCACACTGGAAACAGCCAGGCATGGTGACTCACACCTTTAATCCCAGGAAGTGATGGTAGAAAGCAGACAGGTATATAACGCATGAAGACCAGGAACTAGCTGGTTAAGCTTTTAGGCTTTTAGCAGCAGTTCAGCTGAGATTCATTCTGGATCAGGACTCAGAGGCATCCAGTCTGAGGAAACAGGATCAGCTGAGGAACTGGTGAGGTGAGGTAGCTGTGGCTTGTTCTGCTTCTCTGATCTTCCAGCATTGACCCCAATATAAGGCCTCAGGTTTGATTTTATTAATAAGAACTTTTAAGATTCCTGCTACATCCTGCCTAATATTATATTGTTCTACTGCACACAACTGGGATGCATTAACTCCTCCCTCTAAGTATCACAGTTTCAGTACTGCTCAAAGGTCTGAGTAAAAACCTCCTCAGAGACTCCAGGCAGACTCTTAGCTGTGAACCCTCGACACAAGCATTCTCATTCCAAATGGAATAGGGCAGTTCGAAGAATTACACCAAAGCAGGCAAAAACAAACAAAACAAAAATAAAAAAACAAACAAACAGTGGGGCAAACATTAAATCTCACAGTTCCATGTCTGCCATCGAGAGCACATCATGGCCTGAAATGAGCAACAAAGGACTCAGCTAAAGGCCACATGACCTCTCTCCTCTTAGGGCTTATCTTGGAGCTGTTTCATGTGCCTGATGCCTCTAATTCCCTGGCTTCTCCACCACCTATTCAGCCTGTTCTTAAAGCTTCACATGTTAGCTTCCAGGGAACTGCCTGCTGATTCTGGCTGCCACGTGATATCTGGCCTTCCAGGCTTTCTTTCATAATCTTGATAGATGCCTCCATGTCCTGGGAACTCTTTTTTTTTTTTTTTTTTGAGACAGGGTTTCTCCATGTAGTTTTTGGTACCTGTCCTGGCCAGGCTGGCCTCAAACTCACAGAGATCTGCCTGCTTCTGCCTCCCGAGTGCTGGGATTAAAGGTGTGGGCCACCGCTGCCCAGTCCTGGGAACTCTTGCATTCTGCTTGCCTGCAGAAACCAGCATCATGAATCTTGGAAAAACAATTTCCTCGGTATTGAGAGCTGCTGGTAGCGAAAGTTCATGAGACTATATAGCAGTGACAACTAGAGTTCAGAAGGTCAACCTATCAGAACTAAGGGTTCTATTAGAGGAAACCATCATGCAAGGTGTTATGGAATTACTGCCTTTTGAATGAACTGGCTGTCTCTTGTTGTAAACTTCTTGTGCAATAACAGCTATGATTCTCCCCATTTACTGTGCATCTCCATGTTAGGGTACATGTAATCTCATGATTACGTCTCAATCTTGGGCACAACTTTCCCTAGACATTTGGGGTAATTGGATAACTATCCCAGCTGTGTTTGTTTTTCATTAACATATATATGGCCAGGGCCATTCTCCAGACAAAAGTATTTCAGCAAAGATACCTTTTTCCAAGGACAAAACTGCACATAGATAAACACTAGCTCATTTCACTCACTCATAGAGAAAAGAACCACTAACAATTAAATCCTCAACCCCTTACCTTCACCCCAGGTTATTTACACAAGACCCTAATTTAAGGGATTTACTGCTCACATTCCTGGGATGATGTTTTAGCCATTTACTAGATACCGAGTTAAGGCAGTTACTTCCCACTGACCCAAGGAGATTGCCTCCAGGCCAGGCAGGTGATAGGTACCAAGCTTCTTTCTTGTGCAAATTAAGTTTTTATTCCTCCTCAGCCAGGTACTATTCCTAGATTTTCTCCTCAGCAATTACTCTGAGTGAAAGCGCTTTTACTAACCAAATACTACACATACTACATGCTCTGACAGAGGTGGCTTAGCCACCTAGCATATGTCCCCTCTCCCTATCAGAAAGCAGCTGCAGCTGGGACCAGCAGGGAAAAGTGGTGCCAAAGACAGTTTACTGTCTTGTGACTTATTGACCCCTAACATTCTACCTAGCCATTTATAGATTATAGTTTGAGCACATAAATTCCCTAACTGATCTTAGCCTTTCGTTGACCCTACCAGAGAACTCCCCTTTAGTCACTTCCCTTTTGGGTTGTAATTGGAAGCTGACAATTATTGTTTTATGTGTGGGTCCTTATCACCTCTCTGTGACCCTGAAAACTTCAAGCTTTGCATTGCTTTACCAAATAATTACTATGTGGGTATATATACTGGTTCTCTGAGAGCACTGGGAGAATTGATAGAGAAGAACAAAGATGAGGACGGAGATGGAAATAACTAGGTAGAGATGAGAGAACAGCAGAAGGGACTGAGAGCAGGAGGGACCGAGAGGAGCTAAGTAAGAGAACAGAAAAGAAACTGTGTTGATAGAATTGACTTAGAGAAATAAAGCAAATGGACTAAAGAACTTAGTGTGCTTAGATTCATTGAATATCCACCAGGTTAGAATCCTCTGCTGGTTGGTAGACTCTTCCGTGGACCCTGGGAGCAAACAACATAGGCTGGTACTATCATTGTTTGCATTACCTAGGTGTGTGAGGTATTTGTTCCCTAAGGAGAAGTCCTTCAAAGGGTTTTACTTTGACACTATTGAAGCTGCAAAGGTGGATGTTTTCCTTTTATTGCTTCTGTGACAAAATACCAGAGAGAACAATTTAGCGGAAGTTTCAGACCACAGTCACGTGCTCCTTTACTGCCGAGCCTGAGTGTATCAAGACTGAACACCACGGCGGCAGGGTCTGTGGTAGAGCAGAGCGGCTTGCCTTAGGAGAGAGGAGACTGGAAGAGGCCAGAGAAGAGGCCAGGGGAGGGAGGAATGGAAAGGGAAGGGAGGCAGAGGGCTATCAGGGACAGTTCCCTTCGAACACATGCCCCAGTGACCTCCGCCCTTCAACCAGGCCCCACCTCCTTTATGAATCCATCACTGGATTACCCCACTGAGGATGTCAAAGTCCCCCTGACCCTAACCTTTCTGTGTGACTGGATCCATCACCTGGGGACCAAGCCTTCAACATTTCAATCTTTGAGGGGGACACTTCATATCCAGACCGTAAGAGTGAGGTCTTGCGAGGGTCCCAGATGACTCCAAGGCCTCTCTATCATTCCAGTGCGCTTGGCTTCCCCAAGCAGCCGTAATCTCCTAGCGAACACACCCTCCAGATCCATAGCTTTAAACAAACTTCTGTTCCTGACAAAACTGCATTTTCTCCCAGGTCTTCCGTTTCTGCTTCTCACTTTAAGCCTGGCTAAAAGCAGCTTGCAATACCTATGCTACCGCTGAAATACTGGATCGCCTTGAAACTTCCTGGTTATTAAATAAACTGCTAGGTTATTCTCTCACCTTTAAACTCAGTGTCTCAGGGATGGAGGAAATGGAGACAAGTTCTTAGCAGGGATGAAATCGGAATGGCCTGTAGCTCAGTTCCTGAGAGATCTTGTTCCTGTCCCAATTCATGGGGGCAGTCTTTCCCGTACATGGTCCCCTGAGCATCCTGCTCTCCTGAGCTTGCTCAGAATCGCCCACTAAGCTCTGCTTACAGCAAGCTCTGTCTGGTTGGCTTTTCTAGATTCTTCCTGTGAACCAGTCCCAATGGCATCTGAATGATGCAATCGGCTTTGCCGTGGTGATCAGTCCTTCTCATTACTGTCTTTTTGTGGTAGCTAAACTGTAGTGAGAAATACCTGAGAAAAACTCCTTGACGGCTCACACTTTCAGAGTTTGTCAGTCACGGTTTGGAGGCTCCATGGTCTGTGGACCTGACGTGAGTAGATCATCGTGGTGGGAGAGCTTGGAGGAGCTACTCACCTCACGCCAGGAGCAGCATGCAGGCTTGTCTGCGCCGGTGGATTCTTCCTCTTTTCCGTATTTGTTCCATCTGCGCCCTGCAGACGGACAGTGCCGTCCACCTTCACATGGTCTCCCCCTCAGTTCCTGTACCTCACTACTCCCCTAGGGATCCCTCAATCCAATCAAGTTGGCAATCAAGGTTAACTATCACATTTATGAGATTATTAGATAAGTATATACATTTTAATAATGAAAGCATTTTTTTTCTCATTTTTTGGCTCAATGTGTGGATGAAGAAATCACAGATATGGAAGGCTAGTTCCAAAATCAAACTATAAAATATACATATACCCAAAGGAAGCTCAACTGTACCACAAGGACACTTGCTCAACTATGTTCACAGCAGTTTTATTTGTAATAGCCAGAACCTGGAAAGAACCT
Organism: Peromyscus eremicus; assembly: GCF_949786415.1. Taxonomy (NCBI): domain Eukaryota; kingdom Metazoa; phylum Chordata; class Mammalia; order Rodentia; family Cricetidae; genus Peromyscus; species Peromyscus eremicus. The sequence goes on along the minus strand of NC_081425.1, from coordinate 3,269,989 downwards.
AGATGCCCTTCAACAGAATAGATAAAGAAAATGTGACATTTATACACTGGAGTATTACTCAGCCATTAAAAACAATGATATCAGGAAATTTGAAGGCAAATAGAAGGAACTAGAAAAAAAAATCACCCTGAGTGAGCTAAACCAGACCTAGAAAGACAAACATGGCGTGTACTCACTCATAAGTGGATATTAACTGTAAAGTGAAGGATAACCATGCTACAATCCACAGACCCAGAGAGGGTACAGTAACAAGGGGGGGCCTGACACAGGATGTATTGATCTCCCCGGGAAGGGGAAATAGAGCAGATCTCCTGGGTGGACTGGAGGCAGGTGGGCATGGGAACTTGAGGGAATGGGTTGCAGGGTGAACGGGGAACAGTGCTGAAAGAAATGACTGGAAAGGTCATTTCTTTAGTAAATCTTCGTGAAGCCTGATGCAACTTCCACACGTCTACAAGGATGGCCCCAGCTAAGACTCCCAGCAGCAATGGACGCATAGCCTGAACTGACCATCCCGTGATCAGATTGGTGACTACCCAGCTTGTCAGCAGAGAACCTTCATCTAGTGACTGATGGGGGCAGATTCAGAGACCCACAGCCAAACACTGGGCTGAGCTGGGGAGTCCTGCTAAGGAGAGGGAGGAGGGATTGTAGGAAACAGGAGGGTCAGGAACATCACAGGAAAACCCACAGAAACTATTAGCCTGGCTCATGGGAACTCAGTGTCTGAACCAACAACCAGGGAGCCCGCACGGGACGAATCTAGGCCCTCTGTATATATGTGACAGTTGTGTAGCTTAGTCTATATGTGGGACTCCCAGCAAGGGAAGCAGGGACTATCCCTGGTGCTTTGACTGGCTCTAGGGAACCTGATCCTCATGCTGGACTGCCTTGTCCAGCCTGAATACAGGGGAAGGTACTTGGTCTTATGGCAGTTTGATAAGCCATGCTTTGCTGATGCCCATGGGAGGCCTGTTGCTTTCTGAGCAATTATGGAGGAGGGATGGATTTGGGGGGAGTGCAGAGAGGAGGAGGGGGAGGGAGTAGGAGGAGAGGAGGCTGTGGTCTTAACGTAAAATTAATAAATTAATAAACTAATTTTAAATAGTAACTAGCTAAAACAAAAGTCACACTGGCCATGTGTGTTTACAGCTCTATTCCCTGTGGCATTTCTTCTCTCTGTCCTCATAGGTAACAAAGAACTGGCCTGTGGTTTAACATGATGCTGTGATCTCAAAAAGTTAAGAGGACAGAACTCCTGTGAAGTATTCTTACCCTGAAAAGTAAAAACACAAGCAGGTTGAAGGCACAGCTTACCGGCGGAGTACTTGCCCAGCATGTACCAGGCCCAATGCCACCTCCAGCACCAAAGGGAAAAAAAAATGATGCAAAGAGACTTTTGGAAGCCTTGGGCAGATTAGGTTTATTACCTGATAGTGGTGATGGCATCACACATCTGACTCAGATTATATACATTACATGTGTGTGGACTTTCAGTATATGAGTTGATCTTCTAGACCACTCTGTAGTACTAATTTTTTAGCTATATAGCAGCCTTTGGTGTTGATGATCACATTTGCATAAATGATTCCCTATTAAGGAAATCAAATAATTGTTTTTACAGAGCCTGTGTAAGTCAGTCTAGCCTCAAACTCACTGTCTCTCAGCTTCTGCCTTTTAATTATGGAGATTACAGGCATGAGCCATCACCTCTGGCAGAAGTCAGTGTCTCTATGTGTAGGGGACGTCACGTGAGTAAACCATTGCTCACTGTGGTTACTTTTTTGTCACTTGTAAGTTCTCTTTCAGCATGGCCTGGCTACTCTCGGCAGCTGCTTTCCATGCAGAAACCCGTGTACACTCATTTATGTACACTACTTAATTCCCAGGCAGCTCGTATCTCTAACAAGGACCTGACCAGAGTTTTAATTCTACAGTCACTTCAAAAACAATATTCTCACAGGGGAACTAAGAAGTTATTGTCCTGTGGGTAACAGTTTCTGTTTGGGAGGATGACAGGGATGTGGAGATAGGTAACAGCGAGGGTTGCGTCAATGTCCCATCACTGACTGTACAGGTGAATGGTCAAAACGGCAAATTTTGTCATGTACTCTTTCCCATCAATTAAAAAAAATATGTACTGCTGTGAGATGGTCTTTCTGTACACTGTGAACATATGTTGCCACTATTGGTTAATAAAGAAGCTGTTTCGGTCTATGACAAGGCAGGATAAGAGCCAGGTGGGAAATCCAAGAGAGATACAGGAGAAGGAAGGCAGAGTTGGAAGAGAAGCCAACCGGCCGCCCAAGGAGCAACAATACGCCAGCAGACCGGTAACGCCACGGCCACATGGCAATACATAGATGAATAGAAATGGATTAATTTAAGATGTAAGAGCTAGCTAGCAAGAAGCCTGAGCCATAGACCAAACAGTTTGTAATTAATATAAACCTCTGTGTGTTTACTTGGGACCAAGCGGCTGCAGGACACAGGAAAACTTCCGGCTACAATGTACAATCTATGTAAAATAACTCTAAAAATCTACTGGTAACCAGCCATAGTTTTTCCAAACAAACTACTATTTTAATTTATAATGTGGAACAAGGATGACTGGACTGCTACTCACATCACCAGGCAGGCTACCTGGAAAACAGGACCCCAAGAAAGACACAGGGATCGCCCAACGACAGAGAAATGGAATGAGATCTACATGAACAGCCTGGACAGGAGTGGGGGTAGTGAAGGGCGAGGGTCGAGGGAAAGAGAGCTTGGGTGAGTGGGAGATCCCAGCTGGATCAAAAACAGAGAGGGAGAACAAGGAATAGGAGACCATGGTAAATGAAGACCACATGAGAATAGGAAGAAACAAAGTGCTAGAGAGGCCCACAGAAATCCACAAAGATACCCCCACAACAGACTGCTGGCAATGGTCGAGAGACAATCCGAACTGACCTACTCTGGTGATGGGATGGCCAAACACCCTAATTGTCGTGCTAGAAACCTCATCCAACTACTGATGGATCTGGAGGCAGAGATCCATGACTAGGCCCCAGGTGGATCTCTGGGAGTCCAATTAGCGAGAATGAGGAGGGTTTATATGAGAGAGAATTGTTGAGACCAAGGTCGGATAAAGCACAGAGACAAATAGCCAAACAAACGGAAACACATGAAATATGAACCAATGGCTGAGGGGTCACCAACTGGATCAGGCCCTCTGAGTGGGTGAGACAGTTGATTGGCCTGATCTGTTTGGGAGGCATCCAGGCAGTGGGACCGGGTCCTGTGCTCATTGCATGAGTTGGCTGTTTGAAACCTGGGGCCTATGCAGTGTCCCTTGGCTCAGCATGGGAGGAGGGGACTGGACCTACCTGGACTGAGTCCACCAGGTTGATCTCAGTCTGTGGGGAAGGCTTTGCCCTGGAGGAGATTGGAATGGGGGGCGGGCTGGGGGGAAGGTGAGGGGGGCGGGAGGGGGGAGAACAAGGGAATCTGTGGCTGATATGTAGAACTGAATTGTATTATTAATAATTTAAATAATAAAATAAATAAAAAAAATTGCTATATTATATGTGTATATATGCTGTGTGTATGGGCATATGTGTCATCGTATGTGTGTGGAGGTTGGAGAACTTTGTGGAGCTGGTTCTCTTTTTACCTTTCTATGGGTTCTGAGAAACTGAGCTCAGACAGGCAGACTTACACGGTCAGTACCAGCACTCCCTGTACATCTCAGCAGTCCTAAGGTACTGTCTGACATGGAAATGTACACTTTCTATGAACTCTGTGAAACTTCCCATCAGCCAACAGGAATCTCCTTACTCCACTGTCCCTTGCCCCTCTGTTTCCACACTTGCATGCCTCTGGCTTTTCCTCAGCTGTCTTAGGGTGTCCATCTTTTTAGCATGTCCATCAGAGAGAAGGCTCTTTCTCTACTGCTGTATAGTAAGTGAGGGCTGGCCACCTTCCAAACTTAATCTATCTTCCAAAGACTCTTTCTAGACTTTTATTTATCTTACCATGTGATAACTTGAATTTTATGACTCCTAAATGAGGTGTTTATGACTAGTAAATCCAACTCCACGACAGAGCTTTAAACCCACCTGTGATGATGTCTGAGTTGAGGCTCATTACACAGGGCGAGGATGTCAGTGACTCCGGGCACCACCATGCCCTCTGCCGTTAGACCCAACGTATTCCTTGCTTACTGGTGTTCAAGGGCTGCCATGTCACAGCTGTCTTTCCTTAAATGGTATGGAAAAGACAGTCTCTCTAACCTTCAAGTAAACAGCCCACTCTTGTAACCCATGTAGAAAGTTCCTTTTCCTTGCGGCAACTACACAGTACTGATAATGAACTGTTCACCCTCTGGGCCACTGGGCAGGCCAGAGGCAGGACCAGTACCCCTGACATGTGACCCATCCTTATGACTCTGGCCAGTGCTCGTGGCAACGTGGGGCATGAGGGTGGGTTGTACCAGCGCAGTTGCCTGAGCATCTCTGGGAGAGACGACTGATGAGTGTATACCAGAGTGCTCACCTCAGAAGCAAGTCAGGGAGATGATAAAGCTTTGACATAGCTGAAGAGAGGAACCCAGACTCAAGTGCCTCCCATTAGCATTCACCAAGTCCTCTGGAAGCATAAACTCATTGCTCTACCTTTTGAAATTTGTATCATGGAAACTTCCAGAAAGCAGAGAAGTGGTGTTAAGATTTCCATACACTCAACCACAGCTTCAACAACTACCAACACTCCATTCACCTTATTGTGTCCATCCACTCTCTTTTTTTATTTTAGAGAAAATTTTGATGTTATTTTTTTACCCCTAAGCACCCTTCCCTTTTTTAGGATTACCAAACAACAAATATCCAGTGTTTATTACCAGAAAATCAGCAATGTTATTTTTAATACAGTTGGGGTACAGGATATTTAATTACAGCAGGGCAGTGATTCCAGTTAAATTAAAATCCTTTATTTTTCCAAATATAAAATTACTGAATTAAAGTCTTCAAAGAAAATATAACATGGTGAAAATTTTAAATTATCCCAACTCACCACAGGATTCAGGGTTTACCAATCACATACTCCACCATTTTGGCAAAAGGATGAAAATTCTTTCAACAGTTTATAAACCTAATATATAGCAAAGACTGTATACATCTCCATATTGCACTTCTTATGTACAAGAATAAAACACGTAAAGTCCAATGTGTTTGCATATACCGAGAACAGCACAAAGCTCACAAAGAACAACATGGAAGTGGATGTATTAAAAACGTAGAAATGTGACAGGCATGTGAACACAGCGAGGAGGCTGCATTAACAAACTGTATGTACACTGGGTTTCAGGTTTTAGCGTAGTGTTTGTTAGTACAGGCCTTTGGTTCTACGCGGCTCGACTAGGCTTAGGCTCACATACAGCTTCTTAAGCTCTCATGTTTTCAACACAAGGCATGAATATAAAGGCTCTATGTCTCCTCGTTCACAAGTACAAAAGTTACAATAGTCAATTCCCTTCAGTCATCAAAAACTAGACACAAAAATAGTTCTTGTACTCAACCTGAATGTGCCACAGGAAAAAAATATTTTCAAGATTTTTTCCAGCTTAGTTCCCAGCCTCAGTTTCAGTGCTTGTTGCGTCTGCTAAAAAAGTCCTACGACAGTTTCCTTTTTCCTTTACGTCATTTAATACTATGCTGTAAAAAGAATAAAACTGAACTACAGCTTAAGAGTGTCCACCACATACTCCTGTTAAGACATGAGGAAAACTAAATATTGCCAGTGAGATTTAAAAAATATGTGCACCTTCCCCCAACTCCTATAAATCTGCTACTAAATACCACAGTCCAGGCTCCCTCTCGATCCGGTTCCCCATGGCTTCCTCCTGTGCTGGGCCACACCAGTGATCAGCTCTGGAAGTCACCCTGAGTTTGCGCATGACAGAGCATGTCCCTACACGTGGTTCATGAGGTAAAATCACACAACCGAGGAAGAGCTGGTCAACCCTTGAACCACTGTGCTCGTGGGAGTCCCACTGATGGCGTTGAAGATGTGCAGGGAGTTTGGTAGGACGCTTGTCTTCTCCTCCAGGGGGCAAATCTTGAGGCACAGAAAGACAAGATAATCAAAGTGCAATGCTCCGGCAGCCAGCCACTCAGCGCTGAGGTGGCACACACTGCTCACATCCAGCTGCCGTTCTGCAGGATGGTGCGCACAGCCAGGCCTGGTCTTTGCCAGCTTGCATAGATGGTTTTAGCTTATCTAATAAATGGCCACCTTTCAGATTGGGATTGTAAGGAGAATGTCAGAAAGAATGTGCTTTGTTTCCTTTACAAGTTAAGGAATAGGAGCCTTTAGACTCGCCAGATCTTAGGTAACTTGTGGTCTACCTTCCAATTCCATTCAGACATGAACTAGTTTTGACCCTTGGAAAAAAAACCTCTGTAAGTGAATTTGGATTATCTGCGTTTCTTTCCTGTCTCCTTTTCTCAGGTCTTACAGACTTAAGTGCCTCTTCATGGCAAATAAGAACAGAAGAGGATCTGGGTGTAGGATTTCTCTCTAGCTTCGTGGAGGCTCAGAAGACCCATGCAGAGTATCCTCTGGAGCACCAAAGCCACCATGCCAGGTCACAGTTCTTCCTACGCATGGGCTCAAAAGGGTTTAATCTTCACAGATGCTGAGACAATGGGAAAATTAAGGGCAGTACATAGCAAGCCACTGCAGTTACTATGTGCTCAATCTAGGAGCTTAATCGACTCAGCCCACAATTCTCTCTACTTCTGTCCTTCCTGGTCCTGAATGTTGGCGCCCATCCACCAGGGATCTGGAGGTTCCAAGGAAAAGATCACAAGTTTTCTCCAAAAGTTTGTTCCCATGAGCCCCCTCTCCTTTGTGCTTAATTATTCACACATTAATAATTTAATTGTTTCACTCCCCCCCCCCCACTTTTAAAAATGTTCGGAAGAGAATTGCTTTCCACTGTACATGCACTATCCAAAGTCCACAGCTGCCCAAACTCGGTCAGAACCTATGTGACTCAATTTATGCCAGACAGCTTATCAGAAAAATAAAATTAAAAAATGGTATTACCATCCCATCTGAGCATGTGCAGCATGGAGGAGGGAAAAACAACAACAAGGACATTAAAGCTCAAATGATCAAGTCAGCTCTCCACAGTATAGACCGCACAGCCCTAACTAATACTTCTGCCACACAACCCCACACCCAGGGCTCAGGAGACACTGCAGAAGAGGGGCTGGAAATATTGTAAGCGCCAGAGGATGAGGGCTGGAAATATTGTAAGCGCCAGAAGATGAGGGTTTCTGCTGCAGGATGGCGTCTTCTGTGTATGAGAGGGAAGCTGCACCCATATCTCAACAATGTGGCTGCCTAAGCAAGACCTGAGGAATGATACCACCAACCGACATTCTGATGTGGATGGGGGTGGGTGGGGTCGGGGTGGGTGGGGGAGGTCTACAAGATCCTACTCTTAGATGGAGAGCTATAGGCAGTTAATTGCTGCTGAGAAATAGAGACTCCACCTTCTCTAGGGATGAGCCGATAGGTTATCCAATCCCAAGCAGTCAGCCCTAAACACACACACAAGCAACGCCAAATGGACTCTGCAGGTTGGATTTACAAATTTATATGTATGTATTTAACAATAATAATTAAAGAGTAAGAGACCATGAATTTGGGAAAGTGTGTGTGTGTGTGTGTAAGAGAGAGAGAGAGAGAGAGAGAGAGAGAGACAGACAGACAGACAGACAGACAGACAGAAACAGACAGAGAGACAGAGACAGAGAGACAGAGAGAAACAGAGAGAGAGAGAGATTGAGATTTGGGGGAAAGGTATAACTATAGTAGTCATGTATGAAATTCTCAAAAAATAGAAATTTCCAGTTATCATATGATAAGGTAGGTGACAAGGTGTCCAAGCTCCCATCCTGCAAGACTAGAGACAATAACACAGGAGACAGACAGGGTGAGATCCAGGAGCTAATGTGATGGGAACAGTGACGTGGATTAATGTGCATATTGCCCTTGGACATTTGCTTGACATCCTGGCTGGATGTGTCTGTCGTGACACATGCAGGGACCACATGGAGAATTCACATGGGAAGGACAGACAACTCAAGAGATTCGGGAAGACAAGGATCATGGAGGAAGGAGCCATGTGTGATCTCCTGGGGTGCCCAGGACAGCTGGAACAATGCAACTTAAAAAAAAAAAAATGATAGAAGACTTCTAACGCAACAGATAATAACACCAGGCTGGTCAGCCCTGTTCTATCGGGGAAAGTTGAAAGCATGGATGTGGTTTCTCTGCCTTCCTCGTTGCAGGCAGCGCAAAGTTTAGGAGACATGGAGAAGAATGCTGCCCTCTCTGACAGTGTTAGATGACATATGACGGGTACTCATCGCTTGTTTCTCGGAATGATCTGGGGTTCGTGTAGCAGGGGTATGGTATGTTACATTTTTCTTTAGGAATTATAATTCCAGCATACTGGGAGGCTTAACTTACTATTAGGAGTATTTCAGACCCCAACACATGCATCCCTCACCAGGTGCCCAAGCCAGCTTGGCACTGACCTGCTCACGCATGATGTCAGAGAGCTCCTTGGCCATTTCCCTGTAGTTGGCCTTCATCTCTTCCTGGTACTCCAACTGGTCTTCTTTAATCAGACGTTCATTTACTGCCAGGGCTTGACCACAAGCCTCCACAAATTGCCTGAATGAGGTGAGAGAGGATAAGGTCATGTAGAAGGCAGACATTGGTCCGGCTAGAAGTACCCTCCCGAACCAGAGCAGCGCTATGGTTTCGTTCTGTAGCACCCTTAAATGTCCATTGTTAAGTGTGGTTCCCCAAGACAGTGCTATTGGTGGGTGATGGAGTTCTTGGAGGTGATACCCAGGGGGAAGTCTTTAGGCTGTTAGTGACATGCCTATGAAGGGAGTCGTGGGACTCAAGACCCTGCCTCATTCTCCTTGGCTTCCTAGTTACTATGGTGTCTTTACTGCCCACCCCTCACCACAGGCCCCAAACAACATCCAACACTGTGAGCCCAAGCCAACCTTTTCTGTTTATAAGTGAATCATCTCAGCTGTGTTATAGTAACAGAAAGCTGACCATCACAGAGAGATGAATGAGTTCCGTGGGAAAGCTGAGCACCACAGAGGGATGAATGGTTTCTGTGGGAAAGCTGAGCACCACAGAGGGATGAGTGGTTCCTGTGAAGAGAAACTTTCAGTGTACTCTACCTGAAAACTTCCTTTAGCAGCTTCACCTTGTTGTCAGGGTATCTCTTCGTGTTGGTGTCATCGAGGAAGGCCCGGGCATATGCTAGTGGACCAGCGTTGACCTGGGGAAAGGACAAAGGCTTGATTAGAAGAAAAATGACCACGACCATTTCCTTCTGTCAGCTGCCACACACTCTGAGTGCTGTTTAACTGAGTCACTCATGATCCCCGACTTCCAGTACATAAAGGCCAAGAAAAAAATCATAACTGAGTTACATCATGTACACTGCTTGATACCATCACGTACGCCATCCTTCATTTTATGTGAGAAGGAACCAGTGGAGGGAATGTAGAGACTTGCTCAGGTTTGAGCAACCAACATGCAAAATACCAGAGCCCAGGTCTCCAAACCCACATCAAAGTTCTTTCACACAGGATTTTAGACACTGGAATTTGTGCTACATTGTACTGAACAAGTCAACCTGGTGAATTCAGTGAGAATTGAAAACATACAGAAGTGTTCTTGTATGAGTGTGTGTGTGTGTGTGTGTGTGTGTGTGTGTGTGTGTACCAGAGGTCAGCATCAGAGCTCTATCCCTCTCTACATTCTTCTTCTTCTTCTTCTTCTTCTTCTTCTTCTTCTTCTTATTATTATTATTATTATTATTATTATTATTATTATTATTATTATTACTATTACTACTACTACTACTACTACTACTACTACTACTACTACTACTATTACTTTGAGGCAGATTCTCTCACTAACCCTGTAGCCCATTGATTAGGCTAGGTCTCCTAGACAGTGAGACAGGGGCCTTCTTGTCTCTGCCTCCTCAGAGCTGGGATTACAGGTGTGGGTCTGGCTATCTGACCTCAGCTTGTACAGCAAGCACTTTCCCGATGAGTCACCTTCCTGGCTCCTACAGCCATTGAAACTAAAATGAAACATCATCATCAGATTGTACGGGCAGCCATCGGCCAACGGTCTTGCTGACTTAGCTGAGCTGTGCTGGAAACCAAAGATTAGGAACATTCTGCAGTGCGGTGAGTGACCCAGGATACTGCCAATACTCCAACAGCCAACTAGAGTTCTCTGTACGATACCACACAACATAGGAACGAGGAGAGAGAGGCTAGATCCTGGGACATGGGCTTAGGGAGCAAGTGGGGAGAGCAGTCAGTGTGAAGCTCTGACCCTTCATGTGTGGGACTGTAGCAGTCCCAGAACTGGGCCAGGTGATTTCACGGCGGCTATGGGGAGAGAGGGGCAGGGAAGCCAGTGTCAGCGTGGGGCCTCAGCGATGCACAGCTGGCTTTCCCGTGGTGACCGAATGTGGTGGCCTCTGCATTAGGCTGTGTGAGAACGAAGCTAATGTGAAGACAGAACAGAGACTGTCTGATATGTAACAGGACAGACACAAAGACAGCTGCTGATACTATGTGGACATACTACAGGAAGATGGTGAGAAGCCATGGCCCCAGGAGCCTCTGGGGCACACAGCTACTGGAACACCCAAAGGAAGTGAGAGCTAACTTCCTTTGGCCTCGACTCTGTTATCCAGGTGGGCACCAGCAGGAACATCAGGTCCTCATTTGATCATGGGGTCCACTGCTGTGTAAGATGGTTGGCCTTTTTTATACAGACTCGAAGGTCACTGTCAAACAGCACCGAAGGCTTTACCCTTCAGACATTCAACCTGTCAGGCCCCACCCTTCACTGGCCTTTTCAGGAGGGTCCCCGTTCCCAGGCCAAGTTATTGAGTAACATTTTTAGCTACAGAAAACGTGACCTCTGGCCCTGCTGTCCGGTCATGTTGCTGGAATGCTGATATTCCCTTTCTAAACTACTTTGGCATTTCTACTTTTTAGGACATGAGGGAGCTGATTATAAATATTTAAAAACACTTCTGTGGTCAATGACACTTGGTAAAATATTTGCTCAAAACTCATGATTCTTTACATGTGCATCTGATGAAACAGACAAAAACTGATTTCAGAAAATAGTCACGGACACAGAACTTACACAGTAGAACTTCTGTATAGGCTTTGTAGACACACTGCACTTGGACCAGAAAACAACAAACAGACAAGTGTTTGAATTCTGTAAGTACATATAAAGCTGGTCACTGCCGGGAGCTGACTTAAAATCTGCCTGTTACCTAGCTAACTATTTGAGATAACTAAAAAAAAAAAAAAAAAAAAAGAACATTCATCTCAAGTATAGAGCTTTATAAATCTTCACAAACAACGTATGCATTAACTAGTATCTAGATCGAAGATGATCTCCCAATAAATAGCACACAACACTTAGAAGGGGGGGGAAACGTAATTTTTTTTTGAGACAGGGTCTCAGGTAGCCCAAAGCAGCTTTAAACTTGTTATGAAACTAAGGATAACTTTGAATTTCTGATCCTCCTGCCTTGGCCTTCAGAGTGCTGGATTATTAGGCATGGCCTTGCATGGCCAGTTTATGCAGCAAGGGATCAAGTCCAGGGCTCCTTGCGTGCTAGGTAGATCCTATAGCCCTTTTCCTTGTTTTTATTCTTTTGAGACAGGGTCTTACCATGTAGTACAGGCTGGCCTCAAAGTCACAGCAGGGACCCTGCAAGTGTCTGAGCCTCAGCCACTTGTGCTGGCATTAGAGGCATGTCCCACCAAATCCTGCTGGGGAAAAAGTATCTGCACCCCTCTCCTCTGCCAAATACAGAACAGGTCCAGCTGGATGGCGAGTCTGAGTGTGAATATTGGACAGTGGAGGAATCTTACAGAGGACCAGATTTCTTTCTTTCAGCTGAGACATTAAGACCTGTGCTAGGTATGAAGCCCAGGCTTGCCTGGCACTGGCTACGTAGCCCAGGTTAGCCTTAGCTGATTTACCGCCTCAGCCTCTCAAGTGCTGAGATTACAGGGGTCACCACAAGTGCTATGTAAAGAATAACAAAACCCCACAAAACAAAACTTCCCTGTCAAAATCCCAACAATATGATTGCCTAAAACAAGACCTGAAAAATGACACACTGACAGTCAGCACTAATGGGGAAGTCTCCCAAGGCCCCACCCCTAGATGAAGAGCTGCAGACACCCGATGACTGCTGAGAAAGGAAGAATCAGTCTTTTCCAGGGACAAGACCCTGACAGGCTATCCAATCTCAACATGTCAGGCCTAAACACACGTACACACGGGCAACACTAAATGGACTCAGCAGCCTGTGCATGTGCGTGAGTGTGTGCGTGAGTGTGCGTGCGTGCGTGTGTGTGTGTGTGTGTGTGTGTGTGTGTGTGTGTGTAATAATTTAGACATTAGAGATCATGAATTTGAGGAAGAATGAGGGGGCACGGGAAGGGCTGGAGGGGGAGATGATGTAAATACAGTACTCATATATGAAATTCTCAAAAATAAATGACTTTTAAAACATGTTACCAGTAATAACTCGATTGGGTTGCCCTAAAATAAAGACCTTTTTTTGTTAACAACAACAACAACAAAAAAAAAAATGGAGAAAGTGAAACTTGAGGTACTTTTTCAGACACAATTTTCATGGGAAGTAGAAACCAACAGTTTTACAGGAAAGCCTACGACTAACGTCTTTCTTGGGCTTGAGGAGAGTTCTGTCAATCAGGGACCCAACATTCTCCAAGTCACTGGAAAGTCAGTGTGCTGTGACGAGAGAGCTGTCTCTAGCAGACAGCTCGGTGAAGCCACCCTCCTGCAGGCAGGATTGGGGGCAGTTAAGCCTACCGCTCCCTCTGATAATGGAAGACAAGACACCCCGGACACAGGGAACTAGGCTCACCAGGCAGGTAAAGCAAGCCGTGCTCGGGTGAAGGGAGTGCAGCTTACAAGCTGAGGGGACCCCTCTGCCCACAGGGTTTCTTCAGCTCACCTGGACGCTCACACTGCCCTGGAGCTTGAGCTGCAGTTTAATCATGTCCACGTCAGCCGAGGCGCACAGCTGGCGGAGCTCGGCCACCTTCTTGCTCATTTCGTCAATGGCCACCTCGATGGGGTTCAGGTCAGTGTGGTGCTGGTACATGACAGGGATCCGCTTCTTCACATAGGGGAAGCAGTGGATCGCTGCAGAGGAACGGGGCTGGGTTACTCCACAGTCTGAATGGTCTTTCCTATGCTGAGGGAAAGTCATTACCATGCCTACTGTACAGCTAAGATAAGAAACCCAGAACTTGCCGATGTCACATGCTAACTCTCTTTGGAGCTGGGACACTCTCTTCCTTTTTAATACTGAATGCTTAAGATTTTATTTATTTCAATTTTATATGCATGAATGCTTTGCTTTCATGTATATCTGTTCAGTGGTGTGTGTGTGTGTGTGTGTGTGTGTGTGTGTGTGTGTGTGTGTGTGTGTGTGTTGCCCACGGAGGCCAGAAGAAGGCATTAGATCCTCTGAAATTGGAGTTACAGGTATTGTGAGCTACCATGTGGGTGCTGGGAACCAAACTCAGGTCCTCTGCAAGAGCAGCCAGTGCTCTTAACCACTGAGCCATCTCTCCAGTCCTTAATGATGTGTGTAAGGACAGGTCATATTATAAGGTAAACAGAGCTGGTTCCTTCCTATCTCTTTAACAGGTAAAGTGTGTCTTTGAAAAAAAGCTCTTTCATTACTCTTTGCTTACTTTTTTTTAATCTATAAGTGTCCTAACCCTCCTTGCAAGTTCTGAGATTCAAATGAGTAGGTTCTAGACGGCTTCTAAAACACAAAAAAAGACTAAACAGTTTTGAGATATTATACAGCAGTTCAAATCCCCCCCCCCCCAAAAAAAAAATAGTGCCATAGTATATCTCTGAGAACTTTTCTCCGGAGAACAACTTTGAGTCACATGACAAATTTGTCTAAACCTAAGATATCAATGAAAAACAAACAAAAGCATCCCAAGCAAAGCATTTCACAAACCTGAAATCCACAAATGACAGAATTACTGTGCCAGTGGTCAAGGTGTTCTGAAACTACCAGTGGTAAGAAATACGAAAATATTTACTATTTCTCACATTTTCCACTAAAAGACAATACCTGACCCTCTCAACACCAAACAGCAGGACAATGGGCAATGAAAAAAAACTGTGGGGCTGGAGAGACGGCTCCGTGATAAGAGCACTTGTTGACCATGCAAGTGACCCAAGCTCCAGTTCCCAGCACCTACACGGCAGCTCACAACCACCTGTAATTTCAGTTCCAGGGGATCTGGCACCCTCTTCTGACCTCCCTAGACACCAGGCATGCACATGGTGCACATGTACACAAGCAGGCAAAGTATTCATATATATAGAACAAAATAAATAAATCTAAAAAAATTTTTGTGTAAATATTAGGCTCTAGTTCAAGAGTTTAGCATTTCTATCTTCTTGCAGGAATGCCAGTGCTGTGGGATGGTCTTTCTGTGTGCTGTGAATATGCGCTGCTACCATTGGTTAATAAAGAAGCTGCTTTGGCCTATGGCAAGACAGGTTATAGCCAGGTGGAAAATCCAAGCAAAGATACAGAGAGAAGGACGGTGGAGCCAGGGAGATGCCAGTAGACTGGAGATGCCACAGCCATGTGGCAATACATAGATTAACAGAAATGGGCTAATTTAAGATGAAAGAGCTAGCTAGCAAGAAGCCTGAGCCATAGACCAAACACTTTGCAATGAATATTAAGCCTCTGACTGGTTATTCGGGTACAGGCAGGCAGGAAAGATTTATCCGGCTACACCCCTGTAATATTTTCATTTGCTACACATGACTTTCAAAGTTTATTTTTTAATTGTGTGTGTGAGTGAAAGTGCCTGTACCACGGCATGTATGGAACTCTGTGCACATATGGAGGGTACAACTCTTGAGAGTCAGTTCTCTCCTGCCACCTTGTGGGATGCAGGGGTCTAACTCAGGCCACCAAGCCTGCACACAAACACTTCTCACGGAACTATCTTCCAGGCCCTTATTTGATTTTTGTTTTTGTGTGACAGGCTCTCACCACCTAGCCCTGGCCTGGCTGTCCTAGAACTCACAACGTAGCCGAGGCTGTCCTTTGCCTCATGAGTGCCGGGATCAAAGGCGTATTCCACCATGGCTGGCCCCCTTATTTTATTTTTTAACTAGCAAAAGATGACAGAAGTTAAGTTTGAGATCTCTAGTAAATGACTAGGGACAGTTTAATCAGATGGGGCCATCAGCGACTGGACAAAGCAGGAAACAGGTGTTCCCCATGGTCACATTCTATTTTCAGAATTTTTTGGTTAGTCTGGGGATCCTATCTGGAGTTCCTTTTGTGTCCTTGTGGACGCAGCAGCTTTTGAGCAGCGACAGCAGGGCTGCTCAGTCCTCTGCACAGAGGCTGCTTTAACTAAGAACTGAGCGTTGCCACATTCTGCAGGGAAGGGGTGTTCTGACCACAGCTACCCTTGTATTTGACTGGTGCGCCACACAAAGGAATTCCACTCTCAGCTGTAAGGAAAATGCATCACAACTCATGGAGTGTCCCAGCATCTGGGACAGTCACGGTGAGGTGGCACTACTACTTCAGAGAGAAAGCCAACTCCAAGGGTGGTGTGTGAGGTGTCCATGACTCACACTGGTCATACTCAGGGTTAAGTCCTGACCAACTATCGCTTCTTAGATGGGAACTAGACTTCACAGGCAGGCACAGCGGTACTACTCAGAGAAAGCTCCAGGTCTGTGCCAGGCCCCACAGGTGGCAGTGCCCTGGTATTCTTGCTAGTTTCACCCATCTTCTCTGCCTCAGACAACCCAGCTGCAGCCACACCAGGCCAGACACAGACATTCTGGCCACCCCTCATCTCCTTCATGTCTTGACTCAAACATCACATTCTCAATGAGCCTTACCTCATCCTCCCTCTCCCCCAAGGCCCACATTCCCAACCTCCTTGGCATCTATCAGCTTGTGTGGCATGCTCTAACACCCATGCTGACTGTTGTCTTCTCTTGCTGAGATGTGAGTGGCACAAGGCCACAGACCTCATTTTGGGGAACATGCCTCACTAAAGCTTGCATTACTGTCCCAAGGACTACATGAGAGAACAAAGTGGCCCCAGAAGGTGGAAAATCAGGTATGCACTGGAACAAGCCACATGTAGTAATTATACATGGCCCAGTGCCCTGACGTGTGGCCCTTCAGGAAGACAGAACGCATGTATCAACTGTACGGAAGGGTGAACAGAAGGTGGGCAGCAGATGTCTCCAATCTGAGTGGAGTGGGGGGTGAGAGCTGGGGGATCTGGGAACAGTAACTGGGAGGAAAGGAAAGGCAGGTCCAGAAACTTCCACCCAGGAAGCTGGGGGCGGGGCAGCTGTGTGGTTTTCTCAGATGGTTCGATCACAGAAGCAGGGAAGGCCAGGGCTCCTCTACCCCTTGCAAGGCCGAAGGTCAGGTTTGCAGTGATAGTGCAGGGAGCAGGAGCTGCCAGCTGGAGGGAAAACTCCAGCTCAACGGCTCTGAAAGCGCGGTGTTTCTTTAAGGTCGCCGTGCACTTACACACTTTCAGTGGCTTACTCTGTCTGGTTCCGATCCCTCCCACACTTCCCGGTCTCTCACGGCAAGCCGTGCACCTGGTTTTGGTGTGCTCTGTCACACTGTGGTCCCTTCTGCTCATCATCAAGCCTAAGGTAAAGAGTCCAGTGGCAGGTGAGACCCAGCCACCCCCCTGTTTACACTTTACAGGATTTCTCACAAGGAGACGAAGGCACAGGGAGGTTTGTCCATCTCCCCACGTTCACACAGGGAACGTGGTGGCCGGGTCTGCAGGAGCCCCAGGCCAGGCACGTGTTTCCTCAGCCCTAAAGGTGTGGTGAGTGGCTGTTCTCAGAACCACCAGGGCCTGTGTCTGCTGTGCAGCCAGTTACTCTTTGTCCTCTGATTTGGTGATAGAGAGCTAAGCCCACATTCTTTATCTAATCTAAAACGGTTCGGTAACAAATGTGAACTGTAACCCGGAAGAATATGTGCCCAGGGAGAACACCTTGTTATGAATCCAATCAGTACACCATCTCAACAAAGATTCACGATAAAAATAAACACCCAGCTCAGCAGTGAGCTCTGAGTGTGCGCCCGAATCTCCCGGAGTGCTTGCTGGGCACAGGGCTTGGGGTCCTCCCTAGTTTCTTATTCAGCAGATTTCAGGGGTGTGGGCTGGGTAGAGCCTGGGAATCTGCAGCTCAAATTCCCAGGGGTGGCTGACCTTGGTGGCTCCAGAAAGAACTCTGATAGATGCTGATTTAGGAACTCCACAGTGAGGTTGTTATCAGTGTGGAGATTAGACTGAAACTGGTAACCACGAGAAGATCTGTCATCTAGAAACAGTTTTCCTCCTTGGTAAGAATCCGCCACTCAGGTGTGCACTAGAAAAACCACTAGTTGGGTAAGAGAGAGGGAGCTCACGGTGGTGGGGGCAATGTGGATCATGTATTCCACATTTTCCTAAAGGAGGAGTGGGGGAATTTATACACGTACGCTTTTGTGTTCTACAACCCTTATCTCATTTCTCTCACAGAAACTATTAAAAAAATCCGCTGTATTATGCTGTCTTGAGTTTACTTTTAATTTCATTTTTACTTGGTGTGCGTGCATGTGTATGTGTGTGTACGTGTGTCTGTGGGTGAGTGTATGAGCATGTCTGTGCCTGAGGAGGCCAGAAGAGGGTGTCAGACCCTGCAGAAGGGGTTACAGCCAACTGTCGGTGGCCTGCTGTGGGTGCTGGGAACTGGGCCTTAGGGAAGAGCAGTAAGCACTCTTAACTGCTCAGCCATTTCTCTGGCCCCATACCCTGGGCTTGCTTATTATTTTTTAGGATTTATTTATTTTTATGTGTACCTGTCAGGATGGTCAGCCTCTTGCACTGCTCCTCCACGCCGCCCTGCCGCTTTCCCGTCTGGGTGAAAGGCATCTCAAACATGAAGCGTCGGATATTGTGACATCTCTCAAACTCCGTTTTCCTCTCTTGTAACTCCTTCTCATCAAAGAACGGGGTCACGTGGGTCACCTGGATGTAAGCAAACTTGGAATCCAGGTCCTTCGGGTTAACCTTGAAACCAATAAGCAACAACGAAGTCAGGAACTCTCTGTGGGGGCTCTTCCCAGTCTGAGACAAATTTTCTAAACTTTTAATTAGAAAACATAGAGAAAAAGTTAAGAAGGTTGGAAAAAATAGTAAAAGAACACCTACATACCTACCGCCAAGATCATCACCGCTACCATATTGCTGTATTTATTTCAAGAAGATATGTATACACATATATGTAAATATGCACACACAAATGTGTGGAGACAGTTTTTAAATTGTTTTTTCAGGTTACCATACACAACAGTCATGGGTTTCCAAAACATCTTCACCCATGTGTCAATATACCTTTCTATCAGACTTTTATAAATACACACCCATACATGTATACACACATCACCACATGCACATTTCTTTTTTTTTTTTTTTTTTTTTTTTTTTTTTTTTTTTTTTTTTGGTTTTTCGAGACAGGGTTTCTCTGTGTAGCTTTGCATCTTTCCTGGAACTCACTTGGTAGCCCAGGCCGGCCTCGAACTCACAGAGATCCGCCTGGCTCTGCCTCCCGAGTGCTGGGATTAAAGGCATGCGCCACCACCGCCCGGCCCCACATGCACATTTCTAAGTAAACAGTATATATCATGACACACCACCTAGTTTTTCCTAAAAATGAGAACATTTTCCTCTATAAACACAATGCACTATGGTAATTAATAACAGTTCTATTCAAGACATCTAATTCCCTCAAAAATATCCAGACTGACAGAGTCTAACAACCATCACACTTCATATTTAAGTGTCTGTTTGTCTGTCCCTCACTCCCTCTCTCCTTCCTTCTAGCCCTCCTCTCCTTCCGGAAGAGTTTCATGTAGCCCAGTATGGCTTTGAACCCATGATCCTCCTGTGTCTGCTTTGTAAGTGACAGGATTGTAGAGGAAATACCCCACCACCAACCTTGTCTCTTTGCTCTTGATTAATCTAGAATTCCTCATTACGTCTTTTCCATGACACTGAGTTCTTTGAGAAAACTTGCTCGGGTCCACCCCCTTCCTGCCTTAGTCTGGATTTTTCCATTTTAATTTTTTTGTTTGTTTTAAAACTACTTTTGTGTACGTGGCTAGAAAAGAAGTTTATTTTGAGAATAAGGATCCAATGTCAGGCCCTAAAATATTATTAATCAGTCGTCAGATCAAACGAGATGCCAACAGATGAATTCATTTAATACAAGTGCAGATTAACCTAATTTACAATTAAGCCCTAAGTTTCCTTTCTGCTTAACCCAGCACATGAATGCTTTTGCAACCAAACTGTGAACTGGTGGTCCTCTGGTGTCTGACACGGGATGAAAAATTAAACAGTCATGTTCCACGGGGAGACAAAGCTGATTTACATTGGCGAGGCAAATCAATTTTGCACATTCTAATTGTATTTAATGTAGAGCAATAAAATGACCACAGAAGAAATGGCTTGCAGAGTGCTTGGGGCAAGCAAAGATGGGTTCATGGTTCTGCAGAGGCGCTTAAAAAAGGTAGAAAAGGTTAATGCCTAGTATAGAAGGTAAAAAACAAAACAAAACAAACAAACAAAAACCCCCAAATCCACAGAACTTTCCCAGATTTGGAAAAAGCCACTTGGACAATCATAACTGTACTTCTTAGGCATTTGTTTGCACGTGTGTGTGTGTCTGCAGGGGCACATGTGCCATGGCGCATACATGTAGAGGTCGGGAAACAACTCCCAGGAGTTGGGTCTCTCCAGCCACCTTGTAGAACCCGGGAATTGAACTCTTGGGCCTGTGGGGAAGCTCCTCCACCTACTGAGCCTCTCGCTGGCCTGACAATCATATAATTGCATTTGAATCAGTTAAAGCCGACTTTCTCTGGCAAAACCAATTCAAAGGCAGTAAGGACGGTGCTGCCTGCCTGGTCCTGGGTGTACCTCCCTAGCCTTCATGTTCGGACAGGCAGCAGGAACAGGACACTGATCCAGGAGGAGGTTCTCTAACTCAGTGGCTCCATGGGGCCACACTGGAAGCCCGGAGGAGAGGCTGAATGTGGAAGCTGCTTCTGCATATACAGGGCTGTTCCCAGAAGAAGCCCATCTGGGCAAGCAGCTTGATCTGTTTGGAAGGTGGGTATTCACGTTTCTTGGAAAACACACTGCTTCCTTCCCCTTAGGTAACTTGCTTAAAGGACACCAAGTATTAAACCTCAGGAGGAGACAGGAGCAGGTGAGGTTTCAGTGAGGGTCTGAAGACTGGCTGGTGGAGGTGTGTCCCTGGTCTTGGTGGTGTGCTAACCCAGGACTCCACAGGTGAGGTAACAGAAATCAGCACATCCCAAAGAAGCCACAGAGGACCAACTTGGGATCCTAGGTTTGAGAGGAGGACAGCAGAGCACGTGGTCCCAAGTCCTGTGGCTGCCAACCGAGTTCCCTTCTCTGGTCCTTTCGCTACAACAGAGGATCAACCTCCAGAGAAACTGGCCTGGAAACATCCCATCGTCTACTAGTGCAGCCCAAGCAGGGTCAGCCTACAGAGGGGTGAGGGGACCGGGAGGCTGCAGACACAGGAGGGAATGTCCTCTGCCTCGGCCAGGGCCCAGCGGAAGTCAGCTGGGCCCTGCTGCTTCCCCGTCCTTTGATCGCTTCTTGGTCATCTGAGCACGAGAATGGAGGGAATGAGGACTCTCAGGGAGCAGATGTTAGACTCCGGGCACTTCCGCAGAGGACTCAGGAATAAAAAGGGTTACAGACTTCTTCAAACTGGCGTCCTGAGAAAGAAGCAGGGCTTTTCACTGCTGGGGAGATGAAGCACACATTGTATTTTGTTTCTCTATTTGTTTGTGTTTGTTTTATCGAGGCAGGTGTTCTCTGTGTGTAGTCCAGGCTGTCCTGGACCTCACTCTGTAGACCAGGCTGGCCTCGAACTCACAGAGATCTGCCTGCCTCTGCCTCCCGAGTGCTGGGATTGTTTTTGTTTTTTAAAGATAGGGAGGGTCTGGTTATGTAGATCGGCTGGCCTTGAACCCATCCTTCCTGTCTAAGCCTCCCCACTGCTGAGAGTCCAGGCGGCTATCACATCTGTCACATCTGGCAGCAGAGCCCCTACTCCACCCTTTAGTTAAAACCAGAGCATCTTTAAAATGTGAAGAACAAGTGACACTTTGAAAAGTGGGGGGACACCCAGCTTCCCGAACATCTTCTGAACAGGGTGGGATACACAGACACTCAGGACAGCTGTGTAGGCTTGGAAGGGTCCTAATGAGAATCAAGAGGAGGGCCAGTCTAAAGAAAGCAGGTCTCACTCCTCAGTGATGTCTGAGCTTCAGCCACCAGGGGCGCAGTGAGGGTCAGAACCCTGGAGCCACGCGGGCAGAATTCGTAAGTCAATTATGCGGTAAAAGAGGACACTTTTGTTTCCGGGTTTTTGTTTTGTTTTGTTTTGTTTTTGAGACAAGGTCTCACTACTTAGCTTAGGCTGGTGTGTAAGTTGCGATCCTCCTGCCTCAGACTCCAGAGTTCTGGGAATACAGCCATGTGCCCCCATCCCAGCTAACTGAAAATACTTCACCAACACAATGAAGAGTTCCGCAATTGTAAGCACGTCACAAAAAGCACAGAAGGCAGTTACAAGGGGAAGAAAATGCGCCTGTCCCCCCTTCGCTTTTCACATTTGTGAGTACACACTCTATATAGCCAATCACACAAAATTTAAAATTGCTAGGACACTTATTAGACAGTAGTCATACCTTGCCAGAATCCTGTATCATTTTGACATTTTCAGAACCAAATTTATCTGAGTAAAGCTTAAGGAGTCTCTGAGAAATTTCCGACAGAGGCGTGAGTTTTGGTTCTTTGTAGATGTACTCCTTCCCGTCTTCATCTTCAAAGAAACCCTACGAGCAACAGCACAATTAGAGGTGTCCTGCATGTGCCCAAGGGTGACTATAACTGTGAAAACAGGAACAACCACCAAAAGCAATGGGAAAAAAATGATTCCAAAATAAACCCCACTGAAATAGGCCATTCAAATAGGAAGGAAAGGGTTCTAATGTGGAGTCAAGGTGCAAAGACAGAGGAAAACACAAAAGTACAAATTTATGCAAGTCATTAAGTGTGTGAAATGAAAGAGCTGGGGTCCGAGACACACTCTCTCCGTGAAGTGTAATGGGAGTCAAGCCTGTTTCACATTCCCAGGAGGTAGGGCACATGGAGACATGACCAGCATGACGAGCCAGTCATACGTCAGGTCTGGAGTAGGTCAAGAAACAAGGACAAAGTTTGAGCGAATTCGGCTGTGCCTTACTGCTGAGAAAAACACTGAAGGTTCATGGCACAGCATTAGGAAATGCTTCCATGAAAACCAGCCGAGACTGGCGTAGCACCAATCACATGTGCCCACAGGCTTAAAATTGTATGGGAAGTGAAAAAGGTTGAACATTAAAATGTCCAGATTGGGGGTTAATATTGGAAATTAATGTTCAAAAAGTTTCTTATCTAAAGTAAGAGGAGATAAAATGGTATAAAAAACAATATATGTGGGGAAAAAAAACAGGCTAACATGAGACAAACAAATGAGAGATCCACATCAAACTGGGAGCTTAGAGGCAGTCACTTTACTAACGTTACTTGCTTTAGAAGCATTTACTGGAATTACCTCCACATCTGTTTCACTGTCTGTAAACTGGTATTGCTATAAAGTTATAAAAGACAATAACAGAATAAATTGAAGGTTATAAAGCACTCAGAGAAAAATCACACACCCTAAATAAATGGATGATAATCTATTCCATTTAATAATGTTAGAGCCTGAAGGTTAAAACTTGTTTAAATAACCCCCCGCTGACAGGGTTGCCCAAGTATTACAATGATAACTATACTTGCTCAGATAGTATCTAAAAGACTGAGACACACAGACACAAAGGAGGTCTTAATTTTGATTTAAAACATGCAATATAGATGTGTAAGGGAACTGATGATTTCTGTAAATGGAATAAAATGTTAATTTTCCTTTTGGAGTTTGAAATGACTAGACAGTATACATACAAGACTTGAAACTTGAAAATCACATGGAAGAATGAGAGATGACACTAAGAATGCCTTACGGAGGAAGAACTTACCGCTGCCTTAAGAAAGTAATAAAGGAAAGACAGGAAGAAAGAAAAAAAAAAGTAGAGAGTTTACTACAGAGGAAGGTAAGAACCATACTACATATGACAAATTCATCACAACAGCATTTACAGAATGGAAAATCCCCAAGGCATCACTTTAATAGAAGGAAGATAAAAGGACTCAGAACAGCCTACAGAGTGGCCTGGAGGCTCACCTGTCCGAAGAAGGCCACCCGGAAGTAGGTCCCCAGGAGCCTGCGGCCGGAGTGCATGACCTCCGTCACCTTGCTGTAGGCTCGGTGCAGTGTGTCATACAGGTGGGCGAGCCTCTGGAAAGCAGAAGACAACATATGTCTTCCTATTTGCAAGTAGCAGAATAAAATTTAAAACAATAAATGTGATGATGTACCTGCAAATATCTTAACTTTGAGTAGAAAAAAAGTCACTGTATATTTGTGTGTGTGAAGAGGCAGGAGGTGTGCATGTGTGTGCATGCATGCACAAGCCAGAAGACAAGCTTAGGTGGCGTTATTCTGGCCTTGTCTACCTTTTGTTTTTAAAGACAGGGTCTCTCATTGGCTCAGAACTCATCAAGCAGGCTATGCTGGGTGGCCAGTTACCCCTAGGCATTCACTTGTCTGTCTCTCCAGCCCTGGGATTCTAAGCATGTGTCACCACACCTGGCTTTTTTATGTATGTCCTGGGTATTGAATTCAGGTCCTAGGGCTTTTAAGGCAAGCACTTTACGGACTGGCCTATATTGCTCCAGTCCCAAGAATATATTTGACTGTGTAACTCACAGTGACGATTTCCGGACTGCAGCCTTTTCTATCTAAAACAGGTGCTATGAGCACCCATTGTAGGTCTATTTCCAAACTGACATGAGATGGTGGAGAAAATCCTCTGATGTCAGGCAGGCTCTGCTCTTCAGACTGCATTTGATTGGCTGGGGCAATGGCCAACTTTGGAACCCTGGAAGGTGGAAGGGCCACTGCTCCCCCATGCAGGAGAAGCAAGGAAGAGTTTTGAGGAAAGAGCTCCTGGAAATCATACAACGCTGTTTAGGGAACTCTTTCGAAGTTCAGCGGTGGGACGGGACCCTTGCAGTTCAAAACAGGGGAGTGTCTGCATAGACGGGGCCTGGGATGGGTACATCTGATAATCTGTAGATGGTGACCTTTGATGTAATGTGGGGAATCAGAGACCACCAGGCATCACTGGGCCAAGGCCTGCTGGCTTTCTCTGCATGAGGTCTGGGGCATGTCAAACAGAAGAGATAGTGAGATACCTCGAAATCCCGCCGCTTCTCATAGATGGGGATGATAAGCTTATAGATGTCAGCGATCAGCTCGTAGCGCTCGGCCTTCCAAAGTCCATCTGCACACTGCTCCAGCAGCTCCATCAGTACATCCTGATCAAAGAGGAAGGGCGGAGCCGGGAGAGATTATGAAGACTCTGTCATCGCATCCCTCGGGGAATGTGCAGCCCAAAGACTGCTTGCAGTGGAATTTATAAGACACAATTCTTGAGCACTAACTCCATGACTGTGACAATTCCCTGCCAAGTTCTGTAAGGGGCTGTTTCCCCCCAAATCATGTTTACATGCAAAAACTAAAAAGGTACAATAGCCGGGCCGAGAGACGGCCCAGCAGTTAAGAGAACTGACTGCTCTTGCAAAGGACCCTGGTTTGGTTCTCAGCTCTCACAACTGTCTGTAACTCCAGCTCCAGGGATTCTGATACCTTCTTGTGGGCACTGCATACATGTGATACACATATATACACATAGACAAAACACTCATACACATACAAAATTTTTTTAAAAGTATAGAAAATTGAAAATGGTAGACTCCCACAAGCTCTGAGCTCTTGTTTATTAGCTCTCCTTTTAGAAGCAGAACTTAGAAATTTCTTTCCTTTCTGATGAACAAACACTGACAATGTGGAGACATGGAGCATGACTTCAACTCCAACTAAACGTCTTGAAGTTCTCCAGGGATGGTGTGTGGTGGGACCCTTTCCTCCTCCTCTTGGCAATTTCTTCCTATAGAAGTTTGCAGTCCTCTGCTTTGGGCAGAGCTCTTGGACTTGGGAAGAAACACTGTCTACGGCTTATTTATACTAATCATGAACCTTTTTTGAGCCATAGCTGCTGGTTCATCATGGTGCCATGATGGGTCAAGTTTAAGGTTCGCAGCTTGGAATGCTGGGATGGGAATGGCAGGTAGAAGAGAGGCAGCATGGAGCTGATTGGGGCTAGCATTCATCTCACGGCCGTGGAAAGGACCCAAGAGTCCAGCCAATGGTCTGAATTACGATAGCTTTGTAGGCTTGGATTTAATAAGGAGAACATAATTGTCTCATCTCTAACACTAGAACTGGAAGGCAGCCTCTGTCTTTTTTTTTATATTGTTATTGTTTGGAGAGAACTCACGTATCCCAGGCTGGGCTCACCTGGTTTATATGGTGTGGAGGATTGAACACAGGGTTTTACACAGCCAGGCAAGCACTCTACCAACGGAGCCACAGGCCCAACCCACATGCTCCCCACGAAACCTCAGTTTTTTTATTAGTTCTTCTAGAATTTCATGTTTTCCATTTTTAGGCTAATGTTCATCACAGGTCCAACGCCCACCGTTTATAGAGCCAAAGAAAATATCATTTTAAACCAATCAGCCTGTCAGACAATACTGTCTAATTAAGCCTATTTAACTCACGTTATATTTATGACACATATATCATAAATTTGTCATTTGTATGACTGAACTCTGCACCAGTGCTTATAAAAAGGTATGACAGTCGTCCCAGGCTTTATCATAGCTCCCATTAAAGCCAGATGTACACAGTAACCACCATAACAGCTGCAAAGAACCCGGATGTCTATCTTGCTTTCATTTCTAGTCTTTTCTAGTGGACAGTCCAGTACACTAAACACGCTAACTATTTCTTCATGTTCCTCTGCTTATTAAAAAGCCAAAAGAGAAAGCATAAAAATACAGCTTGTATAATTTCATAGTCACACAGGCACGCGCTCATGCCGTTGTAAAATAAACAGAATGAGTCTCAGTTCTCACCCTCTTTGGTATTTGGGCAGGTCAGTAAGAACTGATCCCCACCCTGCCCCCATGCTGTGCAACCTGGAAATTGTGTGTGTTAATTCAGTTAAATCAGCTTCTCACAGTTGAGTCATTACTGTCTACTTTGTATTAATTTTGCTTAAAAAAATCTTATTTCTACCAGGGTACATGCTATTCCACGGTACCTGACACACACAGTGAGAAAGCGGTTCTGAGAACCAGGTTTGCATTTTTCTCAGTGAGTTAGCAAAACTGGGTGTCAGTGACCCTCCTTGGTGTGGAGAGGCTTTGATGAGCTCCATCAAAGCCTTGTGTTCCTCAAAACTCTCAGGCCACCTGGACAAATGGCCAACTGAGGTGCCCACTAACATATCAAAGTGGACACTGGCCCCCAGGTTCTCCCTGAACCCCTCAGCCTCTACCTGTTACATGGCCCTCTTTGCTGTGCCCTGCCTTCCACCCCAAACTTCTCTAGCCCAAGGGCTGCATTGCCCTTCCCCCAGCTGCCACCACACAGTCCAGCCATTTTGGCTATGCCAGTCTCTTGGCCCAGGCTGCCCCTCTTGGTCAGAAGCTCCTCTCCCCTCCCTCCCTCCTCACATGGCTCAAGGTCATGTCCACTCCGGACTCTCCTAGATGTCCCTGCCTCTGACTATGCTCTCCCTTTTATCAACAACAAACTTCCTCCTCCACCATAACTGGGAGCGGTCATGTTCTTTCCTTTCTCTTTCTTTCTTTTTTTACGCACTCACCACCAGTGGTATTTCCCACGCACTTGCATCCCAGTGCTACCACGGAACCACAGAGGCGGCTGAAGGAGTTCAAGGAAGCCCGGCTTCTCAAGAAGATGGCAATGTTGTAGTCAAGGATTTTGATGATGTAATGGTCAACAACATGAAACTTTATTTTCAAACTATTCTACAGCGCAATCATTTGGTCCCTTGTATTCTAACTTCCAGGTTTATCACAAATGTAAATTTTTTTTATGTGGAAAAGAACAGTTCATTTTTCTAGTTGCCACGGTCGCACCATGAACAGATATCTAATAATGACACCGTATTTACTGTGGATCAGTTACACAAACAGGAGATAACTTTAATTCTACGCCTTAGCAATTATAGCATAATAAAAATCTGAAGTAAATTATTTGTTTGTTTATGTCAGGTCCAAAGGAAACTCCAATTCCCCAAAGTCCAAAAGGCAGTCCATAGATCCAGAAATGGGTTCAACCTGGACTGAGGATGTCTGGCAGTTAGATAAATGCCAGCATTCCTCAGGAACTGGTGAAGCCAATCCACCTCTACCAAAAGGAGTCATTTCCTTTACCTCTGGCAGCAGGTACAGATGGCAGCCTGCATCACAAGTAGCTGTTACACATTTCGGAGTCCACACTAGCATCCTAGCCTGTCTCCCCTCCCCAGGCTTTCCTCCTTCCAGATACTCACTTCCTCTCTGGATAACGGCAGGAAAGGTCTTCCCTCTGCCCACGGCTACTCTCACTACACTCCCTCTAAGTAAATCTCCAGCTGTGCTCACTCCCACTCACTCCCACTCTCTCACTCTCCAGCCCTGGCCATGTCCAGTCTACTTCTTTCTCTCTCTGCTCTGGACTTCTCCAGATGCCTCTGGCTGTCCTCTCTCCATAAAACCTTTGCACATTGTGGAGTGGTCATGTTGGCAGGTCCTTTACTGCACCTTCTGGAATACAGTTTTGAGACAGGAACTCATATAGTCCCAGTGTTGTGGAATATTAGTTTAAGATGTGTTACATTTATGCTGTGGAACATTTGTTTAATGATGCAAAGATGTGTTGCATTCTTTTATGTTGCATTGTTTAACTCTGTGAAGCTGTGTTACTTTGCTTGTCTAAAACACCTGATTGGTCTAATAAAGAGCTGAACAGCCAGTAGCGAGGCAGGAGAAGGAAGAGGCAGGGCTGGTAGGCAGAGAACTAGGAGGAGAAATCTAGGGAAGAGGAAAGAGGAAGAAAAGGAGGAGAGGAGGGCACCAGGGGCCAGCCACTCAGCCACCCAGCCACCCAGCCACCCAGCCATCCAGCCACCCAGCCACCCAGCCATCCAGCCATCCAGCCACCCAGCCACCCAGCCACCCAGCCACCCAGCCACCCAGCCACCCAGCCACTCAGCCACCCAGCCACCCAGCCAGCCATGGAGTAAGAAGGAAAGAAAGACATATAGAATAAAGAAAGGTAAAAGCCCAGATGCAAAATGTAGTTAAAGATAGATGAGATAATTTAAGTTAGAAAAGCTGGCTAGAAACAAGCCAAGGTAAGCCAGACATTCATAAGCAAGAATAAGTCTCCCTGTACTTATTTGGGAGCTGGGTGGTGGGCCCCCAAAGAGTAAAAAAAAAAACAAAACAAAACCCAACTACACCCCAGTTTGTCTTGAATTCAGTACCTTCCTGTGTCTTCCTCCCAAGTGCTGGGATTGCAGATATACTCCACGATATTAAGAATCTAGAGTGATTTTAATGTGATATTATTACAAAAAAGTTGAAAATTTTCTCAAGGAGTTAAAAAAGTTGGAACTGGTTTTAAAAGTTTCCATTCAGCCATTTTCATCCCCAGACATTTTAGTCAAACACCTACTGTGTACAAGAAGCATGCTTGCTTGACACCACGGTTGTAAAACCAAATCTACTCAAGCCAGGTCTTTGTAATTTGTAAAAACTGCTCAGCTGTGCTATTCCGAAGGCTTGGTCCCCAGGTGGGGGGAATTTCAGGAGTTGGGGCATTGAAGGAGGAAGCGGGTCGCTAGGTAGAAGCTATATTGGTAAATTGTCACGAGCTGTTTGTACTAGTTAAAAGCAGACCCTGGGAGCGAGATGGGCTCACTTGTCTCAGGCGCAAGCATGTCTATTTCTTGTGTCCTCCAAAACTGTCCTAGGGC
The DNA here is from genome assembly GCF_949786415.1 of Peromyscus eremicus. Taxonomy (NCBI): domain Eukaryota; kingdom Metazoa; phylum Chordata; class Mammalia; order Rodentia; family Cricetidae; genus Peromyscus; species Peromyscus eremicus. Next base: position 3,240,642 of record NC_081425.1, on the reverse strand, counting down.
AGGCTGGTCCCCCGCAACAAGGAGACATGGGAACAGCAAACAGCTAAGGGTGTTAAAAATCTTACACCCGTGAGGACAGCTGGGAGCTAAACCATTTCCGATAGAGTGGTACAAGAATACTGGTGGGAAAGAAGCTCTGCCCGGCCTGGAAGGCTCTCGGCCAGGGATCCGCAGGACGGTCTCAGTGGGGCATCCTTGGCCGTTTCTGCTGGATGCTGCAGTTACTACTCTTGCTGGCTCCCCCACTTGCTATTCCAGTTGTTGGATGTTGTAAGTGCCAGAGTTGATAACGTGTTGTTATCTATGGGCTCTTCCGATCTGATCTATCTGCTACCTACTACTTGCTATTTGTATTTATACTATTTGTCCTTTTATACTCCTGTTTGCCACAGAAAGGCACTCATCAAAACCCAAAGCATGGATACCACAGGTCACTCTCTAAGAAACATTACAGGTGTTTCTTTAAGGCCTTTCGAGGCTGTCTTGACCCTGGTCCTTTCATTACCAACTGCCATTAGGTGAACATTCTGTACCACCACACCCTTCTGTCATGATTCTTTGGCTTCACTTTGACTCCGAAACAATGGAGCCACTAGACCAAGCCAAAGCCTCTGAAACGATTACTAAATCTTCCCCCCTTTTGAATGGTTTCCTCTCGGGTACTGGCCATAGAGACAATAAAAGTAACACAGGTGGCTTGTTAGGCTGTGTGGCACAAATGAAATCTGCTTTGGAGAGGGGCCCGTGGGGGAATACACAGCATTCTCAGAGCAACCGGAACTAATGTACTGGATACACAGAACCACCAACTGGTAGAGATGTGACACAGAACAGCACTTCCTGCTCTGTGTAGGAGAGGGACCCGTAAAGAGTTTATGCAAAGTGGTAGCAAGCACTTCAATAAAGAACTCACAGGAAGTCAAGAATTCAGAGAGGAGTGACATCCATTCAAAATGAGGGGAAGGGAAGATATGGTAGACATACCCCAGAGTCATCTGGGAAGGAAAAACTGAGAAAGTGCCTCCACCAGACCGGCCTGTAGGCAAGCTTGTGTGGCATTTTCTTGATTAACGATTAATGTGGGAAGGCCCAGCACACTGTAAGTGGTGCGACCCCCAGGCAGGTGGTCCTGAAGTACATAAGGAAGCAGGATGAGCAAGCCAGGCCAGCAGCACTCCTGCAGGCCTCTGCTCCAGCTCCTGCTCTGACTTCCTTCAGTGGAGGACCATTACCTGGAAGCATAAGATCAAACAAACCCTTTTCTCCCCAGGCTGCCTTTGGTCACAGTGTTTTATCACAGTAATAAAAACCTAAAAGACACATGGTATATGATGAGCTGGCACTTAGCCTGATGGGCTGGAGCATCTGCACCAGGGTGTCCAGATGGGAAGGGGAAGTGGGTTGGATTAAACACACACTTGCTGTGGCATACTCAAAGCTTTCTGCATAAAAATGAAATTAGTAATTCAATGAAGATAGTTTCTAAAAAATATATATCTTTTAAAATGATTTATATGTGTCTGCTTGTCTGTATGTGTACCATGTACACGTAGGGCCTGAGGAGGCTAAAAGCAGCAAACACTTTTAACCACTGAGCCATCTCTCCAGTCCCGTGTAGATAAATGTATAAGCCATGAAAACACAGACATATATTAACTACGACAACAGACACAAAAGAGCTATGTGAGGAAGGTCACGGTTGACTTTAAAATGATGCTGCCTATCCACGTAAGGTACATTTCAAATAACCCTAGATTTTGCCACTTCATAAATACATGTTAAGGAGAGTGGTGCATATTCTTCTGTGTCAAGTGTTCCTAAGCAGAAAGTTAAGATTTAAATACGATTTTACTCTGGCTTAGTCAACCTAGAAACAGGAAGAGGTTTAAAAATACAGCCTGAATGCAAGTAGTATATGTTGATACATGATACGTATGCATATATAGTAGGGTAGAGATAAGTTCATAGGGAAATATCTGTTATATTTGGCACCAAAAAAAGATGAGAGTTCAACCAGGGAGATTCCCCAGAATGACTAGGAATGGCAAAGATTGACAAAACAAATAGAGATTAGTAGATGATACGAAATACCATTACTAAAACACATAGACCATCATCACAAATTAGGGAAGAACATGTCAGGCACTTTTATATTTTACTGAACATTGTTTTGTCTCCTTTTCTTGGTGAGGAGGCATTCAAGATCTATAATTAATCAACCCAAATTCATTTCTTACCATAAAGAAATGATAATATATGCTATGGAAGTATAATTAGTATAGGTTTTCTCAATAACAAATTAAAAGCAAACAAAACAAACCTTGAAACTGGAGAGACGGCTCAGTGCTTAAGAGCTCTGGCTGCTCTTCCAGAGGACCAGGGCTCTCTGGTTTCTGCCCCGGGGTATCCGATAGGCGTGCACGCGGGACACAGACATACATGCAGGCGAGACACCATATACATAACAATAAATACTTAAAACCCTAACCTTTTCCTCATGGCATCAAATGTGGATTACTGGACAACAGGGCGTCTGTGGTAAACTATTTAGACTAACGTGAATCTAGACAATTGCAACTGCTTCATGAAGTGAGAAGCTTCAGAATAAAAATAAGAGGAAGTACTCACAGACAGTTAAGCTTAATAGCCCAAATATGTCAATATAAAATTATAAAAGTCATAAAACTAAGACATCCTAACTAAACACGGGAGCATATATAAGAAATTCTAAGCAGAAATTCTATTTACTTTGAATCAGCAGTCACTGTCCCTGGAGACCAGCAGGAAACAACAATGGGCAGACCGTGATAACCCTGAGAGGTGGTCATGCAGAATGCCCAACGTGTTTCCCACCTTGGCCAAACAAACACTAAGCTGTTTCTTATAATCATCAATATGCGCAACAACTGGCTGGGAGAGCCTATGTGGACTCTGTGCACCCATAAAGCACACATTTTATGATACCAGACTAGGCTTAAAAATCTCAGTGCATGAAATCCATAAGCTATTGAGGAAGTTTTAAAACATGAAATTAGCTAATTTCATTTTTAAGGATGTTGTACTAACATAATTGAGGATATCAAACACCTGTTTATGGAAATGTCACACCGATCACCGGTGTGTACCCACACACATCTGTGGGTGCATATGCACTACAATTAATTCCCATATGAAAAAGCGCTTGTGTGGGGTACTTAACTTTTTTCATATACATGTTGCTTGTTCTATCTTAGGATGAAATCAATGTAATCAATTAAAATAAAGCCATACGCTGTCTCTAGTATCTACTGTTCGGGCATAAACAAATCTGAGCTGGCTTGGACAATGGCATACTATCATTGCATACCTCACATTTCCACTGTATCATAATTTCTCAAGATGCAGTCACTGGAATTGTTAGTAACATCGGAACTGTTAGAATACTGATTCCAGGGCCTGGACAGATAGCTTAGAGGATACAAGTACTTGCTGATCTTCCAGAGGACCTACATTTGTTTCCCAGCACCCATGCCTGCCAGCACCCATGTAACTCTAGCTCTAGAGGACCCAACATTCTCTTCTGGTATACATAAACATATGAATAATTTTTTTTTTTAAATCTGAAAAAAATACTGATTATTGTGTCCCACACACACTTAAGTGAATTTGGGAATGAAGGGTCAAGAGAACATCATTTAGATTATAACAGGAATCTATGTAACTCCTAAGCACATGGAAGTCTGGGCGTTACTGTATTGGTTTAAGCCTTCAAGGCAGGCCCCATTGGCTAGCACTGGACACATACAGTTAGTTTGTGAATGAATCAACAAGTCAATACAGAAATCCCCAGGACACATGAACTCAGACAACTTCCAATTATGTTTCTCTGGGACTGTGAATTAGGTGTCCTTCTTCAATGGGAAGTAAACATCTGAAGCTATGGCAGGGACTCCATCTTGCCTCTCTATCTCTATCATGCAGCTCACTGCCAAGAAAGCCTAGCACTCACTTCATATGAAGAATGTTCTGGTGTCAGCCACGGACAGAACAACCACACAAGGTCCCCTTCTCAGGACCAATACTGTTTGGGAGAATCACTGTACTAGTGAGGGAACACAAGTAACTCAGATGGTTCTAGAGCACTCCCAGTTGAGGGAAAGGAAGTTAGATGGGGTTACAAATGCCAAAGTTAGGATGAGATATAAATAAAATCACCAACTACTCTGTTGACTTCTCTGTCTTCTGAGATGTCCTATGGATGTGAACATTTTGTCTGTTACTGGCAACTGTTTCAGAATAGAAACGATTTTGTCTCAAGGAAGCCAGAGACTTGCTGGGTCGAGTTCATATAATGTTCCCTGTACTCAGTGGTGACCGCACAGGTGGGATTTATCTGTTGTGGGATATTTGTACACAGCGTGAAGGTATATTGCTGTGATTGGTGTAATAAAAAGCTGAAAGGCCAATAGCTAGACAGGAGGTATAGGCGGGTCGTCCGGGCAGAGAAAGAAAGAAGAGGAGGAATCTAGGAGCACAGATTATGTGGGAGACGCCAGGAGACATGAAGATGAAACAGGATGTACAAGATCGAAGAGAGGTAATGCCATGTGATAGAACGTAGATTAATAGAAATGGATTAAGTTATTTGAGCTAGTTAGGAACAAGCCTGAGATATAGGCCAAGGTTTCATAATTAATAAGAAGTCTCCATGTTATCATTTGGGAGCTGGCTGGAGGGACACAGAAAGACTCATTACATTTGGCGCCCAACATGGGGCATGTACACAAAACCCTGGCAGCATACAGAAGTGCAGCTTGTTTAAGAGGCCCTGCTATGAACAGTTGACGCCACAGTGCGGACACAGCAGCTTTCCAGAGCTGGGACAGTAAGGTGGACCTGAAGGGCCAGAGCCAGCCACCAACGCCATAAGCCAAAGCCACCTGGAAGTTATTCTGTGGCTCTACCAGGGAAGGCAGAAATGGACCAAACACTCATCAGGTCTGAGGTCTGCTGCTAAGACTTTTATGCCTTTTTAGTAGCTCCCTGTCAGGTCACGTTAGGGCACTGAAGGTATTTAATCATTTCTATTGGTAAAGATTAAAGGGCTTGTGATTTTTATTACTGGGTCAAATGCTTCTTTCTCATCAACTCTTGTAGTTCTTTCCTCTGGAGTACAGGTTTTCCATGTCTCTCTTTACCATGAGACAACTAAGCAGCCAAGCTGAAGAACAACACAGCATTTATGTCCCTGTCACTGAGAACTGGTTATTTCCTGTCAGTTTGAATCCTGACAGTAGGGCTTTATGGCCCCACAGTGTCTCATCCTAACCAGTACAGACTGCCATGCACTATGGACCTTGTTAAAGATTTACCTACTTTATGCTTCAAGGACAGGGTGGCACATCCATATTCTGAAAACAGCTGATAAAGTAGTCTTTGTCACATGTTTAATTCTTACTCAGAGGTGGCGCCATTCATAGGTTTCCCTAAGGCCTGTGTACATTTGACCTCAGACGCTAATTCATTAGGGTCTCATAACTACCTCAATTTGCAATTTAATCAGAAGTGCAAATGTGAGCCTTGTGTTATCCCCACAGGGCAGGTTACTGGAAACTAGACTTTCAAATCCTTGATTGTTTTTGGCATTGTTGTGTTCCTTATCTAATTCCAAACAGAATATAGAGCTCCAAAGAATGACCTGGAGCCAGCGCTGATGTGGGCTTAACCAAAGAGAAAACATGGTCATGCCTGTTTTCTTTTTCTTTTGGTTTTTCCAGACAGGGTTTCTCTGTGTGGTTTTGGTGCCTGTCGTAGATCTCGCTCTGTAGACCAAGCTGGCCTCAAACTCACAGAGAACTGCCTGGCTCTGCCTCCCGAGTGCTGGGATTAAAGGCGTGCGCCACCACCGCCTGGCAATTAGGCCTGTTTTCAAGGAAACCAGTCTCTTCAGGCATTTCATGGTGTGAAAATGGAGTAATCACTAAACACTATGGAGTAGACAACTTATGTTCTCCTCGAGAATAATTAGAAAATTTCACTTACCTTGGTTAAACCTATTTTAATGTTATTCTTTTTTAAAGATTTATTTTATTCCTGTGTATGTATTTGTGGGTGTGTCTGAGTATATATGCACATGAGTGCAGGTATCCAGAGAGACCAGAAGAGGGCGTCATATCCCTTGGAGTCAGAGTTACAGGTGGCTGTGAGCTGCCCAATGTGGGTGCTGGGAACTGAACTCAGGTCTTCATGATTGAGCAGCCAGTACTCTTAATAGCCAAGTTGTCCCTCAAGCCCTATTTTAACTTTAAACTTCATGAAGTGCACTCAACACACTTTCTTTCCTTTTCATATTTAGCTTTTAATTTTGAGAGCCATTTGAGACTAGACAATTTATAATAGCAGTTCTTAATTTTTTGTATTTAAGAGCCCCTTTATAAAAGGTAATGTTTGATTTGTTGTTGTTGTTGTTGTTTTTGAGACACAGTCTCTCTTCATAGCCATGGCTGTCCTAGAACTCGATATGAAGACCAGGCTGGCCTTAAACACATAGAGATCCTCCTGCCTTTGCTTCCCTAGTACTGGGATTAAAGGTGTGTGCAACTGTGCTTGGTATAAAAAAGATTTTATGTTTAATTATGTGTGTGTGTGTGTGTGTGTGTGTGTGTGTGTGTGTGTGTGTGTGTGAATAGAAATGCCTGGAGTCCAGAAGAGGGTACTGAACTCCCTGGAGCTGTAGTTACAGGTGGTTGTGAGTCACCTGATGAAATCTGGGTCCTCTGTGAGAGCAGTAAGCACTCGTAACTCCTGAGCCATCTCTCCAGTCCCTTCTACATCTTAAATTTTACTGAAGACCACAAAGAACTTTCCATTATTAAAACCTGGATCCTCCCACCTTCTATACTCAGTCTGTTTCATGAGTGAACTGATGCATGAGAGGAATCCAGCATTGTACCAGTACTCAGTAAGGGCCTCATGAACTTCTGTCTTGATGTTTGTTCATGGACCCTTCTCTCTGGCATGAAAACAATCAAGAACTGTAAACTGTGTGCCACCACACCATGGTCCCCAAGTCAAGGTAAGACAATTTCAATGGAGGCAGAGGGTATGCACTCCTCTGTGTTGATTATTTTTTCTCCAAATGAAGAATTGGATAACTTTTTTATCTTTTTCCTTAGAAGATGGCAGGACTAAAAAGATTTCCTTTGCTTCTTTCACTCTCCTCTGGCTTTGTGGGGAGGGAGGGAGGCACAGGAACACAATGTTCTTGAAGCAGAGAGTCCCAGAACAGAGAATGTAGTGAATCAAAGTGGAAAACTGGCATTTGCTCATATTCCTAGTTTTCTATCAAAGCTGTCTCCTTACACATAAGTGACCACATGGCTGTTCTGTTTTGTGAAGTTTACAGAAAATGCTTGTTTTATAGTCTCTACAGAGATGGACTGGGTGGCCCTGGGCCTCAGCACTGAGGTAGAGGCAGTAACCGGGCCCTACAACAGGATGCTAGGGTCAGGAGTCTAGCCTGTTCTGCTGGGCTTTGCCTATCTGCTAGGGAGGAGTGCCTAGAATCAGACACGAATTAAAATTAAAGGCAGATTAAGGCAGTAATGAAACTCACGATCCAGAGATATTGGTAGAAAGGCTAAGAAGCACAACCTAAGATGTGCTGGGCCTTTGTTTGACATAAGTACTCAAGCACGCCATCCCTCCAGGAGGCCTGGCTCAGGAGAGCAGCAGAGCTTTGCCTGCCACCTTTCAGCTGTCTGGGGAGGAAGGCCCTGAGTCGATGCACTCACAGCGGGCAGCAGGCTCTGAGTATCTTTACATAGCGATGTGTTCTGAGAAACGTGGGCCTTGGGTGATTTTCTTGCTGGAGGACCATCTCAAGGAGTGTCTAAAGAGCATGATTACAATGTTCCTAGGTGATAAAGTCTGGAGGGATCACCTTCCTGTATGCATCTATTAGCGACATCAATGTCATGTGGTGTGTGACTTAACCCACCTGAGCCACAGTACTCACCTCATTGAAATGGACATCCTGCATCCCGACGTCTTCCATCATGGAAGCCTCTTCATCGATGTTCGGTGTGATAACCCGGAAGGCTGTGCATCCCTGTCTGAACATGCCTAGGCGGAGAGAAAGCAGAGGGAGAGCTGCCAACCTGAGTGTGGCTGGAACTCTCGGGTTCTTCCTCCCTGTGCATTTCTCTGCTGAAACCTGGATCCTCCTACCTGCTACAGTCAGTCTGTTTCACGTTTGAAGTAAACGACTGACAAGGCGCTCTGTCATGTGTCAGCCCAGAGTCCACACAGGAGGCTGGGGACCAGCATGTCCTCTCCCCATCCATTTCCCCACATTTAACCTTCCCCACTTTGATTCTCAACTCTTTGTAATTTCTTCCCCACTTTAATTAAAATCCATTCAATCTTCAAATAAACCACATGCTGAAAAACCATAACTGAGTCAAGCTAGTGGTAGTTTAACAAGGAAATGTTTGGTCAAAGGATCCACAGTCAGATACCAAGAAAAAGAAGGCAGCCAAAGCCAATGAAAGAGAAGTAAGTGGCCCCAAATCAACTGTTTCCTTCACGTATTGATCATCTCACCTACTCGGGCTGGGGAAAACCCACACCTCGGGCTGGAGCCCTCCCGACTCCCTCCAGTAACACAGATAATCCAACAGTCAGTGAAGAGAAGCCCTTTTGTTTGGGAAGCAGACAGCTACAGTGCCAGGGCCTCAAGGGAGATCAGCTTCCGGGGAAGTGTCAACTCCTGGAGCAGTGACAGCTCAGGTCGGACACTGGGACACAGTTTTAGGCCAGTTCAACATCAGCTGTGTGATGTGTCAGTGAGGGAGGACTTGAAATGTTCAGCCACTCTAGTTTGAGATGCTCCTTCATGATTTTAGGAAAAAGAAACAGAGTATTTTGAAATCAGGCTTTTAAAAGTAGAACCCCAAAGCAGAGATTTTCCTGCCACACATGTGTCCAGGCTTCCAGTCAATCCCGAGGTAGCCATTTCCACCATGGACCTCATACAGCCTTGCTTTGATCTGGCGATAGAGAAAGCAAAGAATCCCCAAAGAAGAGCTGTGACCCAGGAACTTGAGGACACATTAATATGCCGAAAACAAAGATATAAAAAAATCAACGCTGGTGTTGAGGTCAACGGAACAAGCATGTTGATGAGAATGCTTTCCTTTGCTGCACAGAGCAATGGCTGTGAGTGACACAGAGCCCAGGTACAGAAGGAGAGGGCGGAATTGAAACAGAAACCACCAGAGCCCTGGAGTGGCATGTGAACAGAGCGGTTGGGGACCCTTGGGAGCTGGGTGATCCTCAGGCTCACCTCCCCGGCTCTTCCTCTGGCACGTGTTATGGCTGGGGGGGAAGACAGATGGCTCCCGCTGGAGTGCTAGGTCAGCTTCTAAACACGAGGAAATGCATCACCCAATAAAAAGACTCAGCAGGAAATAACATATGAACATGGCCCCTTTGATTTCTTCTCTCATTCTGACTCTGATGTATGACAAACCCATTCTACAAAATAGACATTTCATGGCCTTGGCATCTGCCACTTTATAATGCTTCTCACTTTGTAAAAGCACTCCTCATTAGCCTGGATCAGACACTCATATTCTTCAGTATTGTGTGTACAGATTACCAGCTTTCCTAGAATCTCAGTATTCCAAAATGAGATGCTACCCTTGAAGGCTGCCCCAAGTAACTGGTGTTTAACCAGGAGGAACCATGAACGAACTCATGGGAACAAGTGCATAATACACAGTTATGGAGCGTAACTTGCCCCGACCTCTGGTTAGCATAATTGCCTTTTCCCATGATAAAGCCTACAGGGCTGCATTCCAGAAAATCTGTTCAATAACTTCCCGTTAAAACTGTCACTTGATTGATAAACAGTTCTGGTGAGAATTATCTTAAGGGAAAAAAAAGTCATTTTAGCTCTACATTAGCTGGTCAGGAACAGCCAGATGCAAGGCTCATCAGCTATTTTTTGCAGAACAGCACGAGGCTAGGACAACACCCTGTGTTCTCTTCTGAACATTGGCATTTTTTGCTTTGCCCATGGAGGCAATCAAATGCCGTAACTGGAGATAAAGCAACCGGCAGCACATCTGTGTGCACGAGATTCCTTGCCTCCAGATCCACCCGCACAGCCCCCTGCACAAGACCCAGGCATCACTCCTTACCCTTCCGCGTGAGATACTCTGCCACCAAGGCTGTTACGTGGACATAGCACATGGCTGCCTGTAATAGAAAACAAAGCAAGTGGCTCAGAATAGTCACGGAGAACCTTACGTCTTCGGGAGGCATGCACTTTTGTTAGCTCCTAGGATACCAACTATTAACAGCTTTTTGAAAAAAGGAGTCCCTCACATAGGAACTGACACTTAGGAGCTGAAAAGTGAGGCAAATTTACAATTACTGCATTTTAACATAAAAGACAAAACCAGCATTTTGAGAATCATACCATTTGTCTCAAAGCAAAACAAGAAATATTTAGAGAAAAAAAATTCTTCCCAGACTCACATTTCAGGTGCTAATAAATTTTCCTTTTAACTTTATTTTTAAACATTTATTTTTATTTAGTGTGTGTGTGTGTGTGTGTGTGTGTGTGTGTGTGAGAGAGAGAGAGAGAGAGAGAGAGAGAGAGAGAGAGAGAGAGAGAGAGAGAGAGAGAGAGAGAATTTGTGCCAAATTCCACCTCTACATGTGCTCAGGTGCCTGTAAGAGGGATCTGGATCTCTCAGAGTTGGAGTTATAGGTGGCTGGCTACATGTGCTCAATGCAGGTGCTGGGAACTGAACTTAGATGCTCTGGAGGAGCAGGATGTGCTCTTAACTGCTGAGCCCTCTCTCCAGCCCATTTTCTTTCAACTTGAACAGGGAAGGCTGTAATTTTTTTTTTTTTCCAAAACACAATTCTAAATCAGAATCTGGGCTGGAGTGTGGGCTCAGTGGTAGTGTTTGTGGTTGGCACATCTTAGCTTCAAGTCCCCCTGCCCCAAACCACAAAGATCAATTCTAGAGATGACAACACATAAATCCTCTAAGTTGCCCCGTTATTATCAAAACTAAAGGTGAGTGTTTGAAGTGAGACCATGATTCTAGCACAGGCACTGTCTTCAGTTGGGTGGCTGCCACCATGTGGTGTCCTTAGGTAGTGTATACACATGTACACAGGCTGCCTGTGCCTGGCCTGCACAGGAGAGCTTCTGGGAGTTACACTCAGCATGCTATCCCACGGTAACAGGCCGAGCTCACGCCTTGCACGGTATACACAGCACACAGCTGGAGAGCAGTCACGGAGCAGGGGGACAAGTGAATGACAGCTTTCCGAGCAGGAGCACACCAACTATGGTGGCAGCAATAGCATGAATGAACGGTCCTGGTCCCTTCATCACAGAGTGTACCCCCCAAATCCATGACCTCCCTGAGACCTCGTGATGGTCATTTTTAAGTGTCATCTTGCCACGACCTAGAAATACGTGGGAAGAGAGTCTTACTGAGGAATCACCTACATCAGACTGGCCCGGGGACATGTCGGCAGGGGACTGCCTCACTTGATGTAAGACCCACTCTGAGTGTCAGCAGGACCATTTCACGGACTGGAATAGTCGAGCTGAGCAGCAAGCAGGCCGGCAGCATGGGTGCAAAGGTTTCTTTCTCTCTGCTCTTGACCGGAGCTGTGATGTTACCAGCTGTTTCAGTTCCTGCCTTGAATTCCCCCTCAATGATGTTCTGTGAGCCAGAGATGTACTTTCCTTCCCTAAGCTGCTTTTGGGTATTTTCTCATGGCCACAGAAATGAAACAGAACAGGTCTCATAATGTGACACAATTTGGAAATAGGACTGTTGTTACTAGTTAAAATGAAGTCACTAGTACTGGGTGGATATAGTACTGGATATATTGTGTACCCTAAAAAAATTTGCCTGAAGATCACCACTGCCAGGCATGGTGGCACACACCTTTAATCCTATCACTCGGGAGGCAGCGATCCGTCTGGATCTCTGTGAGTTCAAAGCTACCCTGGACTATATGAGATTGACTCAGTCTAGGAGAGAAACAGAGCCAGGCATGGTGGCACACACCTTTAATCCCAGCACTTGAGATCTCATGCCTTTGCTTGGGAAGCACTAAGAAGGACGTGATATGGCTGGGCCGAGAAAGGTATATAAGACATGAGGAGACAGGAACTAAAGCTTTTTGGCTGAAAACCTCTTCAGACTGAGGAGTCCTAGAAGTAAGACGTGGCAGTAACTTGTTCCTTTGTCTCTCTGACCTTTCAACATTTACCCCAATATCTGGCTCCAGGTTTTTATTATTAAATGGTCAATTTATGCTTCGAGCAACAGGGTGGGCCCTGAATTCAGTACAACTGTGCTGTAAGGGAGAAGAGATTCGGGAGTACAGACCCGCAGTGGAGACTCCATGCGACAATGGAGCCAACTGGAGAGATTTCCCACAAGGCAATGAACACCAGGGAATGCCGGCAACGTGAGCAGCTTGGAGAGAGGCAGGGTCACACTTTCCCTGGGATGCTCAGAAAGCAGCCCCTACCAACACCTAGATTCGGACTCTCGCCTCCCCCTGTAAGGGAATACACTTCTGTTTGACAAGGCACCCATCTGTACTGAGTGAACGCAGACTATAGCTGAACCTGGAAAGGGCTCTTCCCGCTTATAAGAAACCCGGGCCACAAAAATCAGGTAAAAAGTCGTAAATTCTGAGAATGATAGAAAAATTACTATTGTAACTTTCTTTTTACAATAGCCACGGTGCAGTTTAGCTACATTTATAGTGAAGCAGAAGGGACCATGTATGCCTCAACATGTCACCCTGATGAACGGTGACCAACCTTTCAGACTTAGGATCTTCATCACTAAGATAGCCATGAGCAATCAAGGTCAGGGTGAATACCCTTGCTTTGGTGATACTGCTGCCATTAGCAGACCTGTCCAGCCACAAACCCTGAGCAGTGGTCCCACAGGAATACAGAACCTGTGTGTAGCCATTAGCGTCCTTGAATTTATCATTTTACATATGACACCATCAAGGCACAAAGGGACTCAAGAAAGTGGGGCAATGTCACAGAGTTTGGAAATGTGTGATCCTGGATTTGAAGTTTCTCTCTCATGCCTATTCCCAGTCATGCTGTCTACATACTGAAATGTGTCTGCTCTGAACAGATGGGAATGTTTAAATATCCACACATCCACAGCAGGAGAATGGGATGCCCTACCATTATCACAACAGCAGGAAAAGCTAATCCTACCATGAAATAGAACCACAGAGGAGTTTTGGTGCAGGAAAATGTACTTTAAGTAGCAAGCAACTAAATAAATCTGTTTCCTTGTAATGTTTCCAATGAGCAAAATGGCCAGACAATTGCAAAATCACCCCCAGCCTAGAACTCCTATTTAAGTATGTGCTTAAGGCACCACGTTGTTTCCATTGGCTTCTTTTGATTAATGGGTACAATTTTCCTCAAAGGTACCTTCAGAGAATGAATAGAGTATAATTGTTTCTCAAGAACTCGGGCAGGCAGGGCTCCCTACCTCTGAGAGATCTCCATTTTTAACATGGATCCTCGCCATGCTGTCCAGCCATGTCTTCCTGAGCTCGGGGGTGCTGGCATAGGACTTAGCCAGGCTGTACTGTAGGTCCACCAGCATCTCTGGGTCATTCTCATGCTCCTTCATCTGGGCTGTGGCCATCAGGACTGTGCGGATCCTCTTGGTCAAATCTTTCACGTCAGAGGCGAAGCTGGTGTGCTAGACAAGCGGAGAGGAGAAAGGACTCATGACTTGCACCCACTTTCTCCCCGACACACACATCCTAGGATGAGGCAGTCTTAGGGGTGAAAACGGGAAGTTACTCACCTTGATGAGCCGGTCACTGTTGGCACAGTTGTTGATGATGGACAAGGACTGCTGGAATCTGGTTCCTCCAATGCCAACCACGTCTGCAATCAGTTGGCTGACAGAAATGATGACCTTAGGGGCAGAAACACAAACAAATCAACTCTTCAGATGATGGTCAGGCTCAGCTTCGGGGTTCAGTTAGGATGTGCACAAAGCCTAGATGCGTGGGGTGGGGACCACACCAGTGTGGGGAGCAGTGGCTGAGATTCCTTTTTTTTTTTAAGCACTTTCAATTATCACTTAGAATATGATTGTTTTCCAAATGCGTTCTGCTCATAAATTAAAAGATGAATCAGAAAGAGCACAGAAGAACAAGAAGCAGATATGTCCACGCCACTTGGATTGCCACTTACCCACTGCACTCTGCAGTAAGGGGAGACCTTATTCTCTCCTCAGTGTTTGTTCTGAGCTTATGTGGAAGGTTCTGTGCACTTTTTTAACAGAACATGCAGGTGTTAAATATACTAATACAATAGGCAACCCGCCTTTTCTGAAGTCCATGGATAGCATGGCCTTGACTCAGGTGTCTGGGATCAAACATGGAGGCCACCCTTACTTCCTTTTCCTTCACAGGATGCAAGCACAACTGTGGAGAATGTCAACTGAATCCCCTCTTCTTCCTATCTCACCATCCCTCATCCACAATATCGTCCTCTCTGTCCTCGACTGGACAATGTTCTCTGTGTGGACCTTCTAAGATCTGCTCTTAAAACTGAAGTTCAGGTGGGTCTTCCAACTGTACAAAGATTTGGAGACATCACAGCACTTGTAACTTCTCACCTGCATTCTAAACATGAAGGGACTTCTCTAGTTTCCCAGATGGGTAATTCTCATGGTGCATCCATGACCCGGAACATGTCTGCTACCCTTCAACTTAGGCTCCATCCTCATCCTTCAGGTCCACAGAGAAGCCGTCCCTGCTCCCCAGAATCCCCAACCAGATCCTGGTGCCCTCAAGTTCTTCTGTGGGAACACTGGCCAACCATACTGTAAGGGCCGTGGGTTTGTCTGAGGCCTCCCTGAATGCACACTCCATGAGGGCCAGGAGAGGATCTGCTGTTCTGCTCATGGTTGTGGTCATTAATTCTAGCACATTAGGTCTGTGGACAATGACTATGATGTTAACAAAGGAACAAAAGCAGACGGAAAAGGCTCTCCTGTCACATGCACATAAAAAACACATCTGTGAGGACAGAGTTCTTCTATTATCTCAGCTGGTTCTCAGAGCAGAGAACTCTGGATGTTTTTACTGGACACACAAGAGAGGTACTCATGAACAGAAGACAGGAAAACCTACTTTGGGGTTTTTGTTTTTTTAAGGTATTTAATATTAAGTACCTTGAACCAACAGAAGATCAGTCAGTTCAATATTGATTCAATATCTAGATATCAAGCCAGTGATAAAACACACCCCAGGCCAGGGTCTTACAGTATGGAATATGAAACAATCACAACCAGTACATGTGACTTCCCAACATTCCACTTACAGCCTTTGGTAGCACTTATGAGGAGGTATGCTGGTCGATGTGACCCTCAAGGAGATAGGATTCCACTAGGTACCTGTGCCCTGACGGAGCCAGAGTACACACCTGTAAGTGTGTCCGGACAAAGGACTTCTTCCCCGTGTAGTCAAAGTTGTTCCTCATCAGGAAGTACAGCAGCTGGGAAGCGTCGGTCCGGATAGAGCCCAGTTTGGAGTTACAGCACTTGAGCACCTCGTAGCACAGGGAGGCACACATGTCTGCTCGCCCCTCATAGAACGTTGAGGGGAACTAGAACAGAACACAGACCAGCGAGGTCAGCACTCCCAGATGTCCTCAGCTCCAGGCAGAAGGCGAGAAACCTGGAACCATCAGTAAAACTGTGGCCTCAAAGTAACTTACCTTATAAATTAATGACCTTAAGGCAGTAAAGACATTTTTTAAAGCCATTTCTGACTGGTGTTTTTGAAGAAAACACAGGTAGACATCAAAAATTTTCTTCATGAGAGGATTATGTCCATGGTCAGCCAAGAGCTGGTTCTGAAAACATACATTGACATCACTGTTAGAGAGGTATGTCTAACATCTTGAAGATGTCACACAACGTATAGCCTCAAAGACTGTATCTTCTGAGCACAGAGATAAAAATTTCTGCTACAAGTAGCCCAAGGAAAGCACAGAATGCTCCTGTAGTTTAAGCAAGTCCATCAGAACATGGACCGCTTGGGGCAGGTATCCTAGAAAACTGCAGTATGGCTGACAGGCTCAGTGCTAACTGTGTTGACACACACGTATTTTAACGGCTGACTCTGGAGGTGATATTTGGGGGTGTCTTACTTCTAACATGGGGTGCCATTTCAGGTGTCAGTGTACTGATGGGCGGGGACCATGGGTAAGGACCATGAATCCTGTCCTCCCAAAGTGACGGCCTTCCCCAGCCTGGCGTCCTGGGCATTGAGTTTTCCTATAATCAGACAGTTTGGAGGGACGGCATGCATAGGTTTTGGTCGGGCACCACACAGGTAAACTGAGCCTGACAGTCTCGTTTGTGAGTCAGCAACTCTAAAACTACCTGGTGTTCTGACTGTAACAAACTGAGGTCAGAAATCCCAGAATGGAGAAAGGAGGTAGGTACAAAACCAGCCACAGTTATTAGTGGCCAGGAGAGGGAGGGATGCCCATGATGCTCTTGGGCTGTAAGTAGCCTTCCTGCCTGTGTGCCTGCTCTGCACAGGTCCTTCCTCCAAAGTCTCCTGCCTCTTCACAGGGCGGGGTCCAGTCAGAGAGCAAGGAGACACGTTGCCACTGCTGCTCGGGACTAAAGGATTTGTGCTCAACACAAACACAATGCACATGGCTGAACATATTCACACTCAGAACCTTCACTGCCTAGACTTCCACACTAAAATTATACAGAGAGAGAGAGATTCCAAGATCTCTCTGTGGTTCTAGCAGAGCGTGCTTCTCCAGCCGTGGGGTTTGGACCTCACACTTGGAGCTTCTGATTTATCATGTTAGGGCCTGGGCCAGAGAACTGACATTTCTGTGGTAGCCACAGGAGGAGGGCTCCATGAAAGCATTGCTCCTACGGATGCATTTGTTGAGTGTGGGTATTCCTCTGTGTCTCAACTGAGGTCCAGGTAACATGCTTAATGGGGGACAGGGGGAGCATGGCACCCAAGGAGAGAACACTATAGAAACATGTGACATGATATTGGGGGGGAGATCATTATTTTTAGTGTCACTAGTAAAGCAAAAGCAATTCTTTTAAGCTAGTCTCATGTAGCCCAGGCTGGCCTCGCCCTCTATGTAGACAAGGATGACCTTGAACTTGTGATCCTCCATCTCTATCTGTCAGGTGATAGGATCACATGCACACACTGCCCCATCTGGATTGGGATACTGGCGATCAAACCTAGAGCCTCATGCATTCTAGGCAAATACTGTAACAATCGAGCTATACCCTCAGTCCAAGAAGTGTGTTTCACAATAAGTAGAGAAAACACAACGGAGCATGAACCTGGATACTGTTCCCTAATACCCTGGTAACTAAACATATGGCTCCAGTACTCATAGATATTAACACCAACTCAATGTCTGTTTCTATATGAGAAATAGAAAGGACCGTTGACCGGAAGTGTTAGGCTCCTAACAAGACAGAACATGGTGCAATGGTATATATGTATAAATATATCACAATTAAACCCATCATGTTGTATAAAAAATGTTTTTTAAACTGGGTTTGTACCTCTCCCTCCTACAAAAAAACACAGGGAGACTTGCAGAACCTGCACCAGTGACTTAATTATTATTTGCTATATTTAAGAACAAGACCAAAACTCTTTCATTTCTTTTCTATGACATGTTTTCACCATTTAATTTAGTAATAAGTGAATAATTTGAAAAGATGAGTTTATGCTTAACTCACCTCTCTCTTTAAATATCTAATTGAAGAAATTTGGCTTTGCTTAAGATACTCAGAGCAGAAACGTCTGGTTAGGTTCCTACATTTATTATATGGAGAGCTTAGGATAAACACTTTCTTCTAGCCAAGACAGCTGCCTCCAGGGACAGCCTCTGGCATTTCCAACCTCACAGCACCTGTGGGCCGCTTAAGCTTTATTCTATATAAGAATGGGAACTGCAGTCACTCACTACGAGAAAGCTTTTAAGGGAGCCTAGAGATTAGCAGTCTCCTTATAGGAGCAAAAGCAGCTGAAGTGAAAACACACCAGGGATGTGTGTTGGTTGAGCTTTATAAGCAGAATGGACTTAGCAGGTAAAAACTCTGACCTTGAACAGTGTGTGTCTAATACAAACCTTAAAAGCCAGTGTGAACAGAGAGAGCGTGTCCAGGGTGGTGAGGCAAACCTCGGTAGCAATGTTGGCTTCGAGAAGTGACTGGTGAAGGACATCTGCCTCTGAGTGGCCATAGCCTGTGTGAATCGACACAGCATTACTGTCTGGGGGTTCAGGCAACAGGTCTGGTGGGATACGACAGTGACAGTCAACTTTGGATTATTTACAGAAGGTCCTTTTCTCAGGGCCCATCTCCCTCTTTGCTTTTGTAGGGAGTTGGCATTAACAATGTTTTCATTCAATGATGCCTCTTTTCCAACTCTGGAGGCTCAGTGACAGCAGCAGCCATTTACAGTGTGCTCGCTCGGTGTCAGCTGAGTCTGGGAATGCCATCATGATATTATCTTGTTACTCAGCAGCCCTGGGAAGTATGCACCTTACTCAGCAGCCCTGGGAAGTATGCACCTTGTTAAATACCTTTTGCAGACAAGGAAAGAGGTACAGGTAAGCTACAGGGCTTGACCAAGATCATCAGGTGGTAAGGTGGTAGTGCCAGCACATCCACCAAAACCATTGGCAGTCCACCAGCTGCACGACTGAGCTGTCACATGGCAGGGGTGCTGACAACATCCCAAGCACCCCATGGTGAAAGGAACCTGAGATGGAGCTAATGGTTGGCCACTCAGCTGACTTGTTAGGCAAGTCAGCTGACCCCTTTACACTTCGGCATCTGTAGAACAGGGACAAAGTATCCACACTTCAAAGGGCTGTAGTGAGGATAAATTCATCAGTATTGTGAGGTTCACAGAAATGTGCCCAGGACAAAGTGAGTGACATAAAACATTAAGTCAGTAGCACCAAGGCCTGCATTTAGTAGAATCATGAGTGATAATCAAGAGTTGACTGTACTGTAAATAGTCTTCTATTTGCTTTAATAAAAAGCATAAAAGCCAATATATTGGAAAGAAATGCTGATGGAAAGGAAAGGACCAGAAAGACCTGTCAGGTAAATTTAGCTTCATCATATACAATTTAAACATAAACTGCAATCTTCAACAGTGGCTGCAAAATCAATTTAGTAATGATATAAATGCAGTTTGGCATACAATTTGAGATATTAAACTATGAAATGGAATGCATTAGCAGAACCACATGGAAAGGATGTAAAGATGTTACCATGGTGTCTAGTTTATCCAGAAAGATGGCAATACAACAGGACATAATGTAATGACTTTCTCCAAGGAGTGATAGAGAAAGCAACATTTACTAATTGGTCTTTTTTTTTTTAATACTCCAAAGAGGAGACATTAGTTCAGAGATCAGAAAAATATAGAAAACTAATAGAATTTCCTTGAGATTATTAATGGGAACCGCCTTCTACCTCACCCCACCCCCATCCTGAAGCTACACTCCAAATTCCTTTTTGGGTCACTACATCAGAGGACTGATATAGTCGAATAAGAGGAAAAGAGAATAGCTGGAGCTTGTTCTGACTGAAGAAAATGTGAGAATTACAGTTCTGCAAATGCTAGAGAGGAGCTTTTAAAGCCACGGAAGTGCTTTGAGACTGCCATGCAAACACTACCAAGTGTATTCATTCAACTCTGCTTTTCAACAGGTAGTTCTGAGCTTTTATGTCTGTGGTTCTCTGTTCTCCTGCGCCAGGGCTATCTCCATCTTCATGAGGATATAGAATGTATTTGACACCATGTTAATTCCAATCCTTTTTTTTTTGTTTGTCCATTTTTAAAGATTTATTTATTTACTATGCATACAGTGTTCTGCCTGCATGTATGCCTGCACTCCAGAAGAGGGCATCAGATCTCACTACAGATGGTGTGAGCCACCGTGTGGTTGCTGGGAATTGAACTCAGGACCTCTGGAAGAGCAGCCAGTGCTCTTAACCACTGAGCCATCTCTCCAGCCCTTGTTGGTCTGTTTTTGAACAAGCAGTTGTCTAGAGAAAAGAAAGATGGCTATTTGGGGTTACTATGCCACTGCACTGCCTTTACATAAACCAAGGCATTCCTTTAGGGGGTGTGTGGTGTGGGGTGGGATAAGATACAGGGACAGTGAAAGAAGGATTGACGAATATTGTTAGAGATACAAACTGTGGAAAGAGGGGACAAAACCCAAAACATCACACCTGTGATCAGGCCAGCCAAAACATTCCCACAGGCCTCAGGGACCTTTAAGGAAGTTGCTGTCCACTCCCAGGGAGTTGTGGTCTGGGCTAAGAGTTTGAAAAGAATGTGGTTTAGTGGTGACCTTATTTCTTTTTCTTTATAGAATTCCCACTTTCTTTCTGCAAAACATTCAGACTAAGTGCATGCAGGTAGCCATCATAAATGAGATGGCCTCCTACTGAGCAATCCCTATAGCATTGACCTGACCAAGACCTGGAAACAGAATCAGAATTTAACATGGGTTGTTTTAAAAACATAGAACCAATGTGCCAGGCTACTTAAGTGACAGAATTATGTACACATGTACAGAAACATGGCAATGACAAGAGAGCCATGATACCATCTATCAATCTCTTGGGGTCAGCAAGAATGGGGGTGTGGAGATGGGTACTGGGGTGGGTCCATATATGAGAACAGTATAATGATATACAGGTATGAAAATTTCATAATGAAATCTATTTATTCTTTACATTAATAAAAAATTAATTAACAGTTACAAAAATGAAACAAAACCCAAAGAAAAGGGATTAAGCCAGATTTGTGGAGAATGAGTCTGTCTGGGTCACATGGAAACCTGTCCTCTCAGCTTGTCACACGGCCTTAACTCAGCAGAGTTCTTAAACCAGTGTTCATCCTTTTAAAATCCCTAACACTAAATGGCAGCTCAGACTGTCCTCAGTCACAGACACCTGAGATAGAACATCTCGGGAAGATGCTATCAACAGTCACACTAGAGAACACAGGAGAAAGAAGCCATTAGTAAGTCCCAGAGTGGTCTTCAGAGACCAAGATTTCCTAACTGAAGGCTGAGGTGAGAGGTACGGCTCACACAAGCTCTCCATCTCAGGTCTTTCTGTCTCACTGGCCTGGGGCCCACCAAACATGCCAGGCTGGCTAATCCGTAAGCCCTAGGGAGTCACCTATCCTCGACAAGAGTGCCACCACCACCATACACGGCTGTTTTTGTTCTGTTGTGGGGTCTAGGGATCAAACTCAGATCCCCATGCTTGCCAGCGAGACTTTACTAGGCTATGTCCCAGACCAAAGCTCAGCCGAGTGTGTTGTAATTACTACTGCTTCCATTAGGAGGCAGTAGCACACAGCAACACAGTGTCGATTCCCTCCACCCTTGCTCAGCCTACAGGAGCAAAAGGACTTCGCCACAGGGGTGATATCTTTGGGTGGCATGTTGTGGGCTGTTTGGGAAGTCCTTAGCATTCACAGCTCAAACTTAGAAAAGTTTCAAACCACTGTCACGCCTATGATAAGACTTGTTTTTAATTTTAAAATTGTGTATTTGTGTGTGGTGTGAGCATGCATGGAGGCAGAGGTAAACATTGCGTGTCTTCCTCCACTGCTTTACGTTTTATTAAGAAAAATTAAAACTACGTTTCTTTACTTGAAGATAACATGGGTGTGCATGTTTGGAGGGGAGAGGGCCATTTGCAGAAGTAAGCTCTCTCTTTTCATCACGTGGGCCCTGGAGATCAAACTCCAGTGGCCAGGTTTAGCAGCAAGAGCCTTTAGCGGCTGAGCAATCTCACCGCCCATCTCCAACTTATTTCTTCAGGCAGGGCCTCTACTGAACCTGGAGCTTGCTGTATTGGCTAGAATGGCTGGCCAGTGAGCCCTCAGGATCCTCCTGCCTCCATACACCCAGGGCTGGGGTTACCAATGCACACCAGCTTTTATGCGGATACTGGGAATCTCAACCTGGGTCTCCATGTTTATATAGCAAGTACTTCTCCAACAGAGCCACGGCCCAGCACAGAGCTGTGGAGGCCTACGAAGGTTCCCAGTGAGATCTGAACTTTACCCAGCAGGGCTGCATTAGAGGATGGCTTGACCACATGCGTGGTTACCAGGTGTTTGGAAGGGTGTGCACTTGGCTGTGCTAGGGGGAGGTCTTTGCTCCACCCGTTGGCATTCTTTTAAAAAGGCCTTTAGAAGAGACAGAAGGGGCCAGTGGATAAGGATCCAGGCCCTCCAGAGCTATTCTGTGTTTCTATCTGTCTCTCTCCCCTCTATCCTTCTATCTAAATATTTCTCACTTCTCCTTCCTCAAGAGTACCCTGGGTTAAAAGTGGGAGCAGGTCTCCCACACAAAGCAAGACTTGTTTTAAAACCTCAAAGTATTTTGAACACTCAGAGGCCAAAAATGAGCATACCTCCATGTCATTTGTTAGGTTTAAATTTAATTAACCCAACTGTAATTTACAAATTTCCCTTGCCTGATAGCTCCACTAACCCCACTGACTCCATCTGTAACTTCACCAGAGTAGTTGGGGCAGGAGCCCCGGAGCCACATCCGCCTTCTGACGGTCAGGACGTGTGAGCAGTCAGACCTGCAGCCTCTAGGGCTGTGTTTCCATTTCTATGGTTGCCTGTCCTCTATGGAGCCAAATTCTGTATTTTTATTTTGACTTCCCCCCTTTCTGGATCACAATACAAATCCAGAAAAACAGTAAGTCTGGGGTTATAAAACAAACACGGAATGACAAGGACTCTCTTGCTGAAAGGATTCCTCAGATGGGGACCTACCATCTCAGATATGTTAACTGATCACATATGGCTTTAGGAGGTGCCAATGTATTTTATGTAAAAAACATAAACATGATCAACAGTCAGCTATTCGCTCCTCCCATTTAATCACCAAGAAGATTTTCGTCACAGATGAGCAAGGGTATAGAATAAAGAATAATGTTCTATGGCAAAATGATATCATTTGCCAGCTCTCCATGATTCACATAAGAAAACAGACATGTTCAGAGTAATCTGTGGTCAAATCCATGAGGTACAAGCTCACATTAATCACGGCATGGGCTTTCTCTTCTTTGAGGAAAACTACGGAATAAAGGCTATCTGAATCTGAAAACAGCATTAAGTATACAGCCTCAAACTGTGAAGGCACCTGAAGACCATGGGACACATGTTCATGTCCTTTCTAAGGACTTCAAAACGGCTAACGTCAAGCAGGAATTGCACCTTTCATTCTTAACTCTGAGTCAATTCAACTGCAATAAACATTAATTACTGATAGACTGCCATCTCAGATGAGCTATTAAGTTACACCATTTTCAGAAATGCTAGTGTTCCATAGGCAGCATACATGGTGGATTTTCCCACATCCTTCTCTCTGGAGAGTCAGGGAAGAGCACAGGCAGCCGGTCTACAGAAGACCGGCTTGTCACAGGCCTCTGCCGCCCCCTGCTGTCCAAACTGACATCTGACAAAAAGGGAAGAAACAGCCACTGAAAAATCTTCTTCACTTTAGCCTCTGTATGTCCCTGGCAGGCTGCCCACTTATGGACTCTACATCATATTGGCTGGATTAACAGAAGATGCTGTATTTACTGCTACATAAGTTTTTTTTTTTAAATTTTTTGCAAAAGGACACCCATGTCTCCAAGCTTCCCCAGAATACCTAGGTAGAGATGAGCAGGTATGTATGCATACATGTAAGCCTTATACATTGTACATATAACACAGTAGACATTCATTCTTTTTGCAGGTTTTTGACCAAGTTCCATGTGGAGCTGAAATAGGTGTTGGTGGGAAAGGCTAACGCCACCTAATCTGAACTAAAGCTCGAGAGAAAGACTGAGTCCTGGAAGATACGATGAAGAGAAACTCAGCAAACAGGAGAAACAATTCAGGAAGAGGACTGTGGAGACACAAGTGGAATCGAAGAACACTACTTCCTGGCAAAGCAGGAAAACATGTGACTGAGGACAGTGTGACAGGAAGACAGGGATGCCAGCTTCAACGTGGGCTGCAGGGAGAGAAAGCAGCTGCAACGGCATGCTGATTTTGCAGCAGCCCAGCCCACTGTCTCTGTCCTGCACCTCAAGCTCCTGCTGCTGCATCCATCTGCAGGAAGAGGCGGCCTCCTCGATGCTCTGTCACCGTTCTTCATCTGACAATGACTATCTCTAGAGACGGGGCCTTCGTTCACTTGCGCAAAAATCCTCCAACGTTTCTGCATTTATTTCAGCAGAGAGTAAATTACTGTTACATCAATAATCTGGGAAAAGTGAACTCCAACAGTCCAGCATGTCACAGGGGACTGCATTTCTACCGCAAAACAGGAAAAGTAAAAAATAACAAAGCTCCTGGCTTTCATTGCTTTAACTCCTTGTTCATCACACCCAATAGACAAAGGGTTGAAAAATGCAGTTGTTACAGCCTCAAATGTATCATCAATGTGCATCCTACTGCTACGTGTAAGAGCACAGACCCAGAATTTGGGGGCTCTCGGTCCAGTGAGTGGCGGACTGACATGGCACCGGTCTAAGTGAAGCCTGGACCCCCAGGGTGAGACTGTTAGGGTTTTAACTTTGTTGGTGGAAGTGTGGGAAGCTGCTGCATTGGTTTGTTGCTTTGCTTTGTGTGCTTTAAAAAAAAAAAGTATGTGTATGGATGTCTTTGTCTGCATATATGTCTGTGTACCACATGCTAGGCCAGAAGTCCCTGGGACTGGAGTTACAGATGGTTTTGAGCTACCATGTGGGCACTGGGAATCGAACCCAGGTCCTCTGGAGGAACAGACAATGCTCTCAACCACTGAGCCATCTCTCTAGTCCAAATTTTGTATGTTTTTTTGACACAGGATTATCACCATGTAACTTTGGCTGGCCTCAAATTCGATATATAGAGTAGGCTAGCCTTGAGCTCACAGAGAGCCATCCACCTGCTTCTGCCTCCTGAGTGCTGGTATTAAAGGTGAGTGCCACCACACCTGAGAAGCACTGTATTTTGATTCCTCACTTCATGTTACCTTTCTTGGAACTATTTCCAATACAAGGTGGTGGGAATATTGGTCTTTATGCTGAGCCTGCATGAAGAAAAAGGTATGACAACCACAGCGGATGGAATTATTGTGATTAGGGATGATGGGAAGATATTAATAACCATGTATTAAAGACAGTGCTGGGAATGAGAGCACGTGGTTTCCTAGAACAGGAACTAGCTATGTCATGCTCGAGAGAAGGAACGGTCTTGAGAAAACAACAGGCATAGAGGAGGGACTCCATAGATGGTCACATGAATTTCTCATGTGCTGCGTGGCTGGTAAGGTTTTCTGCTTTGAGAAACCCTTAGGTAGATTAAAACACTGAAACACCTAGAAGCAGCACATGAAGCTGTTTGGGCGACTGACAGAAGTAAATTTAAAAGATGGTCCCAGGAACTAGTAGAATGTCTACTGTGAAGTTAGGAAAGCCCAGTTAGGAAGGCAAGATGAAGGAAAAGGTCTCGGTTGCAAGGGAAGCGGCCTGGAAGGCAGACCCCAACCTGATTAAGTCTTACCATTGTCTACAGAAATCCCAAGCACACTTGATATCTTTCTCACACTGAAAACACAGAAAAAGTCACTTTGTTACTGGATGCTTTTCCACACCCTTGCAGACTGACTCACGGGCTTAACATTCATTTGCAGGCGGAATGTCAGAATGTGGGTGCTCAACCAATTACACACACCGGGCAGGAGAGGCAAATGGCTATGACCCAGATGTGCCAGGGGAGGCGGGGATAAAATCAAATGCATGCAGTAAATTTAAAATACAGGACGATGTCTGGCCATCACATCTGCTGCATTTTGTCTGGAGTTAGGCAAAGTGTCTAAGCATTTTCAGATGGTGCCGTAGTTGATTGGGTTCCACATTCTGTCACCCCCCACTGCTCAGGACTCTCCTCCAAGGAAGGGAACTCTTCTTCCTAATTGTTTTGCTCTGGAAGAAAAATCAAGTTGGTGATGTGGTACGGTGTGGCCGGGGCTGTCCCCTCTGAGACTGCACAGAGATGGCTGGCTGTTATGATGGTATGGCATGGGACTTACTGTGGTTAAAAGTGACAGAGTTATCCAGGCTGCCCAGCTGCTGCAATCTGGCATGCATCATTCCTGTTCTGTTACGGGAAACAGGCAATGTCTGAGACTTTCGATCATGACCTATGGGTCCCAACCCCTCCTGGTTCCTGTAACATGAGTGAAATGGGATAGAAGCAAACGTTAGATGTGTTACAACAAGCGAGACAGAGCATTAGTCAAGCTGAGACACGGCACAGGAGCAGCTGGGCTACACGAAGCCGAGTGGCCAGGGACACAGACAGCCGGCAGCTCCGACAGTGCACAGCAAAGCACTCCGAAGAAGCAAACTCAAGCCAAGGCACTGAGCCTTTGTCACTCTGAGAAAGGACGGTGGAGATGTGACTTTCCCAACAAAGAGCATTGCTCCAGTGTGGGGATAACAGTCAGCATCTGACAACCAAGAGAACATTGCAAACCTCTCGGAATTGTATGTGGCATGAGCAAAACTTTATTCTAATCAAACAATGCACCAGAAGAAGCAGAGGGCACATGCGATGGTAGGGGTTACATGAGTCAGTTGAACACCTGTATTCTTACCCAAGCAGGAGGAAGTGCCACACACTGGGTTAAACTTGTCAAGCAGCCGAGTAGAGAAAACAGACATGTGTCTGGGTTAGCAATCAGACAGCTCACTTCCCTACTGTGTACCATCACCAGAGCAGACGGAACCAGATTCTGACACCTGTCCCCCGTCCCAGACCAACCGTGCCCCTGACAGTGTTACTGTGTGTACAACAGGGACATGCATGGACTTCCATTAACAGCATGCTGCTGGGTCCCTTCCCGGTGACAAGGAGAAGGCCCAGTGTTCACACAGCCACACCACTGTGGACGGCAAACACTGACAACATTCATGTCATGGTTCGAGATCGTGGTCACATGCAGCAGAGACCATGACAATGTCTGTATAAAGCGGGGCGTTATCTTTCCACAGTGCAAGGAACGACATAAACCCCGCCTCGACTCCCGCCTCCCCGGTCCATCCACGCTTAATTAATTAGTCCATATTCTATGCAAATATATACAGGGGCTTACCAAGTGACAGATTTTCCTCCAAAAGCTAAATTTATATCCACTATGGGGAGGGAGAAGAAAGAACCACTTTACAAATTCTTCTGAAATATTTTGTCAGGAAGGAACCAGCAGCTTCCACAGTCACTGGTTTAGGCTCAGGCATGTTATTCTACTTGTCAGGACACTGTCCAGACGCCTTACAGTGGTGTAACTGGCAGAGATCGCCAAGAAGGTGTGACAGCTGCCAAGCACGGAGCTTTTGGCAGTGAGCAGATGCCGTCTGCCCATCCTCACAGGGCAGTGCAGGAGCCAGGAAGTCAAGGCATACTGACTGACATACAGCACCCTGGATATACTTGCATTTTGTACTCAAAAACAAACATAAAATTACAGTAGTGAGAAAAACAGAAGTTAAGGCTAGGAAACTTTAAAACTACCACATTTCAATTAAAACAGAATATTAATGAGAGGAAAGTGCAAAACGACCTCACTAAATTTATTTCTTCTTAAAAGCTTTCATTTCTTAACATAAAACATAATAATCCTGAAAAGTTCTCAGATATCTCCAGAAGGGACAGTACCGGCATAAAAAGCCAACCACACTCAAACACAGTGTCTATTAATTAGTGTCAGTTCTGTTTCACTGCTATAAACCATAAGAAAAACAAATCTCAATTAAAACTAGACTTGGCAGACTTTCTTAAAACAAATGTAGTTTGCTATAATCAAACTGTTAAAAAACAACAGGATGATGCTTTGAACGACCCCACCCCACCACCTACACAGAAAGACACACAGCAGGTACACAGGGTGGCAACAGGGCAGGAGAAGGGCCTAGTAACGACAAGCTGTGCTGGGAGGAAATGCCCCCAGAAGGGCTGTCGGCCATACATCTGTGAGGAACCTCTAGCACTCCTGAGATGGGAGAGAGTAGGCAGGATAGGCCAGTGGGGACACAGGATACTCAGCAGAGTTCAGATGAGACAAGAACACAGGGCACTCACTGAGTGGTCAGAACAAAGGAAAGGCTCCATTTTAAAGGCCAGTGACACAGGATGAAAACATCCTCTTTATGGTGAACAAGAAAAAGGACATTGTGTCTTCTTGGTTGGGAGCAGGGACAATGTTAAAGCCAGACAGGACAAGAACTGACTGAAGAAGCAGAGAACACTCGACAGGAAGTATGGAGAAGAGAAAGAGAAGGAGGTGAAAGCGTGTTAGGATCTGGGGGGAACTTAGAGACAGTACCCTAAAGATGATCTCCTGGGAGGGGAACGAGACCAAACCAGACAAGAGGAATGCAGGAATGCTGACAGAGACTTCTGGACGATTCCATGGTAGCAACCTAAGGTAGTTGGCTGCTTGTGTGAAGCCCACCTGCCAACCACCACAGACGACCATTCTCACACAGCCTCACAGAACAGGACACTACATTTCCCAGGTCGCCCCACAGTACCTGGCTATGTAGCGCTTCCCCATGTACTGGAACTGGTGCAGGCAGACTCTGCGGACAAGATAACCATTAGAGAAGGTGCAGTTAAAACCGTGCCCAGTCCTCTGGTTAAGTCCTAACAACAACAAAAGTATACTGGTGACTAACTTAGCCCTCAACCCTTGGCTTTCAGGACTTTTCTGTAAGGTCCTCCACCCAGAGAAAAGCATTTGCACATCAGGGGAGGCGCACATACACGTGCAGCCATCAGAACCGAGGTCATGGGTAGAGTAGAACAGAATAAAGGTTTTCATCCACCCCTTCAGGGCTGGCAGACTTGCTCCACGGCAGTGTGCCTTGGAGTGTGTTGGAGACCTTCCATGTCACAGTGTTACCGCTTCTTCCTCGTTGGGGTCCATACAAGGAGCTCTCTCTTTGGGCTCAAGCATATGGAACGGCCCCTTACAGGCATCAAGAGCCACAACACTGAACCTTTAAAAACCATGCCTTTTTTTTTTTTTTTTCCAGAGCTGAGGACCAAACCCAGGGCCTTGTGCTTGCTAGGCAAGCGCTCTACCACTGAGCTAAATCCCCAACCCCTAAAAACCATGCCTTTTAATAAGAGGTAACTAATATAACGAGTTCTCCGGGTTCAGGCATGACAATTTCCCCACTGAAGTCAGCCATGGGACTGGCCACTCCTGTCAGCAGGACAGGACCCTGGCCTCCCCTCACAGTTCTAATACACACAAAGCCCAGAGAACAAGGGTCCCACGTGAGTTTCTTTAAACACATTCTGTACCAAACTAACCAACACAAAGCTGCTTAAGTCACCATGTATCAAGTACAAACTGAATAATCATAAAGAACTGAAATTTCTCTTTCTTTTACTGCGGTATAGTGTGTTTGACCGAGTGGTGCTGTCTGAGATGCTATTATAGGCTGATAAACCCAAAGTGTAAATTTTCAAAAGCAGCCCACATTCTGAGTTTGAAAAATTATCTGCCCTTAGCAGTTTTAGATAAAGTGCTATGGATCTGTGTTTCTAAAAATAAAGAGCTTAAATGAAATCAGAAACTCATCCCGAGTAGATAAGACAGGTTCTAGATTTAACATAAAAACAAAACAAAACAAAACAGTAGCCACCAATGCTGTGAAAACATTTTGTACAATTTTATCTAAGTGGCTTAAGCACAGAGGCTTCTCAGCAACCACAAGTAATTATTTATATATCTTAAGGCGGGCCCTTGTTGACTGACTCACGAAGGAAACTATGTGCCATGCACTACATCCTGCCCGCGGACACATTTCCCTCACACCTCCCAGCTGGAAAGATAAGAGGGGACAGGTAAAGAAAACCACTCACTCAGATATTGTAAAGAAGTCCATCAGCTCAGCGGTTGAAGCCTTGTTCCAGTATGTAAACAGCGCATCTAAAATAAGCATTTATTTGGTCAGAATCACAATATACTATATATATATATATATACACAATATACACTATATGTATGTATGTATGTATCGGATAATCACTTATGAGATTGGGGATAGACTCCAGAGCCCAAGTCTCCATCGCTGCCTATTTTATATTTTACCAAAAGGCAAACCACACTGGTGGGCTCTCCTGGATAATACACACAGCAGGCTTATTCAACATTTGAACTCCTGAACTTTAATAATAAGTTACCTAGTGCTATATTATAGTACAAGCCCATCCATCTAACTTGTACATAATGTGCTCTTAAACAGACTAGAAAATCTGAAGACCGTAAGAGGCCACAATAGTCCACGGCCAGCCTCTCCATTTCCTTCTATAGAACCCTTTCCTCCTCTTCATGGGACCTGTTGAAAATGAAAACATACGCTGTTTTGTTTTTAAAGTTATTTTAGATTTATTTTTAATTATATGGTTTATGTGTGTCTGTGTTGGGTATGTGCACATGAGTGCAGGTGCCTCTGGAGGCCAGATAGCATCTCATGCCTGGAGCTGCAGTTACAGGCTGTTGTGAGCTGTCCAATGTAGGTGCTGGGAACTGAACTCGGGTCCTCTGCAGGAACAGCACCTGCTCTTAACAGCTGAGCCATCTCTCTGGCCCCTGCCTTTGAGTTTTAAAAGAACAATACAAACTGGTTCTACTCAGATGTTTCCAAGCTGCAGAGTATCCTCTATGGGCTACCGTGATGGAATTAACCAGTTTCTATTGATGGACATTACGGTATGGATGTTTTTCTTTCTAAGCCTATTCTAGTATAAGCATCCTTTGCTGAACACCCTGTCCCATGGGGTTTTCACATGTACGACCAGTTACATCTATAGGAGAAATTCTTGAAATTGATACAGGATAATCAATGCCTAACACACTGAAATCTGTGTGAACCCTCTTGACTGGGCACGGTACAAGAGTACTCTCATCTGATATGTCTTACATGACGCTGAAAACCAGGAAAATGACTCAGTCCTTGGAGGCTGAGATGAGCACAGAGACCAATGCAATGGCTGTAAGTCTGTATTCTACATTCACGAGGGGCAGGACAGGAAGGGAAGACAGGGATATGTGGCAAGAAGCTGTGCCAGGCCGTGCCAGGTGCTGTCCCAATTTCACAGGAATGCTGTCATCCAGTCCTCACTCTGATCCCACATGGACGACTTAAGTTCTCACTCACAGATGTACCATCAGAGGCTCAGGGAAGCTAAGTACATCTCCCATTTACCTACCTAAAGAATCATGGCTGAAGTGGTCACAATTCTAGGCCAGGTTTGATGCATTTGACTAACATTAAGGGTGTGAGCTTCCACTTGGGGGGTTCTGATCTCAGACAGACAAACTGGTGAGTTGAGGCTAGTCACCTCAGGAAGGTGAGCCCTGAGGAGCCTCACAGTGGCCCAGCATGCATCTGTGGCCACCACTAGCATTCACTAGACAGAACAGCCAGTGGCCAGCAGTATTTCTGACAGTCCTGCTCTGGATTCAGGCTACTCAAGAGTGAAGGAGTAGGAAACACAGGGCACATGGACTCACCGAAGTGGAAAAGGAAAGGGCAAGAGCGGCTACAGCGCAGTAAGACTGGCATCATCGTCTGGTAAACTATCTTCTGGGGCCTTGTCTCTACTCCACACATACAAATCCAGACCACACAGATTTCTAGGGTTGACTGAAAACTTTTAATGCTACCCTTTAAAGAAAATATGGAGAGTATTTTTTATGACCCTGGATTTCTAGAATGGGACATATCTGGAAGCCCCGGTTTCAATCTTTATCACGGCATAAACTGGAAACCAGGTGTGGTAGCCTGAGAATCAGAAGTTCAAAGTCACTTTTAGCTACAAAAGTCCAGCTTGGGCCATGTGAAACACTAGATTAAACCCCAAATGCCCCATTTCCACGTTAGAATTTGTTTTCTAGAAAAGTAACTGATTTTCTACTTCAAGACTTCTATTTCTACTGCATTTAGCAAATTAACACACATTAAAAAATGAAGATGAAATTCTCTTAAATATTTGAAACGTTTTCAACTAAATGCCACCTGAAATGATTCACTGAAACCAGGAGAGCAGCAGCTGTCCTCACTGCACTCACCGTCAGACATGCTTTTCAGCACATACAGGAAGCACATGAGCAGACTCTTAATCTCGGACTGGTCCAGTTTGTCACAGCGAACCACAGAATTTCCCAGCATGCCACTCTGCTGATGCTGAAAGAGGATGCAGGTAAGTTCTCTACTTGGTGATGCACGCATCTCCCTCTGAAGAAAAAGGTTCTTTAGCTTTGAGGCAGAGCATACAAACTGCAAAGAACTGGTAACCCACAGGCACAACTTCACAAAGACACCTCTCACCCAGGTGTAACACACACTGCTGCTGCCTCCAGCTGTAAGGGACAAGCCCGAAGGCACAAACCTTTTACCCCGAGGAACAGTTTTCATTATGCCGAGGGGGAAAAAGATCTTCTGAAATGCCAAGTAAAATTTCATGCAAAAAACCAAACGCACGTCCACGAGGATCCACTCTGGGAGGGAGGACTCCGAAGGCACCACGTAACCCTCACCTCAGAACAGCAAGGTGAGCCTGAGGAGTGGCGGCTACACACCAGCCCAGAAGCCTGCCGCTGAGGCCTGTCATTCAGGGCACAGCATGGTGTGCTGTGGGAGTGGATGGAGAAACACATGACAGACACCCAAAAGGACACACAGGGACACACAGCACTGCCGACCACACTAAACGTGTGAGGCTGCTCCTCAGTCAGCTTATTGATAAAGCAGTATCAGAAAGCTGGGGGCTGAGGATGAGGCCAGTTTTACCACTAGGAAGCAGCAGGCTCAGGTTCACATCGAAACAACTGAGGAAGAATCTTAGCTCCTGTTTAAGGGCACAGAAGACTAAAAACAACCCTTCAGGCTGTATTTCAAATTTAAATCAAGATTTTTGTTTTTTTACTAAGTACCAAATGAAAAAAAAAAATCAATGAAAAAAAAATCAACGAAAAAAGATTTTTTTTTTCAAGGTGTTGGTGGTCAATTGAGGGAAAAAAATATATTATATATATATATATATATATATATATTATATATACATATACAATGGGCAGGTTCAACTAACAAGATGTGTGATCGTTTTTTATGTAAGGAAGAAACACAGCTGTCATTAGTGGTAAAAGTGTAGGGTGTCATCGAGCCCTGAACCGTGTAGAGAGCTGACAAGGGAACTCAGTACTTCTTGCAGGGAGAAGATGGGTGCAGCATGCAAAGTCTCCTCTGGCAAGGGTGGAATTGTCAGAAGGGAAAAGTCCACGGTGACCCGGTTTTTCCTGGCTGGCTGGTAGCTCTCCTCCTCTCCAGCACTGGGCACAACACAAGCAGAGTGCCTCCGGAGCAGCTTGTCCCTCTACACATGAAGGCATGTTGGGGTCAAGGGAAAAGTTCAACACATCACGACAAGCCCAGACTGAGACGGCCATGTCTCCACACATGTGTGTTTAAAGATAACCGTGGCAACGCCCATCACAGAATCTGTGACAAGGTCACAAACCTGATGCTGAGGTTGAGGAAGGATGTCCTGGGAACGAGGAACACATCCCCAAATGCCTGTTTATTGGCAGAAGCTTTCTTATAACTTGAAGTAACTTAGGGATACAGAGCCCCAAGAAATACCAAGGTTCTACCAGGTTCCCGGTTAATATCAACTTTTATCTTTTCCTACAAGGTTCTAGGAAGGCAGAGGCTGCAGTAATGTGAACAGGAAAGATTTGGTGGAATGAAGAGAGTGTGTGTTAGGAGTGGGTACAGTGTAACTAGAGTGTTAGGAGTGGGTACAGTGTAACTAGAGTGTTAGGAGTGGGTACAGTGTAACTAGAGTGTTAGGAGTGGGTACAGTGTAACTAGAGTGTTAGGAGTGGGTACAGTGTAACTAGAGTGTTAGGAGTGGGCACAGTGTAACTAGAGTGTTAGGAGTGGGCACAGTGTAACTAGAGTGTTAGGAGTGGGTACAGTGTAACTAGAGTGTTAGGAGTGGGCACAGTGTAATTAGAGTGTTAGGAGTGGACACAGTGTAACTAGAGTGTTAGGAGTGGGCACAGTGTAACTAGAGTGTTAGGAGTGGGCACAGTGTAACTAGAGTGTTAGGAGTGGGTACAGTGTAACTAGAGTGTTAGGAGTGGGTACAGTGTAACTAGAGTGTTAGGAGTAGGTACAGTGTAACTAGAGTGTTAGGAGTGGGCACAGTGTAATTAGAGTGTTAGGAGTGGACACAGTGTAACTAGAGTGTTAGGAGTGGGTACAGTGTAACTAGAGTGTTAGGAGTGGGCACAGTGTAACTAGAGTGTTAGGAGTGGACACAGTGTAACTAGAGTGTTAGGAGTGGGCACAGTGTAACTAGAGTGTTAGGAGTGGGTACAGTGTAACTAGAGTGTTTCGGCCTGGGCTCAGCACTGACAAGGTTAACCCATCTGTTTTGGGGGCCTTGGACCTGAAAGGCATAAAGACAACACGATGGCAGAATCATTTGCTCCCGTCCACTCCACTTTAAACACTGCCTGGATTTGAGACCTGGAAACAGGAATCAGAGTTTCAGGGGACTCCATGGATACAGAGCACTTGCCCGACATGCAGAAGGCTCTGGTTGTCAGTTACCAGCAGCAAGCTAAAACAGTAACAATGATGACACAAGAACTCAAGGGTCTGAGCCCCAACCTTAGGAAAAGCTCCTGTCATCCTCCACATGCTGAGGAAGGTGTTTAAAAACAACCCCAAAGGTCACATGTAATAAACTGCAGAACGCGAAGCAGGTTACTCTGGCTACACCCGGTACACGGGAAACACGGTGTCAAGTGAAAAGAAATCACCTTATCCAGGGAATTGCTCTTCTCAGGGTTCCTGTCGGGAAGGCTGCTGCCCGAGTCTGTGCTGATGAGAGACCCTCTTGACTCAGCGTTTCTCACACTGTTGATGTTGGGGGTTGAGGCTGTATATGGAGACGCTAAGTGGAAATTAAAGCAAGACCCAGTTTTGGTTAGACAGCACAAAATACAGATAAGGCAGTTTCAAGAGGAACTGCTTTTGTGGCTAGTGTTTTTCTACAAGGACATGGCTTGAGAGTGGTATTAAATTATTTCACCTTTGAAAACATTTATTTTAACTTTATGTGTGTGTGTCTGCATGTATGTATGTACACCATGTGTGTAAAGTGCCTGTGGGGCCAGAAGAGGGGGCAGGTGTCCTGGTACTGGAGTGACAGTTGTGAGCCAACTGTGGGTGCTGGGAACTGAACCTAGGTCCTCTGCAAGAGCAGCAGGTACTCTTAACCACTGAGCTAGCTCTCCAGTCTGTTGCTTACATCACCTTTTGAAAACCCAGGCCATTACAGAGTGAGATCAAAATAACCTTCCATATGAAACACTGTTCATTCACTTACTAGAAGCTACCTTCGTTTGCTCAGACTAAAGTAGAATACATTATTTCAGAACAGGGTTCAAAGAGAAAAAAGGATAAATTAAATCCAACCAAAACAATTAGTCACAAAGTAAACTATATCATAAACCTATAGTGTGCAACCTGTAAGCTGAGCTGCCTCAGGAGACTCTCAGGAAGTGCAATGGGACATCTAAAAGTTTTAAGGACCCACAGTGACACCTGACACTGGCCAGAGACTGCATTTCAACAGAGGACCCTGCTTTGCTTCCTCTGCTGATGTCATAGCTTCCTGCAGCTGGGATTTGGTATTTTGGTATTTTTGCTATGGTAAAAAGCAAGTTTTGGACAATGGGAACCAGGAAGTGAACAATCTGGTTCTGAAGTATGGAAACCAAGTATCCGAAAGGTATAAACAACCCACTAATAACAGCCTAAAGTCACTGAAAATGAAATCAAAGTATTTTTTCCTTGAATTTACGCACATGGTTTTTGAAAGGCCTACTAAGTTGCAGGAATGTAAGTACTATTTGTTTTTAAGGCCTGTGTAAACAACACTGTAAACAGAGAATAAATTCTGATAAACAATGTTACTAGTTTTGATTTGAAGATACCATGAAAAATTATGACAGATCCACCCTTAATCTGTAAACTGAAAATATTTGGCAATGTCTGCTGTAAATAAGGGAAGGAAGGAAATCTACTTGGAAATGAAATTTTCACATGTATGAAACAACAGTATTTGAAGGTAGAAACCAGCCTCCACCTGGGAACTGTGGAGATTTTCTTAAGGTAAGAATTAGCTTCCTGCTTAGATAAGATTAAATAAATTATACACTAAAAATGACTCTTTGGACTTGGCATCCTGTGAACCAACAGGCCTTCAGCAGAAAGGCCAGATTTTGCAGATGGCATTAGAGGAGACTCTTGGCACTGTGCTTAGCAGCTGTGGGAACATGGTGTTGAAGACCCAAGCCAAAAATACTGATACTGCAAAGCCAACAGGCCATGGCAGATTTCAGTAGGAAAATGGGCTCACACAGGCTGAGACACTCCTAAGTTGGATGGATGGATGGATGGATGGATGGATGGATGGATGGACGGACGAACAGATGAATAAGCCATGCTCAGTTTTTCTAAGTCTTTTGGCTGTCATAATTTTAAATTTCATTGCTAATAGCCTGAGTCCATCACCTCTCGGACAACCTGGAGTTGACCTTGGTGACTAAAGATGGCGTGTAACGCACATGCAAACCCTTCTCCCTTCCTAGCATTTACTGTAAAGTACATGCAAGGCTGCATGACCCAGCACTGCAGACTGTCACAGGAATGAGTGACAACCTTATGAAGAAATGATAACACCTTTTCTATAGGGAGAGAAAGGAAATGCATGCTATGGCCACACGGTAATGATACTTCTCTTCAAACAGTCATAGCTCACAGTGGAGGCAGGACACAGAGCTCAGGGGGAGGGGTCAAGAAATGGACACTACACCCACCATTCTCGGATTTTCAAACCCGATTCCAATTGCAGGTCTAATTTAAGGCAAACAGATGCAAATGTAGTAACTCAAAACAAGCACGCTTTAGTTCTCACAATGTGTGTGTGCTTGCGCATGTATGTAGGTGTATGTGTGTTTGTGTCCTCACCAAGGGAATCACTTTAGTTTTTTACATATCCAAGTATTTTTTTAAAAACTATTTTTATGACTGCACATTTATTTCAGACATTAATACAGTGATGCCACTTGCATAGGCAATGACTTCAAAGACTATTTTTATTTTATGCATATGGCTGTTTTGGCTGCACTCATGTGCACCTGCACACAGAGGCCGGAAGAGGGCGTTAGAGTCTCTGGAAATGAAGTTACAGACAGCCATGGGTGCTGGGAACAGAACCCAGGTCCTCCGCAAGAGCAACAAGTGCTCCTCACCACTGAGCTATCTCTCCAGCCCACAGGGAATGGGTTTTAAAACCTAAACAACATATGACTAAAATAAAGTTTGGTTCTTCTCTCTTCCATTTGTACAGGGCAGGTGGGAGGGAAATGTGAATCTAAGAGGGGCTGTCCTCGAAAGTGGGAGGAAGCTCAGAGTGATTTTTATCCAGGAATCAGTTCTAGGATTCCCATACTCTGAGGACATCTGAGGGACTTGTTCTCGGGATGCTCGGTAATGTGACTTCTTCACAGTTTGCAGAAGGATAAACCCCAGGACTACAGTCATCTGGAGGCTCCTTCAAAAGTAGCAGCTGCTATAGCATCCAGAAAAAACCCAAACCTAGCAGTAAACCTGGTTCCCAGGTGGGGCTTCCCCGAAGATGTTTCTACAAAGAATAAGGATGAGTGCTGTTAGATGGGAGGAAGTACAGAGAAAGCTGCTCTGAAAAGGTGGATTTGGGTCTCGAAGTTCAATAAGGACGAAAAGAGACAGATCAGTCACAAGCCCCTTTCATAACCACACCACGTATGTACAGCAGTACAGGTCCATTGCCATTCGGGTCATGCTAAGGATACCCAGTACCTCCTTGCTACCTTCCCAAGGACTCGCAAATCCTAATACTGAATTCTGAACTGGACACTGAATTCTGAATAAGAGAGAATCAGATGAGCCAAATATCCCCTCATTGTGGCTTGATCACTTCTACAAAGTCTGCCATGTTTCCCTTGTGGTCCTATCAAGTACTAGCCAGACAGCACAGAGCATCAAGACTTCCAAACACATCAGTAGGCCTTGGACTCATCTATTTGGCCCTGAGAGTGCATTATAAAGCATGGATACCACAACACAAGTAAACTAGCCGTAACAACGACAGCCCATGTTTTCCATGGCAACCACCCTCCACACTGCAGCAGCTTTTTACTCCTGACAAGGATCACTTGGCTATAAGGACACAGAGGCTGCAGTAGTTAAAACACCCTGAAGGGGCAACCAGGTTGCAGTGGAGCCAAGATGCAAAGCCACACCTGTTGGAGCTAAGCTAGTGCTGGACACACTGCAGTAAAACCCTCTAAAGGTCACTTCCCTACTCAGAGCAGTGCCTTAGCGCCTGTGCAGAGCAGGGCAGAAACACGACATTTCCCGCAACAGTGAACGTTTGTGGAACACTTACCGTGGGCCTCCCTCTGCTCCCAGCATTTATTATGTATCAGCTTTTAATCCATAAAAACCTTTCGCTATATATGTATATATAGAAAGGGGGACTATAACCATGAAAGTTATCCATAAACACAAATGAGCTCAGGCCAGGGATTGGTAGTGTAGCAAAGATCTAGCGTTGGCATGGACTGCCCAATGCCAGTCACGGTCTCCTCTCACTACATTGTCTTCTCCGTAAAATGATGTATTAACAGTAGAGAAGGTAAGAGCACTGATTCAGGAGGCTGATTTAGTCCTGCGAATTTAATGGATAAGAGGCATGTCTTTTCTGGTCCCATGAACTTGTAGCACTAATGCATGGCATAACCACTAGCCCCAGTAGGATGCTTCACATATTCCAAGTGTGGTTAGCAGAGGGGGAATTAGAGGCAGAACTGGAATGTGAAGCCCCTGTAAAATCCTTTGATTATATCTGTGTGTGCATGCATATGTATACCACCGTCTGCATCACCATTATCTTCATAAAGCTGCAGCTTAATTAGTCAGACTATAAATAGGTGCATTTTCTCACATACAGACTTTTCTACTTGAGTCTTGATTTAGGCCATCTGTTTTCCTTCCCATGGGGCTGTTTTTCATACGGAGGAGGAAAAAAGGTACAGAACAGAAGACTTCTGAAAACCGATTTTTAGGATCAAATCCCAGCCACAAACTGCTGCCTCCTTCAGAATTATGAACAAGACTGTCACACTCATCTAGCTCACCAGCATTACAGGTAAATCTTCCTCTCACCCCAAAACCTGCAGACAGTCTGCCTCTAAAAGCATAAAGAATCCAATTCAGATTTAAAAGCCAATCAGCTGAAGAAGCATTGGACAAAAGGTAACCCAGCAGCGAGTGTCGGTGTGACCCTGTTTAGGATTCACAAGAATCCTGATTAGTGACTGAGACTTCAGTGGTGAACGTCACAACCAGGAGAATATCCAAGGCCGGAAGTCCAAGTCTTAATTTACCATTAACGACTTGTGAGAGTAAAGACAGTTTGAGCGACACAGGACAAGGCCGGTAAGCGCAAGGAACATTACCAATGCCAGAGATGGCACCCAAGAGGTCTTTGTGCAGGCTGTGGTCAAGTGTGTTTCCCTTCTGCGGCGTCATGAGTGGATTCCCAGCTGGCACGGCAAGGGGCTCGTCCTTCACAATCTGCCCAAGGGAACAGAAGAGACTATTTGAGATGGCTGAACAAGCTTCACTGACTCATCTTCAAGTGTGAAGGCAAGACACGTAACATCTGGACATGTTCAGCATCTCCAGTGGGTAGGCAGATACACAGGGCACACAAGAGAGGAGGTGGTAAAGGGACCAGAGGAGAGCACAGAGGAGGCCAGGAATACCAAGGTGAGGAGGCAGGGCAAGCCTGATTCTGGTTCCACCCATCTCTTCTCCGGCCCACACAGCTCTACCATCTTGCCCTGGTCACACTCGCACTTCCTGCCTTCCAGGACTCACTGAAGCCTTTTCTCCTGTCCTTGCAAGTCAGAGGCATGAGCTACGGTCTCTGGATGCTCAGGTGGGAACTCTCTGTCAGGGGAGAAACTGTACTAATTTTAAATATACCAAGAAGGTGGATTTTACTTTGATGAAACCCAAAGCAAGACCTGTTCATTTCCCCCAGGATTAGAACAGGACAGGGAGGTCACGTGCTGTCCTGAATTACTCTGCTCAGAGAGGCACATGGAGTCAGAGGATATACATGTGGACAGTGATCCAGAATAATGTCAGATCAGTGAGTGAGGCCAGGTAGTGTGGTATTGTATTCCCCCAAACATTGTGCATGCTAATAAACTTACCTGGGGTCAGAGACAGAGCAGCCACAATATTAAACATAAAGGATAGGCAGTGGTAGCACATGCCTTTAATCCTAGCATTCCAGAGGCAGAAATCCATGTGTTCAAGGATACAGCCAAGCATGGTGACTCACGCTTTTAATCTCAGAAAGTGAACCTTTAATCCCAGGGAGTGGTGGTAGAAAGCAGAAAGGTATATAAGGCGTGAGGACCAGAAACTAGCAGCATTTGGCTGGTTAAGCATTTGGCCTGGTTAAGTATTCAGGCTTCTAGCAGCACAGTTCAGCTGAGACCCATTCTGGATGAAGACTCAGAGGCCTCCAGTCTGAGGAGACAAGACCAGCTGAGGATCCAGCGAGGTGAGGTAGCTGTGGCTTGTTCTGTCTCTCTGATCTACCAGCATTGACCCCAATAACTGGCTTCGGGTTTAATTTTATTAATAAGAACTTTTAAGATTCATGCTACAGGGTAGGATAAAGTTTACACCATTTGAACACAAAAGTGAATACTACCAACCTGGATTCTCTTAGAATAATATTATTTAAGGGTGAATAGTGTAAATAATAGGACAGTGTGGGGATTAGAGAGGTGGTCCAGGGGTTAAGAGCACTGGCTGTTTTCCTAAGGACCTGGTTTGATTCCCAGCACCCACATGGTGGCACACAATCACCTGTAACTCTAGTTCCAGAGGATCCAACACCTTCTTCTGGCTTCCATGGGCACTGCACACAGATCAAGGCAAAACACCCATACACATAAAAACAAACACATATCAACCAACCAACCAGGAAATTCCCCAAGTATATGCCACAAAGTGGCCAGATTAACAGTGGAGTCAAGAATGGTCAATATAAGGGCAAAGGTTTTAATGTCTGTAAATCATTAGCGGATAGAGCCACTGAGGCCAGGAAAAGGGCTTGGGAAAGAAAAAATACATTTTGGTTTATGAAAATTTGATATAGAAATGTATTATACAAAAATTTGATAAATTTTAATAATTAAAAATGGGCTGAGTAGATGGTTTTGGGTAAAGCGCTTCACGATCAAACACAAAGACCTGAGTTCAGATCCCTAACAATCACATAAGAGCTGGGCATGGTGGCATGTGGCTGCGGCCAGCATTGGGGGCGGGGAGCAGATCTCCAGAGCTCTCCAGGCATCTGGTCTATTAGTCAGTGAGCAGCAGGTTCAGTGAGAGGCCCTGTCGTTTCCCCCAATAATGTGGAGAGTGACTGAGGAAGACGATGACCTCTGCCCTCTACACATGCACACTGTGAGCACTTGCTTTTCGTTACAAGTTAATAAGGAAAAAGCCTTTTGCAATTGAGTTGTAGCAGGGAATTGGATGTTCATGCTATAAAAACGTTGAATTCTAGGATGATTCCAAGAATCTTTATTTATTTTATGACTGTTTTGCCTGCATGTTCTATGTTCCTCTTCCTGACATCACTGACTTACAGTCTAATGAAGAGAAACAGGAGCTCAAAGAGGGGGCTTTCCCAGG
The DNA here is from genome assembly GCF_949786415.1 of Peromyscus eremicus. Lineage (NCBI taxonomy): Eukaryota > Metazoa > Chordata > Mammalia > Rodentia > Cricetidae > Peromyscus > Peromyscus eremicus. The sequence goes on along the minus strand of NC_081425.1, from coordinate 3,198,592 downwards.
ATGGGCATGGGGTGCGGCGGTCAGAACCAAGGCCTATGTGAGCAGTAAGGGACAAAGGTTAGCGCTACGCCAATTTTTGTTCCTTGATCCCTGTCCCTTGTTTTGAGACATGTAGCCCAGGCTAGCCTTGAACTTGCAATCCTCCTGTTACCTACCGAGTGCTGGGAGAACAGGCATGTGCCACTATGCCCATTTTGTTGAGCAGGTGGAACTAGGCTATTAATAGAGCCAGGGCTGAAGGTTTATTGATTGATTCCATCTTAGTCAGAAATGCAATTTCCCAAGACTGGATCGATGCCTCAGGGATTGAGCGCACTGGCCGCTCTTCTAGAGGACCCAGGTTGGGTTCCCAGCACCCACCTGGCAGCTCACAACTGTCTCTAACTCCAGTCCCAGGGGAGCTGATGCCCCATCTGGGCTTCCACAGGCACTGCATGCACACTGCACACACACATGTGGGCAACACACACATAAGATAAAAACAAATACATCTTAAAAATTTAAAGAAGAAATGTAATTTCCCATGGGTAGTATGCAGTATGTTAGCAGAATAAGGGGAGAGAGTGTAGTGGGTTGAGTAGTGTCCCCTGAAATCCATGTCTACCTGGAGTGTCAGTATTATCTTACTTGAAAATGGTATCTTTTCACATACAGATAGGATGTAAGTTAAGAGGTCAGCCTGGGCCGGGCGATGGTGGCGCACGCCTTTAATCCCAGCACTCGGGAGGCAGAGCCAGGTGGATCTCTGTGAGTTCGAGGCCAGCCTGGGCTACCAAGTGAGTTCCAGGAGAGGCACAAAGCTACACAGAGAAACCCTGTCTTGAAAAACTAAAAAAAAAAAAAAAAAAAAAAAAAAAAAAAAAGAGGTCAGCCTGGGTGGGCCCTCAATTCAGGACAGAGGGTGGGCTCACAAAGATGGAGCACCCTGTGGAGACTGAGGCCAAGTGGAGTGATGGCAGCTGCTGCCCGCAGTGGCAGAAGTGAGGGACCACCCTCCCCCTCGACTTTGTACTCTCCATGGGAGGGAACAGAACTCCATGTTATAGCAGCCCCAAGGACACGGAGGCGTGCAGTCACCGTCTCTGCTTACGTACACTGCCTGGGTTCACAGGGAAGGGGGACACGTCCCTCACGTTGATTCGCTGGACGTTTTCAATAAGCAGACCAAACAGAGGCAGGTAGAGAGTGGCTATCCTCGCCTGGTGACTCTGAAAGAAGACAGACGCGGTGAGTGTTTCCCCGGGTCTGAGCAACGGACGGCAGACTCACACCGGCTGTTGCTTTTGTTCGGACCTTTATCTAATTAGTGATTTCCCTTACACCACTGACAATGGAGGACACTTCTCAACGCACACTTCCCTCCGCTGGGAACCACTCACCCTCGAAGTGTATCTGTCATCGAAAGAATGCTTTATCAGCAGGTTCTTCAGCATGCTGATGGCAATGACGCGGACCTCCCGGAACTCCTGGAGCGCAGTACCCACCTCCCTTAGCAACAATCCCACCAAGAAGTGGTTTCTGCAGAACTCGTCCGTTAAGGAGTAGTCAAGCTGGAGATCTGAAAAGAAGAGGCAGACAGTACTTAGGTTCAGGAGGGTCCAGTGTCGCCTGAGCCGAGAAGGCATGCCATCTGTCTCCACTCGGCCACCACTGTGTGGCTGTGGGTGACGGGACTCTGCCTCAATGGGAAACGGGTGACTCTGCAAGGTGCCTTACTCTTGACACTTCAAATTCCGTTAGGAAAACCAAACTGAAATACAAACAGCTGCCCTGGATTTTGAGTGTGGAACTGAATTTACTACCAATTTTTAGAATTTACAATAGCGATCATATAAAAAATACGTTAATGACAAGTTTTTAAAAATGAACTTATCGTATTAACTACAAAAGATTGATTTTTAAAAAAAATAAAACCATATCACTAAAGAATTAATACATATAATTTATTCAAATGTCATTTACTTCCTGAGTTCAGCTATATTTTCCCTAGCTATCAATGCCTGTTATAGCCCCAATAAAATCAATGTATTTTAAATGATACAGCAGCACATAACTTATTTATTCAGCTTTCATTAAACAAATACACTATTTCTGCAGTCTTTTCTAAAGTGTCCCTCTTAAACTAAAACTGGAATGCACAATGTAGCAAACCAAACCAGTAACTCATTGGCAAGCAGCATGGTAAGGCTGAATCTGGAAAAGAGGGGGACAGACACGAAGCCTGAGGAAAGGGGGCAATAACGGCGATTACACACGCCCCAAGCTGCAGGAAGCACAGAGGAGGACCGAGTCAGCACACTGACGCTACCATCCAATAAAGTCCTACGGACCCTGCTCTGACTTCCAAAGCCTTTCTGATAGTTCCCTTGAAGTCCCCAACACTCTGGCAGAAGTCCCTACTGAGCACATCAGTAGCAAGGAAGGAGCTGTTCCTCCAGAATGACATGTGCGGCTGCTTACTGAATAGTTTCTGCAGACTCCACTCTAAGGCTGGGGCTCCCCTAAATCTCATAGGGAAGAAAATGACTTAGGTCTCACTAAGCCTTAGAGTCCAGTGCTCGACAACAGTGGACGCACAGAACTCAGTCACGGGGACCCAGCATGCAAACACAGAAAGCTCATGAAAAAGCCATGTGTGCTACGCTCCTGATGCCTCCAGGGACAAGGGCTGTGAGAGCGGTGAGGTGTGATTTTGGGATGAAGCAGGGCTTCATCTTAAGACAGCATGCCAGAGAATCTAGACACACTCAAGGAGAAGAGAAAGTCTGGGGTGTGACAGCAATGTCTTAGCTCCATGGGAAACAAATACACCCATTCATCAGAAACTGGAAACCTGCAGAGACGTCTCAATGAAGAGCGTATGAAGCAGCTGAGTGATCACTTGCATTACTTTCTGTTTAAAACTGGAGGAAAATGCAAGGGCAAGCCTCTGCCCCACACCTACCTACAGGAGTGCCATTTGACTCCACGGTTGGTGAGAGAAAAGCTAATTTACAGGAGGGGAGGGCAAAACAAGAACAAATGCAGTAAATAAGACAGATTTAAGAAAAAGAATTAAAAATGAAAACCAAGTCATGATGTCTATGTCTGATAAACCCAGAAAGGCTTCAGATCTGCCCTTATCTGTATGGTTGGCTCTCTGCTGAAAAGCCAGTTTCTACGTAAGATTTTATCAATGACTGTGGGAATAGAAACTTTACACACACACACACACACACACACACACACACACACACACACACACACACCAAAACACTCATCCATGAATAAAATCAAATTAGGGGATAACATTTGAATTGATACTTTTCTTTTTACAAATGATATCGTTCTCTTTGTGAGAAAATGAACCATGTAGGGACAGATTACCTTGGTATCTCTGAATCCTGCCCTTTCCGAATGGCATCGGCAAGTTCAAAGGAATATAGTGTTCATGGTTGCACACCACACGGAGAAACTCAAACTTGTACTCAAAAAGAGTCTGCAGAAAGAAACGCTTAGACATGAGAACCTCGCTGGATGCTGGATATACGATGCTAATAAACGTATCAGAAGCAAAGTACGTAGGCATTTAGTGCTAGCTCCTTGGCCCATGGGGACTGAATGATTGTTTCTTTATAGATGTTTGGATGGCTGCAGGATTTGTGTGAAAACTAAGAACATACTTCATTAAATGATGCCTTCAGCAGACTTTAAGGCATTTATTATTTATGTTCCTCATGTCTACAAAGGATTTCAAGTAGCTTACAATTACACAGATTCAATACAATTTTAAAAAGTCAGTAAGCTGGGAGGTAATAAAGATAATTCTGTCAGAAAGGCTACGTGGTTACTTCTTTGGTCTTGGTAAATGATCTGGTTAAGCCATTCTCAGTGCTGAAGAACAAACGCCATCAGGAGTGCCTACTTCTTGTTCGGGGCTACTTGATCCCCAACACCTCACATTTATGCACACAAGTAAGTGTTGGTATATCCAAGAGGGGAACCATGTGTGCCTCTAGAGGAACAAAAGAAAATTCTGACGAGAACTGAGAGGAACAGGTGGGTTCCCAGATGTGAACGGGCCATCCAGACTCAAGGAACAGTGCCCAAGGGCTACGCTACCTTGGGGTCTCCAGGAGCAAAGCAGCTGATGTAGTTGTTGATCTGCTTGAAGACAAAGCCCCTGTCCATGAAGGTGAAGCATCTCTGTGGACGACACAAGCCAAGAGCCGTCAGCTGAGAACCACGGTTTGTAGATCGCTGGGTTCTGGTCAGCACTCACTGTTCCTAAGTTTATGCTTTGATGTAAGCACACACCCTCTACTTTTCAGAGCGCTTCTGTTACCACTCCTGTGGGTAGCTACTTAGAAAGCACACCACAGTGGTGCCCTTCCCCCTGGAGGTCCCACCTTGGTGCCCACCCCCTGGAGGCCCCACCTTGATGAACACAGCTAGGCTGTGGTTCGCGTTCTTAGATGCCTCCGGGTTATCTCGAAACTTCTGTGTAATGTGTGGCATCAGCATGTTTACCACAGTCTCCACCACATGATGGTAGGAGGCTGGAAATCTCTGGTTCCGCAGTAACTGAAAGAGATTCAGAGCAAACATTTATGATGTTTTAAGTTGTAACACTTAGGGGTGGGATTATCTCAGCTCCAAGTCCATTAAAAAAAAAAAAAAACAGAGTTCTAATCTAGCTTGTCTGAAATTAGATGAACTGATTTACACTCTTCCTAATGCAATCTAGTAAGTCTGCTGAAAAGTAACTTTCCAAGCACTATTTTATCAATACGTTTGGGAATGGAAATCTCACAAGCAAAAAATTTAACCCAATTTTTAAAGTCAAATTATAGTATAGTATTTGAATTTGTATTTGTATTATAAAAATGCTCAAAATTCATCAACTATTTGGAACTGCTTTGACATGACAAAGAGAACCTTGGTAGTTCTTACAAATGAGGATAGAAATTCTGATCCAAGAGCTTCGGCAGGAAAACGGACAGGAGACTGTATTTCCTCTGAGCATCTATGATGCTAGCATTTCTCAGACACTATTATATTCTTTATTCAAAATTTAAAAAGCAAGTTTGTGGTGTGTGTGTGTGTGTGTGTGTGTGTGTGTGTGTGTGTGTGTGCATGTATACATTCTATAGCACGTGTGTGTGTAGGTCAGAGAACAACTATTAAGAGTTTTTCTGTTCTCCCACCAGGTGGGTCCCAGGGACTAAACTCAGGTCATCAGGGCTAAATGCCTTTGCCCACTGAGACATCTTGCTGGCCCTTCTCAGAGAAAGGACTGTGTAGGCTTACGCTCCAAGTATTCAAACTACACACACACACACACACACACACACACACACACACACACACACACACACTGACGAATGCACATGGCCAGTTTAAAGGGCTGCTGCCAAGTTCACATAATGATCTGTCTTCTCATTAATGTGTACCAAAAATGTGCTGACTACTTAGCAATCAGCTGTGTTTATTATCACACATCTTCTACATGGCAGGTACTTGCACCTCATACTCTTCCTAACTTTCAATCATTGTATGATCCTTATGACTCAGGCCCCCTGTTACAGACGGTGAGAGAGGGTAGGAAAATGCACGCTTAGGCATACAACTCAAATGACTCCTATCCAGATCTACCAGGAGTCCGAAGTCTTCTGCCAGATGAGACCACACCGCTTCTTCCCTGACTCCATAAACAAAGCTAATTACAGATGAAGCAAGGAGGGAGCTCAGCTAAGCCTCCACTAACCCATCATGGATTTAATTCCAACAGCCACAAGAACAGAGTACCTCAGCTTACAAACAAGGAAGCCAATGCCTAACAGCTCAATATAAAGTCCCAATTACCCTTTAACAGCCTTCCGTTTCTTCTCCCCTTCGATGACTTGGACCTGTTTGAAATGCAGGGGCAGTGGCTGCCCCTAGAGGCTATTTCCCAGTCTAACATAACAGCTGGATGTGGGCCATGTGACTAGGTTCCATCTAATGGGCTGCACAGAGTGGCAGGTCCTCCCAGGCCATGTTCAGAGAAGCAGACTGCTTTTGTTCTTTTCTTTCTTACGCTGGAATGTGCTGTAATGATGAGCCAGTTCCAACATGGTCGGAGAGGGTAACACCCGAGGCTGGATAGCCAGATGGGAGGTTGAGTCCCTGCATGACCCTGGGGGGACAAGCCGTCCTCTCCAAACCGCCTACCAGCTTGTGATTTTCCTGTCACAGTTGAGCCACTGTGATCTGGTCTGTTGTACAAGCGCCAGGATGTCACCAAGCAGGCCACACTTGGAGACTGCAGTCAGATCTGTATCTTTCTAATGTGAAAGTATGCGTAATTAAACACCAGAACCTATTATGAAGATTTGAAGTGCTTGTTTTTTAATCATTTCAATTAACACCAAGAACAGTTTTCTAAGCACATACAGACTCAAGAAGGTAGGATCCTACCAGTGAGGTAGGATCAAGTTATATGAATACGAATTTAACCAATTCTTTAAAATCTTGCTTTGAAAAGGATTTTGTTCCTGATGTACCAATCACTCCATGTCCTGGGATGACCACAATGACAGGTGATCGGCTTCTAGAACCCACACAAAAAGCCAACTCACCGTTAGGCAAGATTGCTTACTACCTAAGACGGCCAATCCTGGGGAAGTGGAATCCCAAGAAACGCTGCTGTCCTTTATAGCTGAGCTGACTCAACAGCTACAAACCCAGGAAAAATGTTTTATAAAAGACCCCTGTCATGGTCGGGAAACCCATTAACCAATATTTCACCAAAAATGGGACTATCACACATATACGTTCTTGACAGCATATAACAGTACTAGCTATGAAGTATCCCTGCCAGAAAGAACATCAAACCAAGTGTCTAAATTTTAACTGCAAGCATGTAGGTAATGTAGGAGCCATATTACATAACATTGTGGGATAACAACTGGCCAATCCTAGAACTCGGGAAATTCTGCTGGACAAATACTACAGTTTGTTTGTTTGTTTTTTTAGCACACACACTGCACTGAAGACAGAGGAGACATTTTGAGAATTAAAGAAAAAAAGCAAAACACAAAACCACACCAACCCCCTGCCCCCAAATCTGAGAAGCACATCAGCTAAATGTGGTATGTGGATCTTATTTACATTCTGACTCAGACAAGCCAACTGTAAAACGACACTGGGGACACCTGCAGGACAGCTGAGTACCGTACGGTGTTAGAGGGTGATGGGGGCCAATTTTGTCTCAGTCATGTAGTAGTGATGTCTTGTAAAAAGCCTTCCCTGTCAGAGATTGTGAGGGCGGGTGCAGCAAGCAGGAGCCGCAGCCATGCTGCTGACTGCTCAAGCTGAACCGCTGGTAACATTAAATGCATCACGCCACCCTCTCCACTCGGTGTTTAGATGAATCTCTACCGTAAGTTTATATTTTCACAAGTGCTGATGCACAATGGACAATTTACATGTCAACCCATCAGTAACGCCGTCACCAGTCACACTCCGAGGGTCACTCGGGGCCTCTGAAAGCTGTGGGACACCCTCCTGGCAGCCACAAACAGCTGGAGTAAGGAATTCTGTTTTGACAATAAAACAAACTAAGGCTTTTTTTTATGTGGTAAGACACACATTTGGAGGCAGTAAAAGTAATAAAGACCTAGGTAATTAGATGCTTTTATGGAGATCACTATAAACTGAATTGAAAGGGAAAATAAACTCTAGGATAGTGGGGCCGGCGAGCAGCGTGGGAATATACTAGAAGAGTTCCAAGGACAGAGTCCAAGACGCAGACTTCTCAGGCAAGCAGAATCTCACTCCTTGGCCACAGCCTGGCACAAGTGTCCCCACTTCTGTGTCCCCACTGGCCTGGGCACGGCCACACGTTGCCCTAGGGGATATCACTTGTAAGGGTAATCATAGGACCTACCCCCCTCTAGTCCATGTCCTGCGTACTCTGTGCATGCCCTGCTCTAAGTGTGGTACCTAGGTGCCATCCTGAGTAGGCTCTCCACAAAGCCCCAGCCCTGCGGTCACACCCCCGTGACACTGATGTTAAAACCAGGGCTGTGAAGTGTCAGAGCCCCTGGATCTGGAATTACAGTTGTGAGCCATCATGTGGGTGCTGGGAATCGGGCAGGGGCCCCCTGCAGGAGCAGCAAGGGCTCTTAACCGGTGAGCAATCTCTCCAGCCCCCAGGCTTCATTTAGTCGTTTTTGCTTTGTAGCCCAAGCTAGACTTGAACTCTGACCTCCCCAGGGCTGGAATTATAGTCATGCACCATGACACTCGGTTAAATTCAGACTGTCCAAGTGCAGAGTCTGGCAAGTTCTGACAGATGAACGAGTTGAATAACCAGCACGATCAAGGAGCCAGCCCAGTTCTCCCAGACCCACTCCTCCATGCCTAGGTCCTGACGGTGGGTGACGTTTTCTATCCCTAAATCTTTCCTTTCCTAGATTGTTCTAAATATAAATGAACCCATCTGTGTAACATTTGGGGTCTGAATTTTACTTCAGTACTTCTAAGAGTTGCGCATAGTTTTGCAAGAATAAGCAGGGTTTTTTTTTTGTTATTAATACTAAGTGGTATTCTGTCATACTGCGTCACCAACAACTTGCCTACCCATTTCCCATCCCATGGGCATTTGGGTTGTTTCCAGGTTTTAGCTATTGTGGAGAAAGCTGCTGTGCACCTTCCTGCACAGGTCTTTGTGTGGATGTGTGCTTTCGTTCCCTTTCATGAAATACCTAGAAGGGAATGGCTAGGCTGAATGAATGGCTCTGGCTTACAGTGTCTTAGTCATTCATTACACTATTCACATTGCTGAGTGTGACCTGCTGCCTCTGCCTACGACGCATTCTCCTTCCCCTAAGTGTGGCATCCTTCAAGGTCCAAAGTTCACCTCCATGTTCACCTTTGCTTGCTTGGCTCCCACACACACCTTCCTACACCCTGTTTTCATTGTCCCAACCACCGCAGCGGCTTCAGGGTGGAGGATGTGCCCTCTCTCTTTCATGTTTTTCTCCTGCATTCCATATCTAACAAACAACTACTCACAGACCTGGGGGCTGGAAGCTGGGTGGTAACATTCTGCCTGTCACACAGGCACAGGAGTGTTCAGATTTGCTTTAGGGAAAGCCCAAACAATCTACTTGTTTAGTGCACTTTTAAAATAAAGTCTCTTGCCTTGCACGAAGGCTAAGCAACAGCACTTAGGACATCTATGCTTCCTACCTCTGTGGGCTTTCCACACTCCCTTTTTAAGGACACCTGTGGGATGTCAGGACTTGGTTTGATACAGCGTGGGAGGAAAGTGGGAAGCAAGTGTGAATGGATTACAGTTCCTAAACACGAGAGAAAGAAGTTCCCGGAAACATCGCCCACGAACGCAGAGTCAGAGAACTTCCCAGCAGGCCCTGCTGCCATGAGTTTTACACCTTCCACAAAAACTCACTGTAAATTCCAAGCACCTGCCTCCTCTGATGGCCCTGAGATGGGCTCAGCCACACGCACTGGATCTTCTGATTTCCTGAGTTAAGCTCAGCCACACACACTGGACCCTCTGATTTCCTGAGTCGGGCTCAGTCACACGCACTGGACCCTCTGACTTCCTGAGTCGGGCTCAGTCACACGCACTGGACCCTCTGATTTCCTGAGTCGGGCTCAGTTACACGCACTGGACCCTCTGACTCCCTGAGTTAAGCTCAGCCACACACACTGGACCCTCTGATTTCCTGAGTCGGGCTCAGTCACATGCACTGGACTCTCTGATTTCCTGAGTCGGGCTCAGTCACACACACTGGACCCTCCGACTCCCTGAGTTAAGCTCAGCCACACACATTGGACCCTCTGACTCCCTGAGTCAGGCTCAGTCACATGCACTGGATCCTCTGACTCCCTGAGTCAGGCTCAGTCACATGCACTGGACCCTCTGACTCCTGAGTCAGGCTCAGTCACATGCACTGGACCCTCTGACTCCCTGAGTCGGGCTCAGTCACACGCACTGGACCCTCTGACTCCCTGAGTTAAGATCAGCCACACACATTGGATCCTCTGACTCCCTGAGTCGGGCTCAGTCACATGCACTGGACCCTCTGACTCCCTGAGTCGGGCTCAGTCCCACGCACTGGACCCTCTGACCCCGAGTTAAGCTCAGCCACACACACACAGCATCAGAAGCTAGAGGTTCACCTTCTGGAGCTGCTTTCACATGCCAGTTCAGGGAATGCTTCAAATGTAGTTGACAGATGGGGACTGGAAGGTGGATTCAAAGAAAGCAAAATGGTTTCCACATTAATTCTTCCATGCCAATATGTGCGGGAGGGTCACCCATCCACCGTTAGGATGTACACAGAAGGTGTCCCCCACAGCTCCGCACACTAGATCCCCAAAAGTAACAACGAAGCTGCATCAGCTCCCATCCCAACCCAAGGCCCAGGGGCGCCTGTGGGATGAGTGGGTACCTCAGGAAGACTCACTAAGGAGGAAATCAAAGTCTGCAATAGAAAGATATCAGAATAAATTCAGGATATTTAGATAAACATATAAAAACTCAAGAGGATTTGACCCAAGAAGGAAATCATGAATGATAAAAGAACTGGTTCCCTAAACTAAGAACATGTGTGTGTGTGTGTGATGTGTATATGTGTAATGTGTATGGTGTGTGTGATATGTGTGTGTGTGTGTGTGTGTGTGTGGTGTGTGTGTGTGCATATGTATGTATGTGCTGTGTGTTGTGTGTAATGTGTATATGTGTGATGTGTGTGGTGTATGTGGGGTGTGTGTTTGTGTGTGTGTGTGTGTGAGATGTGTGTGGTGTATATGTATGTATGTGTGTGATGTATGTGGTATGTGTGGTGTGTGTGTGGTGTGTGTGTGTGTGTGTGCTGTATGTGGTACGGTGTGTGTCTGTGCTGTATGTGTATATGTGTGATGTGTGTGGTGTATGTGGGGTGTGTGTTTGTGTGTGTGTGTGTGTGAGATGTGTGTGGTGTGTATGTGTGTATGTGTGTGATGTATGTGGTATGTGTGGTGTGTGTGTGGTGTGTGTGTGTGTGTGTGTGCTGTGTGTGGTACGGTGTGTGTCTGTGCTGTATGTGTACATGTGTGATGTGTATGGTGTGTGTGATATGTGTGTGTGGTGTGTGTGGTGTGTGTGATGTGTGTGATGTGTGTGGTATGTGTGATGTGTGTGTGTGTGTGTGTGTGTGCTGTGTATGTGTGGTATGTGGTGTGTGTGTGTGTGTGTGCTGTGTATGTGGTATGTGGTATGTGGTGTGTGTGTGTGTGTGTGCTGTGTGTGTGTGGTATGTGGTGTGTGCGTGTGTGTGCTGTGTGTGTGGTATGTGGTGTGTGTGTGTGTGTGTGCTGTGTGTGTGTGGTATGTGGTGTATGTGTGTGGTGTGTGATGTGTGTGTGTGTGATGTGTGTGTGTGTGAGATGTGTGTGGTATGTGTGATGTGTGTGGTGTGTGTGATGTGTGTGGTGTGTGTGATGTGTGTGATGTATGTGGTATGTGTGGTGTATGTGGAGTGTGTGTGTGGTGTGTGTGTGGTGTGTGTATGTGATGTGTGTGTGTGATGTGTGTGGTGTGTGTGGTATGTGTGATGTGTGTGATGTGTGTGTGTGTGTGTGTGTGAGATGTGTGTGGTATGTGTGATGTGTGTGGTGTGTGTGATGTGTGTGGTGTGTGTGTGTGGTGTGTGTGTGTGGTGTGTGTGTGGTGTGGTGTGATGTATGTGTGTGTGATGTGTGTGATGTGTGTGTGATGTGTGTGATGTGTGTGGTATGTGTGTGTGTGTATGCACGTGCATGCACAGCACTTGCAGCAGCTTTGTGTCAGGAGGCCTAGATGGAATGGCAGCCCGTGGGAAGCAGGATGGCACCTCTAGCACAAGCAGGCGGGGCTAAAATGGAAGATGTGAATCTTTAGAGTGTCGGGAGGGCTCCTGAGTCTCCCTCAGTGTCAGCTCCACTGGGGCTCCACTCTACTCTGGAGACGGAGCTCTTACAGGCTGGAGCCAGGACTGGATAGGAAATCAGGCTGTTCACCACCCTCTAAACATCGCTGCAGGACTAAGAGACCACGGAGGTAGGAAAAGACAGACAAAGCATTTCTTAGAGCAGAGGTGAGGGGAGCCTGCGTAAGGCTCGAAGGGGCGGAGCTCCTCACGTGGCTGCTTTCTCCAGCAGTTCTTGGCTCCCCGAAGCCACGTGATCTGGAAAGATCATTCCAAGGCTTAGTGACCACCAAGCTCCGTGCACATGTTCCACCTAAACTCCTTTATTTTTGTAACACTGAAGGGTTATTTGCTGAGCAAAACAGATACACTTAAAAGACAGTCAAGTCACAATGTCCTCTGAAGTGATCTTACTTATTTAGGATTAAAACATAAAAATTATCCCAGGGCTTTTTTGTAGGTTGAACTACACTTCCAAATTAATATCTTGAAGATGAGTTTTTTTCCCCTAGGTGCTTGCTCATGCACTCCTCCTGACACACACACACACACACACACACACACACACACACCCGCAGGCATGTGTGTGCCTTAACGTGACCGTGGAGGTCAAGGGACAACCTCAGGCATCGGCCCTCATCGGCCCTCACCTTCCATCTTGTTTGAGACAAGGTCTCACTACAACAGTACTGGGATACAGAACCGTGCTAACCAGCCTGCTCTCCAGGGGCTCTGGAGACATGGACTCAGGTCCCACGCTCCCATACAGCAAGCCCTTTATCCACTGAATCATCAGCCCACATGCTTAGGTTGTAGCATTCCAGAAATATCCCAGTGGGGGACTGTGTTTGGAGACAGGGTCTTAAGGAAAAACTAAGGCAAAATGATGTCATCAGGGTGGGCATAATCCAAGGTGACAGGTGTCATCACAGGACATAAACCTTTGCAGGCAAAGCAACTATCCATAAGCAAAGTAGAGACCTCGGAGAGGTCAACCTCATGGAAACTCTGACCTAAAACTTCCAGCTTCTGAACTCTGAGGAAATAAATGTCTACTGTCTGATCCAGTGGCAACAACGGAAAATCCGCAGACTATAATCCTGTTGCACTTATGATATATTCAACTGAAAAACAATATAATCAAATGGTATGTGTAAGAGTGCACATTTGGCTGCATACTGCTTGATTCTTCCTTGGCAGCATGATTTGGCATGAATTTAGAGGGTGCACATCTCTGTGCAAGGCAAGCAACGCCCCCCTTCCATCTGGCATCTCCCTGTGCACTAAATATCGAAATCTTTAAGTTGGACTGAAACAGGAAAAACAAACAAACAAAGAGACCAACTGGCGAGGATCAATGCCTGCTCAACAGGTGAGGTATGGCTGCAGGTTCTGGGCCACCAACCTTCTGTTCAGCAAAATCTGGTGGCTCTTGCCTAGGATTTCTCTGAGGAACCAGAGCCCTTGAGCAAAAAGGCCAAGGTCTTGAGCCTCTGATGTCCCCTCTCAGGGCTTTCTCACAGCACACGTATCCGAAGGGTACATGCAGCCCCATCACATGCAGCCCCATCACATGCAGCCCTAAATCCCAATGCTTGCACAAGCTTCTCCTGCTCCCCGTCACACCCTCGGCTGCAACAAGGCCACAATTTACTGTCACAGGACAACTCCCCACTCCTGTCTCAGAAGCAGCTCTTCTAGTCATTAAACAGAGAGTGACAATGTCAGTGTGTGTCCTACATTGGGACTTCATAGAAGCTGCTGTGAGCCTTGGAGAGCCAGAATGCCACATCCTAACCCAGCTGGAGACAAGACCAATTGTTTGGGGATGAGCCTCATGAGAACCAAGGGACGAAACGTGATAGTGGGAACCACGGGACACAGTCACAGAAACACACATACCCAGTACCCCAAAAGGAGCACTGAAGGAGGGGGGAAATTCAAGACTACATATATCTGCCCCAAAGAGAAGGAGCATATCAGGGCCTATTATTTGGTTCTGGAGGATAGGTGGCTGGTGAGACTCAACCATCTGTAGAAAGAAATATCTACCATGGTTAAAACACCTAATAAACACCAGATGCTGGCATTTTACATTAATGCTTAATTGGTCCCAATTCAAAAAGCTTGAAGATTTCTAAGCTAGTCAAAGAAAAAGATGTAATTTTCTTTGGATTTAATAACCTCGTAAGCAGCCAGGAACCAAGGCCTTGGAGCTGGACGTGTTTCCAAACTTGGTCCTTCTGCTCATTAACTGCAGGATTGAGGCAAATAATTCAAACATTCTAGCCTCAGTTTCTTTATGTAAAAACTGTACTCCCCTCACAGGACTGCTGTGAAGCCAAAATGTTTTACTGACTGTGCAGCACATAAAATAATCCTGGGAGTCCCTGGCGCACAGAGAACATAAATAGGTGTGACCTGTCAACCCCGTGAAAGCCATTTTCCCATGACAAGCAGGCCCCCAATGGAGTCACCGACCTTCACTTTGTTGTTTTCTATCAAATGCTGAGCCATGGACTTTATCAGCACATCGAAGAAAAACCACGAGTACTACAAGAAAAGAAGAAAACACAAAATGATGCACTGTTAGGGAAGAGGTGACCTCTCCTACACTGACAGGATTAGCCAAGAGAAGCAAGTGTCGACCTTAAAACACACCAGACCTCTGGCAGACACTCATCAGATCTGGGGCAGGTGGCAGACGTCTGCTCCTTGTGCACACACAACACACAGCTGGCCCCTGGGAGACGGAGCATCTCTCCAGCCAGAGGCACTGATCATTCACGGAGTCTCAGCTCTGTCAACTTCTTGCTCAGTGACACAGCTTTTGCCATCTTTATCCGTGTCCCCCACTGACTTCAATACAGGGACAATGTGACTTTGAATACGCTAATTCATTCTTTACGGCTCTCATCTGAGACCCAACTCGCAAACTGGGACCTGGAGAACTAACTCTGGTCTGCTATGGGATAATGCTTTTGTACACTGGTTTAATAAAACACTGATTGGCCAGTAGCCAGGCAGGAAGTATAGGCGGGATAAGCAGACAAAAAGAATTCTGGGAAGAGGAAGGCTGAGTCAGGAGATGCCAGGCCGCCATCCAGGGCGCAGCATGTAATGGCACACAGGTAAAGCCACAGAAAACGTGGTAACATGTAGATTAAGAGAAATGGGCTGAGTTTAAGTGTAAGAGCTAGTCAGTAGTTAGCCTGAGCTAACGGCTGAGCAGTTTTAATTAATATAAGCCTCTGTGTGTTTACTTGGGTCTGAGTGGCTGTGGCCCAAGCGGAACACAGGAAAATCTTCAGCTACATTGGTCACTCAGATTTAACAGTGTTGCTGGTGGTAACTGTCTATCAATGCACACAAATAGGCTTAGCTGATTAGGCTGTGAAATTTAACTTTTCTTTCCCTATATTTTTATATTTTCATTTAATAATATATAAAGTTATTTATATATTAAATGAATATATTTAAGAGAGAGTTTCAGCTCATGCTGATCACAACTCATCACCTAAGGAAGGATGTCTCTGATCCCCCTGCCTGTTTCCCCAATTCTGAGATCATGGGTGTGAGCCACCACACCTGGTTTTCATTAATTGGTTTTTGAAAATAGTTAATTAGTAAAAATAAAAAAAAAATTCCCAGATACAGTTCGTGTTAACCAGGCTGGTCTCAAAATTGTGCACTCAAGTGACCTACAGGGTTTGGAAAGAGCAATGTTCCCCGTGGGCTTACACACTAACACTTGGTCTCCAGTTAGTGGCGCTGTTTGGGAAGAGTATGGCATCTTCAGGAAGAGTGGCCTTGCTGGAGGCAGTATGGCACTGGATGTGAGCTTTGAGGGCTTATAGCCTTGCCTCACTCCCAATTCTCTCTCTCTCTCTCTGTCTCTGTCTCTCTGTCTCTGTATCTCTGTCTCTCTCTCTGTGTCTGTCTCTCTGTGTCTGTCTCTGTCTCTGTCTCTCTGTGTCTCTCTGTCTCTGTCTCTCTCTGTCTCTGTCTCTCTGTCTCTGTCTCTGTCTTTCTCTCTGTCTCTCTCTTTCTCTCTCTCTTTGTCTCTGTCTCTCTCTTTCTCTCTCTCTTTGTCTCTGTCTCTCTCTCTGTCTCTGTCTCTCTCTGTCTCTCTGTCTCTGTCTCTCTCTGTCTCTGTCTCTCTCTGTCTCGCTGTCTCTCTCTCTCTCTGGCTGCTTTGTGTTTGCAGCTGAAGATGTGCTCACTCAGATCCCCATCCTGTTGCCCACTGCTGTGCGCCTTTCTCACCAAATGAGCTCTAACCACCTGAAACCGAAAGCTGAAATAAACTTTCCTCATTAAGTGGCCTCTGGTCATGGTGTTTATCACAGCAACTGAAGACTGACTAATACATGATCCTTCCTGCTTAGACTCCTGATAGCTGGGACCACAGGCATGTGCCACCATGGCTAGCTCTCAATTTACTTAACTGCAACATGAAAATTACATACATTATTGGGGCAACATTTAATGCTTTGGTATGTTTAACTCAGATTAAATATATCCAACTTAAACATTTTTTCATATCTTTATGGTGAAAATTTTCAAAATTCTTCCTCCTAGAAACAAAACGAATGCACACACAGAACACTGCTGCTCTCTGTTCTCACAGTTCTGTGCAGCAGTACTGGGGAGCTTCTTGTTCCTAAGCAACTCTCAGTACCCATCATCGACCTTCCCAGCCCAGCCCCTCATTAGCCGGTTATCTGTTGCTGTTTTGGAAGATGAGACCAGGGACCTCACGCATGCCACACAGGCATCCCTCTCCCTTGGAGGGAAGATGAGACCAGGACCTCACGCATGCCACACAGGCATCCCTATCTCTTGGAGGGAAGATGAGACCAGGGACCTCACACATGCCACACAAGCATCTCTATCCCTTGGAGATCAGCGCTAATGGTGAAGAGCCAGGCTGGTTGTCCCAGTGTTACCTTTAGAAGTTTGTTGCTGGTAAGGAAATCAGCGGAAGGCTTGAGAATGGTGGTCATGGATTTGGTCAGTTCCTCATGCACCGTCTTATATTCAGAGGCAATAAACGGCTCAGCCTTATAGGCAAACTTTAAAAAAAAAGAGAGAAAGAGACTTTACTCACCGGTCCTTTCAAGTTGAGGGGCGGAAAGCTTGAGAGGTTTCTGAGAACAGAGATCGGGACTGAGGTGCACATTCAAGGGTGGGAGAAGGGATGGAAACGAAGGTGGGAGGGGTGATCGTCATGTGACAGAAAGAGCGTGTCTAAGATGTCCTCAGGAACCCATCTGAAACATGGCAACTATACACGTCAGCAGTTCAGAGATCATCTAGCACACAATTCATCAGTAATGGGACCTTCTAGAAACGTGTCACAGGACAGACTAATAGGTCCCGGAGAATCCAAATTTTAGTTTTCAAAGTACCACAAAGCCCAAGTTCACATATCATAGGATGTGTAACTTTTTAGAATGGTGTTTGTCACTCCACTTATTTAATACTACATATCAAGAACCTATTGCTGCTTATCCCAACAATATCTCATGCTGTTCCACACAGCCTTTTGATTTGATTGTGGCCAGAGTCAACCTTCCATTCTCAAAAGTAACAGGGACGCTGGGAATTTTAGGTGGTTTAAAAAGGCATATAAAAATAGCCAATGTATAAGACGTCTGCGCAAGATCACTTAAAACAATTCTTGCTTCATTAAAAGATAAAATTAGGTAAATGAAGGAATGGCTGCCTCTTTTCCAGCTCCTCCTCATCCAGGTACAAGCCTTTGCAGCGGAGACCAAAGAGAACACATAGGTATTAAATTCCGAATGCACCCCTTAAATGACAAGTCTTGTTAGAAAGAAGTCTTTGGAAGGAAACTTGGAGAGCCACAGCTGTAAATGATCGTAGCAGCTTGACTTATTTATTTATTTTACATACCTTAACATATGACCTCAAGTGGCTCTCCAATCCTTCCTCATGGCACTGGGCAACCACATGAATAATGACCCTACACACCACAGGAATGAATAAAGCAATGAGTAGTGATGTGGAAATGGGGACATTTCATTATCTTCACAGCAGAACAAGGATGATGCCATTGGCACTCAGCAAACAAGCAGACAAGGAGTTAGACGGGGTGCCTCCGTGAGAGGTTAAAAGACATCGCTCCAGCATAATGAGCATCACATACTAGCATCCCAGGTAGGCTCCAGGTGTGGATGGACTGAAGGGAAGAAGAGTATGGATGTACCCATCCATCCATCCATCCATCCATCCATCCATCATCCATCCATCCATCCATCCATCCCTCCCTCCCTCCCTCCCTCCCTTACCGAGTCACATTAACTGCAACCTCCTCCTGAGTGGCTCTGGTGAGGACTCGGAACAGCTGGTTTAGGATGGTGGGCAGGAAGGCGATCATCACATGGCCTTCCATTGCATGCAGACTCTACACACAGGGAATGGTGAGACACATGTTATATTTTTTAAAAATCTATTTCATTTCAGTTATTCTCTTTGAGATGGAGGTCTTGCTGTAGATCCAGGCTGAACTGGAATTCATGGCTGCCAGTGACTGTCACATCTCAGCCTCCCAAGCACCTGTGTCAACAGGTGCATGCCACCACACCCCACTGGCTTATCAAGGCAATGTCCACTTCATTTCAATGTCCACTTCATTTCAAATAAGCACGGAAGCACTCCCTCTAAAATACATGGAAAGCTGAGGGCAAGCAGAATGGCATTCAAGGATGCCTGTGTCCTAAACTGCAGGCTCTGTGAAGATGCTCCACAGTGAGGGGGAAGAAGGACCATTACCTAGTTGTCCTTAACAGGGCGTCTACAGTGGACCAGTGTAATTACAAAAGCTCTTTAAAGCACAGAGAGGCAGAAGAGGAATCACGAGGGGCTAAAACCAAGAAGAATGGTCAGAGCAGCCATAGCTGTCACTGAATTGGAGGAAGTGGAGGAGAAGCTAACAGTCATAATGTCCCTGTGTGTTCATTTTTTAAATATGTAGGTTGTTTTCTCTTGATCAGACCTAATATAAGTCTCTACTCCATTTCTTGCATCTTATTTTGTCCTACACCTGGAATGCCACTTAGTGACTCTGTATTCAAAGTACTCTTCTATAATCATTCTGTTGTGAAGTCTCCTCTGTCCTGCTGTCAATGCTACACAGTGGCTCCAGGAACACACCTAACTCCCGCATACAGCTGGGTCAGGCTCGGTGTCTTACCTCTGTCTACCCAGGAGGCTGCCATCAAGTGAGTATTAAGTTCTCTAAGGGTCAGGACTGTTGGGATTTGAGTGTGTCCTTCACCAAGCTTGTGATAGAAACTAATCCTCAATGCAAAATCAAGAAGAGATAGGGTCCAAGGAGAGGTGATCAGACCATGGGGGTTCAACCTTCAGGAATGGATCACGGAGACTGCTAGAGTGGGTTCCTTATAAAATGATGAGTTTGTCTCCTCCTCCTCTTCCTCCTCCTCTCTACCACCCAGCTCTTGCCTTGATCCTCTCATAGCCCCCTGAACTGTGAGAAAAATACATTTCTGTTCTTTAGGATGATCCAGCTCCAGGTATTCTGCTATAGTAGCACCAAACAGGCTAAGCTGGGACAGCTTCTCCTGTGCTTAGCAGCTGGTAAACATCCAGCAAAGGTCTGTCAGGTGAGCACAGGAGAAAATGTGTTCTCAAGGGGAGAGACAGGGACGAGCATGCAGGCAGGAACAGAGCTATTTCTGAGTTCACTCTGGTCCCCTATCTAAAGACACTCAAAGCCACCACTGTGAGAGCATCTAGGTAGGAGCATCCTCACACAAGATTACAAGGGGCAGCAAGCAACAACACCCACCACCAACAAGGAAACACAATTTATTTCCAAAGTCACTTAAAAGAGGGACTAAGAAAGCCACCTGGTACCTTAAGGTATTTTACAAGTTCATTCCCTGAGGCTTGGGCTCCAGATTCCGTTTTCTGACAGTACTGGAAAAAATTATGTAAATGCTGATCCTGGGGGGCAGAGGAGGAGAAGAACGTCTGTTAGTATATGCTTCTAGAAACAGGAGAATCCTGCTTCAGGGAACAAACATGAATGGCATATATATATGCCTGTGTGTGTGCGTGTGCGTGTGCGTGTGCGAATGCATTTCTGTGCATCTGAGTACATGTGTGTAGGGTTGCACACACCAGTGTGTATGAAGAGGTTGGAAGAGGAATTGGGAGTCCTCCTCTATTGCTCTGCCTATCCCTTGGAGGAAGGAGCTCTCTTCCTTGAACACAGAGCTGGAAGGCAGCTGGCCCTAGAACTCTCACATCTCTGATACCCTTTGAAGTAGGGTGATGGGCATGGGTGAGATGCTTGGCTTGTTTGTTCCATGGAATCTGAACTCTGACCTTCATGATTTCGTACATTTTTCGTACTGGTACTCATGTACCACTGAGTCATCATGAATGCTATTTAAGATTATAAAACTGACCATGTACAAATGACATCCAAAGGATCCTCCAGCATGGGAAAACGGTTGAACAATGTCACAGACTTATAAACTACTTTTCACGTATATCAGCACACATAAGCACCTCCCATGTACTTTTTTCAAATAAAGACCTATAGTGTAATAATACATTCATAGGACACCAGGAATCTGTTTTGCACAGACAACTTGGTCACAGAGTAATCACTGGAATGAGATAGCTGACCCATACCTGAGTGTACACCGTGGAAACCAGATGAGTGGAAATTTTCAACAGAGGCTTGCCTCCTTCCACCCACTTAATTTCTGGACCATAATGCTGAAAAGAAGAACGGGGAAAGATCCAACAGATTAGCTATCTCGGCTTGCACACAACCATCAGGGACGACCCTGAGGAGGGACTGAAGACTCAAAGGCTCCAGTGGCTGCAGAGCTGCGCCTGGCCACAGCAGCAACGCCGCTGTGTTTGCATTGTTTGCCCAGTTCCTTCCCCTCAGCACACTGCCTTCCTCCCGGGCTTTCTAACTTGTCCGAGATGACAGTCCATTTCACTGGAAATGAATCTGACTTCACCGGTATCGTTATATGTTTTTGAGACAGGGTCTCACTATGTAGCCCTGACTTGACTAAAACTTTCTATGTAGACCAGGCGGATCTCAAACTCCCAGATTCACCTCCGCCTCCTGAGCGCTGGGATTAAAGGTGTGCACCACCATGCTTGGCTTCATGAGTATCTTAGGCAGACCTGAGTTCAGGACTCTGGGACGCAATGAAGGTGACACCAGACAGAGTGAACTACGATGTGGGAAAGAAATTCGATTCTCGGGGTC
The DNA here is from genome assembly GCF_949786415.1 of Peromyscus eremicus. Lineage (NCBI taxonomy): Eukaryota > Metazoa > Chordata > Mammalia > Rodentia > Cricetidae > Peromyscus > Peromyscus eremicus. The sequence goes on along the minus strand of NC_081425.1, from coordinate 3,177,361 downwards.
TATATCAACCTAACTGAGAACTCATCTTTATTTGAGCATGGCTCAGAAGGACTCATGCCGGGCCCAGTACCTCTCTGTTATGGCACTACCAGCACAGGCTTATAAAATGCATCGAGTGTCATCTGAAACAGCTTCTAATTGTACACATTTACTTCAAAATGAATAAAGAAAACCAATCTGTTAGGACTGATAAAATCCCATGTGCCGCTTCTGTTGTATGCTATTGCTGTTTTTATATTCTTCAATGCTTTCTGAAGAAACGGAGTTAAAACAAACCAATCTTAAAATCCGATACCCTGCCCATGCTGAGCTCCTGGTAGCCAAGGTAGCCAGATGGAAGATTGGCTGAGACAGGGATGTGTTGTTCATTTGTCAACACCCTTCCGTCTTTCAGGAGCGGAAGCCAGGAATAGCCAACTGTTGAGAACAAAGAACAAGAAAAGCCACTGTGAGCTCACTGCTTCTGAAGGGAAATCACTGCAAGCCTGAGCAACAACTGTTACCATCAATCAAGTAAGTGATGGGGAGGCCTCGACATAGCCTTGACTGAGTCTCTTTGCATATGCACTTCAGGCATGATAGCATGAGGCCACCTAGAAACCCACCTAGAAACCCACCTAGAAACCCTTTGGCAAAAGGATGAATATTAAGAATCAAAATATAATAAAAAACTCCAACATGCAAATGTTAAAAAACAACAACAAAACAACCAAGAAATGAGGAGACGGGTTCCCACCTTGTGTTTCAACGGCGTCCTTCTTCTTCGTGCTCCCTTTAGTCGAGTTATCGCAGCTGACGTGGAAGAAGGTGAACAGCAGATGGTGCTTCTCATGTAGCTGGGTTGGCAGTTCTATCTTGATCTGCAAAGGCAGAAGAACAAAGTTCCTAACATCCCACAACAGCAAATGTTCCCAGGGGAGGCAGGTGCACGCCACCCAACTCAAATGTAGACGCCTGTTCCCCAAACCCTTCCTAGGATTAAACGTAGACACACCCAAGCTGTTAATGACGCCAAGGAGAGATGGATTCTGAACACACTGACTAGAAACCGGGGAAGGGGTGATGTCTCTTTCAGGCATAAGCAAACGGGAAAACAGGCACCACAATGCAAACCACACAGCTGTCGGCATGAGAACCAGGGGCTGAACATTTCTTCACACACAGCGGTTTCACTGAACTACAGTTGACCGTGGACAACAGGGCTTTCAACTCTATGGGTCTCAGATATGAAGACTTTTGTTTACTTTTGGTTTTTGGCACTAAGAATTAAATCTAGCACCTCACATATACCAAGCACACACTTTCTCACTGTGCCACATCATGATCCTATGCAGAATCTGGGTTTTTGTTTGTTTTATTTTATTTATTTATTTATTTTTGGTTGGGAGGGAGATTTGCAGTCACTTGTAAAATTCATACACAAACCACTTTACCTAAAATGTCAAAAAATTGAGTATTCATGAGTATATAAAATATATATAGGTAAAAGTGATACTTGGGGGGCTATCTATGTGTGACATGCAGTACATGTGGGTGGTATATGCACACATGTAGGCATAAGTACATACCCAAAGTGCAAGGAGGCAACAGGAGGAAGGTGTTTAGTACTCTTCCCAGTTCCCTTGAGACATGGTATCTCCTTGAGCCTGAGGTAGGCTGGCATCAGCACACGCCAGGGGTCCTCTTATCTCGACCTTCCCCCACCTCTGAGATTATAGACGCATGCGTGGCCATGCTCAACTTTTTATACTGGGGCTGAGGATTTGAACTCGGGTCCTCCTGCTTCTGGAGCAAGCGCTTACCTATTCAGCCATCTCCTAGTGCCAATGTGCTACCATAAAAATCTATACTTACCAATTATTGAGGTAAGATTTATCAAATTGTATGCATCAAACAGATGGCTGGCAACTTTCACAATCAAAACGAACGAAGCGAGAATTACTAACTCACAACTGTATGAATCAATGGTAGAACATACTGTAAGTAATTTAAAAGCCGCCTCCTCCTGATCCTGCAGTGAGCTCAGTGCTGCATGAATCTGTCTAAAACGTAAGCAATTTCACTTTCCTACAAACTGAACATGGCAATAAAAAGTGATCTCTCTTGGTTCTCACGTACTTTTCACCATATGTAGACTATACAACATAAAGAATTTGTTAACTGATTGCTGTGTTATTGATAAGCCTCTTCCGGCCAACATCAGGGTATTAAGTAAGTTCTGTATAAATCAAAAGTCACATATGAATTTTAGATCACTTCAAGAGCATGCCACCCCCGTGACTCTAGCAGCTCAAGAGTGAACCATTCCATAGGAGAAAATCCACCAATAAACAGGATGATTCTTAGGTTCAACAGTCCTATGTTCAAGGATAAACTTGGTTTTTGTTTTATTTTTTAAAATCTAATCATCCTCCAAAGTTTTCCCCTCCTTCCACTCCTCCCTTTCTCTTCAGGAAAGAGCAGGCCTCCCAGGGATATCAACTCAAGGATGAATTTGAAGAGCGCTGCTAGAATATTAACTATGGCACTAAAGGTGCAATTAAGAATTTTCTTTTATTAATTTGTAATTTGTGGTTTTATTTATATCAACAAAGATGTTAAATAGAAAAATCACGTAAAACAAACACCAATTCTGCTGTGATTTCAGCAGGGAATGCTGCTTTTCTTGCACTCTGCTGTAACTAGCAAAAAGTTTCATGTTTCTCTTAAGACTGGTGAAATTGTGTCATTCTTTGAAAACACCATTACCTCATCATAGAATTCTGGGTTTTGTTGATGGTGTAGAACCGCAGCAAGGGCACTTCTAGTGAACACTGGGCCACCAGGTCTGCCGTAAATGCACTAAAAGGAGGAACAGGAAAAACCAACACTGGGTTTCAGGTGACGGAGTGAGAAATTGGTTAGATGTGTTATAGAGCAAGAGGCTTCTCAGGCTGTGTCCATCTGTGAGAGCCCAGGTCTTCGAGCCTTTAACTCTGGGGTCCTGGGAAACCAGACCTTCCCCAGCCTGTGGCCCACCCCTTCCATTTTTCCATGCAAACATTTGTATTTGTCTAAATTAAAATGAATACATTTAAAAAAAGCTTATTCAATACCTTCCATTTCAGGCAGTCTTCTTTCCATGACAGTGTCTGTCAGTAAACTGTAAATTTCTTTTCTCCTCTCCCACCCACTTTCTCCCTTCCCTCTCTTGTTCCCTCCCTTTGTGCCAGGGTCTCACAGCCCACGCGGGCCTGGAACTCCCTGTGTGGCCAGAAGTTCTCCAGCCTGCACTGTTGGAGTGTGGCTGTTACTGGCTTGTGCTGCCATGCCTCCCTTTATGAGGTGCTGAGACAGAACCCAGAGCTCCGAGTGTGCTAGGCAGGCGCTCCATCAACCCCAACCTAAACTCAACTATCTTGAGAGTAACTAGTTCTGTCTGGACATTTGTCTCCCTCTCTGGGAAAGTCATTTTAACATTGTAAAGAATTTAGGCTCTGGAGCTGGACTGCTTGGATTTAAAACTCAGTTCTACTAAAGTATGTAGCACTGAGCCATTCAAAGTCTGTGCATTAATCTTAGAAGCTAGAAATTTTTGAAAGGTCTGTTTGATAATCGGAAGGGTTAAAGTAGGCATGCCACGGTGCCAGGGAACATCATCAGTCAACTTTGCCTCCGACAACAGACAACATTGCTGCTATTCTGTAATAGCTAATTAATGAAGATCCCGTGGTTGATCATGACCTCTACCTTCACACTCATTTACAGCATGACTCTTCACACCTAGACAATGTCTGATGCATGGTGGGTATTTAGTACATCCTTACTGAATCATGCACACATAAGAGACCCCACTCCAACAAGAACAGCAAAACATACAGTCCTAAAATTAGGACCAAGAATCAACCTGCACATTCTATGACATTTAGCATAGGCCATTATATAGTATAATACCATATAGTTTGAGCTTGTGTTAAAATTAAAATGTGCCAATCTTTAATATATATATTAAATGTATGTACATATATATATTAAAAAACAAACCTTCAGAGGTTGAGAATCTTCTTCATCGGAATCTTTGAACTCAATGCAAATAGCAATATTTCTGGCCTGCAGTAGTATGCAAGAGAAAAAGATGTAAGAGAAAAAAAAAGGCAACAAAACGCAGCATATATACACATTTATAAAAGAAACTAAAAGCTAAGTCGTAAAGGAGATGCGTATGTCTGTGCACTCACCTTAGCAAAAGACTTCTGACTGTCATATTTCAAGTACTTCGGGTAAACGTAAAGGTGATTGCTATAGACAGTATAAGGCTGGGTGTGTCTGGGTATACAGGGCACAAATTCCTCTACTTCAAAAGTGAGCGGAGATTTACTGCAGGCTTCGAACTGCCTCATGGGAATGTATGATGAATTCAGATAATCTGAAAAGAAATCCCAAATAGTACAGAGCAGAGGAAAAGCCAACTAAACAACACTGTGGGCTGCTTATTACACAGAACTGAACACTTACTGGGGGAGTCAGAGGAGACGTTATCAATCGTGATGTCTAGATTGCCCAAAATCACTGGGAGTTTGGCCATCTTCTCAGGTCTACAAACAAAAGAGGAAATCAAGTATTATGAGGGAGGTTAACTGTGAAGTCTAAATTCTCAAGTGGCTTTTTCAGGAAAAGGAAATAACAATATATATAATAACACCAGTTGCAAAAATCACATTTCTACTTTGTAGCAACCACACGGAAAATATTAAAAACAGGTAAAAATATGGCACTTCACTTAGTCCAACATTTGCACAATATTATCATTTTGGAATGTCATCAATACAACAATGTGCTAAGTCTTCAAAGCCAGTGTTTTGTAGTGCACACCGGGGCTCAGACTCTTTCCAGGATTTGAAGTGCTCCTCAGCCCAATGCCATAGGTAACCACACAGGTCAGGATACGGAACATTACCAAATAGTTACGATGATACAATATCACCACATAGTTACAATGAAAGCCCCCTTCTCCTCAGTCTCACCACGGAGACACCAGGCTTGTTTGGAATGATCTGCATTTAGAACCAGAAGCCACATCAATGCTGGGCATGGAGTAGACGATCAATGAAACTCGTTTGTCATTCATCTGACTTCCTCTAATAAAGAGTCTCCCATTGTCACTGAGAAGAGCTGCTACTGTTGTCAAAGAAACCAACACAGTCATGTGACACCAGGCCCCCTTCCCGACAGGTGACAAAATTCCCTTCTCTGAAGTATTTGCTCACCAAGAGTCCAGGAAAATGTTCCTCTTTCAACCATCTACAGCTACCACACAGTCTTTTTTTTTTTCTTTTTAAATTTGGTGTGTGTGTGTGTGTGTGTGTGTGTGTGTGTGTGTGTGTGTGCGTGCGGGCGCGCGCGCCCTTGGAGGTCAAAGGCACCAGATCTCCTGGAACTTGAGTTATAGGTGGTTGTGAGTTGCCTGATGTAGGTGCTGGGAATCAAACTTAAATCCTCTGGAAAACTAGTATGTGCTTTACACGTTGGGACATCAGAATAGGACTTATTTTTGTTCTGATAAAATTTCATCTTTTTATGTTTGACCTGTTCATAGTTGACTCCTCCTGAATCCAGGTCTAGTCTCTGATCTTCCTAAGAGCTTCATGTCATGAAGATACTTGACCAGCATAGTATATGTTCGTAACCATCACTGGTCACGTGATAGAATACTGCCAAGAACATGTTCTTAAATCCTCCATTTCCACGTGGTAACTAACGACTCCAACAATCGAACAGCTGCTCACTCACATCCCTGAGTCACTCATGGGGTGACACATGTAACCACGGCAAACACACTGTGCCAAGGGCGTTGTACTCCTCTGTGGCACCAGCTTAGCCAATCAATTTAGAAGAGATGTGGTCAAGGTGACCGGCTCAACATGACATGGCCGGTCCTGGAACAGATGCTGTCACACGGCTCTTCATAACCCACCAATTCCTTTCACAGCATTGCCAAGGAACATCCAAGCTCAGTGTCTGTGTTGATTAGAGGTTTGTCAACTTGACACAAGCTTGGGTTGAATGGGAAGAGGGACCCTCAACTGAGAAAATGCTCCCATCAGATTGGCCTGTAGGCAAGTCTATGGAGCATTCTCTTGATTAATGACTGCTGTGGGAGGACCCAGCACATGGGATGATACAACCTCAGGGCAGGCGGTCCTGGGTTATATAAGAGAGCAAACTGAGCAAGCCATGAGGAACAAGCCAGTAAACAGAATTCACTCATGGCACCTGCTTCCCTTCTTGCCCTGGCTTCCCTCCATGGACCGCGACACGGTAGTGTAAGCCAACTGAACCCTTTCCTCTCCAGGTTGCATTTGATCATGTCTTTATCGCAGCAACAGAGAGCAGACAAACCCAGGAGCCAGCAGATTCAGCATCTGGTGCATTCCCCACCCCCAGCTTTTAGGACTCCTCTGGCACCGGCACCTACTGAGTAGCCTCACAGGAAACCCTTCCGCCTCTCTTAGAAAAACCATTCACTCAAAGCTCTAGATTCTTCCTCCACTATGATCAAAGACTCTGGGATACTCCCATCTCGGCTTGGTGTATCCCCGTCTGTCAGGGACTCTCATTTCTACTCTTCTTTCTGTTTGTGCTTGAGTGTAACTGGGACTCACTGACATCCCCAGAGATGAAATGGTTAGGAAGGCACTATTACCCCACACTCGGCTTTCAGCTGGAAAGAGTTCAGACCAAGAGAACTCCAACTGAGCTAGCCACGCCCTGTACTATGCCTAGGTTCCCACTGTGTGAGATGTTTTGAGTGCCCAGCTTTAGGGGTGGTACCTCTCCCAGGAGCCTCACCACTGGGCACTCCCTCAGTGACATCACCCACAAAAACTCTTCAGTGAAAAATCAGTCCCCAGGTGTGAACTTTGTCTCTACAGTTCTCTTGGCACACAGGCCTTCCTCTACCTGTTCATGTGAACAACTTAGTGCAACATCCTACAAGAGTAAGTCCTCAGCCGAAGCTGCGAAGTTGTATTTATTCTCTTCTATAAATCAGAAATACTGTTTATGACAAATAATACTTTCAAATGTAGGTGCCCAAGAGTAGTGTGCTTCACCACTTCCACTAACAAATGGCATCTTCACCCTTTTTAAAATCTCCAACACCAGGGGAGCAGTGGTGGTGCACGCCTTTAATCCCAGCATTCAGGAGGCAGAGACAGGTAAACCTCTGTGAGTTTGAGGTCAGCCTGGTCTACAGAGTGAGTTCCAGGACAGCCAGAGCTGTTACACAGAGGAACCCTGTCTCAAAAAACGAAACAAAACAAAAAATCCACATCATCCATAGATTTCTTTCCGGGATAGATTTCAAGTGAATGAACGAATTTTAGTTCAATAATTTTCACTGGAAATTTCTCCATCTTGTATTGAGTATTTGTGACCCCCAACTATATGTGGGAATGACTTCTGAGAGACGCTGTTTGAAGCCTGACTGTACAAATTCACCCACCAGGTAACCGAGATATCCATGCTTTGAGATTACTTAACTGTGTTCTCATTCTGCTCACACGGCAGACTCAGCCTGTTTACAACTGACTTTTAAGAAAAAGAAAACCATCAATCTCACGCCCCACGAACACAGTAAACTGAACCCACAGATTTGATCATGTCCGCTGTTTCTCCTCTGTGACCCAGAACAATGTATGTGTGTGAGATATGATAAGTACACGTAAGACCACTATTTGAAAGTCTCACTCACCTCTCCATATAAAAATGAGAGCCAAGCCAGGCAGTGGTGGTACATACCTTTAATTCTAGCCGGGAGGCAGAGGCAGGTGGATTTCTATGCATTTGAGGCCAACCTGGTCTACAAAGCACGTTCAGAGAAATCTTGTCTCGAAAATCAAACAAACAAAAAAAGGCAAACAAAAAAGAAAGCCAACATGTGGGCATAAGTTGAGACTATCTGCTTGAGGCTTTGTGTGCTGTTCTGAGACTCCTGTGAAAGATTAAGACAGGACAGACAGGAAGACGGCCATGGGAAGGCAAAGGCAGGGAGACTGGAATGATGTACAAGCCAAGGAAAGCCCTAGTCTGGGAGGTGTGGTCATATTAACATTTCTTTAAGCTTTTAGCCTTTCCACATACAAAGTGACCTGGTTTGCAGTAGTTGCAGAAACCCCAGGGAATGGATACCCCCAGTAATATGTGCAAAGCATGTGCAAAGCATTTAAACCAAGGACTGCTTAGGTAAGGATTACGTAAATTGTCTTCTCCCACATTTGTTTCAGTACCAGGAGAGTTGATTAATCTTGCAAGTCAGAAACCTGGCGATTGTTTCTCTTTGGTGACGCCTTCTTCCCCACTATAAGGCCCAGTGGGCCGGTAACTCGGTTAGCCCACCTCTCCTGACTTCCTCCTGCAAGGGCTCTGCTGTGACCTTTCCAGCTGACAGTGTTCCCTCAGGTTGTACCCTTCCTGCCTATGCTTACCTCTACCCTTTGTCTTACCACACCACCAAAACATCCAGCAAGAATTCCAATCAATCAGAACAGTTTGTTCCTTCTCTTGGCCTCTAGGAAATGCTCTGTCCACATCCACTCCCCATCTGCCCCTCATGAGCTCTGAATGACATAATTTATATGACTGTTCCCACCTCCCCCTCCCCACCATGAGAACTTCTCATGTGTGGAAACAACCAACAACTTAAAACTCACTTCCGGAAGTCTGCGAGTAGCTTGAGCATGTCGTCGTTTGAAAGCTTATTGCTGTCTTGCCGATAGATGGCAGAAAATCTGGCATTTTTGTCCAGGTTTCCAGATGTATCCTTGAACAATGTCCTGAAACAGTGAAACAACATTCAAGACACAATTTTCCAAAGAGCAAAATAAAGAGAATTCTGGTCTCTGCACACAGACTAATCTTGATTCCATTGGTGGAGGCCAACAGAAATCTCATTATCCCCAAATGCAGCAAGTATTAACGAGGACAACCACAACTAACTCAATTACACAGAGAACAGTTCCAGCCAAAAGCTTGTACTGAGAAAACAACATACACATTCACACGGGAAAGAAGAAAGGAACAGGGATAGAGGCCACTGTGGGACTCCCCAGATGCACCGTCCCAGCTGGAGGCACACGGCCAGGGCCTGGACTCTCCCCCAGCAAACCTCCAGTCCACCCTGCTGGGTCCAGCAGCTGGTCTCTGGCCCACATCTTTCCTCTCTGTGCCTTTGCTAAATGCATTTTCAGATTTGGTGATTATTTATTCTTGATTTCATCTCTTTGACTCAGGATAATAAACTCAATAGGTAGGCCTACTTGTCGGTCAGTCTATTTGTCCATCAGTCTATCCCAAGTATAAAAGGCGTTCTCCCTTACCTTGCTGCCCAAGCAAACGGCATTCTGTACTGTCCTAGTCTTTGGCATGCCTGTTTGGCATTCTTCAGCACCTTCTGAGCAACCTGGAACACACCAGAACAGAGCTTTGAAATACTCTGGCACAGGGGACTTGAGACCAGAGCAGCTACGATCGAATGATCATTAAACAAGCCCTCCCCATACCACCAGATGCACACAAACGCACTTCTTACAGCAGTGACAGATAGGGCTGGCTTCAAACCCAGTATGGACTTCTTTATTTAATGTACCCCTGGCAGTGACTCTCAAAACTACAGAGTATTGTTTCCAAGATGCACATAAACCGTACCAGTCTTTGCCAGCAACAAGCAGGCTACTCTCTGCCAGCCTCTTTCCTCTCACAGACTTCATTTCTTTTTGACTAAGGGCTAATTGTGAGCCACTGAGTATACTAATATTTGGTATTCGTGCCCAAATATCTATCTACCAGAAGTTAAAGGAAAGCACTAATGAACAATCTAAGCTTTCCAAGCTCCTAATGCGCACCAACTTGTACAGATTCCCACAATCCAGGCAACGCCATAATTAGGTACCGGCTTAAATTAGACACTGCCCTTCATTGTTACAGTTTTGCTTTATACACAAACACTATCACTTCCTCACCATCAGGTTTGGCTTGTTCTAGGTTGATGGAACACAATAAGCGTATTGGATTTTGGCCAATGACATGTGTGTAGAGTGGTTCTGTTACCCACTCAGTTGTCCCACATATCCTTGTCCTGTGATAGTGCTCTGTTTCAAAGTGTGACTGACCAGAAGAGTCAAGAGGGGACCTGAGTGTCTTTTGTGTGTGTAGGAAGGAGCTTGGAGGTCATTTATGTTACTTGAGTGCATCCAAGTCAAACCAGTTTTAGGAAAACTGCTCACACCTGAAAGCCAGAGTTTTCTTCCGAGTGGCAGAGTTAAAGGAGCCCCGGAGGCTGCCGTAACCACTCTGGTCAGGACTATACCCTGACAGGCCCTCCAATGATCTGCGAGCACCATCAAGTGTGAGAAACAATCAACAGAGCAAGAGACGCCCATCTGAAGGTCCACAAAAGCCTCTGTGTGACCCTAGGAGCTCTCCTTCCCTCACCTTAAAAACGGAGAGTGTGGGTGACAATACTCATGGTCCCTTGTCACTATAAAACCCTGTGGTCCTTCCACAGTCACATCTTCGTTCAAACAGATGACAAGAAACTGCCTGTGCAGCCCTTTCTTTTTAGTGGGGTATGTCTACCCATCCCTGAGAGATTTATAGCAGGATCTAGAGGTGTGCGGTCCTTGAACAAAGACAACCAATTCTTCCTCCCAGAGTTGATTTTAATTATGTTCAGATTCAAGATTTTCAGTCAGGTGCCACCTATAATGGCAGCACTAGGAGACAGAAGCCGGAGGATCTCAAGTTTAAGGCCCGTCCTAGACACATAGTAAGATCCCGTCTCAAGCAAATCATTAAGGGAAAGAATGCTTGCCTAGCACACCCAAGGCCCTGGATCTTACTTCAAGCAACACAAAAAAAAACCCTAAAAAGATTCAAGCAGCAATGAGCAAGTGCATTGTGGAGCAAAATTAATGCTAAACACAAGGCTTTAGTAGATTTGTCTTCAATGGAAATCAAACAAGGACACAGAGAGAACATGCATGTGAGAGCAGGGGTTGAGTGCCTTCTCCTTGGAAGCCCTTCCCCGGCCTGCAAAACGAAGATTTGTCCCAGGTGATGTTCTAGATGACTTGTGTACATCTTGGGAAAAAGGAAGACACAACGTTGATTGGCAGAACAAAATAATATCACCGTGCCAAGTCTATAAGAACCTCTCCAGGTATGAGATGGCTAAACCTTGATCCCTGTTTTAATGAGATGCTGTGGCAGTGACGAGGAAGGAACACACCCCCAAGGGATGCTGGGAAGCAGGTAGAGAAAAGGACAGCTCATCTTAATGTGTTTGCTGTGTACCAACATGGCTGCCGAATCTCAGCTCATGCATATGGCCGGCAGACACAGCAATGTTGACGAGCACGTGCACCTTGGAAGTATGTTCTGTCAGTGCGGCCTTATATGAAGTCACCATTGACTCATCAAAATAAAAGACTAGAAAGACTTCTCATCTAATATTTTGCAGACTCGGCTTGGAACAATAAGATGTCTTCTTCTCTCCAGGAAACAAACTTGATTCAACTTTTATCAGCCAAAAAGCTTAGTGTTTGAAGATGCCTGATGAACGGGCTTTTACTTGATGGGAGCTGAACTCAAATATCTCACATGCTGTTTGGGATATGTGGTGTTCTCAGCACTGTGTGCTCCATGGCCTGTTTATCTGTACCCTGGCCCTGTGAGGAAGGCAGGCTGGGCAACATTATCCTATGCCCACATGTGGGACATTGGGGCCTATAGAGGTGAGGTATATCAGAAGTACCCCGGCTACCTTGGCACTCTGCGTCCAGGCCTCCTTAATCCATGAACGTGTTCTTTAACACCATCCTATATATCCTGGAAGCTGTGCCTAGGATCTTTAGGTGGCCACAAGGATGAAGTTTTGGAATCTTGAGTCAATCTGGTAAACCTCTGTTTGAGCTCTGGAATGTCTGCTCATACTAGATCGGCTGACCAGTCCTTAATACACCGAGGCCCTCCCTCAAATGACCAGCTAAAATATCAAACCAAACTCAAACCCCTGAAAACAGTTAAAACTGGTGAAGACAGGAGCACTCAACCGCTTACTCTAACCTAAAGGAAAGGTGTGTGAGCGCCACAGTCAATTGTCCTTGGCCACTCCAACCGTAGGACAGTAAGAAAAAAACTAAAGATTTGTAGGTCTCCATTTTCTAAGTTTTTAAACTCCGTAACTTCTGACCTACAAACCAGAATCCAACAGGCACACCAACAACACAATAAACACTGGTTGACTACAGTACGTGTGCTTTTAAATGACACAGAGTTTAGTATCAAGTGGATAATTCCTTTGAAAACTAAATTTTAAGATGTCAGAATAGACCAGCAAAATGATGTATTTCATTTACACACGAGAATACTTTCATTAAGAATTGGACACACAGCCAGCCAGTGGTGGCACACGCCTTTAATCCCAGCACTTGGAAGTCAGAGGCAGGTGGATCTCTGTGAGTTCAAGGCCAGCCTGGTCTACAGAGCAAGTTCCAGGACAGCAAGGGTTACGCAGAGAAACCCTCTCTTGAAAAAAAGAGAAAGAATTGGACACAGGAGGAAGAATTTAGTGACAGAACATACGCTTGGCATGTGCCAGCACCCGGGCTCAGCTCTGTGTGACAAACCAGGAACATGAATTAAATGGAGAATACACATGTAACTGTTTTTTCATGTGTGGTATGCATCATGTCTGTATGCCTGTCTGCATGTGTGTGTAGAGATTGTATACATGTTTAAGGAGGACTGAGGTTGATGTCAGGCATCTTCACTGATGGCTGCCACTTTGTGAAGAGCTAGCTCTCACTTGAACTGAGAGCCCGTTGATTCTGGCCACACTACCTAGCCAGTTTGCCTTGGAGATGCTGTCTCTGCCTCATGAGTGCTGTGACCACAGGTGGGACATTTATGTGGGTACTGGGGAGCAGAACTCCAGTCCTCAGCCGACATAGCAAGTGCCTCACGGATGGGGCCACCCCCACCCCCCAAATCCATCTATGCACTTTGGACTGTCAACAAGTGCGGTTTACCTCTGACCTCATAGTTGTTTACACTTTAGCATAAAAGTCATCTCTTCGGCTGTTACTCTGTAATAATCACGAAGCACGAAAGGCGTTCATACCTTAGACGAGTCTGAGCTTTTCATATATGGCTCAGCACAATGCGTGATGCTTCCTTGGAGGACCTTCTCAATTCTGGCCACAAGAAATATATCTGGATGAGGACACGTGACTGAAAATATTCCCTGGGGAGACAAATGGCTCTCTTCAGTCAGCAGACTCCCAGATGACTGAAAGACATCCCTTGACCCCAAAGCTGCAAAGGACAGTGAGACAGTCCAACCAGCGAGAGACTGGGGCCAAACATCTCAGGTGCTCCTCAGTCCACCATCTGCTCAGAGAGTCTCTCGGTGGAGAAGGCAAGCAGGAAAAGGCTTAAGGAAATGAATGAGAGCCCCAAACCACTTCTCCCTCGGTTTACCTTCACTATGTAATTACATACGCTGCCCTACAATTAACCATCTAAACTGCCCCGCTGGTGCATGACAAAGTCTCACTGGAGCAGTTTTTACCATACTGAATAGCATGTGCAAAGAGAAGGCTGAGTGGTGTGAACGCTCCCCACCTGCTTCGGATACTGCATGGCTGCGGCATGAAGGGCATCCTCGAAGGCAGGTGGGCTCTGGCCGCCGTTCATCAGAGCTGGGGATGTGGGAGCCAGCATCTGCCGCACTGAGAAATGATTCAGGTCCACGTGGAAGTCAGCGGAAATCTTTCGGTTGTATTTTATGTCAAACAGGGACAGGGTGACAAAGAAAGGCTCGACCTGAACAGTAACATCAACATAACACCACCATCATCAAGACAGTCCAGACAGCTGCGGGGAAACGCTGCTATGCAAGGAGAGCGAGCAGCCCCGTTTATGACATCTCCTTGAACGATTACTAGACTTTTGTTCCTTGTCACACGCAGTTAGGCAATAAAGCATATTAAGAAACAGCACTGTTACTACCCCTTCGTGAGCCTCACTAGTTAATGCACACTCTCCAGCTGATCTCCTTGGAGCATCTAACATGAAATCCATGTCCTGAACATGCAGTTTAAATCTGCCTTCTTACCCTTGCCCACAAACCCATCCCCATGCCATCCACACCCCAGTGTGAGCCCTGCCCCTCTCTGGGGTGAGGTCTCCACATCCAGGCTACAGTATAAAGGGAAACCTGTGACACCTGAAATTGATCAACATTTAAAAAGGAAGACATTTAGTCTTTAAACATTATTTTGAAATTTGTGGCCAATTTTATTAGAATTTAAATGAAAAACCCTAGGGCGATCAAGCTGTCAATCTCAGTGGCCACCCAGGGAAGAAGAATGGAGGACAGAAGAGGAAAAACCGCTCTGCCTTTTTAAGCCAGCGTGGAGGTCAGATACACGGTGGACAAGCAGTGACGTGATAGAGAGGGGCTTTTTGAGAAAGGGGTAGGAAAGCCCAAAGGATCGGACAAAGCACTCAGGTTCTGGCCAGCATGTGAGAGAAAAATATTAAAAAGGTGTGTGTGTAGAAGTCACACCTTCCTAAAATTTGGTAAGGTGGGCAGATTCAGCTGAACCTCATGGATGCCTGGCTTATGTAGGGACTGTGCTGGGAGGTGAGAATTAAGGGAAGGAAAAATACAGTATTATTAAAGGGCAAATAATTCCACCTCTCTCTTTAGTATGGCTTAAGGTGAGCCTGCCTTCCTCAGCTGGTCCATCAGCTGACCCACTCAGCTGGAGTATCAGGTCATCCAGGCTAGAGTCTGTGCCCTTGACCAGGGGGACCTTATATAACTTTATTACATTCTCCCCTCTAAAGACCAAGTGCTGGGGGACAGGAGCAGACTCTGGTCCCTAATTTGTTTCCTGTGTGTTTTAGGATGGCTTTTTTAAAAACCTGTATTTTTCAAGTGGAAAATTACATTTGTAGTGGGTCCTTCCTCGTTTTCAGCGACACAGCACTGCAGATTGAAAGACAAATCATTGCACTTGACGAGGATCCTTTTCCCAAACTTTTCTTCAAATGGCTTCACTTCTGGCTCAGCGGATGAGAAGTCAAGTTTCTTTAAAATGAAAATGTGGATATATAAACACATAGTGCTCCCATTAGAAATCCCATCATGCGTGTTCTCACATAAAACTGCCTAAAACATGGAAAAGCTCTATACACTCATCCATAATAGTGCTGCGCGACATTGTGAAGTCACATATTTAATAGACATGTGCTGATATCATGACAGTCATGTAAGTGATGATATGTCTGCTTGATGGAAAACTATGCAGGAATTTATACTATAAACAATCTAAACACCCATTAACATGTGTAAGGACACATAAAATACATTATATATGTATATATACATACACACACATACGTGTATACATACAGACACGTACACTCAATAATAAGAAGGAAATTCAGGGCCGGACGTGGTGGCACACTTGTAAACCCAGAACCAGGGAGGCAGAGGCGGGCAGATCTCGGTGAGTTTGAGGTTCGTCTGGTCTACATAGCAAGTTTCAGGCCAGTCAGGGCTGTATAGTCAGAAGTGGTCTTTAAAAAAAACCCAGGAAATTCTGAATCAATGAAATGGCCCAGCAGGTAAAGTGTGTGCCATATCAGCCCGACCGCCTGAGTGTGAGCCGAGAGCTCATGGTGGACAGAGAAGCTAGTCCTGAAGCTGTGCTCTGACCCCACACGTAGCTGAGGTTTCAGAGCACATGCACTGTCCCAACAAATAATAGCAATCCATCATAAAGGAAAGCCATGGATGGAGCTTGGAAACACGGAAGTAAAAGAAGACACAAAAGACAAATTCTGTACCATTCCACATTGATGAGTTGTTATCCATAAAGACTAAAAGTGAAACCGAGGTCACTGGGGGCTTAGGGACAGTCAGGGATCAGGAACCGTTATTTAAAGAGTTTCAGTTTGTAAAGATGAAAACATTAAAATATTCTAGAAACGGATGGTGTCATGGCTCCATAGAGAATATATTTATTACTTTTTAAAAAATTTTAACTTTTTAAAGTTTGAATTATATATTTTCAGATGGCTCAAATGTAAGGTTTGCATGCATGTTACCACAGTAAACAAAGTGTGTAAACAGGAGGTCAGTGAAGAAACTTAGAAAAAGGCTATTATTAAAGCTAAGTGGGAGAGTCTATTAAAAGGGAGAGCTAACTGAATGGGTGAGACAATTAATTGGCTTGATCTGTTTGGGAGGCATCCAGGCAGTGGGACTGGGTCCTGTGCTCATTGCATGAGTCGGCTGTTTGAAACCTGGGGCCTATGCAGGATCACTTGGCTCGGCCTGGGAGGAGGGGACTGGACCTGCCTGGACTGAGTCCACCAGGTTGATCTCAGTCCTTGGGGAAGGCTTTGCCCTGGAGGAGGTGGGAATGGGGAGTGGGCTGGGGGGAAGGTGAGAGGGGCGGGAGGGGGGAGAACAAGGAAATCCGTGGCTGATATGTAGAATTGAATTGTATTGTAAAATAAAAATTAAAAAAATTTTAAAAAAAGAAAAAAAAGGGAGAGCTAAGTCTATTAAAAGGACCACACATGACGGGGGAGGCATTAGGGGAAATGTAGCAGAACCTTGTCCCTTTTCGGCAGCTCTAAGCTACACTCAATATCACGGGCCCTGAAGGCCTTTGTCACACCGTGTTTGGACTTTGCTGGGACACAGATGTGGGCTGCACACACTCCCAGTTTTCTCTCAGGGATTAAAGCTAGCTGAGAAGTATTATTGCCTCCCAGGTGTCTACAGTGCTGTGTGCCACACTCTAACGGTTAAGGGGTACTTTATATGATTAGCGTGGACCTGAAGATTCAGACTGGTGCCTTCTGGGAATCTGGCTAAACACTGCTCTCAATATCCAACAATACACTGAATATTAAACATTCATGAATTTTATATTTTAAATATTAAATTAGCTCTTACCTGGGCATCTGGGTCCAAGTAAAAAAGCTTCACTCTGCTCTCACTTTTCAGTTTGATTTCTGCTTCTCTGGTGCTCTGTGGACAAAATAATTTATTTGTGAACAAAATCCTTTGTCCCCACCTCAGAGGCATTAGAATGTGTCTGAAAGCTGCCTGTGGCAGTTTAAATGAGAAGGACCCCATAAGGCTTGTATATTCGAACGCTTCATCCCCAGTTGGTGGAATCCTTTGGGAGGGGTAGGATAGTTGAAGGAGTTGTGTCATTTGGGGTCGGTTCTGAGGTTTCAAAAGCCCATACTGTTCATTCCAAGCTAGTTTTTCCTCTCTCCGCCTTGAGCGTGTGGACTAAGATGTAGGCTCTCAGCGGCTGCTCCAGCCCAGGCCTGCCTACCTGCTGGCATGCTCCCCACCAGTGCCCATGGATTCTACCCCTCTGAAACTGTAATCAAGCCCCTAATAAACTCTTCCTCTACAATTTGTCTTGATCATGTCTTCACAACAGTGGGAAAGTAAATAAGACACAGACCCATCGGAACATGCAAGCTACTCGACAACCCTGTTTGGTCTCTGGGAGGCAGGGGCATGCCATCCAAGAGGTGTGCACTGTGGCATGGGCAGCACAGGCTGTAATGCTGTGGGAGAGACAGCATAGCACAGGAACCCCGGGAGGCTCAAAGTGGGGTACAGCTGCACTTGTGAGGTTTTCAACTGGAATCTTCCAGTATTGGCCATGGATATGAGCTGCAGACCTGGAGAACATCAGCATGCAGGCAAGGATGGAAGTCTTGGAAGTGGATTCCTCAGAGAGAGTGTGGGGTGAGTTTTAGCAGAGCACCAGGGGCTTCAAAACTGAAGGGACAGACAGAAGAGAAGCCACAAAAGGATACAGACACGTGGTGGCAGGATGGAGACAGAGAGGCAGGATCTGGAGGGGGCGTGTGAAAGAGGCACCTGAACATTCACAAGATCAAGTCACCTTTAACCTCCTATTTACCAGTCCCATAGTGCATCCTTTTAGGCAGTCATAGATATTCAACTCTTCATTTTTACAGATAAATATGGAGTTCTGATTATAACGTCCTCTTCTCCAGGAGTCACCTCTCTGCCCTAGACAAGGGGGCAGTGACAGCCACAGTGAAGAAGTTGACTGTCTTCTTTGTGGATGGCTAAGTGACATCTACTATTGTATTTCTAACCTAACCCAATGGGAAATTAAGAATCTTACTAATTTTTCAGTCATTAAGTTGTTATAATAGGTCCTTGGATATGACTCAAATTCTCATGACTATACTTAACCAGTGGCCTACTTGTAAATGAAATGACATTCATAACTAGCTCTGCAAGCCAACTTGCCTCCCTACCTGGCCTTTTAATTTCTAAGTAAAAAGAATGCACTAGATGAAGTAGAACCCCAAACAGCAAATAAACATATGAAAACAAAAAAAAATACAAACAATGAGCAGGAAAAGATATATTGAAGCAGAATAAAATAGTCTTTAAAACAAACAAACAAACAAACAAACAAAAAAAACTTTGGACCAGGCAGTGGTGGTGGTGCACGCCTTTAATCCCAGAACTCAGGAGGCAGAGCCAGGTGGATCTCTGTGTTTGAAGCCAGCCTGGTCTACAGAGTGAGCTCCAGGACAGGCACCAAAACTACACAAAGAAACCCTGTCTCAAAAAAACAAAACAAAACAAAACAAAAAAAACAAAAAAAAAAAGAAAGAAAGAAAGAAAGAAAAAACCAAACAAACCTTTGGGAACAAGGCAGAGAAATAGGAATATAAACTGTTATACTCTTTAAGGCCAAGAAACTGGAAATATTTAAAACATCAAAACACAATAACCTTTGACCTAGAAATCCCAGCTTGGGCAAGTCCTCCTGAAATAAGAGCTTACAGATTCTATGTCATGATGCTTACTATATGATTTATAGAAGCTGAAAACTGAAAATCACCTAAACATTCCTAAAAGACATGGCTGAATAAAGTATACATATCCACCAATTAACTATTACACCCTTGACTTGCGTGTGCTCCATTATAAACTTACTCTGCAGAGAGACCACCTCTTCTGCTGACCCAGAGAGACAGCCATGAACTGTGTTTAGGTGGTAGAAAAACTGTCAAAATGACAGGCAAATCATGAGATTCTTCTAGGAAATAACTAAAAACCTTATCCATGTATGTATACATTTTATTTGCACCCAGTTTGGTGAGAGCAATTGGAGTAAGTTAACTATTGGAGTTGTCAGGAAGATGAGGGTGATCATGAAGAAAAAAGATTAACTTTTTTGCACAACATTGGGTAGTTTTACTTACAAGAAGCATAAAAGTAAAATTTTAATTAGTGTTTAGTAAAGATACTTATAACATGCACTTTCATTGCCTAAGTGCCCACAAAAATATAGCTGTTAAAAAAAATTATCCCAAGACTATGTAATTGAGCAGGTTTCAGGGTGGCAGGAAGCAGTCCTGTTCTGAAAACAGCCTGTGGTCGGTCAGTGCATGGTGAGGCTGTAGGAAGCTTCTTCCCAACAGCCGTTGCTCCATCCTGGCATGGCCTGTTTTCTATTTTAGGTTCAGTAGACAGAAGAATGTGAGGAAAATGGACAAGAGCAGAGCGACCCTCCCTAGAAACTGCCACCCGCACACAAGTCAGAGAAGTGGACTCAGCCAAAACAAAGACATTTCCCATCTCATGAGCAAACACTAAAGTCAGCCACAAATGACACACCTTTCCTATGTTTCCTTCATCGTCAGTATGAAAGGACCAAACATTCAAGAGCTTCCAGGAAAGATAGTGATGTATCTCAAGTTTATTTGTGAGAAATTTGAAGTGAAAAGTCTATGGCCAAGTTTATTTTATTTCAAAGGTACAGGGAAAACATTGTGTTGACTGCTGAGTCATTTAGACAGAATGAGATAAAACAAATTTGGCAAAATCCCCTAAGGTTAGAATATATAACTCTTTAAAAAAATTTTATGTGTATGTGTGGTTTGCCTGTACGCATATCTGTGAACCATGTGCAGACCTGGTACCCATGAAGACCAGAAACGGTATCAGATCCCGTGGAACTGGAGATACAGATGGTTGTGAGCCACCATATAGGTACTAGGAATGGAAACAAGGTACTCTAGAAGAGCAGCTGGTGCTTTTAACCACTGAGCCATCTCTCCAGCCTCTAGATTATTTACTTCTTAATTAAAGGGATATCACAACACATACTCACTACATTATGATATTTATCCCCAAAGGACTAACATTTCACCTCAAGGCATAAAGCCAGGTTAGGGCATTCTAGAATTAGGAAGCTTAGCAGTGGAATGACTGCCAAACCACAGCCAATTCCTCGGAGTAATAATGGCATAGTTTTCTGGCTTGGGACTTAGGGAAGGAAGTGTTTGTTACAGACTTGGCTTTAGAACTCTTATAAAAATGTGGCCAGGAAACCACATGGGTTCCCACAAGTCCTCTTGAACATGGCCCCTATGCCTTACTCAGTCTCAGGGAGACTACAGACTTGCAGACATCACACTGCCCTATGTTCCACTATGGAAGATTTACCTGGATACGAAAATCCATTGACTTAGAAATAAAATGATAAAAAAATCAGTTCTAGAGTCACATGAAACTGCTTTTCTTTCAGAATACAAGGCAACAAAGTGTGAGCTACTGTTTGCACACACACACACACACACACACACACACACACACACACACCCCACAGATGGAAAATACATTAAGAGAGAGTGTGGGGTTTCTCTTCATATTACCGTTACACAAGAAGGTAATACACACCCTCCAGTGTCACCTAACATCATGGCAAGCAGAGGAAGGAATGCCCTGAGTTCTCAGAAGAAACCAATTTGCTGGTTCATATAGGCTTTTTAAAATATAAATACTTGTAAGACTGATGCTATGAATTTTGTTATATTTACAATAAAAACAGTTTGGTTCCATGCTGGACAGATTCCTCCTGGTTCCTCCTGGAAAAGATTAAGTTTTTGGGGAAATATAGCATGTCCCTAATATGAAAATAGTAAAGATATCCAGCACTCCAAGTATAAGCAAACACTCCAGGAACTTATAAATCCAAGTCCCTAATATTCCAGAATGAAACATCAGTTATTTTGTACTAAAACAACTTCCCGTCAGACATATCCTGTTTGGCTAAGTCTCAGTCACAGTGGAAAACAAAAGCCAGAGCAACAGGAAGAGTGAGGCAAATACAAGCCATGCAGAGAGAACTCGGCCGGGAAGCAACAGCTCCAGCTACCTTCTGCCTTGCCCTGTTGATCCAGGCATCCTCCAATCTGTACTGTGGCTGAGCCTCCCATCAATCCCTTCTGCTTTCCTGACCTCTTCATCCTCTGAGTAAACTCCCCTTCTCTCCCTGCATCCCTCCCACCCCACTCCATACACAATTCATCTGACTCTGTAACCATGGAAATTCATTCCTCAAAAACAGGATGTCCATTTGCTAGCGAGTTCTCATACTCCCTTAATGAGTACAAATGAGCCACATCCCAGGCTCACTAGCAGGACTAACACCCAGGCTGACCATGAAGGGACCAGGCACAGGCATCCCCACTAAGAGCCTGGCCCCTCACACATCACATCTCTGAGTAGGCCACCAGAACAGGTGTACAGGTGACTGACAGAGCCACACTTCCAATAGTCTTCATGGTAGTACCCTGGGAGAAAGACAATACATTTTTCCCCTTTTCCTTTGAAAATTTACGTTGGCCAGGTAGCAGGAGAAGAAAAGACTAAAATTCTTATACAACTTCATAGGGGAAAAACTGGATTTCTTGTTGGTTTTGTCCTGTTATGCTTTGCTTAAGATAGGCTCTTGCTATGACCCAAGCTGACCTTAAACTTGCATCCTTCCTGTTCCAGCCTCCCCAGGAGTATGTGCCACCATGCCTGGCTTAAAAATACAGATGTTGCCGGGCGGTGGTGGCGCACGCCTTTGATCCCAGCACTCAGGAGGCAGAGTCAGGCGGATCTCTGTGAGTTCGAGGCCAGCCTGGTCTACAAAGCGAGTTCCAGGAAAGGCACAAAGCTACACAGAGAAACCCTGTCTCGAAAAACCAAAAAAAAAAAAAAAAAAAAAAAACCAAAAAAAAAAAAAAAAACAAAAACAAAAACAAAAAAATACAGATGTTAAATAACCAATTCTGGACTCAATAACATGAACTTCATCTTAGGTAGCCATTCTGTTCACTGAGTAAGCCTAAAGTTCTTTCTGATTTCTAGATTGCATTATTGTGCTGTTTAAAAAAAACTAAAAAATCAAACAAATCAAACAAGTTCAAGCATGTTGTTGTGGGAACCTCTGAGCACTCAGAAACAGGATGCATGCATGGGTGTCAACTGATACCCAGATTGCCTGACAGGACTGGGCGAGGGGTATAGCTCAGTGATAGAGTACTGGTCTACCATATGCAAGGCCTTGGGTTTCAGCAAAACACACACACACACACACACACACACACACACACACACACACACACACACACACGGGACTAGCATGAAAATAAACACAGAAGCCAGAACTCCTCCAGGCTGGGCACAGGTTACAACGGGAGTTCTAAAGTTAGCTTTAATGGGCAGGTGCTAAAAGGATTCTGTGGAAACAGCTAAGTCCTGAAGAAAAACAATACTCTAAAGGTCCCAGCCAGGAAGGAGATTTATATTTGAGAACAACCATGTCATCTAGGAAGAAAGGTCAATGCTGAATGCCAGCCTATTTGCAATCCTATACAGACACACCATGTTTCTATTATAGTGTTTAACATGTGGGTGTGTACAGTCACCATTATAACACAAAGACTATAGAGGGGCAGTGAAGACAAAGACATCACTCTCTGTTTAAAAAGAATCATGCACAGATGCACACATGGGAGATCAGGACAAGGATATTCATTGTAGCATTGTTCAGAATAAGAAAAATGGAAATAGACCAAGAGTTAAAGTGTTTATACAGTGCAATAAAAATGACTGACCAGATCTGTACCCAAAACAAGGTTAAATGTGGTATTATTGAACACCAGTGCAAAATAAACATATGAGCACACAAAATCACCACCCAGTGTCTTTATGGTAAATGTGTTTGTAAAAACACAAAACAAAATGGAGGTAAAATGCATCACAGTGGATGCTCAAGGTGGGTGCTGTGGCGCAGAGGAGAATGAGAGCAAAGGCAGTGTTTAAAAGAACTGCCAATGGTCACTGAAGTTATATATTTAAAAACAGATATGCTAATGAGGTAATATAGTGGCACAGGGTTCTGGGCGGTGGTGACATTGTTGTTTTGTGTTTCTTTGTGCTTTTCAGTAACTCTGGGGTTTTTCAAAATTACAAAATGCATGAAGAACCTGGCTTTGTTGTTGTTTTCTTGTATTTTGTTTGTTTTGGGTGACCCAGGAACACATTCTGTAACTTCAGCAGCTCCTCTTTAGTAAGTGACAAAATTACCACAATCCATAATCATCCTCTGAGGAACTGTGGCTATTAATTTGAGTAAGACAGGGTGCCCAAATGTGCTGGCTCCTTGACACAACGTAGGTCATCTGAGAAAAAGGAGCCTCAGTGGAGACAATGCCCCCACCAGATTGGACTGTGGGCTAGCCTGTGGTACATTTTCTTGAATGGAATGGGAGGGCCCAGCTCACTTTGGACAGTGCTACCCTGGGCTGGTGGTCCTGGGTGCCATAAGAAAGAGACTGAGCAAGCCATGAGAATACCAGTAAGCAGCACCCCTCCATGTCCTCTGCTTCAGTTCCTGCCTCCAGTTTGCTGCACTGAGTTCCTGCCCTGACTTCTTCCCTCAGTGATGGACTGTGACCTAAGAGTTGTAAGCTGAAATAAACCTTTCCTTCCCCAAGCTGTTTTTTGGTCATAGTGTTTTTCACAGAAATAGAAACATTAATTAAGACACCAATGAACATAATTTAAGTGAGAGGAGCCTGAGTAAGAGAGAATACTAGCTATATATAGGAATATATTTTGGTTAATTCTTCAATATTTGTGCTGACATATTAAATACAATGGTGGCATCTTAAAAATAGCAATATACTTTGTAAGGCATTTTCTGGAAAACAAACTGAAATGTCCCTAGTGTGTAATAATTGCCATCCCCTCACATTCACATCAGGAAGCAGACAGAGACAATCACACTATCAGTGTTATTATTATAAGAGAGCCATGAAATGAGAAACATTTAGCATTCAGTCAAGAGTGGGAATATTAGGATGACCTCACCTTGGCAAGTTCAGGCAGGTAGCTATCCAAACTGGAACCGGAACCTTCCAGTTTGCTTTGTTCATCATCTAAATGGCAAAAAAGATCTACTGAGTCATGTGTAGTTGAAGCTTCTTATTTAATATGAGCAAAGAAACCCAAACGTAGTGGTTCTCAAGTCTGAAAGAACAATCCAAACAGCTCAGGGCTTTGGAATGAACTGATGGCCAAGCCTAGCAGGGAAAGTGGTACCACTCAAGACCTTGTATAGCTAAGATTCCCCATCCTAAATTTCTCCCCCACACTAGAACATATGTTAGCTGTATGGAACATCCTTCATATCCACCTCCCCAACACTAGAACTCATGTTAGCTGTGTGTAACATCCTTCACAGCTTCCCCCACCCACTAAAACTTATGTTAGCTGTGTGCAACATCCTTCATATCCACCTCCCCAACACTAGAACTCATGTTAGCTGTGTGCAACATCCTTCACAGACCTCCCCCCTCCCGCGCACACACACTAGAACTTAGGTTAGCTGTGTGCAACATTCTTCACAGCCGCACCCAATCAGAAGCTTTGGATGGATCAAGGAAATAGTATTTTGGCTCTTTTCAAACTCTCAGGTAATTTGGGGAACAACCAGAGTTGTTCACTTATGGGCTTGAAGTACAATATGAACATACATTGAAAACACAGCTGATTCCCTGTAATTTAGAGTCAGGTTACTGTCCATCTTTATCTTGAAAATCTCAAAAGGTAATACCAACAACAGCAGTAACTTTCTTTAAAGACAGATTCCATGCCAATGGCTAGAGCTACACTTTTAAGCTTACTCATTCCATCGGTAATTTTAAATTACCTCCACTACACACACACACACACACACACACACACACACACACACACACACACACAATTTTTATTTTCTCTTAAAGACAGGCTGTCATGTAGCCCAGGCTAGACTTGAACGTACTAGTAGTCAAGGACGACCTTAAACTTCTGATCCTCCTGCCTCGATCTCCTAAATGTTAGGATTGCAGGTGTGTACTACCACACAAGGTTTATGCAGTACTGGGAACCTAAGGTTTCATACATGAAAGGCAAGAACTCTACCAGCTGAGCTACATCCCTAGCTCTTATTTCCATTTTCAAGTAAAAACCAAGACTCAGAAAACATAAGTAGTTTGTCCACGGTCACATAGCTAAAAGTGATATTCTTGGGACTCACATCCAGGCCTGCCTCCCCACACCATGGTTGTTCACATGCCACACAAACATCGTCAAAGTATTAATACTTTTTGTTTGTTTTGTTTTTGAGACAGTAGCTCACTATGTAGCTCCAGTTAACCTGCAACTCCCTAGACAGTTGGCTGCCACCTCAAAACCTGTGCCTCTTACCTTTGTTCCCCCACAGGTTGGAATTACAGGTAATCCTCATACCTGGCTTCAGGGAAGTAAAATCTAATACAATAAAAATCTTTGTTGACAGATTCTTTGAAAATGGCTCCCATCTTCCCCACTTCTCATGGACCTACCCACCTTCATGAGAGTCCCCATTTCGCTTTTCTTGCATTGCAGCTTCAAAGTTGAGCTGGAGGATCTTGTTGAGAACCGTGACCCACTCCTCCATCTCCACCTCACTGTCTGCTGCCAGAAGGTAACTGCTTTTGTCCTGCATCTTGAGCTCAAAAGCAAAGCGCCTGACTCGGTTGTTCTGTGATGGAAACAGGTGAAAGAGACACATTGGGAAGTAGCTCAGGATAATCTGCCCTATTTGCTAATGGTGCCATCTTCTCAGCTCTCCGATACTACTTTAAAACTGCAAACTCCTCCCTATGTGCCCTCATCATAGTCCACCTTCTCCACCTTTAACCTTCCCATTTGATTAATTACCTATTTTTTTAAACTAAAATATTTTTAGTTTATGTATATGAGTGCTTTGTCTGTGGTATCTATGTAT
Organism: Peromyscus eremicus; assembly: GCF_949786415.1. Classification (NCBI taxonomy): domain Eukaryota; kingdom Metazoa; phylum Chordata; class Mammalia; order Rodentia; family Cricetidae; genus Peromyscus; species Peromyscus eremicus. Next base: position 3,151,133 of record NC_081425.1, on the reverse strand, counting down.
ACTATGTGTGTGGCTTGTCCCAGAGGAGGTCAGAAGAGAACACCAGATCCCCTGGAACTGGAGTTACAGATGGTTGTGAGCCACCATATACATGACGGGAATTGAACCTGGGTTCTCTGCAAAAACAGTACATGCTGGGACTGGAGAGGTGGCTCAGTGATTAAGAACATTTGCTGTTTTCTCTCTCTCTTTTTTAATTTTAAGGTTTATTTTTATTATTTTTGATTATATTTCCATGTGTGTATGTGCATGTGAGTACAGGTGCTCATGGAGGCCAGAGACATCAGATCTCCTGGAGCTGGAGTTATAGACACTTATGAGCCAGTTGACATGGGTGCTGGGAACCAAACTTGTGCTCTTAACCACTGAGCCATCTTTTAGGCCTCATTACCTTTCTTCTCTATTTAATTTATGTATTACTTGTCCCCTGCAATGGCATAGAAATCCCTCAAGGACAGAGGTTATCCATTCTCTTTATTTAATGTTACATCCATGATCTTTAAAGCAATGTCTGGCACACAGTGGGCATTTGAAAAATAGCTGAATTTATGAAATCTCACATGTAAATGTTATATTCAATTACTTAAAAAAAAATCGAGTTGTGTTCCACCATTTGCCTTTCTAAAAGCTAACTACTACCTACCAATCAGTTCAGCTTACTTCCCTGGAACTTTTCCATCATTTATTAATCCTAAAAGTATGTGGACTCTTTGTCTCCAGTCCATGGGATGGAAGATAAGTAAGTGTAGACCAAGGTTAGTCCATCTCAGTGCTGCTCACATTCGAGTCCATCATTCTTTTCACAAGGGACTATTCTATGTACTGTACTATGTTTGGCAGCATCCCGGTCTCCACCTATCACATGTCAGTGGGACAGCTATGAGTCAAAAACATCTCCAGACACCAACAAATATATCCTAGAGGCAAACATTCCAGGCTAACCACACTAGACAGAGATTCATCTCTGAAGAACATAGTCCACACAGGCTGAAGGGGGAGGTGTCACAATCTCCCTCTGACTGCTGAGCAGGCAGAATGTCTCGACACCCAACTATCTGCAGTTCAAGGATGCTTCACAGTGTAGTGCCCAGGCACAAGGTGACCTAAGGTCCAGTGTTTTTGCAGCACAGTTTTTAGAAGCCTGAAGCTAAATGCTTCTTTGGGTAAGGCCATACGAACCACTGTACACAGATTGTCTTCCATGGGCTCAGTAATGGCCACCTCAGGTCTCACTTAAATGCAAAGGTAGTAATTGAGAAGGAGTGAAAGCTGGGAATGAAGGAGTTTTCTCTGTGTATTGGGGAATCACCTATTCCTCAAACACACAAAAGTCAAGTAAAAGCACTAGGCCTTGAGTCTAAGTGATCCTTTCAGAGAGTCATTTTCTTCATCTGCAGTACAAGTCTAATGGACCAACTCCTGTGGCTTTAAAATACTATTACGGTTTAAGACTAGAGTTCTCTTTCAGGTCTACCTGGAAACTTTCCCCTTAGTCATTTCTTTTCATTCATAGCAGTAATCAGCTATTATTTCAAATAACATCTGTAGCATGAATCTTAACAGTTCTGGCCAATTTCTCAGCTGGTCTTGTTTCCTCAGACTGGAAGCCTCTGTGTCCTCATATCCGAATGGCCCTCAGCTGAACTGCTGCTAGAAGCCTAAAAGCTTAACCAGCCAAATGCTTCTAGTTTCTGGTCCTCACACCTTATATGCCTTTCTGCTTTCTACTACCACTCCCTGGGATTAAAGGTGTGTGTCACCATGCCTGGCCATTTCCAATGTGGCCTTGAACTCACAGAGATCCAGAGGGATTTCTACCTCTGGAGTGCTAGGATTAAAGGTGTGAGTGCCACCATTTTCTAGCCTTTGTATCTAGTGGCTGTTCTGTCTCTGACCCCAGATAAGTTTATTAGGGTGCACAATATTTTGGGGAACACAATACCACCACAAACATCCAAAGAGGGGTGGGGCCAACAGAGGGGTGTGGGAGGGACATGAGAGGGTAAGGAAATGTGTTAGCATACCATATATATTCATATGAAGATCTCCTTATGGGGGTGGGGGCCAACAGAGGGGTGTGATAGGATATATACTTATATGCAGATCTCCTTAAGGAACACAGTACCATGAACAGTAAATACACATGATCAAAATTAAGAAGTAAACATCCCAAAGTATTGTTTTTTTATCCTCAAAACCATTTAAATCACAACTTTTTGTTTCTTTTTGTTGTTGTTGTTTGAGACAGGGTCTCATGTAAGCCAGGCTGCTCTCAAACCCCCTAGGTAGCCAAGAAAGACTTCAAACTCTGGGACTTCTTCCCTCCACCTCCCAAGTGCTAGGACTTCCAGTGTATGCTACCATAAATGGGCTTAACTTACAACCTTTGATGCTCAGCTTCAAACAGGTGAGATAAAAAGGAAATTAGTCTTTTGAAGATTTATATGCAGTTCAGCAAATGAGAAATGCTATGAGCTACATATGCAAAAAGAATCTGAAGGAAGAGATGGGCATTGGGATCAGACCTCAGAGTCTGAAATGCACCCATGAGGCTAGCAGCTTGATGAGAGCTATCCAACAATAAACATCTGTGCACTGTGTTACAGACTTGCAACAAGATATTGTTGTCAAACAAAAAGAATTACTTACTTCAAAATGAGGGTGGAAAAAAATACATCTAGCTTTGCTTTCAACTATGTCAGAAAATTCAGCTAAAAAAGTAACTCCTAGGTCTCTCAACCTCACATAAATGAAACTTGAGCTTGGAAATCTGACACAGGAAGCCAATAAACTCATTAATGAATCACTCTGATACTTATTTACAGTTAATCAGCATGCTTTGATATATACTTTAATATACTCTGTTATTTACACTGGCAGCTTGGGGGGGAAGGTGCTGGCAGGGGATCCACCAGCTGATTGGCTGTTGGCTGAAGATACTTTTTCAGGGACTGTGAAGTCATGCTACAGTCTTGAACTAGGGCTCAGACACATGCCCAACATTTGCAGTCTGAGGTCCTGCCCTATGGCTTATGGATTTCCAAAAATTAAACATGCCAAGATCTAAGTAAAATTCCATGTTCTGGCAGTTTTCAAAAGCTAGCAACGCTCATCTGGCTTCATCAGCTGTAGCAGTGCTTCCTTTACTTTAGGTACCTGGCATCCAGTTTGTCCCAGTCCCCAGCATCCCCACCTGCGGCATTTCCCATCTCTCCTGCCACGCCCACACTTCTAACTTGGTGTGCTAATTTTCACTTCTGACAAGGACAGAGTCATAATTACCAGAGCACTGGACAAATTAGGTGAAAACACTATTCTCAAATAAGGGTAGAGTCAATGTGGCTACGATCCCCAGCAGAAGAAGGATAAATGAACCCACTGACTTTAGCATCTGGCTAAGAGACTCAAATAGGGTCTTTGTCATCTTGCCAAAATAAAGCTACTGACCAAACCTCATGAAGACAGGCAGACAGAACATAGAGGAAGTCTCTAGAATGAGATACAGGTGAAAGACACCAGGTGGACAAATCCCACACCTGTTATGTCTAGTTTCTATCTGCATACCTACCTCAACAAAAAAGTCTGCCAATTAGTAAATAAAATTCAAGACAGAGCAACCTAGATTTCAGAAAAAGAAAGACGAGATCAGGGGCCAGTGAGATCTCAACAGGAAAAGGCACTTGCCTCACAAATGTGGCAACCTGAACTTGATCCGGAGGACCCATCTAGTGGTGGAAGGAGAGAACCGACTGCATGAGGTTGTTCATGAGGTTGTTCTCCAACGTCCATATGTGTGCTGTGGGATTCACCACCACCTGAACCCCCTCACAACAATAAATATTTTTTAAATTATAAAGAGATGATCACAAAAAAACAGAAAGTAAGAACTACAGCATATGTCCCTAAACACAATGGTGATGAGAAGATGCTGTAATGCCTTTGATGTTTTGAGGTCAAAAAACTTCTTGAGATTTCTAAAAAATGAGCCAAGTACAATTAGAATAAAAGGTATGTGCAGATAGAGTAAATAAAAATATATCATTTTATATAAAGTTTCTTAGGCAGCTACTAGACTCTAATAACTAGAGGGTGTCTCCTCCAAAATAAAAATTTTAAAAATCACAATAAAAAGGAGGAAAATGGGCCGGAGAAACGGGTCACTTGGTAGAGTGCTCTCCCAGCATGTCCGAGGCCAGGGCTCCATCCCCAGGGTGCACAGGCGTACAAGGTGGTGCATGCCTGCCATTGCAGCACTTGGGAGGCAGAGGGAGGAGGATCAGAAGGTCCACTCACCCTCCACTTGTCTTGAGGCCAGCCTAGACTACATGAGACCCTGTCTCAGAAAGGAGCAGAGAATGCGACATGCGGGGAAGGTGAAGAGAAAGGGTGTCTATGACAGCAGCTCTGCAGGGTGGGAAAGTCACGGTCTAGAACGGGGCAGAAAGGCGACGGCTCTAACATTCTACCTCCCTGTTCAGGGGATCCAGGACTGAGGTGCAGGGGTGCAGGGGTGCAGGGGTGAAGCCCTTCTAGCAGTGCATTTCAGCTCTTCTCTATTCAATGAGGTGAGCGTATTCACCAGAAGATGGAGATGCAATTGGATTTTAGGTAAGAATGTAAATACCCAAACAAAAAGACCTATGGTCAAACCCAAGAGCTATGTCAGCTACGTCCCTGACTTCTCCAGGCTAATGTCGCTTTGAGGGAGGCTTCTCTGGTGATGCTGTATCCATTTACTATCTAGTTGACAGGGGGAGTGTTAATTGGTCACAGAGCCCCTCTGTCTGAGGGCCTCAGAAGGAACGCATTCACATTCTTCATTCTGTAATTCCTCAGGCAGATTCTGAAGAATCAGGGTATTTGTGTTTCACACACTGTGAATTGTGAAATGGAACAAGTCTCCATGTTAGAAAGCGAACATCCCAGTTCCCTGGGTTTTACTACGCGGCCCAGGCTGGCCTTGAACTGAAGATCCCCCTCTGCCTCATTCTCTGTCATCATGCCCAAGTTTTAAACACAAAACCTCACACACTACAGGACTCCTGCCTACTTCAGCATCCTGCCATCTTCAAAATGATGAAAAATAAGCTTTGTTTTCAGGTTAGGTATTATGTTTCTACCCTAATTACAGCCATGTTTGGAAGCATTTCCCTGAATCTGCTCATTCTTGCATAGTATCACTGCAGACCAGAAACCTTAATAAAAATTCTTTTCATACTCACCTGAATCACACCCATGCAGGAATCTAGGAATATGGATCCTTTGGGTTCCTTGGAGATCTTTTCATCTTTATAAAAATTTAGATTATAGGATCCATCACCGAGTTGAATCAGGTGGAAAAACCGCCTCTTAAATGACTGAAAACAAAACAAAACAAACACAGACAGTTCTTTCTAAATGGACAGTGGGAACTGATAAGCCACTAGAACTCTTGAAGAATTCTGTAACCCCAGTGGGAGTCTAGCCAATGCTGCTGGTAACAGGACTGGCTGCAGGAAGATCCCCCACCATGGTTCATGGTCTTCCTGCCTATCTGTCTTAAGAAGGTGTCACCATCATCCATGGGTCACTGTTTCTCACCCACAGAGCTTGAGATTTTACGTAATCACCCAAAGGTAGGGGAAAGAGTTCCACCTTTGAGACAGAGATGCTCTCAACCCCCCGAGTTCCTCACTCATACAACAGGGATGTCTTTTGAGCTTCAAGATTCTGGTAGTCAGCACTCCCCTGGGTTACTTTCATCTCTGTGTTCACCTCACCTTCTTCTCACTGTTTCTTTTCTCCTTAAGATTCACTCTGGCCTCTCCTGCATAATTTCTTAAACTACTTTTACTTTATTTTTTTTAATTTTTTGTAACTATGTGTCTGTGTCTGTGTGGGGGTATGCATATAGAAGTGCTGGTACCTGTGGAGGCCAGAGGTGTGGGATGCCCCTGGAGCTGGAGTTACAAGCAGTTGTGAGCTGCCTGGTAGGGGTAGTGGGACTTGAACTCAGGTCCTTTAGAAGGAAAGCATCTTAGGAGCCTGACAATATCCCTTTTGTGGGGAAAAACAGCACGCCTGTTTATCTTGTGCAGTATGCTGAAGAGCCAGAGTAGCAAGGTTTTATGTGAGGAGAAGCAGGGTGACGCCCTCTTACCCTCATGGTCACGCTGATGGCACTGTTCATGTTGCCTTTGTACAGCCAGCCATGTTTGGTGAGCCCACCCTTCTGAGACCCCAGGGAAGCAGCATCCTAGGAGGGGAGGAAAATGCCACAACGTCAGTCCACTGCTTTATGTAGATTATTTTCTGTGAGTTTCACCAATGGGAAAATCATTCCATCTGTCCACTACTACTCTACTGGGACACCTATGCCCCTAAGTCACACTAGAGTCCATTTGCAGTGAAAGAGAAATGAGCCTAAACTTCCAGATAACCTGTTCTTTTAAGGTCAGGTTAGTTCTAGCCAAATTTTTACTTTTGGGAATTTAATGAGCCGCAGAAACCACATACCACTCAGTTGTACTGCCTCACCCGGTTTCATAAAAAAAAGTTTCAAACTACACTCCTCCGTGCTTAGAGGACAAAAGAACATTCTTGAAATGCTTCCCAGAGGCTTGGTTCAGGGAAAGGTGAATAAAGAAAAGGAAATACAAGGCAATGCAGGAAGGCGATGTAAAATGACGGGGTGAGGGGAAGGGAGGCCAGAGGAGGCAGGAGCTAGAATAAAAGTGTCTTCAAGCTCAGACCTACCCAGCGAGATCTGGGTGTGAGCTGGTGGGCACTGAGCTGAAGCCTGTCCCAGCTGCAGCCAGCACATACAGCCACGGACAGCTATAAATGTGGCCCAACACAAAACGTTAAGCTACTTAACACTTTTTGACATTTTTTTTTCTGTAACTTGGCTGCACAGCGTGTGGACTATACAGTGACAACATCAGCTTTCAGTGACAGAGGCTGGACATGCCTAGGAGAGAGTGTAAACAGACAGAGGCAACGTTGCCTACAAATGGCCTCGGGTTTGGTTACAAAGCTGACAGCCATGGGAAGGCCTGGCTCCAGCTTTGTTTCCAATCATTCAATATCAGTATTTGTGGTTTTCGCATTGTTATTATTGGAACTGAGGAATCATTTACCCGCCAAGGGTTTCCTAAGCACTGGGCACCTCTGCATGTGCACCTTCCGTTGGTCCTCCCAGTCCTATAATCAGCATCCTTAAAAAAGACTGTGTGGCCCTGGCTGGCCTAGAACTCATTATGTAGACCAGGCTGGCCTTAACTCACAGAGATCCACCTGCCTCTGCCCAGGGAGTGGTGGGATTAAAGGTGTTTACCGTGAGCCACATTAACTTTCTGAGAATTATTTCTAAAACAAGTTGCTCCATGAATATTAACTTCTAAAGATGGTTAATGCTGTACTCAGTGTACAGCTAAGGAAAGGGGGAAGGAGTCTAAACTCACGATGGGGATTCCCTTTCTGAGCAGACAAGTATAAGGCCCCACACTCTTTCTACACTTCTCTAAGTACCTCTTTTCTCCAAGAGTTAGGGAGCTTATTAACGTCAGCCTGCGCTAAAACCGTCACTGGAGAGATAACCATTTTACTTCCATGGGCTGCCAGGGGAAGAGACCCTGTTGAAAAACTGTCTAAATTCAAGGTCTAAGTCATCGTGGTATCTTTTAACAGTGTGGCCAGATCTGATCCAAATCTTTGCAAATGATCTCAGAACAAAACGCAAGTCAGAGAACATGAGGTACTGAGCAGTCAAGATACAGTAGGAACCTTAAGACAACCCAAAAATATATTTTAAAAAAATTCTTCCTTTGCTTCACTAAACATCCCAGTTCCTGTTTGGGTTAAAGGTCGGCACTTCTCCCGAAGCCTGCACAATCAGAGACTCAAGTGAGGAGAGAGGCAGGAGAGAGCAGGAACCCCACCTCATCTTTGTCGGCCTCCTCATCAACTTCATAGACGTGAACTGGAAGTTTATCCAACTTGGCCAGTTTGCTTGAAAAACAAGAAAGAAAACTTGCTTTGTAATTGCATAATCAATAGAGTCTATGTCTCCATCCATCAGAAGAGCCAGCCTGTAACAAGCCCAACAGTGGCCCCTAAGGTAAAGAATAACGCAGTCTATGCCCTTGCTTTTCAATGAGACAAGGGACCCCAGTCGAAGGTCCGCACAGCACCGTAGACCTGTAGAACTGGAGAAATGGAGACACAGCTTGCTAGCGCTAGGAGGCCTATTAAATGGAAGAAAGTGGATTGTGTACTAATTAGAAGACTTGGTGGGGAAAATTTAATATAAAATATGACTGAGAAAAGAATTAGGGGTCACAGAATTTTAAGTGATTAACGATGGAGGGTGATGAAATAATTAGTGATGGACAGTACTGACGACCACAGCAGCAGTAGCTGCAATTACATGAATAGCTATGTGCTAGGCATGCTGGGTACTTTACACACGCCCTCTCACTTACTCATTTAAGCTGGTGGGAGCCCTTGTCCAACTACTAATCAGGAGGAAACTGAGGCTTATAGAGAGCAAAGCGAACCCAGACAAAACCCAGAGTCTGTGATCCTAATTACAATGCTCCATTCAGTTAGAAATTCTTATTAATGCTCAATGGCAAAATCAACCAACAGTTAAAATCTACCCCATAGTAAACAAAGAATACATGTAGTCAGTTATCTTTCAACATGGGCATAGTCTGAGCAAGACACCCAAGGAAGGTAGATTTATTGGATTAAATAGGAATCATTCCCAAATCCCCAAGTGAGAATTGGGCAACTACAGAGCTAAGGAGCCCATCCATGTGGAGAAAATAACATTGGCAGGGAGTTCTGATGTTTAAAAAGAGGTGATCAGGAAGTTGGCTGAACACTCTAAGGAGTTGCTGAGCCACACACATAGGAAAAACAAACAGCGAGGTCCAGGGAGAAAAGTACAAAGGGCCCAAGATCTCGCAGACGCAACAAACCAAAGAATGCATTAATTTGGGTTCACCAAGATTTTCAGTAGTGATAGTGACCCTGAAAACAGCCTGTCTCCATTTGCTCTGTTTCCAGCACCAATCACACTTCCCTTCGCAGCTGTGTCTGGAACGTGTTGTTTTCTAACAGCCCTCTCCACCTGCTTCCCTTGATGACAAACCTATCTGAACACAATTGCTTTTGGTATGCTCTCAGTTAAAGTTTCAAAGCAGGTAAGGAATTGACCTGGAAAAACATTGTATCAGAGTTACTTTCTCAGAACAGTATTTATTTACTATAGATAGTTTCTTTTCCAAAATATTCTTTTGAAGAAACATACAGACACAGACACCTAAGGTGGAGGGGTGGGGGAGAGAAAGAGGGGGGAGGAAGGGAGAGAGAGAGAGAGAGAGAGAGAGGACTATTCTCATGAATTAAGATGGAACCAACCTAGGTGTCTGTCAACAGAGGAAAGGATACATAAGATGAAATTGTTTTCAGTCCTAAAAAAATGAATGCAACTGGAAATAGTCATATTGCGGAAATTACGCCCATCTCAGAAACACAAATACATGCTTTCTCCCATATGTGGTGCCTAAATTTTATATAGATACATAAAAACCACGGAGGCATAGATGACATAAAAGAATGTGCTTGAGGAGGTAAGGGTCAGACAGGAATGGGGAAAGTGGTGGACAGCAGAGAATATGCTCAAAGCACAGTGTATGCGTGTATGAAAATGTGATTATGATCCCTGGATCGTGTGTGTGGACGTATGTCAATAAAAAGGAAGACGTGAACATGAGAAGGTGGAAGGAGCGTGTGAAAACTGAACAGTGGGAGGTAAAGTTGGATTAAAGATGATCAGAGTATTATATACATGGATGAAATGTCATGATGAAACTCATTACTTCATACAATTAATAAATGCTAACAAAAAGTGGTCAGTCCAATAAACATAAAACCATACTGCAGAATATTTCAATATAGTGGCCTTATCTTTATACACCTTAGTGAAAACCTTCTGGTCTCCAAACAGAATTTCAGAGCAGGATTAAGTCACCTATATGTTCTCATGCTGTCTACCCCATCAGGGTATGACAGCCAGCCTCACAATCGTCTGTACCTTCACAATCACTCTGACTACGCAGATGAAGCCACACACCTTCCTGAGCACACAAGCCTGAAGACCACGTGTCCTCATGTGTCCATCTGACAAGGGACTCACCTCGGAAGCTGTCGAAAGTCTCCTGAGTAATCTTCATATTTATAGGTCACAAGATGCCAGTCAGAGTTGTAGGTTTTGATGCACTGTTCGGGATTTAGACAAACCAGAGAAACAAAGTCAGGTGACTTTCTGGGGAGTCAGACCCTAGAGACATACCAAAGTTCTGCCATCAATCATGGGCTGTCAAAATTCTACCTGCAGAGTCTCCCACGAGGTGTAAGACTTTGAACCAGTGAAACATGACCCTTGGGAAAAATGCTGTTTCAAGTTATCAATATTAATGATCTGACAGCAGCTTTTATATGGTGACATTGAAATAGCAATTACTATTCCTGGCTTATAATCATTTGTTTTTATAAAAAAAAATAGTTATGGTGCTATAGCGGTTTGAAGGAGAATTGCCCCCCAGAGGCTCATATATTTAAATGTTTGGTCCCTAGTCGGTGAAACTGCTTGTAAAAGATTAGGAGGTGTGGTTTTGTTAGAGTGTAGCCTTGTTGGGGGAGGTGTATCACTGGAGGGTATAGAATTTTGAGATTTCAAAAGCCTGCACCATTCCCAAAGCCTCTCACTCGGGCTCATGCTTGTGAATCGAGATGGGAGTTCTCAGTTACTGCCTCCACACCATGCCTGCCTACCATTCTCCCCGCCACAAGGGTCATGGACTCTCCTTCTGAACTATATGACCCCAATAAACTCTTCTATAAGCTACCTTGGTCGAGCAATGGAAAAATTACTAAGACAGCTGCATTTATTTATTTGTCTGTGGGGAATGCGCTCATGTAGAGGCTGGAGGACTCTAGCAGGCCTGGACTTGGCAAATATGGTGCAGGCCGGCCTTGCCCATCCCCATCCCCCTTCCTTATAAACCACAGATTATGTCCCTAAAGCTAGCCATCAAGGTCTGTTCCTCATTTGGACGTTTTCTTACGCCAGACTAATTCCTCAGGCTGACTACCGAAGTCCAGCAATCAAAAGCCCCTTTGGCTCACCTAATTAACATGTGTTGTGGAATAATCTTTTTGTATACTGTGAAGATGTGTCACTCTGATTGGTTTGACAAAAAGCTGAACAGCCAATAGCTAGGCAGGCTTTGCTGGGCAGAGAGGACACTGGGAAGAAGAAGACAGAGATGCCAGGAGACACAGAGTAAGCAGTTTGGGCACTATGGAGATGAGGTAATAAAACTGTGAGGCAGAAAGTAAATTAATAGAAGTGGGCTAATTTAAGTTATAAGAGCTAGTTAGAAACAAGCCTAAGCTATCGGCTGAGCTTTTATAATTTATAATAAGTATCTATGTTTTTTTTTGTGAGCTGGCGGCCCAAAGAAAAACCCATTTACAAACATGTCCAATCAAAGCATACCATGGCATCCTAGCCCACTCTAACAGAGACCTCTCCTTTTTCTCTTCTTAAAAATTACACCTACAGGGGCTGGAGAGATGGCTCAGAGGTTAAGAGCACTGACTGCTCTTCTAGAGGTCCTGAGTTCAATTCCCAGCAACCACATGGTGGCTCACAACCATCTATATTGAGATCTGGTGCCCTCTTCTGGCCTGCAGTCATACATGCTGTATACATAATAAATAAATAAATCTTTAAAAAAAAAATTACACCTACAAGGTCATTTGCTGCTGTTTTCTAAGTCAGAAAGCAGCTACTTTAATTTTTTTTCCCTACTTAATAAAGGATCTCTCTGTGAAAACAGGTGTTTGGGTGTGGTTTGTGCCTAATCCAGGTTTGGGAGGGAGTCTCCGCGGTATGTGGGTCCTTTCAGAGGCAGAGGACAACTTGCCAGAGTCAATGCTCTCCCTCCACCATATGGGTCTGGAGGGTCAAACTCAGGCCAGCATGCTTAGCAGCAGGTGCCTGTACCCGCTGACCATTAGCACATGGTTTGGGAAGAGGCCATATGTCTTAGGTGCATGAGCCTCAAGACCCTTTCATGTTTACTAATAGAACTAGAGCTGTTAGTACTGTCACTTAAATCTGTCCTTGGTTTTTCTTCACATTCCTAAGTGATAGAGTAAGGTTATGAGGAGGAAAGATGTAGACTCCAACTCACATGGCATCATGGTCTTTTTACCTGTGTGTGTGTGTGTGTGTGTGTGTGTGTGTGTGTGTGTGTGTGTACTGTATGGGGCACTCACTCCACTGCTAAGCTTCTTTTAATGACACTAGTGTTCACACACTACATCAGAACTTCCTCACTACATGACTACAAGGAGGGGCATGGTGTCCTTCATCGCCCGTCTGGCATGTCGGCACCCATCTGAGGGCTGTGTAGTCTTAAGATGAACAAGGCTACATCAGTCAGATCTTCACATATGAATGAGTGGAATTTGGTAGCTGAAGGTCCAGCTTGTTAACGTCAGCTTAGGTCATGTGAAATTCTAGATAGTTAGCTCTTGACTTGACATACACAAAACTGAGTACAGAAAAAGAGCATGTGAAAAGACGTATTTGTGCTATTTTGGGGGTGGGGGGTAAAACTGTCTGTGCCTAACGCTTTAGAACCAAGTCCCTATTCTTGTCCCAGCTCATTTACACCCATTGTTTGGTCTGTGTCACAGCCTCCACCCGAGCAGCCACCAACTCACAACAGTAAAAACAGTGGGTGCTGCTTTTTAATTTCTATTTTTCTATGCCAGGCTTCACAGTAAGCAACTTTGCTTGAAAAGATACGAAGGGAAGGGAGTGTGGGTGTTCTAGATTACTCTTTGGAGGTAGAATAAACAGGAGAGAAAGGCCAAGGGCAGAGTCAGCCAGGGGAGGTGAGCAACTTCTCTCCATTTGACCACGCAATAGTAAACATTTTCAAATGTTATTTTATTCTAACAAATACTTTTTCACCATTTCCAGCAAAACTTTCACACCTGGACATCAGATAACCACATTCAAAATTAGATTCCAAAGCCACAGAATATGGTTTGAAAAGTCACACATAGTTATGGGTTTTCCTACAGCTGCCTGTGGTCTGCCGGCCCCGTGGAGGCAGGCCTGACTCTGTAGTATTCTACTATTCTCTTCATCTGGCCATGATGGTCTCTCAAGAACTGTAGCAAAAGTTGCACCACCAACTTTCTAAGCAGACGTTAAACCATCCTGAGGTACAGCGTATGTACAGCAAACTAAGAGCAAGGGGGGAGGCCAAGGCAGAGAGTGCAAATGTTCTTATGAGTGGAGTATTTGAATACCCATGTGTTTACAACTTTAACCAAAATGGGGAAATATAACGCCTACATATTTAAACTTGTAAGGAACTAGGTAGTAAAGACTCAGTGGTAAAGGAACTAGCCACCAAGCCTGATGACCTGAGTTCAACCCTCCGAAGCCCACGGTGGAAGAAGAGAAATGAACTCTTGCAAGATGCATTCAGACCTCCATGTATGCATTGTGGTACGCATGTACATGTGTACACACATACACACACACACACACACACACACACACACACACACACACACTAAGCAAATGTAAAATCAAAGGAACTGCAGAAAGCATCAGGCATTCTAAACTACCTAAAGATTCACTCAACAAGTGCCGGTGCCTATCTAATTGTAGGCACTGGCTAAATCCCAAGGCAGAGGCACCAAGCAAAGCACGCGCCACCCTGTGTGACTCCAGAAAGTCTTGACATAACAGATTCCCTCAGGGGTCTAATAAGAAAACCATGTCCAAATAGGTAGGCATGTGACCCAACGTTAGCTCACCTTTCAGACGTGAGAACCTCAACAAGAATGTGAAGTCAGAGTGACAGGCATATGAAGGTATTTGTTTTGTTTGTTTGTTTGTTTTGTTGTTGTTGTTTACAAGTTCACTGTCCTCTAGACTAGAGGGTGGAGAGCAGATGGAAAAGACATAACACAGTTAAGTCACATGGGCTCCAGCAGCTCAGGATGGATCAGGGATTGTTTAGCCTGAAGTGATTCAAATACTTAACTGAGGGGCTGGAGAGATGGCCCAGTGGCTAAGAGCACTGGGTATTCATACAGAGGACGCAGGTTCAATTCCCAGCACCTACACAGTGGCTCACGACCATCTGTAACTCCAGGTCCAGGGGACCTGATGCCCTCTCTGGTCTCTGCTGGCACTGCAGACACATGACACACACGCACACAGATGACACACGCGTGTGTGTGTGCGCGCACATACAAACATTCATACTCATAAAATAACTTGGGCTGGAGACATGGCTCAGGAGTTAAGAACACTTGTTGCTCTTGCAGAGGATTTGGGTTCAGTTCCTAGCACCTGCATCGATTTACAACCATTCATAACTCCAGTTCCAGGGATTCCAACACCCTTCTGTGACTTCCATGGGCACCAACATGAACGTGGTACACATGTATACATGCAGGTAAAACAATCAAAAGAAATAATTTTAAAAGAACAGACAAATCTTTAAAAAATGTAACTGAGGGTTTACCCCCACCATAAAAAACAAACAAACAAAAACAAAACAAAACTTTTTTAAAGAGTTGGGAGGACTGAGTGATAATTTCTCCACATGCTCTAAGGCAGAAGTCAGCAAACGTTCTGGGAAGTCCAGACAGTCCTAACACCATGAGCTTTCAGGGTCACCTTATCTCAAGTCAGTTGTATTATGACTACAGCCCAACAAGTAAACAGATGGGCAAGGCCATGGATTAATAAAACCTTAGTCACGAAAATGTCTGCAGGGCAGGTTTTGTCTGAAGTCACATTTTTGCCAAAGCCTGCCTTTAAAGAATTGTTCATATCTCTATAAACATACCTAGTGTGTGTATGGAAGTCTGTGTAAACATACCTAGTGTGTGTATGGAAGCCTGTGTAAACATACCCTGTGTGTGTGTGTGTGTGTGTGTGTGTGTGTGTGTGTGTGTGTGTGTGCGTATGGAAGTCTGTGTAAACATACCTAGCGTGTGTATGGAAGTCTGTGTAAACATACCTAGTGTGTGTATGGAAGCCTGTGTAAACATACCTAGTGTGTGTATGGAAGCCTGTGTAAACATACCTAGTGTATGTATGGAAGTCTGTGTAAACATACCTAGTGTGTGTATGGAAGCCTGTGTAAACATACCTAGTGTATGTATGGAAGTCTGTGTAAACATACCTAGTGTGTGTATGGAAGCCTGTGTAAACATACCTAGTGTATGTATGGAAGTCTGTGTAAACATACCTAGTGTATGTATGGAAGTCTGTGTAAACATACCTAGTGTGTGTATGGAAGTCTGTGTAAACATACCTAGTGTGTGTATGGAAGTCTGTGTAAACATACCTTGTAAACATACCCAGTGTGTGTGAAATTAAAGGTGCTAATGTGGTGGAGAAGGAAATGAAGCAGGACATAACCTTTAGGAAGTGACAGAACACTGCTTTAAACATTTTATACGCAGACTTTTTATTTTTAAATCTCTAGTAAAACAAAATTGTTATTTAACTGGTCTTCACTTTAAAAAGCACACCTTATTTGCAGTTTTACTAATGGCAATGTATCTCATCTAAATATCATCTAAAAATTGGGCCAACTCATTTTTAAATATAGTGTGTGTGTGTGTGTGTGTGTGTGTGTGTGTGTGTGTGAGAGAGAGAGAGAGAGAGAGAGAGAGAGAGAGAGAGAGAGAGAGAGAGAGAGAGAGAGAGCACAGGTGTGAAAATCAGAGGACACCCTGTAGAGTTGGTTTTCTCCTTTTACGTGTGGGGTCCTGGGGATCAAACTGGTGTTGCCAGGCACCCTTACCTACTGGGTCATCTTGCTGGGCCCCCAAACTCATTTCTAAAGGAAGAGGCATTTCACGAAACAAAATTCCAGAAACTAATTAGTTTCTTCTACCTAAAAACAGCTGGAGGAATAAGCAAACACACAGGGAGCCAAAGCCATGCTTCTGGTTGGTGACGGTTTCTCTTTGTTCAGGTTATTATTTGTGTGTTCAAACAAGAAAGACTGTGATTATATCTCACATAGGTCAGAGATAGTCAGGTGTGCCTATAATCACCTGGTTCTAGTCCTTAACCTAACCTGCAAATACAAACATACCAGGAAGCAAAAGAACCCAAAATGTATTTCTGAATTGACCATTACAAACTGTACTGATGACAGGGTTCCATTTACCAGTTACCCTTTAGCCTATGTCCCCAAGAAAAACTCTGTAGAAATAGGTATTTGGGAATTACAAATGAGCTCTGCAAACATTTCCGTCCATTCTACACACCCGAAACTTTCTATTTTAATTCTGTCATATAAATGTCATTACCTCTTTGACAGCATTCAGAAGAAGAAGATTTAGTGAAAAGGTAGGGGTGGAGGGAAACGTCTTTATAATGCACATGACGCAGAGAACATGAAAACCTACCTCAGTGACAAATAAGCTCTGTGCCTCCTCCTCTGCGTTCGAGGGGACCGTGGACCGTACATACCGCCCCTGCCGCCTCAGGACAGCCGTCTGTGAAGAGAACACAGGAGGAGCTGGTGAAGACTGACGGCCAGGCTCACTGCAGCTGAGGGCCTGCAATAGGACCAAAGCCCATGAAATACCTCCACTTTCCCCCAGCGGGTGAGGACAGCTGCCTCCTCAGGTCACTCACGACAGATCCAGTGACATTTTGAAGTTCCAATGCCCAGACGAGGTAGCAGGGCAGGCTAATTGATCACTAATTATTACATGAATCTACAGACCAAGAAAGCTACTTCTTGCCTCTGAAGATTAGAGCTATTTTTGATGCAGGAGATTTCAGTCTTACAATTTTTTTTTTTTGTATTTTATTAGCACAGACTTAAACATTTGTTGCTCAAATTCCAAAAGGTCTTTTAATAAAAAACCTGGAGTCTGATATTGAGGTAAATGATGAAAGATTGGAGAGACAAAGGAACAAGTCACAACCATCACCTCTTACCTCACCAACTCCTCAGCCTGAAAAAGCCTTCTAGCCAAAATGGGTTCCTTAGCTGAAAAGTTTTTAGTTCCTGTCTCCTCACGTCTTATAATACTTTTCTCTGCCCACCACATCACTTCCTGTCTCAACCTCTCTAGTGCTGGGATTAAAGGTGTGTTTGCTTCCCAGTACTGGCATTAAAGGTGTGTACCACCACTGCCAGGCTCTGTTTCCAGTGTGGCCTTGAACTCACAGAGATCCAGATGGATCTCTGCCTCCCAAGTGCTAGAATTAAAGGTGTATGCCACCACTGCCTGGCCTCTATGTTTAATCCAGTGGCTTGTTCTGTTCTCTGATCTTCAGGCAAATTTTATTAGGATCCACAGACAATGACTAAAAATAATGGATATCACTATGCCATAGTGAAATGCCACGGAGGTATGTATACACCACTACTGTGATTGTGTTCAATCTCCGTATGTATACACCACACACTGTGATTGTGTTCAATCTCCGTAGGTATACACCACACACTGTGATTTGTGTTCAATCTCCGTAGGTATACACCACACACTGTGATTGTGTTCAATCTCCGTATGTATACACCACACACTGTGATTGTGTTCAATCTCCGTATGTATACACCACACACAGTGATTGTGTTCAATCTCCGTATGTATACACCACACACTGTGATTGTGTTCAATCTCCGTATGTATACACCACACACTGATTGTGTTCAATCTCCGTATGTATACACCACACACTGTGATTTGTGTTCAATCTCCGTAGGTATACACCACACACTGTGATTTGTGTTCAATCTCCGTAGGTATACACCACACACTGTGATTTGTGTTCAATCTCCGTATGTATACACCACACACTGATTGTGTTCAATCTCCGTATGTATACACCACACACTGATTGTGTTCAATCTCCGTATGCATACACCACACACTGTGATTGTGTTCAATCTCCGTATGTATACACCACACACTGTGATTTGTGTTCAATCTCCGTATGTATACACCACACACTGTGATTGTGTTCAATCTCCATAGGTATACACCACACACTGTGATTTGTGTTCAATCTCCGTAGGTATACACCACACACTGTGATTGTGTTCAATCTCCGTATGTATACACCACACACTGTGATTTGTGTTCAATCTCCGTATGTATACACCACACACTGGGATTTGTGTTCAATCTCCGTAGGTATACACCACACACTGGGATTTGTGTTCAATCTCCGTATGTATACACCACACACTGTGATTGTGTTCAATCTCCGTAGGTATACACCACACACTGTGATTTGTGTTCAATCTCCGTAGGTATACACCACACACTGTGATTGTGTTCAGACACGCCCATTACCCTTCTCTTGTCCTTGCTCCAGCCTCTCTTTCTTCCCAGACTCTTTAAAAAGCAAACAACAACAAAACACCTCTAGATTCTAGATATGATAGAAAAGGTGTGACATTTGCTTCCTGTGTCCGCCTTGCTTCTCTTGCTGCCACAGCTCCATTTCTGTGAAAACAACCCACTTTTGCTCTTTATGATTGAATAATACTCCACTGTGAATCCGACCACACTTCCTTACAGCCCCAGGCTGATCGGTAGGTTGGCTATGGTGAGCGGTGCTGCAGCCAACAGATTTAAGGTATTCCAACCTCAGTTACTCTATGTATAAGCCCCAGGAATGGGACAGCTAGATCCTGTGGGTAGTTCTAGTTTTAGATTTTTGAGGAACCTCCATTCTGACTTCCACAGTGGCTGTTCTAATTCACAGTCCCACCAGCACATAGGTCCATTTCTCTTTCAGATCCTCACCACCCTTTGTTGCTCACTTTCTTTTTAGATTTACTTTATTCTATGTGCATGAATGTCTTGCCTATGTGTATGTATGTGCACCATATGCATGCCTGGTGCCCTTAGAGGTCAAAAGAAGGCATCAGATTCCCTGAAGCTGAAGTTACAGATGGTTGTGAGCCAGCACATGGGTGCTGGGAACTGAACCCCAGTCCTATACAAGAGCAGCAAATGCTCTTAACCACTAAGCCACCTCTCCTGCCCCCACTTTCTGTTTTCTTAATGGTAGCCACTCTTACTGGGGTAAGATGGAATCTCAACCTAATTTCTAGTTGTTTCTGCCTGATAAATACCTTAAAGATTTTCACATATTTATTGGCCATTTATACTTCTTCATCTGAGAACTCCTGAATTCATTGGTCTATTTATTAATTGACTTATTTTGTGTGTTTAATTGTATTTCAGTTCTTTAATATGGATGCTAATCTTGAACAATGAAATGAACGAGTACCTACCAAAGACTTTCTCCACCCTGTGGGGTGGCTCGTTGCTCTGTTCACTGTTTCTTTGCTGGGTAGAAAGAAGCTCTGGAGCTTCTTGCAATCCCACCTGTCAACTGCTGCTACCTGATGGTCTATCAGAGTCAGCTTCAGATTTCCAGGCCTTCCCTGGGATGTATTCTCTAGCTGCTCCGCTTTGCTTACATTACACCAATCTTGGAGCGCCGTCTTAAAGCCCGTGTTTAGATGGTGGCTTCCTTACTATATAAAGGGGATGGGTGCATCTCTTGTCCTCCACCCAAGTTCTATGAAGGTGAATTATTTGTCTACTCTGCCCCTGGGGAAGTTTTAAGACCCTGGGTCTTGGTTTCTTAGTGAATATTTCAAACAAATGTTGATTTGTACTGTAAAACTGTTTTCAAGGTATGCTAGAGAGATACATGATCATAAACATGGGAAAGAGGTGTAAACTGTTCAAAAAGCCTTCACACAACATCGTGTCTTCCCAGACTGCCAAAAATCTTACAAGCCAGCCATGACTACAATAGAGAAAACTGACCATCAAAGTCTGTGCATCTCACACAAGGGCACCTTCTGTGTCCTCAGACACTGTTATTTCCTTAGCTTGATTTACCGGCTCCTTCCACATTTTTTAAAATCTAACTATACATGTGAGACCTTCACCAACTGGATCACCTGAAGAAAAAGAACCATGATCAGGTCGCTTCAAGCCCACTTCACATTAGAGCACCAGAAAGAAAGAAAATTTGTTACAAAAATTTTCCAGTAGAATTATGAACTCAGGAACCTGTCATTATGAGGCATTATTCCTTAACACCTGCCTTGGGTGAGAAAAATAATTGTCAATAGCTCTTCTAGATTGTTAGGATAAAAGGCTGTTATGCTCTCATTTGAAAAAGAAAACAACTTTAAATCAACAGAAAGACATTTAAGTCAGGCTTGGTTATTCTCATCTATAATTTCAGCATCTGGAAGGCTAAGTCAGGAGATTGCTATGTGTTCAAGACCAGACACATACCAGAACATGGTCTGGGGTAGGGGGAAATATATAGAGACAGAGAGACAGACGGGGGTGGGAGTGGGGGGAGACAGAGACAGAGAGGCTGAGACTTGATTCAAATTTAGGTTTACACATCAGTCATTTGTGATCAGTTCCTAACTGATTTTGACCAATCACTTTCTGCCACTAGAAATCACTATCTTCACCCACTAGAGACTTCATTTAAAAAAATGTTAGCTGTGCTTCTTTAGCACTCATCTGGCTTAAGTGTCACATTTGAGTTCTTGAACTACATTCCATCAGATCCATTTTAGATGCTCTCTAAGGAAGGCTCCAGGTGGCCCGACCCTTCACCCTTCCTCACTGTAGGGATGCTGCTCTCATACCAAAAGGTGGAGGCTACTTCCTCTTCCTCTGAATACAGGCTGGTTTGGACTACCAAAACCAAGTAGGAAAGTCATCGTGTGCATTCCAAAGGTACCCTCTAGGAAAGTTACTTCCTTCCTCTTTCCAAGCTGAGCCAAGCGCCATACAAAGAATCCCCCTGTCTCTGCAGCTGCCAAACCTCATCTTTGTGCCATGGACATTGGTTAATGTAGAAACCCACAATTGGTAAAAGTGTGAAGAACACACATCTGTGAGGTGCTCAGCCACAAATGGGACATCTGCATTACCCCCTCCCCCCAAAAAAGATTCAAGAATCATAATGGATGAAGGAGTAGAAAGACTGTAAGTGCCAGAGAATGGGTAGGACTGACTGAAACGAAAGTATATTCTGGGCATGACAGGATCACTGCATTCATGAACACATAGTCAACACAAGACAGTCAACATTCTAGCATGGTGGGAGGATGGGCTCATAGCCCCACAGCTGAAGAGCCATTGACGGTTGATTGCTGCTGGAGGCAGTGGGCTAATCAGTTTTCTTTAGGGATAAAGGTCCTGGAAGATGGATCATGCTCCAGTGAACGGTCCCATGTCCGCGAAGACACAGGAAGCACAAAGGGGACTCAGGGGGTCATATGGGCATGAAGTTGGGGTGGGGTGGGGATGAAGGTGGGAAGACTTGGGGGGGAGGGGTGAATATGGTCAAAATGCATTGTTTGCATTATGAAAGTCTCAAAGGGCTGGTGAAAATATATTTCTAAAAATTCTACTATTTTGAGACTACTAGGAAAAACATAAGACGGCCATTGAGAAAGACCATATTATACAATTCCACTCCCCCAAGGCAGACACATCACAGGAGTAAAGAGGCCATTTTAGACACGACCTCCCTAGATAACTAGAGCAGAACCAGTCTACTGTGGGGTGTCTTTCTATACACTGTGAATATGTGTTGCTCTGATTGGTTGATAAATAAAGCTGTTTGGCCTATGGCAAGGCAGCTTAGAGGCAGGCAGAAAATCCAGGAGAGAAACAGGAAAAGAAAGGCAGAGGTAGAAGAGATGCCATCCCACCATCCAGGGAGCAGCATGTAATGGCACACAGGTAAAGCTAAGGAACATGTGATAACATATAGATTAATAGAAATGGGCTGAGTTTAGTTATAAGAGCTAGCTAGCAAGAAAATTGAGCTATAGGTCATGGCCATGCAGTTTGTACTTAATATAAGCCTCTATGTGTTTACTTGTCCAAGCGGCTGCAGGAAGGGCGGCACACAGGAAAACTTTCAACTACACCAGTCAGCTGGCCCTTGACCAGAATTCAGAACTGTGAGACATAATCAATACAGTTAAGTTACTAGACTTCTGGGTGGTTTGTTACTCAACAGACAGATGACACAGTTGTAAGAGAGCAGAAGCAGCTGAGTGGCACAGTGCTGAAGAATGCTGCACCCGCAGGACAGAGCACTCCTCAGAGACATTCTGCTGCAACCTGGTTTCTATTATCACCTTCTATTCAGTCAGTGCCCTAAAGAGGTCATGCACATAAAATGGATAAAAAGTGAGTATCAGCCAGATCCCAAATACAACTTGTAGTGTCCTCCCTTCATGAAAAATATTCTACCAATCATTTAAGGGCTCAGCATAAATATTTACCTATGTATCCAACCTTGTTATATGTGTTAAGACATTTAATAACACATATCTGCCACTCATTAAGCAATACAGTCTGATGAAGAAGAAAATAAGTTCTCATAGCATAACTAGTACTCCATCTAGAAGGACATTCAGAGAAGAGCATTACATTCCAGGATGACATGAAAGAAAAGAGCAGAGGGTCCAAATCCCACAAAACAGAACATCAAACAAAGGCGTATCAGACTTTACGCTGAAATAGTAAAGGATGAGTTCAAGTTGTATTCAGAACAAATGAGAGAGACACCTAAAGATAAAACCAAAACACAACAAATGAGATCAGCTGTGCTTTAAAACACAGGGATGGATTGGGAATGGAGCTCAGTTGGTAGGGTGCTTACCTCACATGTACAAAGCCTTGGGTTTGCTCCAGCACTGACTAAAGCCTGGTGGCACATGCCTATAACCCCAGCACTTGGAAGGTGGAGGTGGGGAAAACCAAAGGTTCAGGGTCATCCTCAGAAGCATAACAAGTTCCAGACCAGCCTGGGATACATGAGGTCAGGATGATAGATAGATAGATAGATAGATAGATAGATAGATAGATAGATAGATAGGGCCTAGAACTAAGCATAGTTGCTATGTCAAAAACTGCCTTTGAACTCCAATTGACTTTCAATTAAACACTAAAACCCTACCACTTTAATCAATCGGGGGTAAAATCAGGTCACAGAAAGAATAGGACTTGCATAATAGGAGACTTTTCCTATCACTACTTAAAAACCAAGGTTGGAATCCATCAGGTTAGATTCCCTGGGGGTCTAGTGGACTTGTCACAAATGGAGCAGCTGCCATTAATGCCACAGCTACCATCCTCATTGCCTTCATTCTAAGTCCAGTCTCTACAATCCATTTGTCTGGACAATCCACTTGTTTATAACATACTTCCCATTTTGATTTTCTTACTGGGAAAAGATGCAAAGCAAACAAATGGCCAGCTTGACTTTTTTATTGAAATCCCAACATACTTTAATAAAACAGTATTTTGCTTTTCTTGTGGAGTCAGCAAATGCATGTCAGTTCCCTTGAGTCTGAACAACTCTGGTCATATTGATCAAATATCTGGTCTACGAACCTGAAAAGCTGATATTTGACCCTATATTTCAGTAATCTTAAAACAATGTCCAAGACCTGTTTTAACAGCTGGTTCCATTATCTAGCACTCTCCTGCAGGCACATGCCTTTTCCTCTATTAGATTTTGAGTTCCTTTAAGGCCAAGAGGCATCTCCCTCTTACTTGTATCTCTGAGATAAATACTTGATAAATGTTTCAGGAATGAATGAATAAAACAGTCAATGGGGATAGAAAAAGGGAACCGCCAATCACCATCCATTACTTGCATATAAGGCTTTCCTATTAAGACAAAAGCTCTCTGATCCATTACAGAAATTGACAAGGGATGTCTATAGCACAAGCAAATGTCCTATTTTAACCTCTCTATAGATTTTTGTGTATTAAAAGTCACATCCAGACCATAGTCTTCTCTATGCCAAACCAATTAACATTAAATTTCTATAGTTTTATTTATCAGGTTTATAAAAAGTTCAAATCAGTCTCCTAAGAGTCACACTCAGTGAGTACCAGAGCCCTTCTAAACAATGAGCTAAGTTTCCTTCTCATACTGTAGTTCTTTTTGGGGTTGTGTGGACAGGCTTTTACCATATAGCACAGGCTGACCCTTAGCCCATGACCTTCCGGCTTCAGCCTGAGTGCTGCTGAGACCAAAAGTGTGTGCAACCATGCTGAGCTCATATCCTCATTCCTATCCCTAATAATTATTTTTGCTAAACGATGGGTCTTTATCCTATTTCCAAAAATCAACATCAAAAATGGCAAATAGCAGTCCCACTGTTTTCTTAACTAGGCTCCTGCTTGCTTTGTAACATTATGTAAATCACCTAATCTTTCATAGTTTATTTTCCTCATCTGCAGCAATGGGGACAGTCATTACTCTTTCTCTGGGGAATCTTAGAGGTTAAAGGGAGGTTGACGTAATGTAACTTCCAAGTCTACACTAATTCAAGATAGTTTATAAGGCATTCTAATACAAATGGCCAGCCCCAGTCTTTTAATGTTTAGAAATTACACTCATCCCTCAGTGACCTTGAACGACTGGGTCTAAGACCTCCCTTATCTATAAAAACCAGAGATACTCAAGTCCTTTACCTTAGGTGGGTATCTCAATAGATCCCATGCAACTTCTCTCAATTATTTCTAACACCTACTACAAGACAAGACAAGACAAGACTATAATATCTAAAGAGCTGCCATGCTGCACCATTTAGGGAACAATTATACAAAGCCTGCACATGCTCAGATACTCTCCTTTTCTCCAAATATTTTCAGCTGATGTTGTTTGAACCCACAGACAGAGAATCTGGGGAAATGGAGACTCAATTATGAAAGGGGAGGGGGGAACTTTTTCATACTATGAAATGTGGTTCGCATCTGAAGAGTAAAGCAAAGTATAGTTAGCATGCCAAATAACCACTGAGATGGACACCTCCAAGTTCAAAACACAATTTAGAAATAACGGCTTTCCAGCTACTATGAGAAGTAACTTTATATGGTTAAAAACTGGCAGCCTTTGACACACAAAAATCCTTAGTTACCTTATCCAGAGACAAACTAGATTCTCACAAGGAATCCCAAGGAACCAGTGGAATAGTTGAAATTGGAGGGGGCACTTCAAAGTGCCCCCTCAAAGGCACTTTGAAGGATGTGTGGACACTGGCAACCCCCAAGACAAACTTTCCATTTTTATGGAATGAAATGGAACCATTTCATTGTCCCCAGACCCAGGAAGAGCAAAACATACCACCATCTCCCACTCTGGTTTGAAATTTAAAAATTCAAGTAGATTATTTTACTTTAAGAACTTTTCTCTTGATTGAAATGATTCCCTGCAAACACTTTGATGGTCTAGAGCTACAAGGTCAGAGTAGGAAACTTCTGGGCTGTGTGGGCCACCTGGGGGAACACAGAGAGGCCACAGTTCCTGACCTGGCAGCTCCCTGCCCTGGCTCTGTCCCAAGACCTACTGCAATCCTATCTTCTGAGATTTAATTTAGCTCCCCATTTTTAAACTAACCCAAGTCCAGATCCCAAGGGGATGAGAGGGTCTATCTTACACATGTGACCAAGAATCCCCCACTGTCCCACCTCTCTCCACCCCCTCCCCCAGCCCCACCCTCCCACACCCACACCACCCAGAAGCTCAAGCTTCCAAGGAGGAGAAATGTGAAGCCGATCTGATCTGATCATCTCATCACACTTCCTAGGGCAGCAGCTGAGCAGTGACACTGGGAAGAGGGTTTTGAATAGAAAGACAGGAAACCCAAGAGCCCTGGGGGAGGTTTGCCTCCCCGCAGCCTAGTGCTGGGGAAAGCCTGAACTTTCCACCATCCATAAACTGGCCTTCTAGGACCGCCAGGTTTCCTCTGTGGTTCAGAAATTCCACAGCTCTGTGAACATGGAATTCTAAGTCCCACCCCTTCCCAACAGCTAAGCTGAGTGCTAGCAAGCGATCTGTGAGAAACCAAAAGAGAGAAAAAAAATCCAGTAAAAAGAGAAAAGATGAATATCGGATTTGCTTTGACTTACACTGCTCAAGTTACTTTTGGTAATGAAACAAAAAGAGGAAAGATTCACTATATGGATTTAAAGAAATAGGAATACTGTCAAAGGGATGCAGCTGTGTTCCATCTTTACTTTTCAACACCTCTCCACTCACACACTGCTGGTTATTTTATTAATCACTTTACAATGGCATTAAACTACTTAAAATACTCTTAATTCCTGGGGGGGGGGGGTGAAGTATGCATATCCACTGGGCATATAAAACATTTTTTATAAGATTTTAATTAGAAGCCTGAAACAAAAGGTCCACCCTTCCCCCAGGGACCCTAAGAACAATGAACCAGAGAAGAGATCCCAGAGAAGCGGGTGGGCTGTAACCCAAGCCAGCTGCAGGGATGGGGACCAAGTATTTGTCTCCTCTGACCCAGGAGCAGAAAGCTGGGAGTGGCCTCACTCCAGCAGAAAAACAGACACCAAGGACAGACAGGAGAGGGAGTGTGGCTGCTTTCCCAGAGGAAGGGAGGTGGGGTACTAGGCAGACAACCTTGGGTCGGGTAGCCTTGGCTCAGTCACTACTGAGACACTAGGTCAGAGAACTGCCCTTCACTAGGAGGCAGGGTCTTAAGGAACCTAGGCTAGCCTCACACTCACTAGGTAGCCAAAGCTGGCCTTGAAATTCCTTCTGTCTCTACTTCCCAAGCGTTGGGATTATAGGAATGCGCCACCACGCCCAAAGAATGTGACCATCTTTGCAGAGTTCTCCTCACAATCTACTGTAGAGCATTCCAGATTTGTCATTATTTTGGCTTTATTTATCCATAGGATTATCCCTTCAAAACTCTGCAAATTTCATACATTTGTCTGAGAAATCGTGGTTCAGTCTACATGGAAAAGGACAATTCCTACTTGGTGAAAGGTACCTGAAGGAGGAGAGAAATGAACACAGCCACAAAGCACCGCCAGGTGACCCAGAAGACACTGGGCTCTTGAGACGGGTGTCCCCTGGCCGGGCCCACTGCCTTCATCACATGATAAGCCCTAGCTTGATTGTTTTTTTAATTATTAATATGTTCAGCCAGCCCAAAGGAATGCAGCACCCACATCAATGTTTTAAAGTTATCTCCAGTTCCAAACTACCGCTTATGATCAGGAAAGCTCCCCGCTCCCTGTCTCTCCTTCTCTAGGCCTAAGACCAACTGCACGGTGTTGTGTGTCTGTAGAACTCTGTCCCTTTGATGCCTGCCGGACACGTCACGTGACTGGGTTGGTCTGTACATTAACATCTTTGGATGCAGTGCAACACTGAAGCCGCAGCAGCAGAGGGCTCTGGGAACAGGGCTGCACCGGCTGGCTGCGCACAGAAGGCTGGCGGCTTTCCAAGGACCAGCACAGCCATTTGTTTCAAAGCACACGAGCAGTTCGTGAGTGGCTCCGGCACCACGCTAGCCTGGAAACTCAAATTCATGTAGGGCGTCCCACACCACACACCTCAAAGTTCCTGTCCTGGCCTTTAACCCCCATGGTCCGCTCACCTAGAGAAGTGCCCCCCTCTCCCAGCCCACCCCCATCTCAATGCTTAGCTCACCTGTAAAGGGCCTGGAGAGAGAATTCCATTTAACCCCAAAGAGGGGCTGGAGAGGTGGCTCAGTGGTTAACAACTCACACTGCTCTTCGCAGAGGGCGAGAGCAATTCCTAGCACCCCCTCGCTGGTTTACAAATGACTAACTCTGTAACTCCAGCTCCAGGGAATCCAACGCTCTCTGGCCTCCTCAGACAACTGCACACACGTGCACAAACCCTACTCACATACACAAATAATTTACAAAAAATAAAATCATGTTAAAACAAAACAACACCCGGGGGGGGGGGCTGGAAAGATGGCTCAGTGGTTACAATCCTCTTCAGAGGTTTAAGTTCAGTTGCCAGCACTCAGGTCATGTGGCTCACAACCACCTACAACTCTAGCCCCGGGGCTTCCTAGGCTTCGAGCCTCCGCTGGCACTCATGCCCACAAACACACTTTATCAAGAATTTAAAAATAGCCGGGCGGTGGTGGCACACGCCTTTAATCCCAGCACTCGGGAGGCAGAGCCAGGCGGATCTCTGTGAGTTCGAGGCCAACCTGGGCTACCAAGTGAGTTCCAGGAGAGGCACAAAGCTACACAGAGAAACCCTGTCTTGAAAATCAAAAAAAACAAAAAAAAAAAAAAAGAATTTAAAAATAATTCTAAGTAAACACCCAAAACTCCAAAACAACAAAAGCCTTCCGAAGAACAACTTACAACACTGTGAAGGATGACCCTGATGAAGGCAGAAGGAAAGCTCATTTCTCGTGTTCCTTCCGAGTCTTACAATGACTCTCTTGGGAACAGGGGGTATCCCTCCCTAGCTACTCTGTGACCCCCAGTTTCCACCCTGGAGAGTCTCTGTCCACTCAGCAGTGTACAGATGCACTCAAGTGAGGATGGTTCCTGAATCACGTTCCCCCAGTGTTTTGTTTTATGGTGCTGGGATTAACTCCGGGCCGCTCACCCGCTAGGCCGGCAGCTCTACACCTGTACCACACCCACAGCCTGGTTCCTGGTGCACGTCTGTCCTGTGTGTGCTCCTGCTTCTCCTTCCTAGGAGCCCACCAGCTCCCATCTCCCACACTGGTGGTTAGTTCATCCTTTCTGTTGGCCCTCATTTCTTTCTCAGGGTGGACTTCTGAGGTTCCAGGCTGTCTGGAATGTGACTTGTGTGGTAACAATGAACATGCTTTAAACTCCAGCTTCTTACAAGTTTCCACAACGCTTTCCTCTCCTCTCCTCGGCCTTCATAGTGTGAAGTCGGAGGTTCTGGTCTGTGTGTACAGCCCTAGGCACCAGACAAAGCTGCTGAATCCCTCGCACAGGCCACGAGTATTCATTAAGTACATACTCTCTTCAGCCAAGCTCAAAGGCCAACTTCCTGCCTGAGAAGCCGATTATTCTTTTCAAGGATCATTCCATAATGCAAACTTATCAAGTCACTTTCTTATACTTGAACAGAATGAAAACTCTCGCTTCCTAAAGGCCTGTCTAATGTCAATTTGGAAACACTTTACATATATCTTTTCCAGGTAGGTCTAGCCCTAGACATGAACTACTATCCCATAATGTTCACATAAAATCACATTGTTGGACACTGAATTCCAGCTGTCAAATTTTCAAGGAATTTACAAAAAGAACATTTTCAGTAAAAAGTAGAAAACAAAGTCCTGAGATTTTTTTGGAAAAAAAATATATATCCAGGAAAAAACAGTGCTGAAAATGTTTTCTTTTCCAAAGGGTAGATGGGAAATGAGATCAGAGACTTCAGGCCTTTGTAAGTCCTGGCGCTTGGCTTCCTCTCCAGGTCACTGGTTTGTAGATAATTATCGGTTGTGTGTAAGTAAAAGCGGAAAAGAACCGGGGGGGGGGGGGGGGGGGATAGAAATCAGGATGTTACTGACAGGGAAATGAAGTTACCATATTTCCCTATACAACGCCGAGGCAACTGGAAGGTTGTCCTGAATCTAAACACTCCCTAGAACTGGCGATCCTGCATCATCCTCAATGGCGTCTTAAACTCTTGGTCAGGCATGGCTGATGCACCATGGATCTCAGGAGGGGTTCCCTGAGGGATCACACCTCATTCTGACTTCTTCGAATGCAGTTCTAAGAACAACAACTACATACCTATATCCACATTTAGCTAGAAATCCTACACCAAACACTCTTTTTAAAGAATGTGGTATGCCTGGGTGTGGTGGTACACGCCCATAAGCATCTCCTTTCCTTTCCCACCACAAGTAAATACTGTGACGTTTTGTTGCTTTTTTCCATTCATCCAGGGACAGACATCCTTTTCCTGCAACTCACACAGCAATGGAACAGCTTGTACCACTCATCCTTACATCTTTGCTCAGGTCTTCAGATACGTAGTCAGAAGTGGAGTAAACACTCTCTTTACTCTCCCCTACAAACATTATCCCTGGCTTATACTAGACACCTAAGTCTAACTTTTATGAAATCTGACTGATACCCAAAAATTGCCTCCAAACATCCCTTTGCAATATTTACTGTCTTTTATGGTCCACAATAATATAAAATGATACAAACATCAATAATCTACGTAACGAGCCAGATAAGAACTTGAAGGTGAGACGCAGTGGACTGATCAAGTGGTCATCTCCAACACCACCACAGGGTAACTGGCAATGTCCTGTCAGCCACCTCCACAGAGTCCGTGTCCCTGACAGGAGCAGGACTTTCAGCTACGCAAACGGCTGTCATCTTCCAAGCAATGAATCATTTTTTTGATACAAAACATTCTGATGAGAAAAGGTTATCATTCACAGCCTGTTAAAATTTTTCCTCTAATTTTGCTTGTTGGAAGGTTCAAAGTTATACCAACTATAAACTTTGAAAACACTACAACTTTTTAAGAAGAAAAAGATCCATTAACCATCAGAAAGTATGCAGCCCTAGCCAGCCTGAACTTGCCATGTAGAGCAGGCAGACCTTGAACTCACAGACACTTGCCTGCGCCTCTGTCTCTCAAGTCCCAGAATTAAAGATGAGAGCCACCATGCCCAACTTATCTACATTTTTTTAACTTAAGAAATTACCCGGCATTCACCATATTGAATCACTGATCTGATAGGCATTTTCAACATATATCCAATCCCAGTGTCCACATATCAGAGATTACACGTCTGTGCAGACAGAGAGGACAGCAGGTAGGACAGAAACACAGAAAAGTGGTACTTGACCGAGCCTCCTGAGGCCCACAGCGGTGACACCAGGACAGCAGCACCAATGGCAAGCTGCACAACGCGCTAAGTATTTATATACACAGTAAGGAGAAGAGTCAGGGAAAGGCACAGTGGACTTCAGTAGCTTCAGAGGACGTGAGATTTCAATTGGCTTCTAAAGGATCCCAAGAAACTGCTGGCCAGGAGAACCACAGAGCCAAGACAGACAGACACAGTACAGACCCAAAGCACCAGCACTGGAGTCTTAACAAACCTCTCCAGGGACATTCCTGTCCCTGGGATACTCCTGTCCCTGTGACACCACTGTTCCTTGCCATGGAAGATCATTTCATTTGCTTTGTAACTACCTGACATGAAGAATTATTCTTGATTTTTTTAAAATACATTTCATATTTCTCAGCCTTCCGTTTGACATCTTCATCCTTGGGTAAGTACATCTACCTGACAGCCTTTTTTCCACACAATTCATTTTCCAGAGGCCACTTGGATGTCCTCAGATCTGAGGCACAGGGGTTCACTGTCGGCATGCCCACTTGGAAACACGCAAAGGCAGCACTACTGTGCACACTTATGTTTCAGAAATCGTCATTTGAGCATGCTTGGCAGAGACCTATACAAGTTCTATTGCTTTAACTGTTAACTACTGTTGCTCAGTGAAGAACACTGCTGTATCCTCACGCACTGGGCTCACCATCCAACCCATTTCCTGACCTCATCATCCCCTTTCTGTATGAAAAAAGATGCTTTTCCCTGATCAAATATTTGTGATGCCTCGAGAAATACAGTATCAGTGATGCTCCTTGCCACCTAAGAAGACAGACAAGACCTGGTGGCATGGCTAGGTCATTAACTTACACTAATTAGACAGTTAGTACCATCACTGAGACAGGCGAGCAAGAACGGGTGACGTGAATAGTCTCTCTGGTGACAAAGCAGCGCTCTGTAGGAAAACAATGTCCAAAGTCAGCTGTGGCCAGTCACTGCTGCCAGGATGCGGGCCGAAGCCGACATTCACACTCCTTCAACTCTAGAACGATTTTCCTCAAACAGAGACCAACGCTTGTTCATTCATTCTTGGTCAGAACAGGGATGCTGAGGCTCTTTGCCCCTTAGAATATCACAGAAATGGTTTCGGGCGAGAGATGAACCAATTTCCTCTCAGTTTTAACCATTTGACTCTACAACTGTTTGACTATCTGGGTCCTCTGTCGCTGGGAGAGAAGACGATACTATGATACTAAAATGTGTGTTGGGTGATTTGTTTTCTTTCTTAAGCAATTTTACTTTATGTCTACAAATATAACTTTTCATTCTTGGTTGTAAGACTAAGCAACAAAATTATTCCTTAATACCAAGAAAAACGAACACTCCATGGCCTAAGAAGCTTCAGATAACCTGTGGCTTCCCCGAGAGTACTGCAGGGAAAAACTGTCAACATGGAGTCTAATTTGTAAACAACTGACTTTGTTTTTCATTTGGTGCCAAATCCTGGGCCAAAGGCAGAATTCTAGAGTGCCCTCCTGTGTGTCCTTCAGTTTCAGGGTTTATTCATCAAAGGACGTTTTCAAAGGGAGGTATTTGGGGACATGATAAGATCCCACTCACAGTGCCGCATCCTGCGGCTGTAACACGACATAATCAGTCACCTCCACCCCTGTTGCATCCTGCGCCCCTCAGAGAGCCCCCACCCCCAAAGGAGATAGTCATGTCCGGCTGACAAATGCATCTCTAGAAGTTGGAAAGAAAAGACACTCATGAAATTCTCACTCCTGCTATAAATTGAAGTCTCTTAAATTTGGTGTTGGGGGAACATCAAGGGTTGTAACTGAACAACTGCTATTAGCATGAGAGTTTCTAAACAAACAAACAAAACAAACAAAAAGCAAAAAACAGAGTGCATAGTAAACAGTGTACAGGGTAATTCTGGAAAGTGAGATTAGGAAAAAGGAGAAGATTTTTAAAAAGATGTTCTTTTTCTGTGTCTGTATGTGCGTTTGCACATGTGTGTGCATTGCCTGTGGAGACAAGCAGGGGTGCCAGATGCCCTGGAGTTGGAGTTACAAACAGCTGTGAGCCACCAAACACAGGTGCTGGGTGGGATCTGAATTCCAATCCCCTGCAAGAGCGCCCAGCAAAACCGGTGTGGTGAATCCCAGCACTCAGGAGGCAGGAGCAGGTAAATCTGAGTGTGGTCTAGATGGTTCAGAACAACCAGGACTACACAGAGAAGCCCATCAGGAGAAAACAATCAACAAAACAACAACAACAAAGGCAGTACAGCCTCAACCACTGCGCCTCCCAGCCCCAGAAGGGGACTTCTAACACCGACTTTATTTTCTTCCAAGTATGTAAGAATTTACATACAGCTTGATTTTCAGCTCAGTTCGCAGAAGACAAAGCTTGGATTGTAACAGCATCACGTAGGAGCAGCCAGGTAAAGGAAACTGAGGTAGAGGACAGGAAACTGTTGGGCAATGTCCAGGAGAACCGAATAGGAATAAGACCTCTGAGCAGACTGCAGTGGCCCTGGGTCACCAGGGAAGGATGACTAACCCCTGCTCCCAGTAACCTCATTGCTTCCTGCCTGTCACCTAGCTAGAGGCTAAAAGATATCAAGCATCCACCCAGACAGCAGTGGAGGCAGGAGCTTCCCTCCCAGGAATGACACCTATGTCCTGCTACCGAGACGGACTCTTTGGGAATCCACGGTTCAGGGCACCTCACGGCACGGTCCAGAAGGGTCTCCTACAGGTGTGTAACAAACCCCTGCTGTTCCTCAGCAAATTCTAAGAATACCTGGTTTAAAAAATAGCAAACAAGGCTTGGGGATGTACCTCAGTGGTAGACCACTTGCCTAGCACGCGCAGGTTCTAGGTTTGATTTTTTTTTTAAAAAAAAAGTGATTTAAGGCCGGGCGGTGGTGGCACACGCCTTTAATCCCAGCACTTGGGAGGCAGAGCCAGGTGGATCTCCTTGAGTTCCAGGAAAGGTTCAAAGCTACACAGGGAAACCCTGTCTCAAAAAACCAAAAAAAAAAAAAAAAAAAAAAAAAAAAAAAAAAAAAGTGATTCAAAATCTAAAATAATCTTCTAAGACATAAGAATCACTTGTACCCTCTATGTCAACCCAAAGTATGCATATACATACATATAAACCTATATATATGTATTTCTTTCTAACATGAATAATTAATCCCACTAAAACTATGATGTCATAATAAGGCACACAATCATATTCATTTTCTCTTTCATTTAACAACCCTTCCTCTTACACTGCTAGGACTGAACAGAAGGAGGCTTCACACACGCAGGGCAGTGCACTACCCATCTCACGACATTGTCCAGGCTGGCTTTGAACTCCCTCTGCGGCTTAGTCAGTCCTTGAACATTGGATCCTCCTCCTTCTGTTCCCAGCTAAATAGGAACAGAGAGGCATGCGCCACCAAGACTGGCTCTGGTCCTCTCTTGAAAAATCATGAGTTCACCAATCAAACAGTACATCAATATACAGAAAAATGTGTCCCATCGAATCTATACCATCGCATTTCCCAACTTTCTACAATAACATGGCCCTGTGGATAGTGGAGAGGTCACTCACCTGGAAGTCATCATAAGGGAAGAGGAGCATCTCCCGCAGACAGTCATTCAGGATCTGGGTCTTCTTCTGCACGATGACATTTTCGTAGTCAAGTGGCTCGATGAGCTTTGGCTTTGCCTAGGAGACCAAAGGAAAGTCACAGTCACCGAGATAGCCTTAGCGACAGATACACCCTTTTGTTTGTGTGTTTGAGACAGTCTCACACTGTAACTCCAGGCTGGCCCAAACTCAGCATGTGGCTCATGGCCCTGGGCCCAGGATGGCTTCTCACGAGCCATCATGGCTTACTGGAGAAAGGTGCCTTAAGAGAAAGGACTTTATCCATCTAGACCGTGACATTTACCAACTTTTCTACAATAACTGCACTGACTTCACTACTGAAAAGAAACAGAATGAGAGAGAACACATTTGTTTTCAGAGGGAAAAGAGACACCTCTCATGGCACCCTGTCCTGCCAGAGTGATGCTCATTCACTTATTTAGGCAAACAAGAGGTCTGCATTCTGATGGGATTTCCAGCCGTTTCTAACCA
This sequence comes from Peromyscus eremicus, assembly GCF_949786415.1. Classification (NCBI taxonomy): domain Eukaryota; kingdom Metazoa; phylum Chordata; class Mammalia; order Rodentia; family Cricetidae; genus Peromyscus; species Peromyscus eremicus. The sequence goes on along the minus strand of NC_081425.1, from coordinate 3,116,187 downwards.
CAGTTCCATAAGAACCGCCCTGTTTGGAGAACCAGCCATAGCCTGCCACTGTAGACGCATCCTGACCCAGGCCTTAAATGTCCCTACAGGACCAATTCATACAACACTCTGTGGGACCCTCTGAGCCACCACCCAATCCTCTGAAATACTACATACTCACAACATACACATTGCCTGAACCCACAAACACATGAGCTGGACTGAAAGCAGGCAGGCAAGAACAACTACTCACACCCTCTGGGAGTGAACTCCAGGGAATGGTAAAAAGCCCCCGGGAAATGAAAGACACTGAGCCTCTTCCAGCTACTTCCAACGACCTTCTTAGTAAAACTCTCTTTTCTCAAACACCGTCATTGCCAGCACGTTTGTGGGGCACATCTATGCTGCAGGCAGAAATCCACATTCAAGTAACTATATATTACAGTGTGTCAAAATAGACACAAGTATATACATATTAAGTGTATATGTGTGTGTGCTATACAAAGCAACTAAAAATTTATATGTATATGTATCTATTATAAGAAGTAACTGAATCCAGGGCCAGCAAGATGGCTCAGCATGTAAAGGCACCTGCTATCAAGCCTGATGACCTGAGTTCAATCCCCGGAACCCACAGTAGAAGGAAAGAACCAACTCTTGGAAGTTGTTCTCTGACCTTCACACATGTGTTGTGGTACGAGTAAGCAAGCACATATGTGCATACACACACACACACACACACACACAGAATAAATAAATGAAAAATTTTACAAATTTTACAAAGTAATTAAATCCATCATTATCAAATTACTGCAAAATTATTTTTAAACTATTAATACAAGATTTAAAACACATGATCTCAGTGAACATTATATATACTGAAGTGACAATTTATATCTAGGAAATATCTAAAGACATCTAATATGCAGCATTTAAATGAGAATTGTAACTGAAGATGCTCTGGGTTCCTTTTCAATACAATTAAACTACATTTCCCAGGCTCCCTTTGGCTAGGTGTGGCTATATGACTGTCTTTCTGGCCAATGATCTGTAAGGAGAAGAGATGTGGCGACCAACACCTTGACCCCTCTTCCACCTGAGCCACAAGCAAAGGACCCAGAAGTGGCCTGCAGGGAGAAGGGAGCTCCGTGAGAGAGCACATCTGGAACATCTGGATGCTGAGTCATCCTGCAGAAGGCCACCAGGCACTGAAATACGCCTTGAGTGAGAACTGAATGTGCACTGTGGTTAGCCCCTGAGACTGGAGTTGTCCAAGCAGCAGCCAGACAACTCGACCTAACATGTGAGTGAAAGCTCACATTTAACTTCCATTATTTAACCCAAGCAGACTTGACAAAGATATTTTTACATCCTAAGAAAAGTTCAGAACCCAAAGAAGTGTATATTTAACCATAATTATGCAAAATATGTTTTAGGGACAGAGGCTGGAAAACATGCAAAATCAAAACACTGGAGCTACGTATCATAAAAGTCTAGGTAGTTGTTAGTTTGGAATGGCAAAAGTTCAGGCAGTGCCTACAAAATGTAAGAGTCAAAACAATTCACACAAAGTGATTGTTTTTAAAATAAGAACTGCCACAAGAAAAAAAAATTCTCCAAATGATTTTAAGTCAACTTTTAAAAAATGTATTCTTCTATTTCTGTTTGTTGTGCTGCACATAGCAGCCCGTCAATAAACACTGGCTGGCAAATGAACGGACGTCATAATTAATAACATTCGCCTTAGAAGCCATCTCCATACGCCTAACAAAACCCAAACATGAGCGCAGTTTTCTAAAATTCCATTACCAAGGGGGCAAGATGGACAACTACCTCAGAACGGCATCAACCCCACCCCATCCCCAGCTTACAAGGGGTCTAACACACAGCCATGAACCACCTGCCCAGGCTCCAGGCTAATGGGAACACCTACCTTCTGCCCCTTCACAAAATGGCCACCAGATTCCGCAGAAGGGTTGAGGTTCCTTCAGACCCAAGACAAAGACACAGTGGAGGCCCTAGCAGAAGGTACTAGAAGGTACTGCTGAGAAAGGGTTTCCTCCCTACAGTCTTTTGTGTGTTTTGTTTCATTTGGGCTTTACATTTTGTTCCACCTTGCTCTTACAATACAGCGGCCAGGGGGCTTTCCGGTAAAGACCCAGGGGTGTACACCCTGCAGGAAGTTGCTCGGGCACTCCACAAGAAGTCAAGGAAATCCTGCTCCAGCCTCACCCCCAGTGTCACTGGGAAGGTTCCCTGCCCATTAGCTGCAGTCTGTCACCTCAACACTCTCTGACACCCCTTATGCATGACCACACTCTAAGTAGGCCGGAATCTTAGCTCCAGGTAGCGGGTAGGATATTCCAAGTTTCTTCTTTCCTTGGGAACACTGCTCCCAGGATCTCCAACACTTGTGTTCTATGAACAGAAATTGGAAAACTTTGTGAACAGCCAGAAAATAAATATTCTAGGGTTTGTCAGTCTTTTGGGTTGTGTCAAACTCATAAGCTCTGCTACTGGAATTCAAAAGCAGCCAGGGGACAAAAGGGCGAAGAACAGATTTAAAATTTTATAAGAAATGGACAATAGCCAGATAGATCTATCTATCTATCTATATATATATATATATATATATATATATATATATATATATATATAATAGCATATGGTTGACAAACCTAAGCTCTAGAGTTGTCATTACCACACTGCTAGGTAAAAAATAATAACAGTAATTTATTAAAATAATTCCATATATTACTTTTCCATAGTCACATATTTATGTGTTTCCTATCTATGGACCAACACAGATAATACATTTACAATTATTAAAGGCATTCAGTAATTATTTCTCAACCATTTGGCAAAGTTTGAGTTGCTCAAAAGGTTTGTATTCTAATGTCAAGGGTCATTTTACCTAGTCAGGACACTGGATACTGATTTCATTAATTGGGTGACTCTAGAAGTCATCTTGGAGGTATTCGGTAACCAAAAGCAACACTGAAGATAAGCAGTGCCTTGCTTTTATGTGCCAAAGTGCAACATTCAAGAGGTGTCATGTGACCACACTTAGCCCACCCAACAACTAGGCCAACAAGCTAAGTTAATGGTCTGGAACATCCAGTGAGACTGGATTATGACTGGGCCCTCCTCAACCAGAACTCTTTCTTCTCCCTGACAGAACTTTTTTTTTCCTTCGAGACAGGGTTTCTTTGTGTAGCCTTAGCTGTCCTAGAGCTCGCTCTGTAGACCAGGCTGGCCTCGAACTCACAGAGATCTACCTGTCTCCAGAGTTCTGGGATTAAAGGCGTGTGCCACCACTGCCCAGACAGGCTAAACTTTTAATATGACTTGCTCAGGGAGGTTCGCCCACAAGGAATAATTTATTTTTATTCACTTCATGCCCTGTCAGTCTGTACTGTTATCCTCTGGCCGGATCTAGTACCACCTCGGAGGCGAACCCCTGGGCACCCCATGGGAGATTTTCTCTATCAGGTTACGTGAGATAGGAAGAAAGTCTAAAGAAGTATTTGCTTCCATGCTGTGACAGGGTCTAGAACCAGCTCAGAGGCAAACCTCTGGGCATGTCTGTGAGAGCTCTTCTAGGTTGGGTTAACTCAAGTGGGAAGACCGGGGTCCATGAGAACAGTACCGTTCTACGGGCTGGAGCTGCAGACTTCATCAAGAAGAATGAAGGAGGCTGAGCAAGTCATCACCCCGTGTTTCTAATGACCCGATGTCTCAGGTCCCTGCCACCATACTGTCCTCGTCATGATGGACTGCATCCTCAAACTACGAGCCATGATAAACCTTTGCTGAAGTTCTTCTGTCAGGCATTCTTGTTTTCAGCAATGAAAAAGTAACTAATACACATGCCTTGTTTGATTTTCAAACTAGGGATGCCTTTTCTTCTAGAAGGCTCATAAGCTCGGTCTCCTTGCAGAACCTGGCTCTGCTGCTGTACAGGGCCACACGCACCACTAAGGTGATCTGAAGGCCAGGCAGAACAGTGGTGACAGGAGAGGAGAACCATGGTCATTAGGGACCGCTGTTGGGCAGCTGCGTTAACACACATCAAAGGCAGGGCCTGGCAGTCCATAGGCACACACTAGATGTACCTTATTATTATAAAGTATACTTCAATTACTGCTTGCAGGGCACGTCTCTTTTTTCTTTTAGTGAATGCTTCATATATATTCAACATACCGATCTACTCACAGATAATTTCCTCCACTGTCTATGAACATATGAAATAAAACAGTCAAGGATGGCAGGGACATGCACAAAGACAGAAAGACAAAGGACCTAACAGAGAGAAAACTATAATAGAGATGGCACTGATACTCAGGGGCTGAGCACAAAGCTGATATAAAGCTCACATTATCAGCTGAACTGACTATTGATGCAGTTTGTGTCCGGGAGGGGTGTGGGTGGCGACTGAGGTGCTCAGAGAGGCATTCCTGTTAGAGTAATCCCACAAAGGCAGCAGGGTGCAGCCTTCAGGGGAAGGGAAAGAGTAAGCTGCTTGTTATGTGGCACTTATCAGGCCAAGATGGAGGTGAATACTGCTGGGGTCAGACAGGCCCAAGGCCTATAAATTGTCTCCTCATCAAGGATAAAAATATGGTGTCCATGGAGTCTGTCTTAGGGTTTCTATTGCTGCAACAAAACACCATGACCAAAAAGCAAGTTGAGGAGGAAAGGGTTTATTAGGCTTACACTTCAGCATTGCTGTTCATCACTGAAAAAGTCAGCACAGGAACTCAAACAGGGCAGATCCCAGAAGCAGGAGCTGATGCAGCGGCCATGGAGGGGAGCTGTTTACTGGCTTGCTTCCCATGGCTTGCTCAGCCTACCTTCTTATGGTACCCAATACCAACAGCCCAGGGATGGCACCACCCACCACGGACTGGGCTCTCCCCCATTGATCACTAAATGAGAAAATGCCTTACAGCTGGATCTTAAGGAGGCAATTCCTTAGCTGAGGCTCCTTCCTCTGATGACTCTAGCTTATGTCAATTTGACAAACAAAACCACCCAGTACACAGAGTCCCACATGAATGGCTTGATACAAGGGCCATGGGATCAGAATGGCCTAGAGAAAGTGCTCCTCATCTCAAGGGACTACATGAATACAAGTTAGCTATGCACAGGAAAATCACAGCATTTCTAGGGTACTGAACACAGGAGCTGCCAGTGCACAAACACCCTACTGTGCTCACGGATGAAGGATGGTGAGGCCTGTGCCCTGGCACTAAACACTCTTCTAGGCCCTCTGAACCATGCCTCCCACAGCACACGCTTCCTTGGATGAGATGACCCATGTTCATGCACACCAGAATTCCAGATGGAAAGGTAATCAAACCAGGAAATATTCCCAGTACTGGGGAAATTGGATGCCTGTGAAAGCCAGACAACCTAGAAATGTTCATCCACAACATAGTTCAGTTAAGGTCCAACACAAGGTCTGCCAGCCATGGGAAGAGCGAGCCTCAAAAACTAACAGAGTAACCCCACTGTTTTTCCTCAGCCATTAAGAGCTTCCTGTGAACTTTCTAGACATTTCTTCTGTCTCAGTCTGGATGTTAACACATGAGATCCTAAACACCATTTCTTAAAATAGCAAACAGAGGAAGTGGCAACTCTTGGTAGGCTCTACTGAGAAATGAGAAACTCATCATTCTTGCTCATGAAGAATTTAGGACTTCCCTTGATTTCTCTTCAAAAGGATGAAAGCCATGAAACCTAGTCTGTTTTCCAAGACATCTGCTTGGGATGCGGACAGAGCAGGGATGCACTTCTGAACCAGCTGACAAACCTGGCCTTCCTATACTGTCTGCCCACTTACGTGAGAGTCTTGTTTATTAACTCCTACCTCCAGCTTCCTGAAGTTGTGGGATCTGAGGAGCCCTTGTTTTCCTGCCACGAGAGCGGGCACAGACAACGCACAGCCACCCTTCCTGGTGTGCAAACGCTGTTATCAAGATGCATCTGAACTCTCCGAACCTGTCCACGTGCGCCGTGACAGATCTGTGGGACACAGAGGTGAGGACGCAGCCTCTGCCCAAAAGAGTTCACAGCCAGAGAGACAGGTCTATCTGTGAACGAGAAGGGCGGGATGCGTAACAACGGTGGTGACCCAGGACAGACGGGGTTTCTGACCTGACTGCAGTGAGATTATTATATCTGCCTCAAGCTAAGGCATCTCCAGTACCTAGAACCACACCTGACACCGTGCAGCATTGTCAGGGATGAGTGAGGGAGCCCGCAACATGGTGCTTCCTAAAGGAAGCTTCTGGGATTGAACCAGTCAGCAGAGATTAAGGGTGGATGCCAGGGTGCATGCTCATGGATTTGGGGCAACCTGAATTTTACAAAATTAGAGGGGGAAGGGATTGAAAAACACAAGCTGATGAATTCAAATGGCTGGTGCACCGACACCAACTGCCAAGACCCCAGAAGGAAGCTACACAATTCAGCTCCATCGACTTTACAACAGGTTCTCCTTGGGCACAAAGAACAGCGAGTCTGTGAAGGGTGGAGGGGCGTGCAGCAGGCGAGAGGTGGGGCACTAATGTGCAGGATACTTCAGGTTTACTGGAAATCCAATGTGAGGGAGAAAACAAAAGCTACTATACTCTACGTGGCTGCTGCCTGATGTGAACAGTGAAACTGTGAACCACTGCTTAAGGAACAAGAGATGACTAACAGTCTCCTCCAGCTTTCTCTGAATGCATGGATGGCACTGAAGTCCAAAGGAATGGCTCTGAGGGGGGGGGGGGGCCTTGCTCCCATGTCTTCGTACAGTTCTCAGTCTTTTCTCTAAAATGCATGCAAATATTCAGCTGGGGCGGGGTGGCCAAGGACTAGTTCAAACCTGGGTTGCTCACCTCCAGTCTACAGCATGTGGGGCAAAATGAAGCCAGATGAGCTGTTGGAAAGCACACTAAAAAAATTTAAGGGGTGTGTGTGTGTGTGTGTGTGTGTGTGTGTGTATCAGTGCACAGAGTCCAGATGCCCTGGAGCTGGAGTTACAGGTGGCTCACAGCCACCAAACTTAGGTCCTCTGCAGGAGCAGTACTCACTCTCAATCACAGCCCTATCTCCAGCTCCCCACTGGAGTTCACTTTTGTAAAAAAGGTTGGGAACGTTTCACAATAAGTACATGCGGTGGTCTGAAAGGGAATCTCCCCTATGGACTCAGAGTTAATACCTGGTTCCTGTCGGATGGCACAGTTTCACTAAGTTTAAGAGGTGTGGCCTTGCTAGAAGAAGGATGTCACTGGGGGCGGGCTGTGAGTTTCCAAAGCCTCCTGCCATTCCCAGAACCCTCTCTGCTTCCCCCTCATAGCTCCCACTGCCACAACCCCACTCTGCCATCATGGACTCTTCTCTGGCTGAAACTTTAAGTCCAAACAAACTTTCTTCTGTAAGTTGCCTCTGTTGTGGTGTTTTGTCTCAGCAGTAGAAAAGTACCCAATACGGGGACTATCTGCTTGTACAGACATCTGAACTCGAGGATCATCCATTCCAGGCCTCCTGTTACAGGTAGGTTCAGGAGGAGGGGAAGGAATGAACCGTCCGAGTCCCTAAAAGGGGTCTCGGCAGTCCTGGCTCAGGGATTCTCCCCTCAGCTCCCACCCAAACCGTATAGGCACTGTTTGATAAACACATTGTGATAAATACATTGTGATAAACACAGGAGACAAATAAAGCTTACCTAAACGTAAAGTACACTTGAACCTGAGTGTTAAAGCACCACACATGAGGATCTGAAGACTGCAGCCCAGCATACAGGAGCACCAGGTTCCCAGCCATTCAGATGGACTTCTCACTGCTACGCAGGGTTACCTGCATAGCAGACTTAACTCCAACAACCACACACTTGTGAGTTCAGTTTTCTATTGTAGAACCAAGAAGTTGTCCAAGCCTCACTCTAGAGGGCACTTTCAAAAGCATTCAAATTATAGAACTGGTCACCGAATGGTGGTTTTATTGATCAAACGTATCTACCTAAGGAAAACTGTCGTCTTAAAACCACGTGACAGCAAATGAAGAGTAGGGGTTTCAAACGTGTCATTTTTATAAGGGACCGTGGCTTTTGAAAATTGTTCATCTACTTCTCAAGTGAACAGAAGTAAAGATTGTAGAAAACTGTAATCAACAGCATCTGGAAAATGGCTGACGTCATAGTGATATTAATACCAACTACCAGAACCCATGCCACTGCTCCCATTTAGACAGTTGTGCTCAGGAGGGACGCTGCTGAGAATATTAATGAAGAGAGGAAGACAAGACAGCAATTTAGGGAACTTACTCCCTGCCTCGTGCCCATGAGTCACAGGAGGAGACACAAAGAGGACTGGGACTCGCTCCCTTGCAAACACTTGTGAGTACTTCAAGCATCCCCTTCTCTGACACAAGCCACACAGAGGCCAGGGGAAGCCCTGCGGAAGCCCAGCACGCATTTTTCTATAGGTGAGAAGTGATCGATAACTCTATAACAAATCTATACTATAGGCTCTTTCAGACAACCTCATTTTTTTCTTCTTTAACATCATAGCCTAAAAATTATTAATGCTTCTGAGGTAACGAAAGCAGTTTTTGAAACTCGGAAACAAAGAGGTCAAGCAATTACACAAAAAGGCTCTAAAAGCCGGCTTTAGTCCCATTTCCTAACAACTTACTTAAGCTATTGGGGCCGAAGGGCAAATGTCCACAGGATATTCTGCTCACAAGTTCCTGCAGGCTTACAGGGAAGGGGCGGCAGAGACCAGTGGCAGTAGAGCAGGTTCCGGGGGGAGCCAGAATTTAAATTCAGGTCCCCCAAATATTGAGTACTATTGAAGACCATGTGTAGGGGTTGATTATAGCAGTCTAGAGCCTCTCAAAGCTCAGCTCCAGCATCTGGAACTTATTAGAAATGCAAGCTCACCCCAGACCCCTGAATCAGCAGCTCCGGGGTGGCCCAGCACTGTCTCAGCAAACCCTCCAGATGGTTCCGATGCCACTCAGCTGGGCAAGCACTCTACTGGGCCATCTGCTTTGGAGAATTTCATGTTAGAAATTATTTTTCAAAAATTCCTAACTTTACTGACGGATGATGTGGTCTTAGAGCAAATTGTGTACTCACTTAACCTTTAAGCATCCTTCTCTGGGACAGAGACATGACTCAGCAGCTTAAGCACAACTTGCGTGCAAACACACACACACATACACACTCACACACATACTCACTCACTCACTAAATTAAATGTAGTAAAAACTTAAAACTAAATAAATATCCCTATCTGCGAAGTGCCAGTTTCTAGTCTCTTTGTCATGGGCTTATTGAAGGGTTTCAATATACAAGGCCTCCTACAGAGCAGTGGCCCATCCCACGGGTTACCAGGGTCATGAGTAGCCATGTACAGTTCAGCTTCAGACCCCTCAACTGGCACATCTTTTGGCAGACTACACATCATATCTCACAGACAATGAGGAACCAGCTCAAGGGAGTCAGAGGGTTTAAGGACGGTCACCCAGATGGTAACCGAGGTCTCCCAGCCCTACACCCAGGACCACTTCCATATCACAGACAGTAAGCATGATGGAAGCATGCACCAATGCCTCACTCCTCTGTTCTGCACCAAGCTCCAGACACGTCCAGACAGGACACGAGCACAAGGCCTTTCTGCTCAGGTCTGAGCACTGCTGAGCTAACTGCACCATGCCGTGGAGGCTTGACAGTCTCTGCTCCACCGAGGAAATGCAGAGTGCTGGCATGCATGTCCCAGGCAAAAGATATTAATAATCTTACTCTGAAATACATGCTCGGGTGCATGGATACACACAGATGCCACCAGGCAAGCAAGCACTTTAGGAGTGAACTTTCCAAGTACACCTGGGCTTACACTAACATCATTTGTTTTCTACCTACACATTCACAAATATGTTACCTCATCCAGTGACTCACCCCCCTCCATGACAAACTCCTATTTTGAGGCTAAATGTGTAAATTTATGGACAAGTAATTTAGTGGTATTTAGTGAGGTGGCTAGTAGCTACGTGTGACTGCTGAGCATTTAAAATGTGGGTATTCTGGGGCTGGAGAGAGGGCTCAGTCAGTAAAGTGCTTGCCCTACAACCACGGGAACCTGAGTTCAATCCCCACAACCATGGGAACCTGAGTTCAATCCCTAGAATGCATGAAAAAAAAAGCTAAGTACGGAGGTGGCATCTGTGATCCCAGCGCCCTGTGGATGAAGACAGGTGGGTCCTTTGGGCTTTGCTGGACAGACAGCCTAGTAACTAGTAAGTTCCAGGCCTCAAGAAACAAGGTATAATGGGACTTAAGGCTAAGCCCTAGCCTGCACATACAATGTACAGCAGAGCACGGGCAAACACACACACACACACACACACACACACACACACACACTCACACTCACACACATATACACACACAAACTATTCTGAATTGGGATGTGCTGTAAGCAGAGACTAAATGTCAATGTCAGTCTGATTAAAAGAAAGTAAAACTACTTTGATATTTTTAAAAGATTAGTAATATATTAGAAATCCTTGGTTAAAATATCAATTACACCAGAGTTGTGCTACCTTACTTGGACTAGAAAGTTTAAAGTGTGTACTAATGACGTACTGTTTCTGCTACTGTTAAGATTTGACATCAAGAAGAAAACGTTTACTTTCTGAAACTTTGGTTTTGTTTGTTGTTGTTGTTTGAAAAACCACAGTAGCGATGGAGCGGTCAGATCTACCTGCGAGGTGGAGCGGGAGGAGGGGGAGCCTGGGGTCTTTGAGAAGCCCCTCTTATCCGTGCCGTTTCTGCCCCGTCCTGCGCATCTCCACCAAGCACCGACTGGACTGGGCCATGTGGAAGCCTACGTGCGAAGGCCGCCCGCGGTGTGCTCTAACACTCAACACTTCCGCTGTGCTTCCAGGAAGAGGCGGGGCTGGCGACAAAGAGAGGTGCCAGCAGGCGGGAGAACAGGAGAGGGCTTCACTTGGGGAACTTAAGTTTGCCCTTCTCTACCCACGTCAGGTCATAAACACGTTAACTAAACTACCAGCTTAAACTCAACTAACCAATGCTAGCCACGTGGCTCGGGACGCAGTACTGTGGTCTAGCTGCTTCCTCCAGCATCACCCCCTCCCTCTTTTCGGAAGTGTGACATGGCTGGGTGCTGGCAGCTAATCCTCTAAGGTGGAAGGAAAGGAACAGGAGCATGGTCCCCAGGCAATGACACCAAGGTATTCTGACACAGTATTTTGGAAGTCACCACAGCCAAGTTCAAGACCAGCTTCAGCACGGCAGGGAGGCTCCTCTACAGAGGAGAGTCAGGAAAGACTGTGTGGTGGTGGACAGGCACTCCCAGGCGCCTGGGAGGAGAGCCGGGCGGCTCCTACCTCCACTGAACTGTTCTGATACAGAAATGCAGGTGTGTCTCCTCAGCACCAGAGCTGGGCTCCTGGCAGCCTTTCCCTGGGAGGAACTTTCTCCACAGCAAGGAGATCTGGACACAGAACTGTGGGATCAACCCCATCCAGGAAGCTGGACCCTCAGCACCCTGCTGGTCAGAGGTCCATATGCCTGTAGGGAGTGAGGGCCCTGCAAACTTCCTAGGCCTCAGATCGCTGTTTTAGGAGAATCTCTGAACTAGTTATATCACATTACAGGGGACTGAAAACTTCTAGAAAATTGTCCAGACCTTCTTGGTTCTAAAATTACCTTCACAGGCAGTCTGGAGCCTCTGTCCCAAATTCTGCAGCCCATTCATGCATCTACAAACAGCTGACTCAGACAATGTCCATGATGAAATGTCGCCCCATCCTATGGTACCTGTGCTGGCTAGTTTTATGTCAACTTGACACAAGCTAGAATCATCTGAAAAGAGGAAACCTCATAATTCCCCCATAAATTCCAGCTGTAAGAATTTTTCTTAAGTAGTGATTGATGAGGGAGGGCCCAGCCCATGGTGGGTGGTGTTATTCCTGGGCTAGTGATCCTGGGTTCTATAACAAAGTAGGCTGAGCAAGCCCTGGGGGCAAGCCAGTAAGCAGCTTCCCTCCATGGCCTCTGCATCAGCTCCTGCCTCCAGGTTCCTGCCCTGAATGAGTTTCTGTCCTGACTTTCTTTAGTGATGGACTATGATGTGGAAGTGTAAGCCAAATAAACCCTTCCCTCCCGAACTTGCTTTTGGTCCTGGTGCCTCATTATAGCAACAGTAACCCTAACTAGGACAGCCCCCAAGCCCCCAAACAAAACCTTTTTACATAAACTAAGCTTAAAGCTTGAAATTAAATCTCCATGATCTTAGTCCTGACCCTGGGCTGGTCTGAGAGACGATATACTACCTACCTTTCATTGCACAGATAAAAATGTCAAAGGTCAGCGGTGTGTGTGTGTGTGTGTGTGTGTGTGTGTGTGTGTGTGTAAGATTTATTTGTGTGCATACACGTACATATGTACATGCCGCATGTTTGAGGGTACCCTGGAGAAGAAGGCATCATACTCCCTAGAGCTGCAGTTACAGGCACCGACAGAAGTCCTGGGTCTGAGCTTCAGTGCTCTGTAAGATCAGCAAGCACTGAGTCACTGAGCCATTTCTCCAGTTCGAATTTTCAAGTTTTTAATGAGGGTTTTTTACCTTTCTTGTCTTTCCCTTCACAATGGCAGGCTTAAGCGAACACCTTTATCTTTGTCAGTAAGAGTGTGTGAGTGTGTGTGTATACAGGCACAGATCTCAGGAAACCTGACCAGGAATCTGCCATCCTGGCTCTGCAGCTTTTGTGATGCAGATCAGCTACCAAGCCCCTCTAAGCCTGTTTCCTCCCCTGTACAGGAACTTCGAGGGCTCCCTGCTTCCCAGGGTCGTGAGAACTCACAAAATCATGCATCTAACAGGTATATAACAGTGCCTTGTGTACAGCAGGGGACTGGCTTCTTAACTATTATTATTCCACCAAAATAAAAGTCGGGGAGCATCACCACTGTATAAAACAGTGGCCAGTCACTCTGCACGCACATTATGGCAGGAGAAATGAAATACACCAGAGAGGCCGATCTTCATTTCTATAAAGCAAGAACCCAAAGCGGCTTGGCATGAGAGCGAGGCCGTGGCAAAAGCATGGACCCCGAGGGACACCATTAAGACAGTCACTCCGCTCCTCCTAGGAATGCGGTCCATAGTTTCCTTCCTAGGTTAATCAATGAAACAAGTGTGCAAGAGTGGGAGCCTCACCTGTGGGAACAGTGCTCTGAACAGTGGGAGCCCCTGTGCCTACTGGAAAGCCTACAGCTTGTGTGAAAAAATATACCAGAGCGTGGCCTTCCTCCAGCTGGGGATGAGTGAAATGTTCTCTGTCTGGAAAGGGTGGGTGGGAGTAACACACACTGTGGCTACAGGAAAGCATTTCTAAGCGAGTCCTTTCATTACCCAGGTCTTAGTACCCCGGGAAGGACAGGCCTCTGTATCCCCGGTGACTACCCAGCACGCCTGGCAGATCTTAGTTCTCACGTGTGCGGCCGAATGAACTAAGAAACAAATGAGGCAGAAAAACGGGTACAGTCACAAGTGCCTGAAGCTCTCGGGAAGAAAATGCCCTGATTTGGCCACCTGACAATGTGTCACCACACAAAGGTGGCGGGAACGTTCTTGAACCTCACACTACTGAAACACAGACAGCAGAGAAATGACTCACTGAATAATACCAACTGTTGCCCTTCCTTCTCAGGGAGCTTACACAGATTCAGCCCTTTCTCAGTGTGACTGCGTCTTCCAGGCTGTTAAGTCCTTGCCCACAGACTTGTACTTTAGGACCTGGGTCTTCCTTCACGGGGTCTAGCATGTCTAGAGTAAAACAGTCCATGGACAGAAAAGGCCCTCGACTCCTCCCTCTGTCTGTGGGACTGATGCACTGGTGGAGCCACTGGAACCTGAGTCCTCTCGGGTCCTCTCGCCACAAGGGGCACAAGGGTGGCCACCTCACTGCTTAGTGAACATGAGTGACCGCAAACATTCGAGTCAGAACTCAAATTCATCTGTTAACGCTTGTAAGTCCCTTTGCATGCACAAGTTCAGCTCTCCCCTATCTTGCTGTTCTCCAACAGCCAAAACTCTCAAACTGAGGCCAGTGTTACAGGCCCCACCTGCCTCAACAAAAATGTCCAACACAGAAGCACCACTCCACTGGGAACGCCACACCCTTTTCCTCTAGAGGGCAGGAAAGTAACAATTAGGATTAGGTCTTCCCAAGAACAAACTGCCTTACAGTTTGGAGGGCAGAGTGGGACTCACCGTGAACAGACAATACACAGACATAAAAATACTGAGTGCTCACCATGCATCATCCACAGCCACAGAGTCACTACCGATGGTTTAGGCAGTAAATTGAGTGGAACAGGGACACCGATATCCTTTGCTTTCTGCTATTATGCAGAGACAAGCTGAGTCCTTTGGCCTCCGAGGCTTTGTGCTACACAGACGCATGCTGTTCTTGGGCAGTGGTGGGTGGCGCACGCCTTTGATCCCAGCACTTGGGAGGCAGAGGCATGTGGATCTCTGTGAGTTTGAGGCCAGCCTGGTCTACAAAGCAAGTTCCAGGACAGCCAGAGCTATTAAACAGAGAAACCCTGTCTTGAAAAACAAAAACAAACGAAAAAACCTCACACACACACACACCCCAAAAAAAGAAAACCCAACTTTCCAGCCAGGTGTGGCAGCCTACACCTGTAATCCCAACACTAGATGGGCAAGGAGACAGAGCGCTTTGGAAGTCAGGACCCTACTTAAAAACAAACCCCCACCACCTGCAGTGGCCTTCCCAGCCCTAATGTGGGTGAGGGATCGCTGCTCAGGGAAACCTCAAACACGTCAGGCCAGAGGAACGGAGACACCATCGCCAAGCACAGGGGCAAGGCTTTCAGTTCACAGGGTGAGAAGGTTTGCAGAAAGCACTTAAGATATATACACCAGAACATTCACAAACTGAGTAACTACCCAATTAAGGTAAAGATTTAGAAGGGAGAGTTCCATAACCATTAGAAATAAGGCACGTGTGCTGGGAGACAGCCATCAGTTAATGCTTGCCATGCAAGGCTGACTCCCCATGTACCAAAGACAAGAGCGGCTGTGTGTTCTCACAACCTTAGTGCTGATGAGATGGAAACAGGGACTTAAGCTCCTTATACCTGAGGGATGAGACATGAGCTAATCTCTGACAGGCATTCACACGTGGGGGTACACGTACACACACACACACACACACACACACACACACACACACACACACACGCAAGCATAAATCCATGTATGGCTCTTGATGTGTTCTGGGAGAAAAACACTAAAAAATCCTTTATCTGTGTACTTTCCAAAGCATGCATGTAGAGAGTTGTCCTCTGACATGCACAGAACACTCCAGGAAGTACACGGAGCAGATTAGTAACAACGGCAACCTTCAAGGAGCAGGACAAGCAGCCCGTTTGCGGTTCAGGAGCAGAGCATTTGGGGCCTACAGGAGGCTTTGAATTGGATCCTGACCCAGGGACGGGGTGTACTATTTACATTCCTTATTAACTATTAGTTGTCCCTCCTAAATGGTTTATTATTTTCCTCCAGAGACTATTTACACATAATAACTAACTGCTGCTTCTTACAGGAAGTATGTTCCCTGTAGCCAACACCTCTCCGTATAGTTCACTCACACAAGTGCAGGGGCGACTGGTGCTCTACTAATCATCAGCACCCGACACTGAGCTCGTGTCTGCACACTTCAGGTGCTCCCCTGAGAAACAAGCTGTGCTCCCAGCAGCCTGCTGAGTTCCCCTTTGCCGTGGGGGGCAGCTGTCTTCACAGGCAAAGAGGTCTGCCTGGTGAGTGAGGCTCCCCTGTATCCTGGCTTCTGATAGTCACTCTTATCTTGTTTACCTCCGTGGAAGGGAAACTCCTGCAGATAAGAAAGGTGTCCAGATGTATCGGTTTCCTTCCCTCTCCACGCCTCACCTCTCTGCAGGTGCACAGAACTAGACCACTCCACAGTATGAGAAGTTTCCATGCCCCAAGGAGCGTTTCCCCATGTACAGCTGTAGCCAGCCCAGCCTTGTCTTTTGCTATTCCCCGTGGAACTGTCCGGAGTGAGATTTGAACTAAACACATACCTACAGCCTAAGCGGGACACACACACACACACACACACACACACACACACACACACACACACGACATGGGACACGACTGAAGACTAGAAACAGACGTCAATGTTTGAAAAGTCACTTTCATGTTATTAAGAAAAAACACACACACACACCACTACAAGCCACTCAGTCCTCCCAACAGCTATTTCCACACACCAGGAGAAGCGCCGACAGAACACATTTAAGGCTATTCACCGGGGAATCCAAACCACACAACTTCCTCCAACTTCATACGCTGTTCCCTCTAGGAGGCACGCAGGTGGATCCAGCCACCAGGCTAGAACAAGGATCCAAGATAATGAACAAACGAACAGTTTCTAAACATTATATGCCAGAACGGGGGCTAAATGTCTAAGATGAAAATGAACGGGGGTCAGCGTACTTGGCTGAGCTTCAGTCCAGGGTGAGCAAAGCCATTTTGAAGGCAGTACAACCTAAGGTGACCTCCCTCATCACAAAGGGAAGCAGTTCTGAAAGTTTACGCTCCCGTCCTCACAGCTATTAATTGCCGGTGGCAGTGAATTAGAAACCAAATGCTATAGTACTACAGCAGCCGCAACTGGACTTCCACGTTTAGAGAAAGGGAAAAAAAGCTACATAGAAACACGAGGCTCCAGCTTGACAACCCCTTTAACAGACCATGTGAAAGGCTCGATTGTCCCCTCTGCAGAGCATGCTGGTGGTTTCTGCAGCTTGCTTAAAAAATTATATGCCTTTATTGTGCTAAAGAAATTCCAAAGGGAAGACAGCCCACTGCTAGGCTGACAGCACAACCACTCTGCACATTCTTGCCTCCCAGAGTCCGCCGAGGCACCGGACCTTGTTCAAACGGCTATCTATCAATCTGGCTAACGTTAAAACATCAGCTTTCCTGTCAGGCGCCTCACAGGTGAGATTCTTTCCGACTCTGTTCAAAGCAAACTCCCTGGCAGAAACAGTGGGCAGAGAACACACGCAGTCCTGAAGCCTCCTCGGCATCCGCCTTGTTCTCCCGCTGACATAAACAGATAACGTACAAAAGGGCTTAATTCTGCAGAGTGCTTTTTCTCCAACTCCCAGACTGCTATTAAAACGTCCCTGGCTGGGTTCATTTCTGAAAATGTTGCAGCTAGGTGTAACAAAATTTTAAATGGTACCAGATTGTTTTATGCCAAGTTGCCTCCTGGAAACCTGTTCACCCCCAAACGTCAACATTTCTCTCCTCACCAGGAAGGATGGAAGTAGACTTTAGGTCAGGCTACAAGGAAAGAAGACAGAGAAGGGCTCACCAGAGACAGGCAGAGCAAGTCAGAAAGTCAGAGACGGGCAAGAGTCGCTAGACTCATTCACGCACAGTCGCAGCCCTGAGTGGGGACAGGAGTCTTACCAGCACCGAGCTCTCCGCCTCCACGTCTCCCTGAGCTGAATCCTTGTACTGCAGGGGGGACTCGATAACCAGCTCCTTCTTGTCATTTCTACCGCTAGTCCTGTACTTATCAGCCTGCATTCTCCACCCAGAGCAGTCCTCAGAAAGCCTGCAGCAGGGACAGCTGAGAGTCCCCTGCTGCTGGAGGCACAGGCACACCACTGTCCAGAGGAAGGAAAGGAAGCTGGTTTCCCAGGCACGAAGGGTCAGCCTCACTGGCTGGATGTGCAGAGCCTCAGGGGTGGGAAGGCATGGCCGAGAAGGCCAGCCTCCAGGGGTGTTACTACAGCTTGGAAAATGGGAGGCTGCTGCTCGCTGGCCAAAGGAAAACAAACCCCAAACAGAACAATACACAGTGTACTGCCTCCTCGATGAGAGACCAGCCTCATTGTGTCTGTTCCACGTGGCGTGGGCCAAGTCAATGTGAGTCCAAATAGTGCAGAGTTGAAAAGATCGCCTGCGGATGAGACTCCTTCGTAATTACTTCCACTCTGAAGCTCCCAGCTAGGTAGCCCCGCCAGTCGAAAGTCGCAGTTTCAGAATGCTTTCCTTTGCGGTACAGCTAAGCACCAAATACGCAGCTCCTGATCAAAGCAGGACCAAACAAGCAAGCAAGGGTGTTCCTAGGAGGTACAGGGCAAGCAATCGCTTCTCCCTGAGGGACAGACAGAAGCAGGCAAAATCTTATGCATCTACTGTTTTATGCCAGGGAGACTATGCTGAATAAATTAATGTTCTGTGTAACAAAAGCATTTATCATGAACATTTTCTTTGCACGCACCAACACGTGTGTGTACCAGGAGGTAGCGTGCCCGGTGCTAAGGGGACAGAGAAGGTCAGAGTGGGCACGTACAGCACAAGTCTCTTCCCTCCAGAAGAACAGGAAACAGATGGGAAGTCAAGACAAAGGTAACCTAAGAAGAGAGAGACACTCACAAGCCCAGGGAAGCAGTTAGGTCACTATTCCATGTCCTACCTGCTGCCCCTCCCCCAGTGTTCCTCCAGAGTCAGCTACGTTTATTTTTAACTCATATTCATGGTGAAAGTGACTTTCAAAAAATCACTCAGCAACGGAGGAACTTGCTGAAAGGGTGCTCGGAAACCATGCACTGACCATAGGATTAAATATAATGATGTACTTCCAGGCAGGGCTTCCTGGAGCGCCTCCCACTTAGTGTCTCTGTTTATTTCTTTGAAATCAGGAGGCATCTAGTAACTGATACAGATTTAGTAACAGTTAGTAAACAGGGAACCTAACCCTAGAGCATCCACAGGCTCCAAGTACAGAATGCTCGGGAACGGAAACCAGAAGAAACGCAGGTACAATCCCCACCTCCACCCCACTCTCTAGGCACTGTGACTGAGGCTGGCAGAACTCAAGTGGGGACTGAGCGGCCACCCAGCGCCCATCCCCACCCCCAGCACCTGTCACAGTCATTAAACACCAGAAATTCTTTTTGCGTATGGGCATTAATTGTCCAATAAATAAATTACTGAGTCCATTTAAAAATTAGTTAACATGCTGGGTGTGGCTGCTCACACCCATAATTCCACAACTCAGAAGCCTGAGGTAGAAGCACTGCTAGCCTAGAATAAAAAGTGAGCTCCTACGGTCAAGAAAAAACAAAACCTAGCTTTTATACTAAATTCATTCTTAAAGAGTTGGGAATGTATCTCAGACAGAACAGTGTTTGCCTAGCATGCACAAAGCCCTGGGTTCACTCCTCAGCCCACATAAACCAAGAGTAATCACAACACTATGGGGGTAGAGGCTGAAGGGTCAGAACTTCAAGGCCATTCCCTTCCTAAAATACATATGAAGTTCAAGACCCACCTGTCCCAAAATTTTAAAAAGAAGGAAAAGGAAGGAAGGGAGGGAGGGAAAGAGGGAAGGAGGAAGAAACTATCCAAGACTTAGAAACTGGGTAGGTTGTAGGTTATCTCTCAAAATTCAGGTTTTCTAATCAAAGCTACATTCTAAAATAATATGACCCATGAATTTGAAAAATAGATGTAAGGTTACAAGAGAATTTAATTGGTGGTGGAGGGGGCCACGTAAAACTGAATGAAGAACTACCTCAAGATTTGGAAGTATCCGAGACATGAGAAACTAGGAAGGTGACATCATAGCATGACACAGATACCCACATGACCAACAGCTCAAAAACCTTTCCAAGTGGCTCACAGCACAGGCCAATTCTTCCTCAGATTTGCACTGCCACTAAGCAATCAGAATTCCTGCACTCTAAGGAGACACAATATCCAAATTTGTTGAGCCAAACCACAGTAGTATTTGGTAGTGATGTGAAGGTGTTCAAAATGTCACTCAAGAAGCACTGTTTACTGTGACCCTAGCACTGTTTACACTCTTCTGTATAACCTACTGTTCACAACTCTGTCTAACCTACCTACTGTTCACAACTCTATAACCTACCTACTGTTCACAACTCTGTTAACCTACCTACTGTTCACAACTCTGTCTAACCTACCTACTGTTCACAACTCTGTCTAACCTACCTACTGTTCACAACTCTATAACCTACCTACTGTTCACAACTCTGTAACCTACCTACTGTTCACAACTCTGTATAACCTACCTACTGTTCACAACTCTATAACCTACCTACTGTTCACAACTCTGTATAACCTACCTACTGTTCACAACTCTATAACCTACCTACTGTTCACAACTCTATAACCTACCTACTGTTCACAACTCTGTATAACCTACCTACTGTTCACAACTCTGTATAACCTACCTACTGTTCACAACTCTATAACCTACCTACTGTTCACAACTCTATAACCTACCTACTGTTCACAACTCTGTATAACCTACCTACTGTTCACAACTCTATAACCTACCTACTGTTCACAACTCTGTATAACCTACCTACTGTTCACAACTCTGTATAACCTACCTACTGTTCACAACTCTATAACCTACCTACTGTTCACAACTCTGTAACCTACCTACTGTTCACAACTCTGTATAACCTAGCCCTGTTTCTCACACGGACAAACTGATGTGGCGTTTAAATGTATACAAAGGCCACAGGCAAACGACAGCAAGGATCCAGTGTGCACGCTCCACCGTGACACTATGCTAAACTGACTTATTCTAACTATGCTCAACTGCTAGAAGGATGTCAGCCAGCAACTACCGACAATGTCACTGTTTGTGTTTGATCCTATCGAGGAGTTTAGTGAAGTAGTCAACAGTCTGCATGTGCTAGCACATCCATGGTCACTTAGTGGTAACTCCTGTTGTTATTCCCCTGCTAAAGAAATAAACTTAGTCTTCAATTCAGGACTCTGGCTTTACGGCCTAAGAAGGCATTCCCACCAACTGCACAGTTGCCATACATAACAAAGATCTCCACCAACAAAAACTCCTTTAGTGGCTGGGGAGTTTGGGGCTGTTCCTCTGCAGCCTCAACTCCCTCAGGCTGTGAGGTCAAAGCTAGCCTGGGCTACATTTCCTTTAGTGGCTGGGGAGTTGGGGGCTGTTCCTCTGCAGCCTCAGCTCCCTCAGGCTGTGAGGTCAAAGCTAGCCTAGGCTACATTTCCTTTAGTGGCTGGGGAGTTGGGGGCTGTTCCTCTGCAGCCTCAGCTGCCTCAGGCTGTGAGGTCAAAGCTAGCCTGGGCTACATTTCCTTTAGTGGCTGGGGAGTTGGGGGCTGTTCCTCTGCAGCCTCAGCTCCCTCAGGCTGTGAGGTCAAAGCTAGCCTGGGCTACATTTCAAGACCAAAAAGGGAGGGCTGTGGAGACAGTTCAGCAGACTGAATTGCTGAGGACCTGAGTTTGGATCTCCAGCACCCATGTGAAGCCTGGTGTGGCAGTGTGGATGTCTTCAAGCCAGCTGCCGGCAGGAGAAGGGACAGGAGGATTTTGGAGCTAATTTGCTAATGAGTAGCAGAATGCATGACCTCAGGGTTCAGCGAGAGATCCCATCTCAAAAAATAAGGTGAAAAGCAATCAAGTATCCCAGACACCTCTGGCCTTCACATGTATAAGAGACACACCTGAGTGCATATAAGCACACACCTATGTGAACATGTACCTCTGTCTGTCTACACACACATACACACACACACACACACACACACACACAGAGAGAGAGAGAGAGAGAGAGAGAGAGAGAGAGAGAGAGAGAGAGTGTTCTCTTTTTGCTGACCCTGACAGTTTTTCAGATATTTGTTTGGAACACCACATGTTCACGCAATCAGCCAGGAATTTTCTAAGGATTTTGTGTATTTTCTTTAAAAATTTAGCAATGACTTTATATCTCCTTTATTTGATTGGCTCTGAGTTTCTAGGCAGCCAGGACAGAAAGGCAAATATGATCAGTTCCATAAGGTAAACCATGACCAGGAGAAAACATGCCAGGTTTTAAAGGAAGTAAATCTTGTAAAAGTTTCTCAGGCCAAGGTTTATGCAAAAAGGGCTGATGTGTTCTCAACCATGTCTACAGGAAATGCACTGCTAAAGTGCTAGGCAGGCCTTTAATCTCAGCACTTGGGAGGCAAAGGCAGGCAGATCTCTGTGAGTTCGAGGCCAGCCTGGTCTATAAAGTGAGTTAGTTCCAGGACAGCCAGGACTGTTATACAGAGAAACCTTGTCTCAAACAAACAAACAGACAGACAGACAGACAGACATTCGCATGGCTGCCAGACCCTGTCTTGGCTTTCTACTTACACTCCAGACCAAGCAAAGCAGTCACCCATCGTCCAAGATCCTTGGCACCTTCAAATGTCCCAGCTCGCTGAACAGGAAAGCTCTGGGGCTTAGATGTGACTGCTGAGTGACTCCTCATGTAACCTCTAAGGATGCTTCAGACCTATGGCCACCAAGGAAGCTGAATGGTGCCGCATTCAACCTCAGATCCTACGGCTCTGAAGAGGATGTGGTTTCTCTACGCCTCAGGAGGATATGACATCTGACCAGAGCAGCACCCACAGGAAATGCCATTTCAGAGGATAGGAAGCAGGTGACCACATATTCCTTTACAATCTTCTAAAAAGAGGTGGATGTCAGGCCTCTGGATTCAAACTACACCTATATCACTGAGTTCCTGGACTCACTGACCTCAGTGACTTCACACACCCATTGGTTAAATTCCAATAAAGAGCACACCCAGAACAGTGCAATTAGCTTTAAGGGCAAGAGAAAACTCACATATGCTTGTATGTGTCTCTAATGTGACCATTCCTTCTCTCTACTGAGGTGAACAAAAACTGTAAGTAGAAACTACCAGAATGCAAAGGGGGCAAATGGATGTGGCTTTCCCACAGAGAGCTGACACTGTTCAGCTTGCTGGCCAAAAAAAAAGGTGTCAGGAAACGACCCACACTTCTGAGAACCACCAAACCAGAAGCAGCCAAATGGAGAACACTGCGATGAAGCAGGAAACAGGGCCAAGCCAGGAAAGGACAGGTAGATGGGCCAGGCACCGTGGGAGGAGCAGGACCCCTTAGGGAGTCAACACAAGTCTGAAGCTCGACAAACTTTGTCTCACTAGATATGTGACTGAATAAGCACAGAGGTGAAACCCATCTATTCTAATGTTTCTTAGCGGGGAATCCAAGACTGAACTGAGGGGGAGGCGGTTTGTGATGCTCTAAAATGATGAAGCTGTGTGTGCCTATGAGTTCTCTGAGGTGAGGCTTATCCAGTTCTCAGGAATATTGCAAGGAGGAGCGGCCCACCACCGCAGGAAACCCACAAATCTCATCACACTGACAGGTCCAGGTCCCCATTAGAGAGCATCAGGATGTCACCACGAATACAAGTCAGGAAGTGGGTCACAGGAGGCCTCATGACCAGTGGCCAACCTGAAGCCAATACAGAAAGCTTTGAACCAGGGCAGATAATACACCCGATCAGCACTGCCGCCTGACACATCTGAAGCTATTAACAAAATGCTCCCTGTATCACACACACGTAAGATTTTAAAAATACAAAATGTGGCCACTGGTTCTCTTCAGTGTGTGGAGCCATCTGTATTTTTTTTTTTCTCTAAAATCATGTGCATTTTATAAGTTTTCTTCAAACACTCATTTTACTTTTTCAGGCAGAAATAAGTGAGTAAGAGCTGGCAAGACAGCTCATCAGGTAACTACCACACGGAACAAACCCAGGACCCACACTGTGGCAGGAGGAGACCACCAACCTTCCACAGCTGTCCTCTGACCGCCACATACACCATCCATGTGTGTGCATGCACACACACACACACACACACACACACACACACACACGCACGCACACACAAAGTGATAAAAATGCTTTTAAAAGGATAAAAGAGTGAACTAGATTATGAGAAAATGAATGGACTTATCATATTAAGCAGGTCCACACAATCTCAGAAATAACAAAACAAAAATGCACATTCCCTCTCATATGCAGAATCTAAGGAATGACATACATGTAGGTGGGAATGAGTGCGTGTGGAACAGTACGATGTGAATATAAGAGAACAAAGGCTAAACACACAGGCACGAGGCAGGACAGAACTCAGGTAAGGGACATGAATTATGAAAGGTAAAAAATTCTGATTCTGTCATGGATTTTTTTTTTTTTGGTTCTGGTGGTGAATAAGTGCATAAAATAATACTGAAAGTGTAAAATTTATTGTGAAGCTCCACAGCTTCCCTTCCAAATGCCTATTCCAACTGTATGGAAGTTCACTGAGATGTACAGACTTTCAGTGGGGTTAATTTTGGTGTATAATGGTTTTACTTATTTGCAAGTTTATTTAAAAATCTTTTCTCTGCTCCCCAACCCAATGCACATTGACTAAGTCCTTTCTCTGCTCTTTGACATCCTCGTCTCTTGAATCGGCTACTGAGATAGGTGGCTGGGCCTACCCTGTTGGGGTGGCTACAGGCAGGGCTTTTGCCTACAACTCCAGTTACACTATGGCAAGGGGGCTGTAGGGGAGGCAGGGGGCTGTAGGGGAGGCAGGGGGCTGTAGGGGAGGCAGGGGGCTCCACTTTATCCAGTTCTCAGGAAAGCTACGTTACAGAGGGGGGGGGGCAGACACTGAAGGAGTCGTGGTTGGGGAGGAAACTAAAATGCAAGAGAGTAATGATGACCAAGGAGAGGAGGTGCACTGTGTACAGAGGCTTTGTCAGCAGCCATAGAACATTCGAGAAGCCTTTCAGTAACAGCGGCCCACGCTACCTTAACATCCTCTTCCTCAGTCCTTTATTAAAATTCCCCACAGCCTCAGTCCCCCACATCTGGCATTCTATACTCTATTTCCTGTTTGTTTAGACCTGAAAACCTCCCCTTCAGAGCATAAGGGTTTAGGCTGTGCCTACTGCTCCCTCTGAGTCCTGATGCAGGGACACTCATGAAATGAGCTTGCCGGAGACTCACGATCTCCTCAGACTGCACACAGAACTACTGCCCTCTAGACACCAAGAGCTTTACCAACTTGCTTTGATTGTAGTAACAATAACTCAAACAACAATGCCAGTAATCTATCTCAGAGATGGAAATTTAAAGCCAAGAAAAACACGGTGTGCCTGGGATTTTTCTCAGGAAACCCAACTCCAGGTGTGGGTTACTGAAACCCAGCCTCAACCACGTTTGGAGCTGTGTGCCCATGTCATCTCTCCTTGGCAGCTTTTCAACATGCCATCACCTAACCCAGCGCTGCACACACAGCAGACAATACTCAACCTAAACGATGCTTACAGGGTAAAGAGCACCTTCTCTTTGTACGGCTTGTGCAAACCCCACCTCAAAGGGATTCACGTGAGCTGGAATTTTCTACCTTTCCTCTCTTCACCACACACATGGAGGCTAAAGTGAGGTGGTATTGTGTTCCCCAAAATATTGTGCACCCTAATAAACTTATCTGGGGTCAGAGACAGAACAGCCACAATATTAAACATAGAGGATAGGCAGTGGTAGCACACGCCTTTAATCCTAGCATTCCAGAGGCAGAAATCCATGTGTTCAAGGATACAGACAGGCATGGTGACTCATGCCTTTAATCCCAGGGAGTGGTGGTAGAAAGCAGAAAGGTATATAAGGCGTGAGGACCAGAAACTAGAAGCATTTGGCTGGTTAAGCTTTTAGGTTTTGAGCAGCACAGTTCAGCTGAGAGCCATTCGGATATGAGGACACAGAGGCTTCCAGTCTGAGGAAACAAGATCAGCTGAGAAGTTGGCCAGGTAAGGTTAGCTGTGACTTGTTCTGTCTCTCTGACCTTCCAGCATTCACCCCAACACTTGGTCTCGGGTTTGATTTTATTAATAAGAACTGTTAAGATTCCTGCTACACTAAAGGCCAAGGAGCGCATTCTCAGTGAGAAAAACAACAACCAAAGTTTAAGCATCTAGCCGGGCGGTGGTGGTACAGGCCTTTAATTCCAGCACTCGGGAGGCAGGCAGTTCTCTGTGAGTCTGAGGCCAGCCTGGTCTATAGAGCGAGTTCCAGGACAGCCAGGGCTACAAGAGAAACCCTGTCTTGAAAAACAGAAGACAAAAACAAACAAAAATTTAAGCATCTAGCTTTGTGGGTGTGAATCTGGCTTTTTTTTTTCTTAAATTAAAATGTATCTTTCAAGTGTCACTGTAAGATAAAACTCCATTCTTTCCCTTTTCCTCTCATGGCTCCCTTCCAAACCATTCTAAAGAAAAATACCAATTGGTTCCACCTAAGGTTACTGGTTTGTAAATCTCTATTTGTACCTGTAAAATTGACCTAAAGCATTTCCATGGGGCTTACAAGGAACAGCAGACCATCATAATTTATAGACGAGAGACAGGCAACAGTAGGTCACACAGCTCTGATGATTCCCTGGAGTCACCAAGGACACAGAGTAGAGGCCAGGCCTCTAGGCAAACGCTGGGACACCTTCTTCCAAAAAGAGGCAAAGGGTACAAAGGGAAAGTCCACCTGAGGAAATTATGCAAATTGATTGCAGCATTTTCCTTGGCTTGTCTGGCTCAAATTGGCTTCAGACAATGGACCAGTACAGCAATCCTGGGCTCCGAACAATAACTGGGAAGTCCCCATTTATAGTCCCGCAGGCTGCATCCCTTCCTTGAGATAATATCAACAGCAGCCAACAGGATAGCTCCCTTGTCCTGCTGCTCAGTGAGAGCCAGTGGGATCAACCCCACACCCCATGCTTACAGTAACTCAATCCACGTGAACCGGTGAGGGGGGCAAAGACCAGAGAACACAGCCAGTGTTGGGGCTCACTCAACGTTAGTCCTGGGTAACACATCCCGAGAAGTCACAGGATCCTACCCCAGTGCCATAGAAGAGTTAAGTACACCAAATGAATTCCTTCCTGGTTACAAAGGACACTACCAGAGTTGGAAATGGAAACACATTAAACAAGGAGGGTGAGTATGAAGTGGGTGGTCCCAGCGACCCTTCTCCTTGCTGCTACTCAAAACTTGAGCCACATTGCACAGATAGCGGCTACGCCACAGTGAGGATGGAACTACAATCCACTAAATGGCATCAGCAGTCGGACGGTACTTCAGTAACACGTCCACTTAATTTCAAATTTCCTGCCAGGCGTGGTGGTGTGTACCTTCAGTCCCAGCACTCAAGCGGATCTCACTGAGTTTGAGGCCAGCCTATCTATACACAGCAAGTTCCAGACCAGCCAGGGCTGCATAGTAAGACCGTTTCAAAAGTGAAACAAATAAATAATTCCTTCAAGATTAGATTTGAAATGTTTTCCCATTTACACACAAAATGTTAAAAGCATTTTTGATGGATGATATCCATGATAATGGATATGCTAATTAAATGTTTAATTTAACCATTCTATAGTATAAGTGCATATCAAAACATCCCACTGTGCCCTATAAATACATACAATTATGGTCAACTGGAATAATTTTTCTTTTTTAAAAACAGATTTATTTCACTTTTGAATTGTGTGTGTGTTTGTATCTGCATGTATGTATGAGCAGAATACAGATACGCTGAGGGCTTAGAAGAGGGCATCAGACCCCTGGAGCTGGAGTTACCAGCAGCTCTGAGCCACCTGGTGTGGGTGCTGGGAATCGAACCTGTTTCCTGTACAAGAGCATAAAAGCTCTTAACCACTGAGGCATCTCTCTAGCCCCAATTAAATCTAAATTATTTTAAATTTTAATCGCATTTATTATTTGTGTGCATGATGTTTTGTGAGTGCAGGTACCTGCATGTCAAGAGTAGGTGTGGAGGTAGTGAATCCTTTTCTGGGTTGAATCTCTCCTCCTGCCATAAAGCCCCGGGATTGAACTGGGGCATCATACTTTCGCACCAAGAGCTTTTTTCTAACCTAATGAGCCACTTTGCTGTTCCTAAACAAAATTGTAAAAACAGCTACCCCAGCAATACAATGGACTTATCTTTCCCCTCTCACACAAGGGAAAACAAACTCTGAAGTGGAAGTCCAGTGGAATGAGTGGGACAATCAATCAACCGTGAAAACACCAGTCGGCAGGAATATCTCCCCAGGCCTTCCACAACTGTGCAGATGGAGGTAAATACAGAATAAATGAGGTTTCCAACGCTGCAGAAAGCGGTCGGGCGCTCCAAACACACTTTTCTATTTATGGTTTGCCAAGACATAGATGGGGATGTGGAGACGTATTTTCTTTTTAATTGTAATTGTGGCAGGGATAAGCAAGGGGGGAGAGGGAACCATTTACCCAGTCTCCAGGCACTTGACGTACACTCTTATTGAATTCAGTCCAAGTTGGCCCCTTCAGCATAACAGTAAGTGCTATTGTTTCTAGAGACTGGGTATGCTTTTAATTAAATAGCTTCTCCTAAATTCACACTGTGCCATGGTTTTGAGCTAGGTTCCACCGTTAATCCAAGACATGGTGATTAAGTAGATTTGAATCTTTCAAGCTTTATTCCAGACATAATTTTACCTCCCTTTTGCTCACATAAGCATCTTAGGGAGGCACAATGAATACTGGAAATTTTTCTATGCCTGAAAATAAAAGGTCTAAAGAAATGAAATAAAAGTCAATACTAATAATGATTATGTCTGAAATGTAGAACAAATGGCTTTCTTTCCTTCCATTTAGCCTGATTTTTAAATTTTCCTTAATAAGCATGAATTACTTTAAATTAAGTACTTTTTAAAAATTTCAAAGCAATTTGGGAAATAATTTAAATGAATGTGTGTGGATGTGGCTGATACTTAGATGCAGCTTCTTCCAGGGCTAGTGTCAGAGTGTGGTGACGCTCACTTCAGTTACTAAATTCACAAACAAGAGCACTGAAAAGAACTCAGTGATCAAAATCACAATACTTAAATGAAATAACTGAGAAAAAAAGAAATTTAAAATTTCCCCCTAAAACCTGTGATATACAAATCAAAACTGGAAATATAAACTGTATGTTTCTTTTGCCTTCAGTACTAGTATGACTCCCTCCACGCAGGCTGCAGGGTACAGGCACTGTCTAGTCCTCCAGAGACCCTGCCACATGGCTCTTACTTTATGAATGAAAGCACCATGGGTCCCAGGAGAGGAGACGCCAGTTGAACTAGGCAGAAGCTCTTACAGGACAATCTCTCTAAACGGATTTTTAAGTGCAGATCATAATTTTATCCCTTGGCCTTGATAAAATCAACCAACTCCTAAAACTCCAAGTGACTAGATATTCAGAATGCATCCACAACTTAGGAATTTAAAAACTCAGGCTCAACATCCGTGCTTCTCTGTCAGAGGTCACACTCCTAGGACCATCTGAGCAGGAAAGCCAAGACCATTCTATTGGGTTTCCCGGTTCAGACACAGATGAGCCTCCTGAAGGCTGTGAGCAGGGAACAGAGCTGAGGACAGAGCTGAGGACAGAGGACCTTCAGAAGCAGGGTACAGCCATTCCTGCCAACTTCTCAAATGAAGGAAGGAAGAACCAGAACAGGACGGGGTGTGTTCCCCGAGAGGAGGGCAGTTTCACAGGTGACACCACCCACGGACCTGCATCTTCTCTGCCCCCCTCGGCCTGTGCTGCTTCCTGCAGCCTCTCCCCCGTCTCTGGAAACGCTATCTATCAGTTTGGAATGCTCTCCCACCACCTCAACCTGCCAGGTGCCTGCTCACCTCTCAAACTTGAGCACAAAGGTCTCTCCCTTTCATGAAGCCCCAGAACACTCAGTCCTAAAGAATGTCTTCCTGGTCCAGCTAAAAGGCGGTGAGGCAAGAGTCCTGTCTTACAGGGTTGCCAAACCTGGCTGTCCACTGAGTCGAAAAGTTTTAAAATAACAGCGATGATGATGATGATGATGATGATGAAGAAGAAGAAGAAGAAGAAGAAGAAGAAGAAGAAGAAGAAGAAGAAGAAGAAGAAGAAGAAGAAGAAGAAGTTATTATTATTATCTATTATTCAGGGTCCTGCCTGGACCATCTGAATTGATATCTTGAGCTGAAAGCCAGGAATCTTCATTTCTTCCCGGCTCCCCAGGTGACAGCGTGCTACAGGCAGAAGCTCTTCTCTGTTCCATTGGTTTTGCCTTAGTAACTTGAGGTACATGGAGAGCAGACATCTGAGGTGCAAATCTGAAGACAGGAAATCATGGGTGGGTACCCAGAAACACCCGTGGAACTTACTGTGGCCTTGACAACACTAACAATCCTCCTTGCCTCTGGGGTGCCGTGGTTACAGGCATGCACCACCACACCCAGATCTACATTTTATATACTGTGATACATGGTGCCAATGATATATAACCAAGACTGACCTTCAGCTGGCAGACCTGAGATAGCGAATTCTGAGTGCTGGGATCATATGTGTGAGCACCCCATTCAGACAGCATTTTTAAAAACACAACGAGGTTAAACAACACCTTCCTCCAACATCTCATTCTGAAATAACTGCAGTGTACACTGCCTGAAAGGCCATTAACGCAGGGCTAGACACAGAACAGTTGCCAGAGACGGTTCTCCAGAGCTGATGTGTCACATCCCAGGCATGATTTACCTCAGGGTTAGCACAGCCACAGAATGAAGACTCCAGAGCAGCTGATAACGGTGCTCCTCCAGACAAGCCCTCTGCGTCTCAGAGACACACATTGAGGCCAGAGTTGACTGGGCCTGCGTCATCCTTCTACTACAGCAGTGACTTGGCCAGACTCTGGGTGCAGAGGGACATTCCGAAAGAGAACACTTCAGAAATGTTCACCAAAGCAGTCAAAAGAAACACAATGTTCCCCTGCATTTACCCAGTAATCCATTCATGTATGAAACGCCTTGCTGCTCAAATGCTCTGAACGTGCGTGTGTGAGTGTGGAGGCCGGAAGACAACCTCAGCCAGCTGTCACCCCAGGTGTCATCCACCCTGTGTGTTGAGACAGGGCCTCTCATCGGCCTGAAACTCACCACGTAGGCTAGACTGGCTGACCGGAGAACCCCAGGGTCCCTGTGTCTCTGCCTCCCCAGCCTTGGCATTATAAGTGTAGGCTATCACACCCAGTTATTTTCTTCTAACATGTGTTGTGAGGTGTCAACTCAGGTCTCTATGGACTGGACTGCCTCCTCACCTCTCTATAAGCATTCTTAACCACAGAGTACTGTGTAAGAAACAGGTGATCCGGGAGCACACAACCCCCACAGGAGGAGCGTGCAATGGTTAAAAGGAATGCAAACAAGCAACTTCAGTGTCAGCCACGGGAGGGAAAGGGCGAGGCCTGCCCCGTCCAGCTCGCTTGCCACCAGCCACATGGGTACCCAGACACAGATGTTTACAAACCAAGTTTCAAGGGTGACGTAAGACAAAAACCACGTAAGACAGCTTTCCCGTAGACTGGGAATTAGAGCTCAGATCCTCCACATATTAGACAAATGCTGGGCCATTAAGCTGTATCCCCAGCCCTTTTGACTTTCTGAGACAGGTCTCTAGTTCCCAGGCTGAAATTCTGTAATCCAAGGCAGGCCTTCAGCTCAAGACCCTTTGAGTTTAGCCTCCGGAGTACAAGCCTGGGCCATAAAAAACAGCTTATTACTAATTTTTAGTACTAGTTTATCACTAATTTTCTTACTGCTGCTTAAAGCTAAAAAGGATTTTCAATTTACTGGGTTTAACAAAGCATATTATTAAAATCAATGTCATCTGCTCCTTTTCCTATTTCTAATATAGCTACCAAATATATAAAATTATATATGTAAACATAAATATATTCACAAATATACGTACTACCACACAGGTAAAATGGCATATATAAAATAGTATGGTCTGGGGGTTTAACTAGGAATAGAATACATATCTAGCACATGGAAGGCCCTAAGTTTGATCTCCATTATTTGAAAAAAATTAAAAAATAAATAAAAATAGGCTTTATTATTGGGAACACTAGATTAGATGGTCTCTAATTCTGTCATTTTTTCCTAGTCAGCGCACACGTGCGCGCACGCACACACACACACACACACACACACTTTCTAATCTCCATGGTACTTAGGAATTGAAGCTCTTTCAGACAAAAGCAGAAGGAATGTGGAAAGTCTGTGGTGGGGCTGCGAAGGCTGAGCACAGTCATAAAACACGCTGCCTAATCGTCCTGCTTTCTCCACCTGCGGGTTCGCTGGGGACAGAGACTCTGAAGGTGGCCTCCAAGGAGGCCCTGGCAACAAGCAGCCACAAGATGTAAAGTAGCTAGGCTTCTGAGCCCTTACACACAAGACCACCCAGCGCACAGCTGACAGGATCCAGTCACAACCAGGAGATGAACACTGTCAGGACTGAGATCTGCCGTTGTCAGCCTGCCTTGACTAACTCCTTCACTATGAAAAGACGTCACAATGGGAAGGATGGCTGACTAGCTGTCTGGGAGTTGTCAGGATACGTTTCAGAGATGACGTGTCATTGGAATGGCATCTCTAAGTGGTGCTTCCTGACTCCACAGTGCCAGTATCACCAAGAAAGCTTGTTACAACACAGACCGCTGGGTCCTCTTCTAATCCTCTCTAGGGTGATCCAGCCATGGAGGTCTGTGTAGGAGGGTTGGCCCACCAAGAGCACCTAGACTCCCCCGATCCCGAGCCTCCTGTGAGCTAACAACAGCCTAGCTGCCAATGCCGCCCCGTTCAGGGGAGCCGATTCACTGCTGTGGAACGCCATTGAGAATCAGCTCTAATGGGCTCCCAAGGGCAGCTGCTGCTGGCCCTTTCAGGCTTCAAGTGTGCTAGGGCACAGTTGAAAAGCCAAGTCTTTGGGCTTAGGCAAGATTCTGTGAAGCTGTAAAGAAAATAAAAAGCCCTGACAGAGACAGAAACTCCATGCCCACAGGTTCTGTGATGCTGGAGAGGCTGTGCAGTGAGACTTTGGTGACGTGACACCCAGGAGTGGAAAGCAGCAGAGTGGAAGAAGTTGTGCTTGACCATGGCGAGGTGGTGTTGCCTCTTTGTTGAGGGTGTGTGTGTGTGTACACATGTGTGTGCAGGTGTCTGCAGAGGACAGATCACGGGGAGCTGTTGTTACAGGCAGTTATTAGCCCCCAACGTGGACAGTGGAAACTGCTATGATCCTCTACAAGAGCAGTAAGTACTGAAACACGGAGCCGTCTCCCCAGCCCCTTGTTGAAGGCTTTAAACGCAGAGCCTCCTTTCCACAGCACAGACAATAGTAAAAGTAATCAGTCTAAACTAAACCTTCCCATGACCTACACAATTCCCAGGAACATAACAGTGGTACAGTAGGGCGACCTGATCATTAGGGACCAAGTACAAGACCACAGAGTCATCCCTCTTGAAACTGGCACCCTTCAGTGTGCTCGTATGACCCTGCGAACAGCTGACTAGCCACGTAACTGCGGAGTCTGTGTCACCCACAGGTGAACACCTGCCTTTCATCTCCTCCGCAGCCACTTTTGGGGAGCTGGATAGGAAAAAGAATTCCTAGGGAAAGGTGTACCACTTACATGCAAACTGTCCATGATTACCCAGCTCTGGCTTAAACAAATGAAGAGTCCTAGGGAGAAGTAGCCAGGACTAAGACATGACGAGGTAGAAAGGAAGGTCAGTGGCCTTGGTGGAGGAAAGCAGTGATGGGGGGCAGCATGCTTTGCTGGGTATCATTTTAAGGTGCTCAGTTTTGAGGGTCCTCCTTCACATGATTGAGTTCAGACCAAAACAAAAATAAATAACGTGGCACAACTTACCACATACAAGTCAAAACTAGACATCCATGCTGAGTCTCTGTAAGTCATGGTGTGTGTCACAGAAACTCTAAGATCGCGATGAACAACGTTCCATACAATCGCAGCTCCATTTCCAACCATTCCAAATTTCCACCCCAGATATGAATACAGAAACATTCATATCTACAGCCAACACAAGCACATCGTGACAGGCCTGTTCTTAGTACTGGGGCCAATGAACTTTGGGGGAAGAGATTTTTAGTACATGTTTTTGTATCTACAAGTAGCACTTTTAGGGTCTGCATGAGAAAAATGTCCCCTTCAAATAAAGTTTATTCATGATCAGTTGAAGAAAGTAACTAAAGATGCTTTTAAAGGTTTATTAAATTTTTTTCTCACTATAATTAGAATTATATAGCTAATACATAGAATGTCCTTATGTTGGAAAGCAAAGAATAAGAGGTTTTACCACAAAAAAAAAAAAAATATCATGCAATACATTCAAAAATAGACCTTCAGGGCCAGCAGGATGGTTTAGTGGGAAAAGGTGCTTGCTGCCATGCATGACACTGGAGTTCAGGCCCTGAAACCCCATGGTGGAAGGAGAGAGCTGACTCCCTCAATCTGTCTTTTGACTTCCACATGGGTGAAATGATACCAGTGTACCCACTCATATACATCCACAGACATGCAATAAATGTAATATATGTGTGTGTACACTTTCATATCAATGCAATGTGAACTATATTTAGTATTCTATATCCACATACAACTTTTTAAGTTTCAAGTAGTTTCATGTGTATTATGAATCTGGCATCAGGGTGTTGTCATTAGCTTCCAATATTTATTCTGGCCAAGCAGAAATACTAAAATACAAAAAAGAAAACAAAAACAACAAAAAACAAAACCATAACCACTGCCACATTTTCATGTAGAGAGACTATTAAAACAAATACACATGCACACCCTCACAAGTGGAATTGACAATGTCAGAATGTGTTAACTGTTAAAAGTTAAGATGTCAGAGCTCACTGCAGCTTTCTTAGCTTTCCAGTTTGTGCAAAGACCAAAAGCTTTGGCATGGTCTCAAATCCAATGTTTGGGATTCCAGGAGGACAATCCTATGTTCATGGAAGGAAGGCGGATGAAAGAAGTGGTTGTGATACACGCCTTTTATCCCAGCACTTGAAAGACAGACGGATCTCTCTAAGTTCTAGGTCAGCCTGGTCTACATAGTGAGTTCCAAGACAGTCAGGAATACATAAAGAGACCCTGTCTCAAAAACAAACAAACAAACAAAAAGAGGTGGTGGGATAAAAAGAGAAACTCCTTGCAAAGATGGCTCATCAAGAATAAGAATTTTAGCAGGGCGGTGGTGGCAGATACCTTAAGTCCCAGCACTCAGGAGACAGAGACAGGCAGATCTCCGTGAGTTCAAGGCCAGCCTGGTCTACAAAGCGAGTTCTTGGACAGACTCTAAAGGTACACAGAGAAACCCTGTCTCAAAAAACCAAACCCCCCCCACACACACACACAAAACAACAACAACAAAGAATTGTATAAGTGCTTTAAAAAAAATAGAATCAATCAATCAATCATTGAAGAAGACATTATCTACTTCAGGAGAAGTTCAGAGCTGAACAGCCACTGCCAGTGGTAAGCTGGATGCATGGAACCTAGCAGAAGCTGGGAACTAGACAGCCCAGGGTGGCAGCTCCGGGTCGATGGGTGCCCAGTCCTCCTACCTTGGCTTGTTCTGAGTTGTACCTATCAGATATTCTGATCATGAGTTCAACCTGGGCCATTTTACTCCTCTGGAGATATTTGGTTATATCTAGAGATCCTGTTTGTTTGTCATGATTTATAGAAAGGGAGATGGAAACCGACATCAATGAGTGGGGGCCAGAGATGCTGCTAAAGTCTATAATGCACAAGTCCCCACACCAAAGACTTGAACAGTGCTGAGACTGAGAAGTCCTGCCCAGTCTATGAAGGGAATGACTTCCACACGGGTGATCTTGTAACAAAGAAAATGTGTCCAGACAGGTCAGCATATTCATCCTGTAATTCTACTTATAGATAGCCATGCTGTTTATATGTAATCATAAACTACACTTACAGAGTCATCTTAATTATATACAGTCGCATAGGTGCATATACAAATACAGGATGGACATATATTTATGACTACATTCCTCATCAAGATCAACTAATTCACTGTCTTCGTTCCTCCCTTTAATTTTGCTTTTAATGTTATTAAAAATTTTTAATTAGGCCGGGCGGTGGTGGCGCACGCCTTTAATCCCAGCACTCGGGAGGCAGAGCCAGGCGGATCTCTATGAGTTCGAGGCCAGCCTGGGCTTCCAAGCAAGTTCCAGGAAAGGCACAAAGCTACACAGAGAAACCCTGTCTCGAAAAAACCAAAAAAAAAAAAAAAAAAAAAAAAAAAAAAATTTTTAATTATATTTGTGTGTGTACACATACACACAGTGGACATATGGAGGCCCAAAGCCAACCTGTAGGAGCTGGTTTTCTCCCTCCATCATTGGGAGCCCAGCGATCAAACGCAGGTTGTCAGGCTTAGAAGCAAGCACCCTTTCCCTGGGCCATCTCACGGGCCTAATTACTTTTTATCTATACATAAAGTGGAAGGTGCTCTTATTTCTTTTCTTCCTATATGTTTTTGGTGTGGGTGTGTGTGTGTGTGTGTGTGTGTGTGTGTGTGTGTGTGTGCGTGTGTGTGTGTATGTGGTGTGTTGAGTGAGAGAGAGACAGAGACATCAGGAAAATATCAGGACTATGCCTAGCAAAAATTTAGACCCTATAATACAGCAACTATTTTTCTGTCAAAAATACCTAAT
Source organism: Peromyscus eremicus (assembly GCF_949786415.1). NCBI lineage: Eukaryota > Metazoa > Chordata > Mammalia > Rodentia > Cricetidae > Peromyscus > Peromyscus eremicus. Next base: position 3,079,633 of record NC_081425.1, on the reverse strand, counting down.
TATTGGGCTGGGGTTCGAGCTCATTCAGTAAAGCATTTGATGCACAAGCCTGAGGGCCTGAGTTCAGATCCCTGTAATACTCAGAAGAAGACGGAGGTGGGTCGGTACAGTGATCGGGGAAGCAGAGCGCCAATGGGCCTGCTCGGGGAGCAGAATGCGCCTCTTACTAGGCCTTGTTGGCTGTGGCATGACTACTAAGACTATGTGTTTCAACCTGAGCTAAGCGGGAAGTCATCAGCAGTCTTTCCAATAACGACCACACAGGAATGTGGGTGAACACAGACCCTCAGATGCAGGCCACGTGTAGGCAAGTGGTGGCTGAAACAATGAGAGCGAATGACATCACTAAGAAAGAGGATCCTGGTCAAGGACAGAGCCTTGGTAACACGGTAACACACACACACACACACACACATACACACACACACACACACACACACACACACACATACACACACACACACACACACAATGCTACTCCTTGTCACATGTATCCAACCATTGTATAAACCTGACACAATGAGCAGGCTCCATCTCTTCTTCCAGATCCTCAGCACACCCAAGATGAATGCATGTTTCCCATTCATCAATAGCTATGCTGAGCCTTTTAAAGCCATCTTGAGCTGAAGTCCACACAAGCATCACATAGCTAGTTAACTATTTGAGCATCTCGCATTGCCCATGTTATTCCAATAATCAAATCAAAGAATTTTTCTGATGGGAGATTTTATAATCCATTACCTTCCTTTGTCTTTGCAAAAAAGTCTCTGCCAGTGGTGAAGCAAACAGCATAGCTTTCTTCAAGGGGAGGAGGGATGGTTTAAAAGTAGGTCTTCTGAAATTCAGAAACCTCATATATGTGAAGTCTACTCTACAGTCCTTTCTCAGCTTTTCTGTGAACCAGCATTTATTCAGGAAGACATGACTTTCATGGGGTGCTGCCCCTAGGGTCCACACAGGCTGAGAGGCTTTGGAAAACACGGGAAAATGGCTGGGTAGAGGCCCTTGTAGGTAATTTCACACCAGCCATTTGTTGAACTCCTTAGAGTCCAAACACGCATGACTTGCCACCTCACTGGGTCCCATCTCAGAACGAAGCCTCTGTTTGCCATCTCAGCCTCGCCCAGCCCTCACTTCAGAATCTCTGTGAAGACTCTCGAGGGCTGTGATAACTCGCTTGCTGGTTGCCCACTAGATTCCCACTTGCTACATCTGAACCCAAAGCAGACGGTGATGATGTGAGATAAACCCATCCACTCATTGGACCCCTCTTTCCCCATTCTCTCAACACTTCTGTCCGTCCACATTCAACTATTTCCCAGGACTCTGCCATGCACAGCATCCACCTTTTCCTCTTGAGAACGCTTTCCTCATCCCTGCTTTATAGACACAGCTCATGATGCGGACTTCAAATGCCAGGTAAGTCAGAAACACCCCTCTTGCCCCGCCCCCGGATTCATGTATATTTGTTATAAAAAGAATAATAAAATAAAATTTAAAAACCACACTTCCATGTGGGAATAACAAGAACAACTTAGAAGCACACTGCTTTCTTTTTTTTTTTAAATATTTATTTATTATGTATATAGTGTTCTGTCTGTGTGTATGCCTACAGGCCAGAAGGGAGCACCAGATCTCATTACAGATGGTTGTGAGCCACCATGTGGATGCTGGGAATTGAACTCAGGACCTATGGAAGAGCAGTCAGTGCTCTTAACCACTGCGCCATCTCTCCAGCCCCGCACACTGCTTTCTAACCTCACTGTTAGAGAGGGTTTTGCTGCACCTTAAGAGCAATACTAGCCTAGTCCTAACCTTTACTAACAAAACTAATGCCTACTGTGTCCCCAGATTCTGAGGCTGAGGCAGTTAGCTTTCTCCAAGATGCTCTGCAAACACCAGAGGCACCACGGACATGGTGGTAGAGGTGACACCGGTCAGGGACACTCAATTTTTTCCTCGCACAATAGCTAGTGTGGGCCCTTGGTGGAGAAGATAGAGCAACCAGCAGCTACAGTCAGAGAAAAGTCATTGGAAATAGCACGATAGAGTCTGGGCAGCACACTCCTCTGTGTGCATGCATACTTCTGAGTGCATGAATTGCCTCAAAAGGAATGGAAGCCCCCTGAGGGTAGAAACCACCCCACCATGCTGGTTCAGACTGTGTCTACCCTCTGGATATCAATTGAGGGTGGTGGCTTGTCTAGGCAGGTGGGCTGGCAAACAGAAAATGTGTGTTGCCAATTATGAGCACTGGAGGCCCTTTGTAACCTCCAGTGCACTTACGACATTCCTGGCCTTGGTTTCCATCCACACGATGTCGGAAGAATCCCAGACCATACTGCCGACTCTTTTAAGAATTTTCAACTCCAGGGTCTTGGTGAACTCCTTCAAAGAAGACCCATGAGGCCAAGACCCACAGTCTTGGGTGGGAACAGGACTCAGGGTCTTGGGTATTACCTCCTCTTTCTAGGCCCCTCCCCCCAGGACAACACATCTAACGAGCCCCTGAAAGAGAACTCCAAGAGCTTCTGGTAACTCAGCCTAAACTGGAGGCACACAAAGATTTCTAGACTATACGATCTCACTCTGCTCGACTTTCCAGTGTGGTACAGACTGTCTATCATAGTAGACAATCCAAAGTTATCTACATAGCAACCAAAGCCATCTTCATAATGACATTCCACTACGGGTGATCAACATTAGTTCACAGTCCCAGAGGCACTCACTGCAGAGGAGCCAAGCCATCACATCCTGGGAAGGAGAAAAAGGAAGCAACCTTAGAGTCAGAGTTTTGCTATGAAATTGCCTGGCCACGGACGACTGGACGAGTAGGAACTAAAGGCACTGGCCAGCTCCCTCTTCTTCCTCTAATGATAAAAGGACTCCACTCAAAGAGACAGACACAGCAAGCTCAGTACAGTCTGTTTTAGAAATGAATCTTCTGGCACCCATTCCTGAGTTCCTTCAACAGTCTTTCCAACTAATCAATCTATTCTGCCCATGCTCAGAGGGTGGGTGGGTAGGGCCCAGAACTTGAGTCATAGGAACACTTAGGAACACAAACCATCAGGCATGTGCATACACCCCCTGCAAAACACACAGGTGGGGGTGGAGGGAGACGGGAGAGAAGAGAGGTGGCCAAGGAGAAGATACCTAATATATCTTTTTAAAAAAGAAAACAAATACAATTTTAAGTTGCTTTAGTGAGATCTCCCCTACGTACCTCGGGGCCACCGGCCTTCTCTCTCTCCTCCAGTTCACCTGTGGAGAGCCTGGCCCTATGTCTGGCTACATGACAGACAACTTACACAGCCCTAATACCTTCTCCATTTTGTCTTCTCTCTAATGTTTATTTTTAACAGAATGAGGGTGATTAAAACTTACACAAACAAATAAGGTTTTACATGTCTGTGGTCGCTAGAGGTTGTTTTCAAAATTAGGACCATTGCTGCAGACTTTGCCTTTGGACCGGGTCCAGCCTCTCTGAGATAAACACACATCTGCACAAACCATCAGAGTTTCCACCAGTCTGACAACGCTGGTCACGGGTCTGCTTTGGACAGGAGCCTGCATCCTTCTGCAACACAACAGCCCAGCCCAGGAGGCAGCGGACCCCTCAGGCTGGAAAGTGAAAGTGGGAACTGAGACTCAGCTTCTCCCCTCAAAGAGCTGGGCACCACCAGCCTTGGAGAAAGAACTCACGAAATCCTACTGGAATAAAAAATAAAAAACAAAAACAAGGGGCTAGAGAGAGAGCTCAGCACTTAAGAGCATTTGCTGCTCGCTCTTCCAGGAGACCTGGATCTGGTTCCCAGTGCCCACATGGTGGCTCACAACCATCAGTAACTCCAGCCCAAAGGATTTAACATCCCCTTCCGACCTCCACGGGATTCCATACCCTTTTATGGCCTCCATGGGCATCAGCCATGGATGGTACATATACACACATGTAGGAAAAACACTAATATGTATAAAATAAAAATAAAATCTAACAAAGAAAAAATAAAACAATGGTGTCTATTTGCAGGGGAGAAGTAAAATACTTAGGGCTCTGCCTGATACCACCCCTGTAGACCCCCAAACCTGGTGTGCAACACAATGGTCAGGTCTGTCCCAGGGACATGAGAGATCATACATGGAAGGTGGTTCTGCTGACCAACTTCAGCTATAACCAGGAAGAGGCCCTTTAACGACCCTGCTCTTCACTTTCTCTGGCTGCTGTGCTGTGCTCTGAACATGAAGCCCACGCTTAACACAGATCCAGAAGGGCACGGAACTGAACGTGAAAGCAGCGTCCTTCTCTTAAGAGAGTCTGGGATCTCAGTGGGAACAAAGTGCCTTGCAGGTGTTTTCAGTCACAAAAACACCAGGCAGAGCTTCCCACAGCAGGGTGCCAGCGTCCCATACTCACCCTCCAGCACACATGGCTGAAGGGAGGCTTCCGAGAGGCCACACCCCCAGGGAAGACCACTCCTCAGAAGTGATGCCTTCCTGTGTCAGAACTAGGAACACACTCCAGAAAACTACAAGGGAAACTATGCAGAAAAGGGAGGTTGAGATCTTTCTCCCGACATCACAACAAAAACCAGAGCCGCACACAGTCTGGCATAACACAGGTTCCATTCACTCTGCGGTTTAGAAAAGACAAAGCAAGCCAGAGCCTCCCAGGGTCCTTCCAGCGCCTCCCTAGTTCACAGACTCCCTTCTAAAATGCAAATGCCCTTTGGCAGCCACCAGTCAGCTATTTATGTCACGGTGTGACTTTTAAAAACAGATAAAACCTAACATCTAGCTGAGATCATTCACACACTGACACTGTTAAGTTCTGACAGTGAATAAAAGGGTATAGGGAGGTGGGGGACTCTGAGCCCCAGAGAGTGAGGGGCAGGGGTGGGGAGGTGGGGGACTCTGAGCCCCAGAGAGTGAGGGGCAGGGGTGGGGAGGTGGGGGACTCTGAGCCCCAGAGAGTGAGGGGCAGGGGTGGGGAGGTGGGGGACTCTGAGCACGGGTGGTGGGTGGTGGCCACCCAGAGGATGAGGTGCAGGGGTGGGGGTGGGGGGCTTCTAAATGCCAGGGTGTAGACATGGGGAAGGAAGCCAAGGAGCCTCCAGGCATCTTCCCAAATGGTTTCCTATCCTTGGAAGTGTAGTTATGGCCTCTCTCCAAGGACAGGTCCAAGGCACCACCCAGACAGGATTTACTCTTCACTCCTGCTTTACTGGGACAGAACTCATTTCCCAAGTATAACTGAGGTCACTGTTTCTAGGTCCCGCCTCTCCCTCACTGACTGGAATGAAACCACTAAAACTGGGTTAAGAAACTGTTTAGTCTAAGTGAGGCATTTTAGATAAAATAGCCCCCAGATGCCTTTGATAAATCAAAACTCTAGAGTCACTAGTTCCCTGCTACAGGCCCCTCACTCCTGCCTCAGTCTGAAGAGAGAAGAGCCTCAGCCTTGGCGTGGGATGGGAGACCTCACGGGTGCCCTCAGCCCCTCCAGGCCCCCTGGAGCCTTTCCTCTGGGTTTTTCTTATGTGTTAGGAAACAGCAGCAGATGCTCCCTGGGAGAAACCTAAGAAGAACTATCAAGTTCCAAGAACCTGCTGAGACCTTGGGCTGACCCAAACTAGATGAAGATGAGACCAACACCAAGCATGGCACCGCATGGAGGCATCTGCAGGAGAGAGCCAGGGGTCACCTCAGGCACCTGCTGCCAGGCAGGCGGGAGTGCAGGGAAGCTTCTGGACTTTCCCAGGTGCTCCTCCCAGAAGGCTGGACTTTACCTGGTATTCATGTTTTTCTTTTTCTTAAGCAGGGATTCCAACTTGGAAAAATGATGGGGTCCGCACAAGCTGGATCTGTCTCTGGCATCCAAACTCAACCAAACCACATGCATGTGTCCCCCTGATTTGCAGCATGGCCACCTTCTGCATCAGAGGACCTGGCGCTGCCATCTACTTCCAACATGCAGCCATCACGTAAATCTGAGCTCTACAACGTACCCTGACATTCCAGAGGAGCTTGAAGTTTTTATCCTAGGCAGGCCTCTGTCTCTGGCTGATGGTGACCCCAATCCAAAGTGACAGAAGGGACCAGCCCCCATCCAGCCCTGTGCAGGCTTCAGGCTGGAACACGGACTGTTAAGCCCACAAGGCTGTTCTTGTCATTCTGGCTGGCTCGTCCTGCCCCAAATACTGAACTTCTCAGCATTCCTCAAGCAACCCAAGAGCAGGCTGTCCACTCCCCCTATAACCTCCTCCACACTTGCACGCTCACATCCTGGGCCCTTGCGTTTGTCCCTCAAAGCCTGGCTCAGACAGCACCCTCTGCTCCTTTCCTGCTCTCCAGGCCAGCAGGTGTGCACAGACCTTTTGATCCCGTGTGGAATTTAACAGTTGTTTCCTTGGATTCACGTCTGTTTCGCACGCTAGACCAGGACGGAGTCCTGTTCAGCTGCTGTCTGGCTTTTTCTCACCCATCAGCTGTTGACAGGTTCATTCACTTCTGAATACTTCTCCACACGCCTTGATTTAGCTTTTACACACTGCCTTCATGGCCTGGACGACAGCACTGACAGGCACACTCCGGTGGTTAACCAGCTGGGCTCAGAACCAGATATTGGCCTGAACTTGGTCTTCTTACTCAGCTAGCTGCAGGACTCTGGATGGCTTTGCCCCTTCCTCTGCTCCTTGATCTCGCCATCTATAGAATTAAGGTAGTCACAGTATGCAGCCCATGGTGTTATCATAAGGATTAAAACAGTAAACAGAGGCACAAAGGCCTCAGAGCAGGGTGGCAAGTAGTCAGCTCTCAATAGATGTTGGCTTTTCTGATGGAGGACAGAGGAAGTGTCAGAAGACAGCTATTCTCTCACCAGTCACTCCACTGTCTGGTAGAAAGCCCTTCTACAGGGCAAAGGGGGGTCTCTTCAGATCCTGTGGTGCCCAGAAGTACACTGCACACACAACATACTGTTAAGTGTTTCAATGAATCAAGGATGGTGGCATTGGTGAGGTGGAGGCAGCAGCTTAAATACACACATTCTGCAAAGCTCCCCAAGCCATGCACTTAGTCCACAGCACCCTCTCTGCACACATGCAGCAGGCTGTGCTGCACCTCTCTGACCCTGACTCCTAAGCCTTTTCCAGGGCTTGCACTCCTTTCTAAACCCTCTACCAGGCCTCACGAGCTTCTGTGGCTCCCTTGTGAGACATCACTCATCTCTCTGCTGGGATCCACCATTACACCACTATACTGAGGATGCCTGCAAGTAACCCTTTACACACACACACACACACACACACACACACACACACACACACACACACACACGGCAGAGGGTGGCACCCTGGAGATGTAATCTGAGGCAGAACCCTTTCTCCTCCTTGCTCTCTGGATTACCTGCCTAGTCTCTGGAACAGGCCACTGTATCCTGTCCCTTTGTTAGAATGATCTCATTAGTGAATTTCCCCTTCTCTAACCCACCAGCTACTGTGCAGCCTGAGAGATCTTTTTAAAATAGGAATCTGACCATGTGTTTCCTCGTTTAAAATTTCCAGGATCAGGCCTGGAATCCCAGCCCTTGGGGGAACCAAGCAAGATAATGCACAGTAGTATAGGCTCCGGAGCCAGACATTGACTCCAAATAGTAATGATAATCTTCGGTATATGATTCTCTAAGATACCAGAATAAAGACCCACTATGGTCTTGTCCCTGCTTCCTTCTGCAGGCTCTTTAGTCACTTTTCTGCCTCCACCTCTGTCTTCCAGCTCGATGAGGCCCCGCCACACTGTGCAATAAACTAGAAGCTCTGGGAAGGCCTCGGCTTCCTCCATGTCTCATCTGAAAAGGGTCCTGTCCTTCCCTTCAATCTCAAGTTCTTTGCCAGGGACTCCAGTGGGCTCCCCTGTCACTCAGCCTCACTCCCATCTCAAGTCCATCTACCCACTAGCTCTGCCAGCTGTCAGGAACCAGCATCTGTGGGTTCTTCCACCACACACCACTGTTAAGTGTTTCAATGAATCAAGGCATCTAACGGTCATTTGATAATTAGAGAAATTATGGAGGTCAGTGATGGCGATTTGAGGCACTCTGGCAATAGCTCTTCAAAAACAAAAACACAAAGAAAAGGTAACTTCTAAGACCGGCCCTCTAACAACGCTACCTATTTCATAGCCTGGAAAATACACAGAGATTACTAAAGACATGAAAGGGTAAACGGTATTCAACTTGTGGGCTACAGCCATCCTCACTCATCTCTGAGAACCCTATAAACAAACTCTCTCCCCAGAGGTGGAGCACAGGCATGACTTACGTCCTCAAGAAGAGAGGAAAGCCAGGTATATATGAATATAATTCCAGCACTTAGGAGGCAGAGGCTGGCTCAACACGAGCCTCAGCTACATAGGACAGTCTCAAAAGACAACTGAAAAAGAAGAGCAGAGAATGGGGAGGGAGAGGGAGGTGAGGGGAAAAACAAAAAGAACCTCAACTGGCAACTAGTTCTAAATTGTCCCTCCCTGTAGGTTCATAAGTCACAGCTAGAGTTTTCTAAGCTGTTTTTCATCAGCTAGAAAATATATTGCTTAGAATATATCACTAAACCATCTTTAGTAAAGGTTTCTGATTGTTAACTGTTATTGGAAAAATGGTAAGACAGCCTTTCATTCAACCTTTTAGTACTAAAGTTGACAGCAAAACCATACAGACATACATACAAGCACAGCCATGCACACTCACACACAGATGTAAGATCTGGGTGAGTTTGACATTAACAATCCTTAGAATGCATAGAGCTATGGAAGACATCAGCATTTACCCTGTAAAGACATAGATTCCCCGTCAGAGGTAGGGAGGGTGCTGTCCCTATGGGTATGCGTCTGTGTGTGTCTGTCTGTCCCTGTGTGTCTGTCTTATGTCCCTGTGTGTATCTATGTGTGTCTATTCCTGTGTGTGTGTCAGTCTCTGTCCCTTTATGTCTGTCTGTCCCTGTGTATGTGTGTGTCTATCTGTCCCTGCGTGTGTGTGTGTGTGTGTGTGTGTGTGTCCTTCTGTCTGTCTGTCCCTGTGTGTGTGTGTCTGTCCCTGTGTGTGTGTCTATCTGTCCCTGTGTGTGTATGTGTCCCTGTGAGTCTGTCTGTCCCTGTGTGTGTGTGTGTGTGTGTCTATCTGTCCCTGTGTGTGTATGTGTTCTTGTGTGTGTCTGTCCCTGAGTGTGTGTGTGTCCTTGTGTCTGTCTGTCTGTCCCTGTGTGTGTGTCTGTCTGTCTCCACTTTGGAACTGCCTCTGACACCTCTGTTCTTCTCTGCTGACATTCCTTTGTTAGCAAAGACAGGAAAATGGAGGCACAAACCAAGGCTACTGGAGGATGCAGCTGCTGGAATAGAATTTTTCCTTCATCAGACTGAACCAGAAATCCATATAAAGATGAGTGTGATCTGCCTTATGAACAGGATATTTCCCATGAAAAGGAATTTACAAATGCCTCACTTAACCCTTAGCTCCTGAATTCCAGCCAATACATGCTTTATCCAACCACTTAGCTTACATGTCAAATATGTCTATAAACTTAAAAAAAAAATTTACTTAGTTCAGCAACTTATGCAGCATAATCTATTTATTCTAGCATTTTTTAAAGCTTCATTTATTTATTTATTTATTTATTTATTTATTTGGGGTGTGTGTGTGTGTGTGTGTGCGCATGCGCGCGCGCATAAGTACATGTGCACTATAGACGTGCAGATGCCTGAGGAGAACAGAGGGTGTTGGGTTCCCGGGAACGGGAGTTACAGGGAATTGTGAATGACCTGATGTGGGGTGCTGGAAACCCAACTCAGGTCCGCAGCAGGAATGGTAAGCACTCTTAAAAATGAGCCATCTCTCCAGTCCCCCGTTTATTCTGTATTTTTAAAAAACAAATTAATGTATTTCTCTCCAAATTAATTTCAATTTTTCTGTAATGCAATTAAACTGGCAGTTGGATAAGAACTTTGCCTTCTCTGGTGCATGCAGGACAATAACGATGGGTACAGACAGGGTGCGCTTTTCAACAGGAGTGGGGAAATGGGTAGTGGAGGTAAGCAAGAAGGTATCAAATCAGGACCTCAACCAAGGCGCATATGTAAGTATATTCGAAGCCCACTAAAACAGAGGTCAGCAAGTTTCTATGAAGGCCAGACAGAGAACTTTCTTAATCAACTAGTAAATATTATGGGTCTCTGTCATAATCACAACTCTGCCACTGTTAAAGCACCACAGACAGTTATGTAAAAAGACACTGGGACCCAAATGCTGGTGAATATCCAATCTCAGATAGGATTTCTACACATGAAAGTCATAGGAACAGCTGCAGAGAAAAAGGCTGGTATGTGTTTCATCCATAGCAAAACTGTTAGTGCAACAAGTAATAAAGAAATTAAATGGGCTGGTGAGACGGCCCAGCAGGTACAGGCCACCACGCCTGACAGTCTGAGTTCAACCCCAGGGCAAACACAGTGGAAGAGGGAGCCAACCCCTGCAAACTGTCCTCTGACTTTCACACTACACTTAACGTTTGCATGTGTTTGCATGAGCATGCACACATACACACATTAAATAAATGTAGTAATTTAAAAAAATAAATTAAAATTAAAAGACAAATAACCAAATAAGGAGTATTTGAAATCGATCTAAAAAGATTTTGAGTTTTAGTGATGTACCTTCTATCTCTCAAAAATGTTTACCACAATCATATACTAAGCCCTAACGCTGTTGCTGAGAATGGGATTTCAATCAATCATCAGTAATAAAGTGCTATGTATGAGAGGCTTTTAAAATCTCCTTCCTGGTCTGGAGGGATAGCTCAGCGGTTAAGACCACTTCCTGTTCTTCCAGAGGACCTGGGTTTGGTTCTTAGCACCCATGTGACAGCTCACGACCATCTGTAACTTCAGTTCCTAGGGATCCCATACCATCTCTCTAGCCTCCACGAGCAGTGCATGAATGTGGTACATATAAATACATGAAAGTATAATATTTACAAACATAAAATAATAAGCTAGGCAGCAGGTGGGCACATCTTTAATCCCAGCACTTAGGAGGCAGAGGCAGGCAGATCTCTGAATTTGAGGCTAGTCTGGTTTAAGAGTGAGTTCCAAGACAGCCAGGGCTGTACACAGAAACCCTGCCTCAAATAATAATAATAATGATGATAATAATAATAATAGGAAAAGAAAAGTCCTTCTTGATAAATTCACTTTTATGAATCAGACCTACAAAATAACTGTATAGTCACACAGTACTTTGGTGTAAAACTTAATTCACAACAATCTAAATGTATACCAACAGAAGTACCTAAGCAAAATATAGTATATACATAACAATGGACGTATGCGGTGTATATATTGAATCATGTTTTAAAAGATAATCAGAACATAGAAATCTCTTCTAATAAAATAGAAGTGAAAATGGCATAAGAGACTTCTAGCATATTATCCCACTTCAGTATTTTCACATGCAGAGAAAAATCATTACAAAACAATATACCACATCCTACGCCTTAATGACTTCTGACCTTCGGGGTTATGGGTAGTTGTCTTCCTCTTTATTCGTCTCTTTAATCTCTGAACTTCCTACAACAATTACATAGTCTCAATCTGAAAACAAACGTTACTTTTAAAAAGCAAGGAAGCCAGAGCTCCTCTGTCAGGCCACGGGACCACGCTGTGGAAAAGACAAGGGTGGAGAGAAGGATCAAGGTCCTCACTCGTCTGTTGACACTCAGCTTTTCCGTGTTTCTGCTACTCTTACCCTCTGGATGTCCACGAAACAGCTACCCTAATCCCAAAGGGGAAGACCTCCCAGAGCAAACGCATTCCACCCCTCAATGGAACATTTCAGAATTCTCCTAGGAAATGGAAGAATGCTAATGGTCTTGCTTCCAGAAGCAGAGGCAAAATCAGTGCTCAGGTTGAGCCCCAGCCAGATGAAGTGGACAGAAATCCAAGTCTCCACAGTCTACGTAGCAGAGAATCCCATCAACGGCTCAATGGAGGGCAAAAGTAAGGTGTCCACTCGGTGTCACAACAGGAGGAGAACACAAACTTGATACCTCGATGAACATTTTTAAACACTATTATAGGGGGCCGAGACAGGAGCACATGCCACAGCACACGTGTGGGGGTCAGAAGACAACTTTCAAGAGTCATTATCAACTTGTACCAAGTGGGTCCCGGGAACTGAACTCAGGTCATCGGGCTTGGTAGCAAGCAGCTGCCAAGTAGCAGCCAGTACCTGCTGAGCCGTATCACCAGCCCTTATCTTGAATTTTTTAAAGTACCCATTGTGCAGAACAATCCACAATATATGCCAAGACCCTTCCAAAGTAAGTGTTCCCTGACCTAAGTATTCCAGGCCTAGAGGACTCCTACTAAAGCAATCTGACGGGCATTTAAAACACATGCAAGGATGTTTACATTAACATTTGGAACCAGGGGGAAAAAACGCAGTAGTGAGGACAGGTGAAGTAAAATGTTACATTCATCAGATGAAACACCATTATTGTAAATGACAACATACGAGACAATATGCTGTATTATCATTCTTGTATATCAGTTCATTTGGGTGGCCATAAAAAACAGCAGAGGCTAGGTGAGAGTTTTAATTTCTTAGGGTTCCAAAGGTTAGAAGTCTGTGGTCAGGGCATAGAGAAGGCCAAGATCTGATGAGGGCCCTCATGGTTTCCCTACATGTCCTTACAGAGTAAGAGATGAGAGAGAGAGAGAGAGAGAGAGAGAGAGAGAGAGAGAGAGAGAGAGAGAGAGCGAACACCTACTTAATCACCCAGCACCAGTGAGATCATTTTTCTTTTTTTGGAGACAGGGTTTCTCTGTGTAGCTTTGGAGCCTTTCCTGGAACTCACTCTGTAGCCCAGGCTGGCCTCGAACTCACAGAGATCTGCCTGCCACTTATAATGCATCATAGGACCACACTGCTGAGATTAGGGTCTTACCCTTAAGACCTCAGGTAACCCTAACTACCTCCCAAGGATCTTCCCTCCAAAGAAGCCACTTTAGAGAACAGGGCATCTGAATCTGGTGGGAAGAGACAATTCAAACCCTTACCAATCTCAATGTATTCTATCAGCATATCTGTGATCTATATCCATGGATGATAGTCTCAAATCTTTTGCCTTGAGATATTTAAACCAATGGTTTTCTTTGCACAGTGGACACAAGGCGGCTCAATTTCCAGTGTTCACTGCCTGTTTATAGTTTAATAAATGTTAAAAATAAATAAATCCCACTGTTAAGTAAAATGGTGGACGCTGATGAGCCTTGGAGACAGGTCCCCTCCTCTGCAGTAGGTCCCGTGGCGGCTGCACTCTCAAGAAGTAGCCACTACAGAGCAGGGCACCCTCCAGAGTGAGAACGAACTGCTCCTTGAACATCAGCCTGGCGCACTGCTTAGATCTAAACAGAGAACAGAACCCACTGAGCACTGTGTGGCAGGGCACTAAAGGACCATGGAAAACAAACTCTTCACTGTCAGGGTCCTGCACTGCAACCAAGGAGCGATGAGGCACCTGTGCCCCAACAGAGGAGCACCAGCAGGCTCCTCCCACCAGATGGAGCAGAAAAGGACATTATAAAAGAACAGCAGAACAGTCCAAACCCAGCCTTTACTTTGCCCAAACGCCTCAAGCTTATGAACACACTGTCATTTTGCATTTACCACTCCTGCCTGCCCCTCATCCCATGCACCCCCATCCCAAAGACACACAGAGACACACAGCAGCAAGACTGAGGCTCTTAGTGGCCAAAGAGATAGTACCTTCAATTCGGCTCTCTTTGCCAGTGCCCAAAGTCAATAAATGGCTGTTAAATTAGCAAACAAGTCAAAAGACCTTCACAGCCAATACTGTGTTTTGTAATTAGGAAGGACCAGTTAGTACAGAGAGGCTGAAGTGCTCAGAGAAAATTCTAGATGCTAAGAAAGGCTAAATCCCCACTGAAGATATTTAGCAAATTCTATACTAATAAACCAGGAAAAACTTTGAAAAAATTAATTCACAATAGATAATATAGAGTTGCATTATCCCAGTAAGATAATGGGGCATAAATAACATAATATAATAACAAATAATATAAATAACAAAAGAAATTCAAGGGTCTGGGCAATGGTCAGTCAACAAAGTGCCTTCAAGGAGGACTTGAGTTCAGTCCCCAGAAATAAAACAAAAATGGCAGGAGCACTTGTACTTATACTTAGCACTGAAGAGGGGCACTGGGGCTCACGGGCCAGTCTGGCCTTATTGGTGAGCTCCAAGCCAATGAGAGAACCTGTCTCAAATGAGGTGTACAGTGTTTCTGAGAATGACACCAAAGTTTTCCTCTAGCTACCACATGTGCAGGAGGACATGTACACACATGAACACAGACACAGACACAGACACAGACACACACATACACACACACACACACACACACACACCCCAACAGCAATTGAGGACCGGTCATTTTTTTTCTCCCTCTGTGCCTTTTAAGCAGTCTGCCTTTGTATTACTCCCCAACATGCAGCAGCAATCATGGTTCTAACTGACCAGCCTCTTTCTCCTCAGCTATAATCATCAGAAACAGAATATACCACAGAATAACACATTAGGTTTTCAATTTTTCCACAGTTCCAGAAAGGAAGTAAAATATGGCTGTGCTGGCCATGAGCGAAATGGGACTTTCTCAGACCACAGAAGCGGAATCGGCAATGCTTTGCTGCAGCTTAAGTCTTTGCTCTGTGGAAGGCGTAGACTAACTGGCTTCCTGGCCAGCGAGAACCTCTGCAGCCCTCACATTAGCCTACCAGCAACATGGATGCGAGCAGCCCCACAGCTGCTTCATACCCAGCACAAACAAGCAATCAAGACAAACTCCCCAGTGTAGTGAACTAACTCATCCAATTGCTTTGTAAAGCAAAAATCCTTGAGGAAAAATCTATACTCAAGAATGAGATCTATCCCAACTCAATCTCCCGCATCAACTGTGCTAGACTCAGCAGTCAACATTTAAATGGGATAAGGCTGGGGAGACACTGGAAGCAGAGGAACTGAGTTTCATGCCAAGAACCATGTATTAAATATAAATACACTGGTGTGAGATCCTGTCTCAAAAAACAAACAACGAAGCAGACAGAGACTAAGGAACGCACCTGAGTCTGCTCTCTAGACCCCACATGCTGGTCCACACACACATTTACAGGCACTACAGCACACACGTGCAGCCACACACACCAACATACACACATATATATTTAAGTGGGATATATTTGAAATTCAATCATTCTACACTTACCAGATAAGTTCATTTTCCAGGGCACCACCCTCCATGGAGCTGATTCCTTGTTGTTTAATAGAAACAGAGCCTTCCAGGAGAGGCTGCCCACACACCTCCTCCCCCCATAACCCCCCCCTCGACCTTACAAAGCTGAAGAAGGCACTCTGAATATCTGTGCTCTGCTTCACCATCCTCCCCATGATCACAGAGGCTTTTTCAGCACTGTATAGTTCTCTGCTTGCTAATTTACATGCTGCCTTCTTCCAAAAAGTGACTCACACTTATCACAAGATCAAAATAAGCAGATGGGGCAAAGCATACTGTCATAAACGATGATCAGGAAATAAGAAGCAAGACTTAACAACAATTTAAGAATCCTGGTAGTTCCACTTGTCAGAGTGGTGAGGGTCAAAGGTCTCTCAGGAGTTTGAAACTATCAGCTTGGTCCCAATTAAAAACCTTAAAAAAGCAGCTGGGAGGTGGTGGTGCACATGCCTTTAATCCCAGCACTCAGAAGGCAAAGGCAGGTGGATCTCTGTCAATTTGAGGCCAGCCTGATCTACAGAGAGAGTTCCAGGACAGCTACAGCTACATAGAGAGACCCTGTCTCAAAAAAAGTTTGAAATGGTGATGCATGCCTTTAAAATGGCACTCAGGAGGCTGAGGCAGTTGGGTCTGTGAGAAATGGCCTGGTTTACAAAGCAACTGCCAGGCCAGACAGACAGACCCTGTCTCAAAACATCACAAACGCACACACACACAAACATACACATGCAAGCACACTCTTATGCTGTTACTCAGGAAAGCACAACCACTCAGAATACGGGGGGGGGGGGGGGATTCTTTCAGGGCTGCCATAAAAAGGACACCAAAAAAACAGAAAAACAAACAAACAAACCCCAAAACCCAGCAACAAAGCAATCACTTACAATTAGCACTTAACTTATGATGCAGACAGTGTCCTAAGAGCCTTGGACAAGTCACTCATTTACGTCCCCGTGGTAAGTACCATTTTAGTAAGTACCTGTATTCAGCAGATGAGAATGAGGAGCAGGGAGATGAGGTGAACTGCCCACATCTAGTAATGCACAGCTAGTAACGGATTTGGGTCTTAAAAACTGAAGGCTGGCTCCAGAATCGCAGCCTTTAAAAATTATATTTTATTAATGTATATATGCATGTGTGTCTATGTACAAGCATGCACATGTGTATGTGGATGTTTAACTAGGCCAGAAGAGGCCTTGGAGTTGGAGTTACGGTGAGTTGTGAGCCACAGGATGGGTGCTAAGAACCAGACTCTGGTCCTCTGTGAGAACAGCAAGCACTTTTAACCACTGGGCCACTGCTGGGGGATGTCTCTCTGTATGCTGTGAATATGTGTTGCTCTCATTGGTTGATAAATAACGCTGTTTGGCCAATGGCGAAGCAGAATAAGGTTAGGCAGGACATTCAAACAGAAGATGGAGATGAAGAAGGGTGGAGTGAGGAGAGATGACAACCCACCACCCAAGGAGTAACAAGATGCCAGCAGATCGGTAACGCCATGGCCGCATGGCAACATATAGATAAATAGAAATGGGTTAACTTAAGATGAAAGAGCTAGCTAGCAAGAAGCCCGAGCCATAGGCCATACAGTTTGTAATTAATATAAGCCTCTCTATGTTTACTTGGGACCAACCGAGCAGCTGTGGGACCAGGCAGGATACCAGAAAACTTCCATCTTCATCTCTGTAGCATCACCTTGATGTACTCCTGCCTCTCACTGACCCTAAAGCAAACCAGACTTGTCATCACCCATCCTTACAGTGAGCATCACTTTCACAGTGTGCTTCACTACAGATGGGAGAAAGTGCAACTTGGTTCAGAGGAAGAAACTTCACAGAGACCAAAGTGAGGCTGTGCAGGCATGAGGCTCTCTGGCTGTTGGGCAGATACCAGGGATACCTAGTCTCTAGGATTAGGGGCCCTCAGGTCTTCAGCCAATCCCAACACAAACAGCATACGCCCTCCAACAAGGTTTGGTGTGCACTGAGTGGTTAGGGTGAGGTGGCATTCTAAGGTAGGGAAGTTCAGTTGTCACCTGCTAACACTTCAGGCAGAGTCACAAGCTGAAGGCATCACCAGAGCTACACCCTCCGAAAGCTGGGGACCCTAGCAAGGACCCACACGGTCTGAAGCTTAGGTCAGGCCGCCTTTACATGGAGGTGACCCAAGGGAGTGCCCATGGGCAGGGCTTGCTGGGGTGCTGCGGGCTAACATGGGGCGTTTATGGATGACTCACTGAGACCCAGGAGAATACAGGCAAGAGCCACACAAGACCTGGATGGCAATGTCCCAGGAGGCCTCCACGGCCAGAGTGAGGTGAAGCTTGAGAAGGACAAAGGGAAAAGTGAACAGGTGTAGCAGAGGAAGTATGTGGTGGTGGGTGGTCCCACCGTGGAGACCTCTGTATGGGTTCTGCATTTGACTCTGAGCTACTGGAAGGTCCTAAGCAGAGGAATACCATGGCCTGACTTTCATTTCCAAAGACTGGCTCTGCCTGACGTGTGCGAAAGGGATCTGGGAGCACGGACAGAGCTGGAAGCCCACTGGGGTCTTTGAACTCAGCAGCATCTTGATGGCCAGCAGTGGCTCACATGGTACAGGAACAGTGTGTCAGAAACCCAGGCCGGGAGGTCTGACAACACGAGAGGCAGGTTACTACTGTCCTGTGCAATCAAAGGAAAAGGAAAAGCAGGCGGGGTCTCTTCAAGCCAGGCAAACCAAACACAAGTCCCTGAAGCCCAAGGAACACAAGCCTGCAGCACGAGGTGGGAGCCGACCCTGGGTGGCCCAGCTAAGGTCCTAGGCTGCTTGCTGACTCTGAGTGGGTGATGGGGCAGAGAACAGCAGTGGGCTAGTCCTTCTAATCTGCTATTCTCCAAAGGACATTTCAAAATGCAGCAGAGCTTAAAATATTCAACAGTTAATATAGCACCACTTACAGTCCGCACCAAATATAACCTGACTTCCAAGCTGCTCTGACATCTCACATGACGCTCTCCCTTCTTCCTCCTGAGTCTTCCGAGTGCTAATCACATAAGCCCCTCCGCAAAATGCATCCCCTCCCTGGGCTCCTGCAGATCCAATCCCAAGGTGCATACAGTGCACCGACACCCCCTGCTCACACGGCAGCTTCTCCCTGGCGCTGAAGCGCCCCTGCCTTTCTGTGTGCCTCGCCCGACTGAGCAACCGCCAGCAAGGCTCACACACAAATTCTCACACACACTTGTCCCCACTCGTTTCCACAAAAACTGCGGTGGCAACAGAAGGGAAAATGGCAAGGCATCCTGAGGGAGGGGGTGACCAATATGTGCTTCCTCACAGCCTGCTGTGGAAGAGGAGGTCACCGAGAGGCACACCCATCTGTGACTTGACGCCTCTTCAAGCACAGACAGAACACAGAAGTGCCGGGTCAAACTCAGCTCTTTCTCACGACCCTTCACTCATAAACATTAGAGTTGAGTTTTAAGAAAATAGTATTATAAATATTTGCCTCATGTCCAGTACAGTTTTCTTTCATGAAACCTTTACATTCCCTGAATGAGAGCACTGACCACAGCCATTAGTGAGACAAGCCAAGTAAAAGGCTAAGAAATAAAGAGGCTGAATAATTCACCATTACTAGGAAAGGGGGTCACATGTGAATGTCTCAATGTGCACTTTGCTACATATCATTGCTAAGACTATTCCAGGACCCAGAAGCCATAAAACTGCCTTAGAGAACTAGTCTCATAAACACCATCTCCCCTGGCTGCGCTTGTCTTCATTAATACATAGCATCCTCACACACCCAAATAGGTGCTTCAGATTTTAAATCTAAGATCACTGGTTACTCATTTATAGAGACAATATGCACATTTATACATATATAACAAATAAGCATACTCAGACAAGAGCTGCTTTGCAGCTAAAGACTACCTTTAGGCTAACACCATTAAGCACTTGTTAATTAAATGAGACGGCGTTTTACCAGGCAGGAGGAGATCAATAGTTCTGAGTCTTCTTTTGACCAGTTGTATGCTGTGTATTCAAGGGCATTACTTTCTCCTTGCTGCTTGCACATGTACGAACAGTTTCTCTCAAAAACGGTGCGGATGCCTTTGAAGAGAATCACACTGGTCGTGCAACCCATCCCCAAGGTGTGGACGTTCAGATTTCTAGAAATCTCTACTCCATCTCCACATCAGCTTCCTTGGCTCTTCAGACACAGGCTCCCACTCTACCATCTTCATGACAAGCAGTTACCGGCACCGAACAGGAGGGAAGTGCCAAACTGTCACACTAGAATCCGGTCCTGCCCAACAGCCTGACAGGAAAAAAAAATCCAGGCTCCCCGTGTAAAACACGAAGGTGGGTGGCGCAAAAGCAAGATGACACACCTCAGATGTACCAAGACCGTGCAAGTACCGTTGTTTTCCGGTGAGCTGCTCCCAGCTACACAGAGAACAAATGTGCAGGAGATTAACCTGGGGTTGGTGGGAAGTGCTGGCTCCTCGGATTTGCCGGGATTGCTCTGAGCCTCACAACCTGCCCAAAATGAAAGAGACAGTGCCAGACAGCCACCCTGCTGCAGATGCGGCTGAAGGCACAAAGGATCCTGTGCTGTGGGAAGTCACTCTCCCAGAATGCTGCGCCCAGCATCTCTATTAGCAAACATCGCTCTCCTTGACCCAAATATGCTGCTTGCTTAATCTTGCATCAATGAGGAAACACTGAAGCCAAGGGGAAGAGGGAGACGGTCTAAAAAAACGAGTGGAAATGCTGAGATGACTGCTGCTATGGAAACACGTGTAAGCAAGCTTCAAACAACCTTTTACGCGTACGGCTAACAGCCTGCTGCAGCCAAACACAGGAGAACACTCACGGCTGCGTGATCCTGACTTCTGCTCACCTCCGCTCTCCACTGGAGAGGGCTAAGCAAGTGTGCGCTGCTTAGATGGATTCCCCTACCCCTGGTACTCAAGGATGCAAATGAGAACACAGGCAGAGAGTTGCCCCATCTGGCTGGCCATGTGCCTCTAAAGCAGCACTCCATAGTCTGCAAAGGCAGGTACTGCTGCGGTCACATTCACAACCAGTATTAGTACTTTTGATCCACAACACAGGTCCTTCCACCACAGATCAACTCAATGACACTACAGTACATCACGTGACTCTTCGGGAAGGGCTAGTAGCTAAGCTCTCCACTGACAGAATACTAAGTCGACTCCTGCCATTCCCTGTGGGGAAGGCCCTCCCACTTACAACACACATCTAGAAAATGGTCGCCATTCTTTTAAGAGCTGTGCAATATTCCTGACCTAGACAACCATTTCCATCTATAGATTTCAAAGCTAACCGATACTGAAGTGGAACAATTGAGTACCTGGGGAAAGGAACAGAGAGCCATGTAATGGAGTAAGGGGAGTTACAGTGAACACTGTCTTGTCACATGATCCCCAAACGCCTACACGTCTTGTTGAGGCACCAGGTTGGCTCAGAAAAGCAAAACCCTGCGCTTGCTCTCTCTCTGGCATTCGTATAAAAATGCATCTAAATAGTCACATAAGTCTAATGAGGTATGGCCATGTGCACAGAACAAGGGCTCTGTGGGATCTAGACTGGCGTGCCAACCAGGAGCTGACGGGATGCTCAGCAGACAGAAGTGCTTTGCCACGAAGGCATAAGGAAGGAGTTCAGATGCCAGAGCCAGTGTAAAGGCTGGACAGTGGCCACGTGTATCCCAGCACTCAGGAGACAGACAGGGAGGGGTCCCAGGATAGAGAGGCCACTGCGTGTAGCTGTGAAGTTAAAGCCTGCATTGCTTTGGAGAGCCCAAGATGTTGGAGATGCCAGAGTTGTGGGATAACTCCCAAGAGCTGCTAACCTGGAGTGGAACCAGCCCAAGAGAAAGAAGTGTGTTGCAATCAACAAATCTGAACAGAATTGGAGACCTGGAGAGACTTTGACATCAGGGGTGGAGATGCAGAGTTTGAAGTCTGCCCAACTGGCTTTTGGTATTGCTTTGGTCCAGTATTTCCTTGCCATGCTCCCTTCCCTGTGTTTTGGAATGGTAATGTATATCTTGTGACATTTTAAGTTGGAAGTATGTGATCTGCTTTTTGATTTTGATTTTTACAGGTGATTACAGTTAAGGGATTGCTATGACTTTGGACGCTGAAATAAGTTTGAGATTGTTACAGACTATGGGGACTTTTGAAGTTGGACTGAATGCATTTTTGCATTAAGATGTGGCTATAAGCCTTTAGGGGCCAGGGAGTGGAATGTGCTGGTTTGAAAGAAAATGGCCCTTAAAGGGAGTGGCACTATTAGGAGGTGTGGCCTTGCTGGAAGAGGTGCTGTCAGGGCAGGCTTTGAGGTCTTTTGCGTAGCCGCTCACCTCACAGAGGCTGGGCAGGAGGATCGTGATATGGACTCGCATAGTATAATTCCATCTAAACGAAACAGCCAAGATGAGCAAGTCCCCAGAGACAGAAAACACAGCTGGGTGTGCAGCCACTCACCCCACAGAGGCTGGGCAGGAGGATCGTGACGTGGAACCACCCTGAGCTACCCTGAGATAGAAGAGAGGAAGGAAAGAGGGGCGGGACTAATGCTTACCCACCCAGGGCCGGGGAGCTGTGCTGACTGCCATGTGGCTGACATTCATAGAGTAATGAAAATGTCCCAAACTGGAGTAGTACTAATACATAAACCATCCTACACATGACCCACAGTCTGTGTCTTTCCTAACAAGCGACTCACACTAAGAACGACTCTGCACTGAGTGCAAGCACGTCTGAACTCCATTTCTGTTCCGTGTCCCATCTGGGCAGGTGAATCCTTGACCAATAAGAAGTTAAACAGCTTAAGGACCCCCAGACCCCAGACGGCTACCAAAAGATCCCAAGCCAGCGAGCGTCCTGTCCCTCACCTACCCCAGAACCCCTTCAGGAGCTGCCCTGTTTTCTTCCCCCAAGAAAGATTCATTAAGACAAATTTTAATTAAAAAAATTTCTTACGGGCTGGAGAGATGGCTCAGAGGTTAAGAGCACCGGCTGCTCTTCCAGAGGACCCAGGTTCAACTCCCAGCACCCAAATGGCAGCTCACAACTGCCTGTAACTCCAGTTCCAGGGGATCTGACACTCTCACACCAATGCACATAAAATAAAGTTAAATAAATTATTTTTTTTAATTTCTTACATACAGTATATTTTGATCACATTCTTTCCCCTCCCCCACTCCTCCCAGGTCCTCCCCACCTCCCTCCCTCTCCACCCAACTTCATGTTTTCTCTCCCTTGCTCTCAAAAAAAAAATAAATAAATAAAGGTCAAATAAACAAAACACCAGTAAGACAAAAATAAAATTAAAAAGCACAAATAAAAAACAGAGGCTCATTTTGTGTGGACCAACTATTCCCGGGCATGGGGCCTGGCTTGGAGTGGGGTTGATGTACCTTATGTCACCTTCTGCCACCCTCTGGAAGGAGGTGGTGTGCTCACTGGGGAATGGTTAGGTGGGGCGTCTGTCCTGTTCCTGCAGAGTGACTCTCAGAGTGGGTTATGTCCTAAGAAAGCTGCTACTGAAACGAAGCGGGAAGGCCGACACCGTCTCTATCCACTCCGTAAGCTGACAGGCTCGAATCAGGTAGCAGGACAGCCCTAACCAAGACATTTTCACAAGCACGGCTGGCACCTCCTGCTCTACACCCCACAGGGTTTGCTGTGATTCAACGCTGCTCATTTCCCTAGTGACTTGAACGGTTGTGGATGCTGCTCAGGGTAAGGGGCTCTGTGACCAACAAGCCACCAGAAAGCTCTACGGACTGTCGGTTCAGGCCGAGCTCTGCTGGCCTCTTGGGTGGGCCCAGAAAAGCGCTAGAGCAGAGCCAGGGCCCACAGCAGGCATGTCCTAAGTACAGGCCCCTCCAAGCTGATCGTCTGGAGCCATCGTCCCCATCTGCGCGTCTCCTTGCCAGCAGCTTCTGTTTTAAATGTCTTCTAAAAGTCAGATCCATTTTCTTGGAAGATTTCCTTATTACTCTCCTAGGAACTCTTAGAGAAAGAATCTGAGGGAAAAATCTCAGATTTTCACACGGCGACATCTTCTGCTTGGACTAGACCTCTTGTCCATTTTGGAGACGAGGAAGCCTAGGTGGAGTTCTGTCAAATCCCGTCTTGTAAACAACACAGATATCATTTTAAAATGAAGACCTGTGAAGAGGTCCCAACACCATGGAAACTAAGGACACTGTACTAAGTGAGATAACAGACACAGGAGTGCAGGACTCTGCTCACGAGGGACTGATGAGTGAAATGTACGGCTAAGACGATCCTGAAGAAAACCAAGGAAAGAAAACTGAATGGGCACCGCTTTCCTATCTCTCTGAACAAGTGCATGTAAGAACAGAAAACCCAGACGGTAACTAGTCTTCTCCGGTCCGCTCTCCCATGGTGCCTCAGTCCCTCATAAAGGGCAGAGAAGCTGGGGAAACAAGCTTCACGATGTTTATTCCCTGTTTCCCCTCGGTCCTAGCCTCCTGGGAACAGCCCTTTGAACAAGCATCATCGTAGAAAAAAGGGAGCTGAGATATCAAGTCCTGACTCACAGACAACTCCAGCCACTTTCATTGAGAGCTATAAAAAATGAAGCAACCGAGTTCCATGGATCCATTAACCCCTCAGCTCTAGGAGATGCCAGGAGCAGCCAGACTTCAATTATTGTTATGAGAGGTCGCAGAGCAAAACCCATGGCTGCTGAGGGAGCTCAGATCTTTATAGAGAAACCAATAAATTCAGAAATGCTGACCCTGTGTCAACTGCAAGATGCTGCCATAGGAGCTCGCTCATTGGCCTCAGCGCCTCTCCGAACACCCGGAAGCGAGGTGCCAGAGGAGGGAGGTGGGCGACACAAAGGATCGAAGCCAGGCAGGGAGCACCAAGTGTCCAGCTGTAAGGGAGACCGAATGAAAAACAGAGCAGCAGAGTAAACGCGAAGGGACATAATGCAATCAGCACCAGCCAGACTCATCTTGGCCTCCACTGGCCTCTCTGAAGGATTCTCTTTTGGGCAGACATCTGAAAAGGTCACGCTGAAGCAAAGCATGATGAACTTGAACAACAAAACGCAGGCAAGTGAGCACATGCAAACGCAACCTCCAAACAGTGTGTGTTCACATACAGAGTCACGGCTGAGAAGTCAGGACGCGGAAACACAGACTAAAATCAGACCCTACACACTTGGGCTACCTTTTTTTTTCCCCCTAGTTTTTTGAGACAGGGTTTCTCTGTGTAGCTTTGGCACCTTTCCTGGAACTCACTGTGTAGCCCAGGATGGCCTCGAACTCACAGAGATCAACCTGCCTCTGCCTCCCAAGTGTTGGGATTAAAGGCGTGTGCCGCCGCTGCCGCCGCCGCCGCCGCCGCCGCCACCACCACCACCACCACCAGCTGGCCTTCAGCTACTTCTTTAGCAGCTGACCAGCTTCAACCTTACACTGTCTCTGCATAGAAACACTGTGATCACTTTCATTTAAAAAAAAAAAAAAGTGAGCCCAAACCAGGCTAAAAACATTCATAACATCTTTAAAATCATTTTAAATGGGGGCAGGACAGGTGGCTCGGTGGTTAAGGGAACTGGCTGCACTTCTGGAGGACCCAGGTTCAATTCCCAGCCGCCACATGGTGGTTCACAACCATCTGAAGACCCCTGTTCCAGAGGACCCATCAATGCCTTCCTCTGAACTCCGTGGGCAAGGTGGTAGGTACACAGTGCACACGTGGGCGTGCAAGCAAAGCACACACACAATATGTAAATCTGTTAATGATTTAAATACCGAAACAACTTTTAAAAACCTTTTGCATCTCATTCAGGTTTTCAATTAGATTCGTCTAAAGATAGGCAGCAAGAAGGATAGAATTACGTCTCTGAAAAATAGAAGAGAAAAACTAAAGTAACTTAAAAAAAAAAAAAAAAAAAAAAGCCGGGTCAAAAGACAGGAAACACACACTCTAGACTTCTAGTGAAGTAAAAAGAACTAGCCTAGTCAGTAGCTTTGCTAACAGCCACTCAAAACCTCATCCTTCCTGGGTGAAATGGACCACTGAGGGGCTGAGGGACCAGAACCTGAAGGCAAGCCTGGGCTAAGTGCAAAGGCCTGCCTCAGAAAAACAGACCATTTCTCTAACTCCTTCGGTTTTATTTTCACAAAAACAAGAAACTCAAAGCTTTAATAATTCATGTTCTGTCTGACTCTGTCCGCTCCCTCTCCCTCCCTCTCTGGTTTTTATTATAGAATTTCACGTAACCCGGTTTGAGGCTAGTCCTGAACTCCCGATCCTTCCACCTCTCGGGGGAATTTTCAAAATCGTTTATATATAAACCAGCTGGAAAACCATGGTTTGGGGGGGCGGGGTGTTTGTTTTTATTTTGTTTATTTTTTAGCACGACTTTCCTCAAACATTCCCTGATACATAAGTGGATATAACTAGGTCAGAGAAGAAGTGGAGTAATTTTAGCAGAAACCACCCACCACAAAAGAATAGGACAGATCACAGATAATGCCACCCAAGCCATTAAAAACAGAAAGGACCAAAAAGAAATATCCAATAAGCAGGTGAAAAGTCACTGGGGAAATGCAAATCAGGGCCACAGTGAGATGTTATTTCAGTACCAACTGGCAGCTAAATTTTAAAAAGAAATATAGTAAGTATTGCTGGGGATGTAAAGAAGCTTGGAGCTTTGCATACTGCGGATGGAAATGGAAAAGAGCACAATTTCTCCAGAACCAATATGGCAGTTCTTTAAATAGAGTTACCATGTGATCCAGCACGGCCATCCTAATTAAACATCTAATACAAATAAAAGCCCACCTCCACACAAAAACTTAAACATGACTATTCTTAGCAACAACCCAAATGTCCATTCACTGATGACCAGACAAATGTGGTATAAAAAATGGAATGCCCCTCAGTAATGAAAAGAAACGGAACACTAGCATGACAGCTGAAAGCATTCTAAGTGGAGGCTGGTCATAGAAGATCACATGTTTCATCAGTTCATCGCCCAGAACAGACACGCCCACATGAAAGAGAGTAGACTTGTGATGGACTTCACACATCAGTGGTGAAGAGCACTTGCGACTCAATCATCAAGACCAGAGCTTGGATCCCAGCATCTACCTCCAGTGGCTCACACTTCCTGTAACTTTAATTCTGAGGGATAAGACTCTGTGTTTTGTCTCTACAGGCAGCAGCACACACATGTGCATGTAAATTCACATAAAGTAAATCTCTTTAAAATGTTTTGAGGCCAGGTGGTGGCCGTGGTACACGCCTTTAGTCCTAGCACTTGGGAGGAAGAGGCAGGCAGATCTCTAAATTTGAGGCCAGCCTAGACTATAGAGTGAGTTCCAGCACAGCCAGGGCTACACAGAGAAACCCTGTATCAGGGTGGGGGGTGGGGGTGGGGCAAGAGAGGAAAGTAGATGAATGGTCAGCCTAGAACTAGGTTAGAGGGTAACAGCCAAGAAGTCCAGAGTTTCACTGGGGAGGAAGGGGAATAAAAATGTCCTAAACCTAACTACAGTGAGGGATGGATACAAAAGCATGAATATACTGAAAACCAGAGGATTGTGCCGCTTAAGTGAGTGACATGGTAGGAGAGTCACATGCTGCTAAGGTGTCCACAAGGCAGGACACAGCAGGACACTCACAGTCACAAAGACCATTGCTCTGGGGCTGTCCGTACCCCCTCCAACACAGCAGGTCCCACGCACTCCTGGCACTGTTGATGTAGAGAAAGACAGGGCGGAAGGAAACAGCAGGGTGGTTCCTTCATCAAGGGCCAGTTAAAGCTACTGTCCTTAACATTTACAGGACACCTGACAGAAACCTTCTGTGGGGTCGAGGGCTCTGGCTCACTCATTACGTAAGTTAGGGTCTAAGCTCCTGGCCATCTATCCCAGTTTGTTCAAAGACATTTCTTTTACAGACATTTTCCCTCAAGATATTCATCCTGGCTCTAACCACGAGGCTCAAGATCCAAGACAAAAATACTGTTTGGAGAAAAATTCAGAGGGATGGAGAGAGATTAATAAAAGATTTTTAAAAAATTACTCAAGTCAGAAAACTGGCTATATTTAGGCCTGGTCATCTGTCTTGGCTCTGGCCGCACCCTCGAACTTAGCTTGAGGATGCTGGGCTGGGACTCGGGAAACCCACACTTCCGTTTCACCCGTTGGTTCCCTGGGAGACTCTAAAGACTGCAATACTGCTCCTTCCCTTGTAGTTCTGCTGGCCTTGGTCTCCCAAGGTCACCCTAGAACCCATCTTGACCCAGGGTATGGCAGTTCCTTTCTGTGAAGCAGGTTATAGGTTTGCAGCACTTAACACACCCAGCCTCCTTACATCTCCAGAACACCTACCATCACCAGCCACCTGGCACCCAAACCTGGGTCTGAGTTTCTGGGACCTCTGCTTCAAGCTTCAAAGGGTTAATAATGCAGCCTCCTCTGTGCACCCCTGTTGTGACAGGAGTTGCCTCCTTCAAACCTACCTCTATGGTGTCTTAATGCCTTTTACCTTTGCATTTAGCAACATTCTTTTGTAATAGTATAGTTTACTATCCTAGGTTATAAACATGGTTTTAAAAGACAGATCACCAGGGGACACACAGAATGACCAATAAAGCACATGAAAAGATAA
Organism: Peromyscus eremicus; assembly: GCF_949786415.1. NCBI lineage: Eukaryota > Metazoa > Chordata > Mammalia > Rodentia > Cricetidae > Peromyscus > Peromyscus eremicus. Next base: position 3,051,596 of record NC_081425.1, on the reverse strand, counting down.
TCACCATCAGACATTAGGAAAATGCAAATCAAAACTATAATGGTATCTCACCACACGCCTATCAGGACATACAAAACTTTAAGACTGGCCAAACTGACAGGTTAAAGCACTTGCTGACAAGCCTGAGGACCTGCGTTCAATCCCCAGTACCCACAGAGTGGAAGGAGAAGAGTGATTCCTGGAAGTTGTCCTCTGACCTCTACACATGTGTACCACATGCACACCCATACACATATACACACACCAAACAAGTAAATGCTTAAAAAAAATTAAAGATTGCCAAACTGAGTGTTTCAAAGGATTTACAGGCGCTGGAACACGTGTACACTGCTGCTGGACCCACCTTGGGAAAGTTCGCTGAAGCCTCACATCAGTTCCCAGATGATCCAGCAACTCAATTCTTCGGTGCTACCTCGGGAAAAGTGAAACCACAAGTCCATACGAAGGCTCGTATATGATGTTCACAGCGCTATTCAGGATTGCCACAAGGTGGAAAGGCTAGACATGTCCAGCCAGTGGAGAGCAGATACATAAAATGCAATGCTATTTGGCAATAAAAAGAAACATAATAATGATGGGTGGGCCAGCAAAATCCTAATGCAGCTAAAAGGAGCCAGACGCAAAGGCCGTGATTAAAAGACGCCATTTACATGAATGCTCAGAAAAGGAAACTACAGAGACAGAAGCAGAGCAGTAGTGACTGGAGCTGGGGTGGGACTGAGGAAAGTGCTAATGGGGACACTCTCCTTTGAGAATAATAGGGATGTTTTAAAATTGGGTCGTGGTGATGACTGCAGAGATCTGCAAATTTACTAAAACTCAATGAATCGTACATTTAAGTTCTAGAATGAACTTAATATACACAATATACTTCAATATCATAGTGAAATAAAACACTCCAGGTCTACGTCATATTAAATAAATAAGAACCACAATCTCCCTGTGTCTGTTTACTGAAACCTACACGTGATAAACACAGTGAGCCTGGGGACCAAACCACCACGGCAAAGCGGCGGCGGCTTCCATTCCCAGGCCAAAGTCTGGCTTGAAGTGTTAGAGGAATGTGCATGTAGAATGAAAGATGTTTTGATTGCTTCAGAACAGACGGACAGTTCCAGCATTAGCCAGAAAGATAACCTTATGAAGTGAGAAAATTCTGCCTCACACAGAGGGCAATTTTTCTTTTTCCTCAGGAACATGTTTTGACAGGTGACGATACCGAGTCACAAAAAACAGCCTAGGGCTGGAGAGATGGCTCAGCGGTTAAGAGCACTGGTTGTTCTTCCAGAGGTCCTGAGTTCAATTCCCAGCAACCACATGGTGGCTCACAACCATCTACAATGAGATCTGGTGCCCTCTTCTGGACTGCAGGCTGATCACTCACTGTATACATAATTAATAAATAAATCTTTAAAAAAAAAAAAAAAAACAGCCTATCTGACCGCTGGCATCAAACACATCACTGGAAACAAACGTGGATGTGATAGAGTACTATCACGACGTAGAAGAGACCCCTGCCGATCTAGCCAATCAAAGATAAGCAGTATCTTTTATAAATGAATGACTCCAATCTTGAATTCCTTTGCCCATGCCTTGATGATGGAAAAAGAGCCTATACTTACCATAGTGAGTTTAAGAGGAAAAGAACTAAAATTTAAACAAAAGTTCAACGTACACGTATTTTGAAAAGACTTCCCAAAAATCCATGTAAAAATATCCAAAAGGAGCATTACTAGCATGGATCTACAATAAACATCCTGCTTTTTGAAATTAATATTTTTAAAGTACTAATTTTTTCAATTATTTTGGTACTTTTATAATTTAAAGCTATTTTCTTAATACCCCAGTATATAACTATGTATGTAAAGAAAAAGTAAAGTTAAGAGGTGCCATTTCAACATTACCCAGGAATCAACAAAGCCACAAGACACAGTTCACTTACCGCTGTCCGATGACAGGGGTCACAAGTAGAGAAGTAAACAAGCTTGACCCAAGTCATGCAGCTTACGTGTGGAGTATTAACGAGAGCTCTCGGCCTCCCGACTCTGCTCTTTCCAACCTGCCACATCAAATCCCACTAACAATGAAGACAACCCAAGGAAGACCCAAAGAGTATAAAGCACTTATACATGTAAGACTCTGAAGGGAAATGAGAAATTGTAGTTGTTTATTTAATTACATTAGTTCCTTAAGATAGATCTGCCTTCTAACTGGGTGACCAAAAGCTAAAGTCTGTTCCACCAACTAGGAGGTCTAAAGCACAGGACCAAAGGGCATCAAATGTCACTGCTCAGCAAGCGTCCAGGCACAGCTCTTCTCACCCCAGGTGCCCTATGAGCACCTCAAAGATAGCTAAGGTGATTCATGCACAGCCAAGGCAAGCGTAAGGGGATGCTTCATGTTCTACTGAGAACACAACATGGAAGCTAAGGCTTCTTCTTGTTCCTAATGAGAACCGTGGTAAAGTCAAAGGCAGATTCCTTCAACTTCCGAAAATAAACAAAATCAAGGCCATTTCTGGGAAGATATGCTACCTAATTTCATAATAAAGAGATTGATCAAGCTCATTATGAACCAAAGAAATGCCATGACATTAATGCACTTCCTTCTTTTAACTCATCAGAGACACCAGTGTGGGTCACTGGCTAGAAGGCAAAAGGAGGAAGGTTAAGTACTGTGCTAAGTGGACCCGGAGCAGGCCCCGCCAATGAGATTATGGACTATTAGAACTGATCCTAAAATCCATGCAGATATGAAAACCCTTAAATCTCTTCTATTTGCAAAGATAAGACTACAGCCTTTTTCCTCAACACAGATGGGAAGTTCTACCAATAACTAATTCTAGGCTGTAAATTAAAGGGCTTAACGTCTGTTGTTTCTTCATTGCGAATAACAAACTCTTCAAAATCCAACAGGATTTCTGAAAAATCTGTCTTCAGATATGAAACTCTTCTACACTGGGTAACCCAAGTGTGTCAACCTATGTTACAAAGTCTTTAACCTCATATGTCTCCTTAATTAACAATTAAAAACATCTAGGGGTTGGAGAGATGGCTTAGCAGTTAAGAGCAGTGGCTGCTCTTCCAGAGGACCCAGGTTCAATTCCCAGCACCCACATGGCAGCTCACCACTATCTATAATTGCAATTCCAGGAGTTCTAACACCTTCACACAGACACACATGAAAGCAAAAACACCCATGCACATAAAATAAAAAATAAAATAAATCTTTTTTTTAATTAACATCTAGAAATGGTAAGCTTACATATAGAATTTTCCCATAGAAAGATTGAAACTACCTAAAAATGAAAGTTTTTATTTTGTGTCATTAAATGTTTAGTAGCAGATTCCAATAGTCTAAAATGCCATTGGCTCTGAGGAACAAATGTGCTCGTAACTGCTAAATCGCTCCTTGATACAAAAGGTAAAAACAGAGGACATGGGATGTTTTGCTGTAGGTAAACATACACAACAGGCCTAAGTGTACAATGATGCTTTCCTACCCACTGACTGAGAACAAAAAAACTGAGAAACGTTTATACCATATTTCCTGTTCCTTGCAGATCATTTCATCCAAGTAACCCCAGTAATAGTGAGGGAAGTCTGAATATGAAAGATTAGATGCTGCAATGTGAGCTCCTCCAGAAAGGACACCCAAGCCCAGTGTGTAAAGAATCCTCCAATAGCCACTGCTGTCCTCAAGCAGGATGCAGGGGATGAAACTCCTGCCCCCGAAGTGTTTATACACAACAGAGAACAGTAATGGGAACACCCAGGCGGCAACCAGGCGAATGGTACCCAGCGCCCTCTGTTCCAGCAATGCCATGGGTACCACTTTATAGGCATTGGCTGTAACTGCAATTTTCTCTGGGTGAAAACAGAACAAACTGTGTCACTGTTCATGCATACTGGCCTGATGAGATGGCACAGAAGACCAACATCCTCATCTATTGCACAGTGTAACCACGGGTAAGCAAGGTTCAAAGACATGGCCGGACGTCACTGAGCGTCTGCACTGGGATGTTCGGTCATGTAGCCACAAACATCCAGATGAGAATTCTGTCCACATGATACTTTGGTCAGGCCTCCTTGAAGCTTCTACATTAACATGCTAAGGCAAAGGAACATTTTATATTACTAGAAGGGGCAACAGAGCAAATGTCTGGCCAACTTCAAGGGTCCTCAATATAATTCGGATGCAGGGGCTCTTTTCTCCCATCCTCTAATCGGGAAATATATTCAAAGTGCTCCATCTAGTGGATTGATGGAAGATCTCTAGGATAAGGGAAAAGCAAATTTTTAACAGCTCAAAGCATCCAACATATCTCTCAACCACAGCCAAACGGCAGCCTTGGAAACCAATGATAACGACCGAAAGTTCAGTATCTCAGGCACATAGGACAGCTGTAGGAGGGACAGAAGAGCAGACAAGCTCCCAGGAGTCAAGCATGAAGTCACTGTAACTGGTTAAACACAGTGGCACCCTAAACTTGTTCCTTCCCATTTCCCCAGTTTTCTCCAGCACTGTGGGAACTCAGCAGGAGACCCGTTCAGCCATGATGGTAAAAGCCTGGCAAATAAGAGCCGGCAGAGGTGATGGCTGGCAACCTCAACTATTGTACATATCTACAAAACTTTGTCCACAATTATTCATAAACAACTCTATCTGTGAACAACCCAAAACTGAAAACTGATTAATAAATGATAGATTCGTCAATAAAAGGAAATGAACTACAGTAACTACAACAACATGGCTGATCTCAGAATCATTATTCTAAATGACAGATGCAAGGCAAAATACTAGAATTCATACTATGTAATTTCATGCTTATAAAAACTCATGGTAACAGAAAGTAGATCTGAGATTCCTCAGGGATGAGGGAAGAGTAAGAAAGATGTGACAAATGGGTACAAGGACACGCAGGCTGGGTTGTGGACATGTTCATTACTTTAAATGTGATGGCGGTTTTACATGTGAGTGTTAACGCGAGTTGTACATTTTAAGTGTGTGCAGCTTAAAGTTTGTCAATTATTCTCAGTAAAGCTACTTGGTGGAAAATGACCATTATGGGAGCATTTTCACACAACAGACTCCCAGACTGATATGCACTTGTTATCTTAAATCTGTTTAACCCTAATATTCTCATCTTTATTGGGAAACAGACTAATTACCAAGCTGAAAACACTGCTTTTACACCACTTTTAACTCAACATAAAACTGACTTCTGAAAAGGAGGGAAGACATACACTTCACAGTGTGTCCCTTGAAGAACTAGATGATTTCAGTTTTCCCATGTGCCATCTGGGGCCCTCACACAGGAAAGCACATTCATACACTGAGCCCACGCGTTTATTATGTGGAGAGAGATTAAGGAAGACCAAGTCCACAGAGAAATCACTGCACATCAGCGGATTAACCCAAGTTCTTCAGTTTCACTCTGAGCATCCCCTAAGGCCAGGAAAAACATCTGAGGAATGTCTTGAATGTGGTGTACATTTGCAGCACGGTATTAATTACTGTTCTAGATCATTCTCTGAATGACTGTAAAACAAAAGGAGAGATTTAGCTGTTTTACCTCCTCCATTTACACTCACTTGCTTTTCCTGAGAGTTACCCAATTAAAATCTGTAATATTGCATCTTCCTACATATCCAGGATGGAGAAAGGCTTTCAGGAAAATAATTTATTTGTTGGGGAGTGTACCACGGCATGTGTGTGGCAGTCAGTGGCCAACTGGCAGAAATCACATCTTCCTTTTCTTTGTATGGATCATGGGGATCGAACTCGGGCCATCAGGTTTAGCAGCAAGCACCTTTACCCCTGTCTTACCAGCCCAGGAAACATCTTTTACAGATTAATTTTTTTATATTAAAAACAGCATGCATTTGGGATATAGATCCAGTAAACCTAATACTTTACTTTCTTGAATTAGAAATATTATTTTATACATATAGTAATAACAGCAAACTCTCCAATATAAGACAAACGTCTTAAAAGTCCTTATACTATAGTTCACACGAGGAATAAAGCACTCCTCTTCAAAATTCAATCTAAATACTACACCATAGACTTGGTAACAGCATAAATCATTCATGATCCCACGGAATTCAGGCAGTCCCTCACCAAACACTTCCAAACCCTGCTGTAGAAGAGGAAAAGAAAACAGAGAATCAAGGCGGAGAAGGTGGAGAGAGCAGGGGGAGGGATGGAGGACACAAGCCAGAACCCACCCAGGATGCCTACAGCAGGGCTGGCTAAGACAGACTACCTTCCCCAAGTTAGAACAGAACCAAAGACGCCTTTATCCCTCTCTGCAAACAAGACGGAAATGGCTTGGTAGGCCACACCGAAGTTCAGAGTTGATTTTTCTGGGTGCTGGCATTCTATTAATGCCCAGGATGGGCCCTGTAGAACCCTTTATCCACTGGTGTCTGAGTCATCAGGTAACAAAATACAGCCATACGGAGTGGGGGGGCTCTGCATGTGTGGCCAGGGCACCTCCGAAGGAGAGCAGGCAGAAACAGGACATGTTCTGCTCCCATTCCGAGAGAAGACACAAGGTAGGTAGATGAATTCCTCAGCCCCTATTCCTTTATAGCACCCCCCAACTTTGTTCTTTTATTGTTCACAGGTTTTCTTTTTTATTATTTTATGGGTGTGTTTTGCCTGTATGTATGTATGTGTGCCATGAAGGTCAGAAGAGGGGTCAGATACTCAGGAACTAGAGTTATGGATGGTTGTGAGCTAACACTTGGGTGCTGAGAATCAAACATGGATCTCTCTGTAAGAAAAACATAAGTGCTCTGCTTCCTTTTAAATTTTGTTTATATGTGTGAGCGTCTTACCTACATGAATGCCTGGTACCCAAGGAGGCCAGAAGGGAAAATCAGATACCCAGAAACTGAAGTTATGGGTGGTTGTAAGAATGTGGGTGTTAAAAATTGACCCGAGGTTCTTAGGAAGAGCAGCCAGTGCTCTAACCTCCAGACCATCTCCCCAGCCCAAAGTTTTGTGGGGTTTTTGTTTTATTTTGTGGGTTTAGGTTTTGTTGTTGTTGTTTTGTTTTGAGATGAACTCTCACTGCGTGGTCCAGACTGACCTCAGACTTGCGATCTTCCTGCCTCAGCCTCCCAATGCTGGGATGAAGGCATCTGTCACCACACTCTTCTCCTCTCAGTATCTAAAAGATGTTCCACCACAAGGTAAGAATGAATTCCATTGTCTAAAGCAGCGGTTCTAAACCTGTGGGTTGCAACCCCTTTGGGGTTCAAATGAACTTTTCACATACATTTACATTATGATTCACAACAGCAGCAAAATTACAGTTATGAAGTACCATTGAAAATAATTTTATGGTTGAGGGGTCACCACAACATGAGGAAGTGTATTAAGGGATCGCAGCCTTAGGGAGGTTGAGAACCTCTGTTCTAAAGGCCTCTTTCCCCAAAGAGAAGCACCCAGACACAGGCCATTTCTTAACACCCAGATATGGTGATATTTTATTTGTATTAAAATGTCATTTGTATGTTAATAAATAAAGTTGCCCGGGGGTCAGAGCTATTAGCAAGCCATAGGAAAGCAGGGCAGTGGTGGTGTACACTTGTAATCCCAGCACTTGGTAGGCAGAGCTGGGTAAGTCTCTGTGTGTTCAGGGATACAGCCATTATTGGACACACATGCCTTTAATCTCAATACCAAGCAAGGAAAACCTGGAGGCCTATACAGACAGGCCGTGACGAGGTGGTCATGTGGTTGGGTTTACAACCAATGAGAAGGCAGAACAGGAACATTATATAAAGACTTTAACACAGGGGTAGCTAGTTCGGAGAGGTAGGTCCACTGCAGGAGGAAGGGTAAGGTTTTAGCTCTTAGCTCTGACCTCTTGGCTTTCTTCTTTGCATTGGTTCTGTGTTTCTTATTTAATAAGAAGGTTGGTTACATCTACACCCAGAATTCATGGATGTGACCTTATCTCAAAATAGGGGCTTTGCTATAAAGGATGGGAGGTGAGGTCATCCCACCATGGCCCCCGAATCCAACGAGTGTCCTTATAAGACACAGAAGAGAGGTTCTGACATTGAGGGGATGACCTCCAACTCAACTACAGCTTGTGTGTTGCTGCCTCTCGTGGTCACATCCTTTTCCTTGGACATCTGGTGTAGGAGCGAGGACAGTGACCCCATCAAAAGAGGAAGGAACTGGAAAATATTTTTAAACATGACTGAAATACATTCTCAAAATGAGTTCCTATTCCCCAAGCATTTACATTTTCGACTATAAAAAGAAAAAGACGTGCTCCTGTTTAAATGGGCTAAGGATAGTTTAAGGGCCCAGGTATCTCTTCACTGCCAACTGAGACAGTCAGCTCAAATGCCCACTGAATCAGACGCAAAGCTTTATTTCCAATCATATAAAAACGGCCTCCATGAACTTCTTTATAGCCATTTAGCTGCCTTCACATGACCCCGTGAAACTTCACCTTGACAGTTGTTACCCACTCACGAGAGGGGTCCCTAAAGACCTAAGAACCGTGGCCTTCGTGCCTTCTACCCGAGACTCACTGGTTGGGCATGAGACACCACCTAGACAGTCCTCACCCCTCAGGAGTCCCCTTCCTTCACTGGTCTCAGACAATCAGTGACATCTCTCATGCCACCTCATGCCAGCACCGTCCAACAAAGCGTGTGCCTCTTATGCTCCCATCTTTGTCCCTTGACTCAGTCCCAAACCCTGGAACCTCCTACAGTCACTCAGCACTCCTTCAGGCAAAGGGAAGGAAATGGGGATGATATTATCATAGGTATTTTTTCTTGCCTTGAGGGTAAAAAAAAAATCCCTTTAGTCGGCCTGAAGATAGCCAGCCCTGGAAGAGAATACCTGGGCCCCGTGGAGGTTACAGCCAAGCCCTCTGTCCACTAGAGGGCTTCTTCTTGGCACCCTGCTCCAGTCCAGCAGTCCCAGGCAGACCCTCTCCCCCCACTACAGAAGGGGCACACTGCGCTATCTCCCCAGTCTTGTACTCGGGGATGTGAACCCCTCTGGCTTCTCATCATTTAGCATGCAGAGCCCAGGAGCAAAGGGCATAAGGTAAGGCGGAGAAAGGGAGGCAGATAGCCAGGTATACCAATAGGACCCAAAGAACAAAATGAGACATTGAAGTGGTACACTTGAAATCCCAGTGCTCAAGTTCCAGGCCAGCCTGGGCTACATAACAAGTTCCAGGCCAGCCTGGGCCACATAAGATCCTGTCTCAAGAAAACAAAAACCAACAAAAAGAGTAGAGCTACTTTGAATGCCTACATCCTTACCCAGTACCAAGAACAAGGAAGGGGAGCAAAAAACATCTCATAAGGACCATGGGGTTAAATAGAGTGCGATGGTAGAGGAGGGGACTGGTCCTTCCGGGTGAGTCATCAGCCACAAGCCCTCACAGGCAGCCCCTCCCTCTCGCCCTCCCCTTTGAAGCCCTCCATGACAGCATGCAGGTGACTCCTAGTTCATCCTGCTCCACTGCCTTCCACATACACCATTATTAGAGCTGAGACAACAATCGTGTGACCCTCCTTCCCCTCAGGCCTTGGAAGAACATCTCACACACTGCCTGGTGCCAGAGGCCTCCAATAAATGTTGGCTGAATGAATGTGAGCAGCTCACTTACCACTCACAGTTAATTACCATGTAACCCAATTGTGATTCTTACTTCCAGGACAGATTACCGTGGCCATAAACCGTCTATCAACAATAGCTCAGGGAGGCACAGGTATGGTTTACTGGTCACAAAGCGTGTTCAACTGCTCATGCAGCATTGCTCAGCTTTACAACCAGAAAGTCGGGGCCAACGCTGAGTTTTAATAAACAAACAATCTTATACACAATGACACTGAGAGAAGCCAGCAGCCAGTGCTGCTCACTCAATTCTCCTCCCATCACCAAGCCAAGAACCTGCAGGCCACTCAATTCTCCTCCCATCACCAAGCCAAGAACCTGCAGGCCACTCAATTCTCCTCCCATCACCAAGCCAAGAACCTGCAGGCCACTCAATTCTCCTCCCATCACCAAGCCAAGAACCTGCAGGCCACTCAATTCTGGCATCACCAAGCCAAGAACCTGAAGGCCATTCCACAGCAGCCAGTTGATCTTGCTCATGTTTGATCTCCCAGCAGCCAGCAGGATGCCTGATTCACAGTAGGCCATCAGTCAGTGATGCTTCCCAGAGCTGGGGTTCTGGCTGCCCAACAACCACAAATGCTACCCCCTCAACTGGCTACCATCCTCAGCTGGGCTTGCACCATTTAGGACCACTACACAATGTTAACTAGAAAACCAACACTTGCTTCCAGGCTGTGTGAGGTTTCACGTCTGTAATCCCAAAACAGGAGGGTCAGGTGTTCAAGGTCACAGCTATAAAGCCAAGTTCAAGGCCAGCATAAGCTACCTGAGACCCTTCTGAGGAGGGAGAGGAGGAAGGGAGAAGGGAGTGGGGGGACAGGAAGGGAAGGAAGGAGTTAGAGGATAGGGAGGCATAGGAGAAGGAAGCAGGGAAGTTTTTTGTTTTTCTAAGATTTGTAAAGATTGTAAAGATTTTATAGCAGTATGGATCAACTATTCACTAGCATTTTATAAAGGTATCAATTTAACCACCAAAAATAAACTTGAAAATGCAAAAACTTAGAACAAAAAGCAAAAGACTAACTTAAAAGACAGACTCTGAGCTTCCTTAGGCAGCTAACAATGGACTGAAGGGAAGAGCAAGTATTCCTCCCAAATGTGATTCAGACGTCACTCGTGGGTCCTGCCTAACCAGCATCCTCACAAGTAGGACACTCACCACCAGGGAGGCCCAAAGCGGTGCACAAATGCCCACACATGTCCCCTTCCCAGTGTGGCCGCACTGAATAAATGCCCTTCTCCTGCTTTCTACTTCCAGTGTGGCTGTTTTAATTGGCTTATTGAGGATGGGTAGCTAGCTGGCTTAACTTGGGACACAGGTTGATAACACACTCTATCACTGTGGTAAAACACCCGGACCAAGGCACCTTATACAAAACAAGGGCTTCTTTGGTTTATCATTCCAGAGGTATCCGAGTCTGTCACGCGGGTAAGTGTGGCAGCACACGAGCATGGTGGCTGAAACTGGAAGCTGAGAAGTTACATCTTGAACCAAAAGCAGGAATCATCAGTGAGTGAGAACTGGGTTTGAAATGTCAAAGCCCACCTCCAGGGACATATTTCCTCCAGCAAGGCCACATCTCCTAAATCTCCCCAAACAGCACCCACCAACTGAACCAAGAATTCAAATGCCAGAGCCTATGGGGAACACTTCCCATTCCAGCTGTCACAACAGCCCCTGTCTATGACAGCCTCATTCACAGAAGAGTAGGGATACCCAAACGAACACTACTAAAACTCAAAAACAAACAAAAAACTTGGCATCTGCAGCAACAGCATGGATGAAACCAGAGGGGCATTGTGATATTTTGATAATTATAGGAGATTGCCAGACCTGGGCAAACATATAATACCACTTGTATGTAGATTCTAGGAATATTATGGACTTTCTGAAGCAACATGGCAGGGTGGTTAGCTGATGGCTAGGGAGATGCTGGCTACAAGATACAAATGACAAAGTTCCACTCAGGAAGTGAGTTCAAGAGACCCACACCACACAGTGACCAGCACAGATTAGCTGTACTGGGACACTCCAATCACGCGTATTTCAAGACACTACGAGGTGCCGCAGTGTGTTTATCATGTTTTAGAACATCAGTATGTCTCTGTCACTAACAACCAGGGAACACCTAAAGCAAAAACAGGTAAGGATGGAGCCATGATCCAACACAGGGCCACCCCAGACGCAGCCAACAGCTCTGGACAGAAGCCAGCTGAGCAATTTCTCTTGCCAGGCATTCCTTACCGCGGAGGTGGGGCCATCAACAGACTCTACTGGACTTAAGCCCGTTTGCCCTGAGCAAGAAGAACCTGACCTTCTGGACCACAGTGCCTTGAATAACTAAAGGCTAGGTCTTGGCTCAGCCGCCGGCTCGTCTGAGATTAACACAGGAAGTCATTTACTGGTTTTGAGGTTTTCCAGTGGAGGAAAGAGTTCACACCCAGTGTGCTAAGACTCTCAGCTGCACCACAGAAAGCATCAATTAAAGGTTGCCAAATTTTCGGGACTTGCCTCAGCAGCAAACATCCCATAGAACTTGCCTGGTTACTAGGAGGCGTACCTGACTGAGAAAGCTCTTGTTTAGAAGATCCCCTTTTTGTTTCAATTATTTGTTCAGATACAGGTATCTATCATTTTAAAAAAATATTTCCATCCTTATATCCAGTTTGAGATACAACCCTCAACTCTCCAATGGTATCACCAGAAATATCTCATTATCTATTATGTGTGCATTGAACCCACAACTGCAAGGTTGGGCATGCTTTTCAAAATCTTAGATTTTCCAAGGAAAAATCTACCCTAATGTCCCATCCTGGGGCTGGAGAGATGGCTCAGCAGTTAGGAGCACTGACTGCTCTTCCAGAGGACCTGGGTTCAATTCCCAGCACCCACACGGCAGCTCACAACTGTAACTCCAGGATCCAACACCCTCGTACAGATACACATGCAGGCAAAACACCAACACACATAAAATAAAAATAAGTAAGTTTTTTTAAAAAGCCCCATCCCACAAGAATAAGTATGGAGAGAGCAAACATCCGTATCTATCAACACAACATATGCACTTCACTAAAGAGCACACAGCCCGTGGGAGTGCTTTGATGGCAAGCTCACTGCTCAGACCAGACCTGCTCCAGAGGCAAGGCCTTGGGATGCATCTGGAGCCTCTGCGAGACACACCCCTCCTCACTGCTGTGTTTCCCCATTTCCTAACACTTCCTATCGAGTTTCTGCTACAGTAGATGAAACAGCTCAAGTCAACCCTTCCATCCTCATGATGCCTCAGGGCATCACGACTTTTAGTTCCCTGCAGTTCTCATTGTAGGCTCAAAAGTAATGCGTTTGCACCTTTATTATTCCATCACTGGTCATTTCCCTTGATTTCCCACCTTTTTGGGTAAAATTCTCAGTGAAATTAGAATCCTGAAACACAGCTTTGCACTCAACCGCCACTGACAGATGGTATCGCTGAAAATGGGGAGAAAAGGAACGGTTTGAGATTATGTTTTGTTGGCGCTACAGAGATGGCTCAGCAGTTCAGAATGCACACTGGCCAGGTGTGGTCGCACACGGTCCATAATCCCAGCACTCAGGAGGCAGAGGTAAATGGATCTCTGAGTGTGAGGCCAGCCTGGTCTGCATAGCCATTTCTAGGCCAGCTACATAATGAGATCATCTCTAAAAATAAATAAAACTGCCTACTGCTCTTGCAGAGGACCTGAGTTCAGTTCCCAGCACCTACACCTGGCAGCTAGCTCACAACTGCTTCTAGCTCCAGCTCTAGAGGACCAGATGCCCTCTTCTGGCCTCCACAGGCACTGCACTTCCATGCAAATACCCACACAAAGACACATGCATACACACAATTAGAAGTAGAAATAAAAATATTTAAATACGAATGTTTGTGTATATTGAACTCAGGCCCTTAAACACATATATGTGTATATATACATATATATTATATATATACTGTGTACATATATGAATGTATCTTTGGGCCAGGTATACTGTTGCATGTCTATAATCCCAGCATAAACAGTTGTCTAAAGCAGTAGGATTTTCAATTCAAGGCCAGCCTGGGCTGCTTCAAAAAACATATAAAAACATGTATGTATATATACACAGACACACAGACACACACACACTGAAGTCAGGCCATCACATGTTCTCCGAGTAAACCAGCAGTTACTCCCACGGCTCCCTTGCCCAATCTTCTCATCAAGAACTCTGAGATGAAACAGTGTGTGAAGTGCATGGCTCCTCTGTGCTCACAGCACCTCTGAACTCACAAGCCCTGCTACTGCTTCCATTTTCAGCCTCAGAACATAAATGAAGGGTGTAAAGAGGGAGGAAATGTCATCTGTGGGGAAATGGAAACATCATGTTAAGCAAAATAAACCAGACACAGAAAGACCAGCATCATGTGCTTTTCTCTCATATGCATGGAAGTAGAGAGAAGACCATGTCGGGGACGGGCCTACCCCAAAAGGAGAAGCTAGGTGGATGCAGTGTAGACAGCAGAGTAGCTCACACACGCATCAGTCCCTGAGTTCGTCTCCAGCACTACATAAAGCTAGGTGCGGTGGTTAACCGCTGCGGCGTCAGCAGGTGGGAAGCAGAGGCAGGAGATCAGAAGCTCAGTCATCCTTGACTACACCTCAAGGTGGAGCCAGCCTGGGCTACACAAGATTCTGCCTCCAAAACAAAACAAAACGCAGAGTGGAAGGGAAACAGGAAAAAGGAGGCTCTCCCTGTTTACCACGTGGTCTGGAGACTCAGACTCCATCAGGCTGAACCAGTGTAAAAGCCCTAAGAAAACAACAAAACAAATGTGTGTGTGTGTGTGTGTGTGCGCGTGCGCTCAAAGACAGAGAAAAGAAAGAGAGAGATGGGGACGCACACATGCCACAGAACACGTGTGGCGGGCGGAGGATAACTGTCGAGCTGGTTCTCTTTCCACCATTACATATATGTACGTGTGTATAACACACACACACACCTATGACATTTTCAAAGTTTATAGAGGATACTTAGGCTTTAAAATGTAAGCTGAGCCAGGTGTGGCAGCGCACACCTTTAAGCCCAGAACTCAGCAGGCAGAAGCAGGCAGATCTCGGTGAATGGTGGGACAGCCTGGGCTACAGATAGTGAGTTACAGGACAGGAAAGGCTGCACCCTGAGACCTTGTGAAAGAAGGGGGAGGAGGAAGAAGCAAGATGGCATCTGCTTACATGTCGGAGCTTCTAAAGAACTTCAACCAATAGAAGCCCAAACAAATTAAAATGTGACAGACACGTGAAATGTACAGTTTAGTGCAAAAAACTGCACTTGCAGAGCTGAGGATGTGGCCCAGAAAGCATCCACTGAACAATGTGAGGAACAGAGTTTGGATCCTCAGAACCCACATACATACTGAGCAGGCCACTGTTAATCTCAGCCCTCAGAAGTGGGGTGGGGATTAGATAGGGAGTAGCCAGACTCAGGGAGCTCCTGCCTTACACACAGGTAGAAAATGACCTAGAAAGAAAACAGGCATTAACCCTTAGTCTCCTCATGTTCATGTGCATATACTAGCACAAAACAATTAGCACTCTCACGATCATAATCAAATGTCTACAATTCATTTCATTAATTCAGGTCTATAGGAAACAGAGAAGACCTGTTTCCCTGTAGTCATGGACTGGCAGAAATCTCTGAGAGGTCAGGAACCTGAAACAGCTGCTAACAGTGAGTCATGCTTTCTCCCACTAATTCAGTGAAGAGTAATTAGCACCCACAATGCCGCAGTTGCGGGGACACATTCCAGTCTCCCCACCCAGCACTGCAGCTCAGCAGCCATAAAAGGCGCGTCCACTTCTCACAGGGGACCTCCCAAACGCTGAACTCTTAAAAACAAAGGTCAAAACTCCTGACAGGTACCCATGCAGACGGTTGGGCAGAACCAGCTCATCTTGCAGAAGTGGGTGTGGCAAAGCTGCAGGGGGTGAAGAGATGGCCCAGTGGTTAGGAGCACTTGCTGTTCAACCAGAGGAACCAAGGTTCAATTCCCAGAACCCACACTGGGCAGCTTACGACTGCCTGTAACTCCAGCACCAGGGGACGTGACATCCTCCCTCTTTTGACACCATACACACATACACGGAGTGGGGAGGGAGGAGGAAGGGAGGAGGGATGGAGGGAGAGGGAGAGGGGGAGGGGAGAGGAAGGGGGAGGGATGGAGGGGGAGGAACTGGATAGCTACATGAGAGGTGTCTTCCTCCATTACACCTGCTGGCTCCCACAGCCACCACTTTCTGTGAGACTTCTACTTCCTCCACTGTCACCTGAAGTGGATGGGAACCTTGACTGTCTGAAGAAAACCTCATTCATGCTGCCGCTGCCTAGGAGCACAGTCGATGTACCAAGGCCCAACACTTCCTTTCCTTAATATTTAATTTATTATACTGTGTATTTGTGTGTTTGATGTGTGTGCTATGGCCAGTAATATGGGGGGTCAGTTCTCTCTTTCCACCACGTGAGTCAGGGGATCAAAGTCAGGTTTGGCAGCCAACACCCTTACCCTGGCCATCCCCTGGCCCACCAACATCACCATGGCTACCGCACCTGGAATGTACCAAGACCAACACTTGTTCCTCTTCACTCTGTTGACTCCAGCACAGACTCACGTGCATACACAGCATCCATCTGAGTCATCTACACAGCATCCATCTGAGTCATCTTCACGTGAGGACAGAAACCAAGTTCCCAAGGACGTCCTATCCCCGTCCCGCCTCACTGCTGCTCAACCTTCTTACAGAACATGAGGCCTGCCGAAAGCATCACCAAGCAGAAGTCTTTTCAACCTCCAGAAGTTCAAGCCAGCAGAATTCTGTAACAAGTTGTTCGTCAGTGGACACAGAAACACCTCAAGCGAATCAAAGAAGGTAGAAATGCACATGGGTCTGCTGTGGGCTGACTCCTCCGCACCGCAAGGGTCTGCTGTGGGCTGACTACTCCGCACCGCCAACCACGCTCGCCCTTCTGCCCACACACTCGGACTGCAGCTGCTCGGGCCAACCCCCTCTGAGAACTCCAACGCTACATTTCCAGTTTGGAGGTGAAGAATAATGACTTTAAAAGGCAGAGGGGAGAAACATTCACAATCTGTTGAGTCTCCTCATAATAAAGCTGCCCGCAAGAACCTTAGGAAACACCTCACAGGACAGAGAAGTAAGCTGGTTTCTCGAAAAGGGAGAGAAAATGGAAGGACCAACAGAAGCCAAACCGATACTCAGCCGAGAACCGTTCCTGCTTCAAGACTCAACGCATCCCCAGTGACCTGAAGTCATCAGAGCCAAGAGTGAGCATCTTTCTTGGTGGCTGTCCTAGTTGGTGGCTGTGGTAAAGACCATGATGGAAACCACCTTGTGGAGCCCATCGCTGAGGGGAGTCAGGGCAGGAACGCAGGCAGAGGCAGAGGCAGGGGCCACGGAGGAAGATGCTCACAGCCTGCTTTCTTATACCAACCAGGACCACCTGGCCCAGGGATGGCACTACCCACAGTGCGCTGCGCACTGGTACGTCAATCACCAATCAGGAAAATGCTCCACAGGCCAATCAGATGAAGACAGTTCCTCAAATGAGGTTCCCCCTTCTCAGATACATCTAGATTGTTAAAAGTTGACAGAAACTAACCAATCAGGAAACTTAATAGGGCTTCAATAAGGATGACCAACACAAACACACAGCTCCAGGACCTACAGAAGGCCCCACAGAGTGAGCGCCTCCTAGTGTAGGACCTTCATCTAACAGAGGATCCCCTAGCCATGAGCCTTCCATCACCCAAGCATGGAGGAGTATGTGGACTACTCACGGTAACAAGACCAGCACACCAACCATGCCCTCCATGAACTCTACTCCTTGCCTCCCTGGGTTCCTAAGAACTGACATCAACACACAAAGTATTCTATTCACCACACCCGTTTCTCCCTTCACACTCTGACCACCCCCTCTCTAAGAGAGACCACATACTTATTCTAAGCTTTTACCCAAGAAACCTTTGCCTTTCATTGTAAAAGACTATTAAACGTAATTGTATTACACTATTAATTTTATTTTCAAAGATATTCTTGGTATGTCACTGGAACCATAAAGCACCTGGTCTTCTGCAAGGCAGACAAGGAAGAACTTTCTGAGACAGGGAAACCTCTGGGGTTCAGACACCTGCACGAAGGAATAAAGACATGAAAAGTAAGGTTCCAGCTAACCCCTGGAGCATTCTGCTTCCTGCCATGGCCTAGGGTGAGGATCAGTTACTGTAACTAGAAACCTCAGATTGTTACCTGGTTCCCAGTGATAGTACAACATGGGGGCCTGGGCCCATCAGATAGCAGAAACACTTGTTACTACAGAGGAGTGCTAGCAGAACACCCTCCGCCCCATCCCACCACCAGCCCTGGCTCCCAAGAAAACATCAGGCAACTTTCAGGACAAGATTAATTCTTCAGTTAAAACAAACCAAAAAACAAGCAAACAAACAAAAACCCTGGGAGTAAGATTGCCTGAATACATCTCCAAGACTGCACGGCTAATACAAGAGTCAAGTGACAGGAAGTGAGTGCAGGCCGGCCAAAACCGAGGCTGAGTTCCCTGAAGATGGACCAGTCGGTACCTTTTCTGCTTTCCAAAAAAACAAGACCCTGTGATGCTCAGTCACATCTCAAGGGGAGTGGCTTGCTCTCAAATCTCGTTCATGTGGACGATGCTGGTCTTTTGTGAAACCATGTCTGCAAGACCACAAACAGTGGTCTCACCTAGACAGAGGCCTCTGTCGATAGGATTCATAACTGCACATGTCATCCCTCTATTCTTTCAGACCCTGGAGGTGGGATAATTCTTGGCCTGGCTGAAAATTTGAGAGGTGAGCCTACTGTCCCTTGCAGCCCTTGGACAAGATCACCCCAAATCACCCTCAAAACCAGGCACAGTCCCAGAACTCATGACAGCAGAAAGAACACCAAGGTTTACAGGACAAGCCCACAGAACACAACTAAGTTCCTAACTGGGTAAACCCAACTGCTGTGGATATCCCTCTGTATGCTCTGATTGGTTAATATATAAAGTGCTGATTGGCCAGTAGCCAGGCAGGAAGTATGGGTGGGACAAAGAGAGAGGAGAATTCTGGGAACAGGAAGGCTGAGTCAGGAGTCGCCAGCCAGACACAGAGGAAGCAAGATGTAAAAGTACCAGTAAGCCACGAGCCACATGTCAACTTATAGATTAATAGAAATGGGTTAATTTAAGATGTAAGAACTAGATAGCAAGAAGCCTGCCACGGCCATACAGTTTATAAGTAACGTAAGTCTCTGTGTGTTTACTTGGGTCTGAGCAGCTGCAGGAGCCGGGTGGACACAGGAAATCTTCAGCTACACCCGACACCAGGGTTTGTGTGTGTTGGGTTGACAGTGTGAGATAACAGCTCATTTTGCTTATCACTGAAGTTTTGTCCCAGGCAGAAGGCACAAGGGTTCAATGAGACTTGCTCTCTGTTTACGCTGCTACTCATGTTCTCTCTGCTCTGCTGGGAGATTCTTAACTACACAGTATCACCCACGGGCAAGAGTTATCATAAATGCCTCCTGTTGGCTGAAGAGGCTGAGGCCGGACGGGAGAGGGGGGACGACCAAATGACCTTGTATCTGAGCTCACCTATAACTGAGCCACTTCCCCCACCCCACCCCCAGACAGGGTTTCTCTGTGTAGTTCCGTGCCTTTCCTGGGACTCATTCTGTAGCCCAGGCTAGCCTCAAACTCACAGAGATCCGCCTGCCTCTGCCTCCCAAGTGCCACTTTTAACACCAACGTCCCAAAGAGAAGGAGAGATGGTCAATCCCTCCAGTGTCTCCTCTGTTTACTTTCCTATCCCGAGAGACTCCAACTGGTTCACAAACCAATGCACTAACTCAGCCGTGACTCCCTTAGCAGATAGGAAGCAGGGGAAAGCAATCATGCAGGGTTCTGCTATGAAATCAGCTGAATGAATAAATGAATGCATTGTTCCACAATAACTTAAAATCAATAACTTAACTGATTCTACTTAACTTACACAAACTCACAGCAAACTTGAAGGGACAATTCCAATACCAGGTCTATACCCCGAAAGAGACTGAAAGCAGGCACCAGAATACACAATGTACGACGTTCTGTGCAGAATACACACTGTACAACATTCCATGCAGAATACACACACTGTACAACGTTCCATGTGGAATGCACACATTGTACGAAGTCCCATGCATCACTATCCACAAAAGCCAAAAGGTGAAACCGCAGTGTCTGTACAAAATGAAGTAGCTGTATACAAGGAAATCTTACTCAGCCTTTTAAAAGGGAGAGCATCCTGACACATGCATGACCCCTCAAGAGCACACCTTGAATGAAGTAAACCAGTTATACAAGGACAAATACCATGAGCGTCTACTTCTGTGAAGCTCTGACAGTAGTCACCTCCACAGAGACAGACAGCAGAATGAAGGCTGCTGGGGAGGATTCGAAAGCAGGTGTTTAGTTACTTGCAGAGCAACAAAAGAAATGGAATTCTGGAGGTGATAGCCCAACAGCAATTAAGTGTATGCAATGCCAGTGAGCTCTGCACTTACAGTGAGTAAGATGTGTCGGGTGGTGGCACACACCTTTAATCCCAGCACTGAGGAGGCAGAGACAGGAGGAACTCTGTGATCAAGAGATCTACATGGGAGATATGCAGGGAGACCCCATCTCAAAGGGGGGGGGGAGTAAGATGGTAAATTTTTGTATGTATTTTACCACAATTTCAAAAATAAAAATTGATTAAAATGGTAAAATGCAGGCTACATATATTTTATCATAATAAAAATTAATGATAACAAAACACTGCTTTAAAGGGTGGACTGAGATGAGCTACATCTCAGCAGACTTGGAAAAGCTAGGGACGGCGAGAGGGAGCACTCCAGGCCACCTGACAGGAACTGTACAACTCCAAAGCTTAATGAGAGTCCACGGCCTCGCTCAGGCCCTCCTGCGGCCATGCCCTGCTCCCTCCTGCCGAACCCCGAGAAAACACCATGGCCCACCTTCTCCCCACACTCTCTCAAATGACATGGTATCCCAGCACACGGGGTGCAGAAGAACCAGGATGTTGAACACATGGACTGAAGAGCATGCCTTTCTTAATCCCCATTATACCGCTCACTGCAGCCTTACCATCTCTGCACTGGGGTTCCAAGGAGAAAAAATTAAATATTACCTGGCCCAAGTGCACAAATAAACACAAGATAAAATTACAAAGAGAAGAAAGAACCTCCACGTATTGAGCAGACGTTGCACTTCAGAGCAGAAAAGAAGTTAGATCCAGGCCACACCTGTTTGGGGGTGGGAGGTGTCTAGAAACGATCTATAATGTGCCCTAATGTAAGAAACTGAGGTAGCTCAGCAAAGAGGACTTCCTTGGACTTCCCGTGTGTGTGTGTGTGTGTGTGTGTGTGTGTGTGTGTGTGTGTGAGAGAGAGAGAGAGAGAGAGAGAGAGAGAGAGAGAGAGATTGAAATTGAAGTTTAAAAAGAGACAGGAAGGTTAAAAACATGTCCTCACTATCAAGTAGATTCCATTGGAGACCCACACTAGGAATATTTTTATAGTTTCTAGGAATGTTCTAGAAACTTTCAAAGACAAAACCTGTGTCCCTGGGTAGAAGCAGGAAGAGGGGACTATGTGAGGAACGGGAAAGTAAGAGAACAGGAAATAGCAGTGTCTGTGGTGGCCATGGTGCTCTGGCCTACATCTGAGAAGGAAAGGCTGGCTGCTGACAGGTGAAGGGAGAGGTGAACGGCGCAACCAGAAGGGAAGGGAGGTGTGCCAAGCACATCTGCTGCGCTCAGCCAGAACCAGGGCCATGCAGCAAGAAGAGCCCAGGGATCTGGACTGGGGTTTTGATGGAAAGACACCCGCAATCGCATGTGACATTAACTGCACGTAATTAATTACGTGAATACAGCTACGTCCACCACTTGATGTTTTCCCTCTGGGCCGCTAACAGCACTGCCTGAGGAGCCTGCACAGTGTTTCTCCGTCTTAAAGGAAAACAGACGGCAGATCCGGCACAGGCTGCTCCGGACACAGCCTGGAAGGCCGCATCTAGAGCAGACCTGGGGCCTGCTGTAAACACCAACCCAAGGCAGCTGGGCTTTTTCTGAACCGAGCTAAGCTTTCCAATGCGGGGACAGAACCAAATCTCAGCTGCACTGAGCACCACAGGATACAGTCTCCATAATAAAAGTGTCTTTGTAACTGAGTGAAACAGAACGCAGTCTGCTTCCTGTTCTACACCAAATGCTTTGAAGATGACAAGTCCAGAGATGGCAAAGTGTTTCTTGTAGGTATTTATTTCCACAGAAACCACCAGATACATTTATAGGTCACTTTTAGAATGCATGTGTAAAAATTATTTTTGAAAATCCAACTGTGAAAACCAGGTAATGTGGCACATTTCGGTGGTGAGGCAGAAGGATCAGGAGTCTGAAGTCATCCTTCACTGTACAGTGAGTCTGAGGCCAGCCTGGGCTACATAAAACCCTGTTTCAAAAAATAATTTCAAGATGTTTTTGCCCTACGGACTAGTACCAATGCCAGGAAATCCAGCTGCCCTGAGTGTCCGATTATTCTTTTTGACATTGTAGGCACATGACAAGGTGCTGAGAAGCCAAGTGTGGTGGCTCATACTCGAAGGCTGAGGCAGGAGGATTGCTACGAGCTGAGGCTTGGGCTATAAAGTGAGAGTCTGCTCCAAAAAAGAGAGGCAGTTGGGGTGGGGAGGGGGTGAACAGAGGGGTCGGTCGAGTAATCACCTGCTACATGAGCAGGAGTGTCTAAATCTGAATCCCGAACACCCAAGTAAAAAATAAACAAAAACAACAAGGGTTGGCAGGGCAGCGCACGCCTGTAATCCCAGAGACTGGGAGGCATAGACAAGCGGGTCCCAGGATTCACTGGCCAGCCAGTCTACCAGCTCCAGGTTCAGTGAGAGAGCCTCTTTCAAAAAGTAATAATAAAAGTTTTTAAATGGTACCAGTAATTTTAAAGTTTTAGACATGCGCGTGCATGTGCGTGTGCGCGTGCGCGTGCGTGTGCGTGTGCGTGTGCGTGTGTGTGTGTGTGTGTGTGTGTGTGTGTGTGTAGGTCAGAGGACAACTTGCAGGAGTTGGTCCCCTCCTTCCACCATGGGTTTCCCAGGTTTCAGTGTGGGTCACAGGGTTTGGTAGGGGGCACCTTTATCTGCTGGGCTGCCTTGCCAACCCCAGAGACCATCTTTTAAAACAGATCTTCACAAAAAACATCAAGTTAAATTTAAAGAGTAAGTATTCAAAAACTATTATTATACAGTTAATACCTTTATAAAGGGCAACCAGCTGGGCGGTGGTGGCGCACGCCTTTAATTCCAGCACTCAGGAGGCAGAGGCAGGCGGAGCTCTGTGAGTTCGAGGCCAGCCTGGTCTACATAGTGAGTTCCAGGAAAGGCACAAAGCTACACAGAGAAACCCTGTCTCGAAACCCCCCCCCCAAAAAAAAAGGCAACCAACATTATTTTATACTTTTAACTCTAAAAGGAAAAAATGCTATGTCCATAATGAGTCATCTAGACATGACCCAGGCTTCCCTGAATAAATACCAACTCTCACTTATCCAGACAAAGACACATGAATCCAAAGTCATTTCTGATTGGACTTCGGTTTGTGGCAACAACTCCTACTAGCTCTAGTTTTAAAGCAAATAATAATAATAATAATAATAATAATAATAATAATAATAACGTTTCAATGGGGATATCTATTGGCAGTCCCCTCCCCGTTTCCTGAAATGTGCCTCAAACCCCCTCCCCCAGTGTTCTTCATCCCTGCCCCATCCCTGCAGGTGGGGCAAATTTGTAGCCAGCCCCATAGGCCTTCCCTGGGGCCAAGAAACAGCATCTGGCTTTGAGGAAAGACCAGGCCCCCAGGTACAGGAGTGGGGCTTCCTGGGAGCCACATTCCCCTACAGACCCCCACAACAAGGGCCACAGTGGAGAGTTCTAAGAGTGGGTATGAGACCCAATTCTCTCCTTGGTGAGCTAGAGCTGGTCTGAGAGACAGACGGATTTCTTACTGAGTAGCTGGTCTCTAAGAGAGCCATTTCCAACTTTTGAATTATAGCCCATTTTTATGTTCAAGCTGTCTGTGTATTATTTCTCTTGCAGTTGTACATAAAATGTTTTTACATTCAAATGAGTTACTGTATAAAGTACTGCATTATGCCATAATAAAGATACTAATGCTTTATTAAAAAAAAAAAGAGAGAGAGAGAGAGAGCCATTTCCCACTATAGAGAACACACCTTGGAGCATGTGTGGAGGTCAGGTGACAACCTGAAGGAGTGAGTTTTCCCCACTTAGGACTGGGAACTAACTCAGGTGCCAGCCTTGGCAGGAAGCACCTTTATTCCATGAGCTGTATTGACTCACCCAGGAAAGTCTTTAGAACTGGGAAGCCCTAAATACACACAGCTGAATCCCTGGTCAGGAAAGAATTCTGAGACACTGCAGCTTTAGGATACACATGTGTACCATGAATTGTTAGAAGGTCTTGTTAATAAAATCAAACCCAGCCAGGTATTGGGGTGAATGTTGGAAGATCAGAGAAGCAGAACAGGCCACAGCCACCTCACCTTGCCGATTCCTCAGCTGGTCCTGTTTCCTCAGTCTGGATGGCTCTCAGCTGAAGTGCTTCTCGAAAGCCTGAAAGCTTAACCAGTCTAGTTCCTGTTTTTCACACCTTATATACCTTTCTGCTTTCTGCCCTCGCTTCCTGGGATTAAAGGGTCACTTCTTGGGATTAAAGGCGTGAGTCACCATGCCTGGCTGTTTCCATTGTGGCTTTGAACTCACAGAGATCCGGATGGATCTCTGCCTCCCAAGTGACAGGATTAAAGGTGTGTGTGCCACCATTTTCTGGCCTCTATATCTAGTGGCTGTTCTGTTCTCTGACCCCAGATAAGTTTAATATACACAATATTTTGGGAAACACAATACCACACACATGGCCAGGGCTAAGAGATAGAGTGGTTAAGAGCCTTTGCTGACCTTGCAGAGAACCCAAAGTTCGGTTCCTAGCACTCATATAAGGTTGCCCACAACTGCCTGTAACTCCAGCTCCAGGAGCTCTGATGCCCTCTTCTAGCCTCCACAGGTATCTGCATGCACATGCAAATAAACACAGACACATACGAATCTTCATAAGTAAAATCTTAAAATATAAGCTTTTTTATGCTTAAATTGATTAAATTGAGTTTCTGTCACTTGCAACTGAGAATAATAATATTAATAACAGTAACAACAACAACAATACCACCAGAGACAATCCTCTAGCACACACACAAGAAAAAAAATAGTTTCGAAATACCAGGAAACAAGGCACTGAGTCTGCAATCTAACAGCACAAAATAGACAAATATAAAATAAGGATGGTTCTAAATCCTAACTCCTAAACATGGCGGAAAATCCTGGCTGCACTGGTCAATGGGATTTCATTTCAATCCTGATGTGTTTACAAGACACTGATTCAGGGGACTTTGCATACAGGGAATTTCCACATCTTGCAGTTGCATAATATCCCCTAAATAAAATAATATTTATATTAGTACTTTAAAGTTCCTCTTACACCAACTTGACACCTTACATAATGAAAAAAAAGTAAGTTCAGATTGTAAAGGTTGAAAGTGCAAACGATACCTCAGTAAATCCAACAATTTCAAAGCTCCTAGGTACAGTAACTTCCTCTCCTTAGAGAGGGGCAATTTTGAAAACCCAGATAAGCAGTCTTGGAGTTCCAGGCTGGCTTCCGACACATTCGACAATCAACAGGCACTCCACTTAGGACAGTAAACTAATTGCCATACCTTAACTACCTTTGAAGATACCGCCATTCACAGTGATTTTTCTTGCACTGGTAAAATGGTAATTCTGTTATACTGAAAACCATATATATAAGACCTAGATTCCTAAGAGAATCCTACAGCTTCTACCAGACAATACTCAACAGGCAAAAGACGATACCGAAGCAGGAAGGGAGGGGAAAGTGCTTCCAAGTATCTGTACAATCTCTCCCAGTGCCTAACATATGACCAACAAACCAGGAAAACACAATTCCCCTACTTCAAAAGCCTGCGCCTAAGGGATTCAGACCCCCCAGAATAACAGTATTGGATACGTCAGCACAGAGAATCCCACAGCCACGAGGTGCTGGAGAAGATGGCTCAGTGGTTACGAGCAAGTACTGCACATGCAGAGGACTCACACTTGGTGGCTTGCAAGACCTCCTAAATCTCCAGCTTCAAGGGGATGTGAGCTTCTGCAGGCATTCACACTCATGTGCCACCCTCCCCACACATAATTTATTTTTTTTTCAAGAGCCAAAAGTGCCATCTGCTTGTGCTTAGTTTGGCTCAGGACCCTCACAGCTAGGCCAGACCAGTTCTGTGTGCCACAGAGGCGCGCGTGCGCGCACACACACACACACACACACACACACACACACAGGCTGGGCCACTCATTAAGTACCTCCCACCACCACACCCACTCTCTTATGCTCCTAGAAGTCCTACTGTATTCAAATGACGCCACTTGTGGAATGAGGCGGGGCCCAGGAAGTCACCTCTTGAAGGACCTGTGGGCCATATGTGGCAGTCACACCCTGGCTGCACTGAATCCACACGCTGTCCCTCACTGCCTTGCCACTGTTAGGAGTCCAGCGCACACTGTGCAGCTCTTACTCAACAGCTCAGAAGCTGAGGTATCCAGGACTACTGCTTGCTTCAGATCTCTCTCTCCTGGAGAACATTCTTCCCCTGGTCTTGGCCCAGTCCCTCCATTACTTGAACCACACACTCTCCTCTGGCTTCAAGGAATTTTCACAACAAGCCTCTGATTTTAGATAGACCAACTTCAATCGTAAATTCATAACTCAATAATATCTAAGGAAAAACTCAAAAGTCTGCACTATTAAAAATCCCCATGAAATGACATGGTGCACGTACAACGTGCAGGCAAATCTCATATGCATAAATAAATCTAAAGTCACAGACCACACAGAACCATTCCATTTCTCTTCCTATACCATTATCACACTATTTGTATTACTGTAGCTCTGTGCTAGGTCTTGACATCAGGAAATGTACTTCTTCCAATCCGGCTGATTCTGTCTTGATACCGTCTTTGCTAGCCTAGGTTACTTGCACTTCCATACAACACTTGTTAAACCTGCACTGGCACCAGGCGGTGGTGGCGCACGCCTTTAATCCCTGCACTTGGGAGGCAGCGGCAGGCGGATCTCTGTGAGTTTGAGGCCAGCCTGGTCTACAGAACGAGTTTGGATAGGCTTCAAAGCTACACAGAGAAATGCTGTCTCAAAAAAAAAAACAAAACAAAACAAAAAAACCCGCACTGGCTTCCACAGGTGTTTGCAGACACAAGAAAAGACAATAATATAGTCGTACCCTGGGAGTACTATTATATTAACAATATTAAGATGTAATTTGGGGATTGGTGTTCAATTGGTAGAGAATTTGCCTAAGAGGTGTCTATTTAACATATCATAGTGGACTTAGCTCCCTGCATCCCTCAGTCCCTACCTGTTACAGGGTCCTCTTGGCTGGCATGCCCCACCGCGGCTCTTCCCTATATAATCCAATCATTTTGGTTATCCACTCTCTTTGTATCTTTGGGCCTAGTGGCTGCTGCACCTGTTTCCTGTCTCCTTACATGGCACAGCGCAGACTAGTCAGGTCCATGTTGGACTCTTCCGGACGTCCCTGCCTCTGGCTATGCTCTCCCACTTATCTATATAAACTTTCTCCTCCACCATACCTAGGAGCAGTCATGTTCCTTTCTCTTTCTTATTTCTTTTTTCTCATTCAGCACTAAACTGGATGTAGTAGTACAGGCCTATAATCCTAGCACTGTAGAAGTGGAGGCAGATGGACCACAAAGTCAAAGTCATCCTTGGCTAGATATCATTTAAGGTCAGCCTGGGATATATGAAGCCCTGTATCTCCAAAACAAGGAAAAGAAATCAATTGCCAGTTCATTAACACACAATGTCTCTGTCTTTCCTTTTATTTGGTGTTTCTGTTTATTTATTCCCAGTGCTGGGGGTGGAAGGCAGGACTTTACGCAGGCTACACTACACTATCCATTTCATTTTTTTTAATGTTTTGGTATACAAATCATATACTTCTTTTGTTACTTTTATTCCCAGGTATTTCATTCTTTATGATACCACTGTAAATGTCAATCCCATCTCCAGTGTGTGCTGGCTAGTTTAATGGAAATACAGTTCAGGTCTGTATTTTCACATCTTGTATGACTGTGAAATCCCAAACACTTTTTAATGCCCTGCAGGGCCTTTCACACTGTTTGGAGTCGACCCCCACCCCCACCCCCACTGCTCCTGCTGGTGCCACAGGCTTTATTTATTGGGCCTTCTGCAGTTCCTATTTCATTCCAAGCCTGGGTGCACGCTGCTTCCCTGTGGCCACAGCACAGTAACACCTTCTAACACCTTCAAGGAGCCCTTCCCCTTATCTTTCAGGTCTTGGCCTGTCACTCCTGTCTGGGGCCTTTCCCATAACACCACCAAGCACTCTCAATGTCCCCTTCTGAAGTTCTGTTCCTCTTTCTACAGGAACTGATTACCTACTTATGTCCTGACCAGATCTATCAGGTCTCTGTCCTGGATACAGAGTTGTCCTCAGATGCTGCTAAAGTACAGTATTCTGTAAATATTTTGTTAAATGGGTTACCCAAATCAAAAGATTATCCAGTCCAAACCCACACTTTTCATCTGACATGAAATCCTACTACAGTCCTTAAAATAAAACAATTAGTAGACTTGTTGGCAAATGTGTTTTCACAGACGGTTTAACCCCGTGCCATTGAGGATCTGTCTTGTAAAATAAACCCACTGGAAGTACGCTGTCCTGACAGCTGCTCCATGAATATTTACTGAGGTAGAACAGTGGAGCCCATACTTCACTCTCCCAACACCTAAGCGTTCGTAATACACTGGGAGAACAGGAAAGGTAAGGACACAGGAAGGACAGGAAGGCTGCGGGGCATTCCTTCTCAGAAGGACATTCTCTATTCCTCTTCACTGCTCTTGTGCCTTCTCTGACACCCCAAGGTTCTCACACATACATCCCACTCCATGACATGAGCCTGTCTCTTTCCACAGAGACAGACTGAATCGCCACCCCCACCCCCACCCCCACAAGAGTCAGAGAGCGCTTGAGTTAATAGGTCTTTCAACTCGTTACTACCCAGTTTCCTTGAACTACATCTGGAATGGTCACATGGAGCGAATGTATGTTGACATGGGCACAAGCCATGTCAAGGGTCGTCCCCATGCCTCAGACCGTGGGGTGGTAAAGCTCAGAGGGGCAGCAAAGCCAGGGTTAACAGTGTGTGCAGAAAATGTCCACCACAGCTTCCTCCCCACCCCACTGTCCATGGCCCGAGGTCTGCTCCCTACACAGACCGCTACCACTCCTACCAAAATCAGCTAACCCTCCTTGCTCATCGGTACGCACTAACCCGGCCCCCTGTTCAACTCCAGATAATAAACACACTGAGTTTCTGGGGGTGCTGTGGCCCAGCTTTCCTGTGTCTGTCTGTCCCTTTTTTCATTCCCTCTGTCCAGTTAGTTCAAACCCTGGAGCCGTGTAAGGACCGGGCGGTGGATCATGTCTAGGTCTGTGGCAGACCTGGAGAGAGGCAGGCCAGATTCAAAGGGTCATCAAGTCACAGAAGAAAGTGTGAGGAGCAGGACCAGGCAGTTGCCGAGGGTCCCAGGCAGGCCTTCCCCAGCGTCACTGCCCCAGGAGATCTTTAATTCTCTACTTCCATGTTTCTCACTGTTTAGATGCCAATACAAGTTTTCTGATTTTCCTTTAACGTGCATTCCTCTTGTGGTGAGGGAGAACTTCTTGAAGTATCTAACAGCATGTGGCAGGCAGCCCGATGCAGCAAGCATTCTGGTATCTTTAAGAGATTCTTCAGGTTAAAGCAGGACTTTACTATAAAGTTTACATTTGTTTTACAGTCCACGGCCCCCTCCCAGGCAAACTTAACATGACCTCATGAGGAGCACAGTGGAGAGGACACCTCACTTTTCACGTCTGTCATGTTTATAGCTCTCTGACTGCTTTTTAAATCACAAACCACACATTTATAATGTCCTCGTTAAACACCATAAATTAAGGGAAAACCACATGGAGTTGGCCTGCTGAGTGTCCCGTGGCTCCTCAGTTTCCTCAAAGACACGGAAAGAATGTCTGCATCTGCGGGGCCAGCCTGTCGGACAGGATATCACCAACCCCTGCCTGCTTGGCTGCTTTTTGTTCACGGCAGCGGAACAGGAAAACCTGCTTTCCTGCTTTCTCAATACTAAATGGGTTGGTCCTGCAAGGGAAAACATCCCCTCTGAGTCCACCCCAGGGCTGCACAGGAGAGAAACAAAAGCTGGTCCGCAACATTCCCTTGGCAGCCAGCCGAGGGCTGCCCTGCAGCCCCCAGGTCCGTGGCTTATTACTGTCACCCTGGCAAAAGAGAAAGGAAGAATTAGGGCATCCCAGCCCAGAAACAGCCTGGCTGGTGTAAGGTCCACTGGGCACCCCTCAAGACTCCAGCTTTCTCAGAAAGACAAACTGACGCTGTCAGATAAAGGAAAGGACACATGCATGGGGAAGCACCGCCCAGGAAACACGGTCCACAGGGGACTCACTCTCATGCCGGACTGCAGGAGTCTGGGGAACAGAGGGAGAGAGGACTATCATGCCCGCACGTCACATCTACAGAGTCAAAGCAGAGAAGAGTAGGGACAGATAAAGATAAAACAGGAGCTTAGGTACTGCAGAAGGTATGGCTGCCTCTTCACAGTCAGGAAGCCAATGGGGCCCCACTCAAACTGTGGGAAACCCCTCCCCACATCCAACCAAATCCTGGAGCTGAGTGTGATCGGATGCCAGTGCCCACGTGTCCACACACTTATGCCACCCTCTAACTCCCTTCAAGTCATTGGGGATCTCCACTACAGGTGCGAAGGGGGGTGCCCATCTGCCTCCCTACTCTGCTGCCCAAACTGACCACTTCAAACAAAGCATCCCCCACCTTGCTTCCCCACAAGCCTGGAGCAACATTCTGCAGACTACGTGTGGGGAAGGGACACTTTCTCCTCCAGTCCCCTGGGGACCAATACTTTTATAAAATACAAAGAGTAATCAACAAGTGAAATAAACAAAGACATATAAAACATAATTCCAAATTCTTTATTTGTTTCAGTAGATTATAAGCACCTAAATATTTATTCTTTTTTGTTTGTTTTAGACAGGGTCTTTCTACACAGCCCTGGCAGGCCTAGAAGTTACTATATAGACCAGGCTAGCCTGGAACTCACAGAGATCCTCCTGCCTCTGTCTTCAGAGTGCTGGGATTAAAGGCGTGCACCACCATGTCCAACCTATAGACGTTTATTCTTAATTTTTATACCTCTCTCACCACCAGTTACAAATAACTCACAGACCAACTCCACACATACAATTCACACCCACACAAGCAATTCACACTCACACAAAATTCACCCCAGCACAATTCACCCACACACATATATATAATTCACCCCTACGCACACAATTCACACCCACACATACAATTCACACTACAAGACAGCCTTAAACATGAGATGAAAACCAACACCTTCACTTCCTTCTACTAAGACCAGTGGGTCGTCTTCCATTTGGAATAAATGCACACTGTTCTCCTTTCAACCAAAATCTCCTTTAACTACCTTTCTTCTGGACTTCACAGATGTCTTCATAAAAAGAGAGAATCAAGAATAAATAAGTTAACCAGGCAGCGATGGTGCACGCCTTTAATCCCAGCACTCGGGAGGCAGAGTCAGGCGGATCTCTATGAGTTCCAGGCCAGCCTGGTCTACAGAGTGAGATTCAGGACAGGCACCAAAACTACACAGAGAAACCCTGTCTTGAAAAAACAAAACAAAACAAAAAGAATAAATAAGTTATTAGAAAAGGAAGGAAGTAGCTGAGCTCTGAAAGGAGACAGGGCAGTATGGACCCATTCTTCTGAGGACAGGCTAGAGAAAGGAAGACATGAAAGACAGTCATCATTGCAACCATATTAACTAGGAGCAAGTAGCAATAACAGTGCTGGGGCACCAAAGGAAGATGGTGTTTCAAAGAGACAAGATCTACAATCACATGAAGCAAAGGAATTCAGGAGGAAGCCGAGAATATCTACTCATCTGTAATTCATCAGTCGACATGGTGATTTTGCCTGTATTTGGAAACACTAAAGAACTTCACATCCAAAACAGAACTGGGCCACTATGCACAAGATGATAATCACATTTCTCTTCGCTTATCTCCAACGAGTCAACTACAGGACTGTGCATTAGATAGGCAACAAGTTACCAAACTATACATCCTTTCTCTAAATGATTCTTCACGAGGCCACGGTTGATAAGGTCCCCTTTCACTATCCCTTGAAGAAGAGAATGGAAGCCAGGCATGGTGGCCAGTAGTTTCAATCCCAGGACTCTGGAGGCCAAGAAGGGAGGACCAGGAGTTCCAGGCCATCCTGGGCTACATAGGGTATTCCAGGCTAACCTGGGGAAAAGGAGGGGGAGAGAAAAGGAAGGAGAAAGAAAGGGGAGGAAAAAGAGGGGGAGAGAGAGTTGAGATTCATTGAGATTGATCAGAACAGTGGTATGAATTCAGAATGTCAGCCACGAAGACCCAAGGGCAGAAAGCAGCTGGGTGGAGTAGGTGTGCCCATGGAAAGCCTGCATTGGCCACGACTCGGTATTTTAAAGTGGACTAGCTGGATGGCTTTTAAAACACTCTGAAAAATGAAGGCCCCTAATGGCCCTCTGCTAATCCTTTCTTTGGTGAAGAATCTCCTCTGTCTACGACAGTTTATCTGGAAACAGATAATTCTACACTCTCCCCAGGCCTGTGCAACAGGGATGGGTGTTCTCAGATTTCTGCCTCACAGCCCTCCTGGTTCTGGTCATGCATGGCTGAAATCTAAGGCTATACTTAGTACCTCCTGCTTAACGCCATCCTCACCAGGTGCGCGCGCACACGCACACACACACACAGAGGCATGCACAGGCACACAGGAACACACACTCAAATCTAAAACTAATCAAATATGTGGGGGTGGGGGGACAAAGAGATGAGTCAGCATTAGGAGCACTGGTTGCTCTTCCTAGGACTAGGGTTCAATTCCTACTACCCACATAATAGCTCACAACGGTCTGTAACTCCAGTTCAGGGGATCTGACAGCCTCTTCTGGTCTCCATGGGCACCATACACATACATGGCACCGAGATATACATGCAAGCAAAACACTCTAAACATAAAATAAATTTTTAAAAAATTAATAAAATTGGCTCTATCGCCAAAATGTCTTCATGTGTATGTGTCTGCAGCATGGGTATGAATGTGGTGTGTGCACCTGTCATGGAGGAACGGCATATGGAAGCCAGAAGGTGATGTCAGGTGTCCCCTCCTTCACCTCCTACCCTGAGACAGGCTTGCTCACTGAACCTGGAACTTGCTGAGACAGCGAGACGGACTGGCCAGCAAAGTCCAGGGATGTGCCTGTGTCCTCCTCACCACTGTAACTACGGTACACACCACCAGGCCTGGCTTTTTATATGGATGTTGGGGACACAAACACAGGTCTGTTTGCAAGGAAATCATTTTAACCAACTGAGCCGTCTCCCTGCTTCTCGAAACATCTCGCGGGTGACTTACACATTACCTCATGGCCTGCTCCTCATTTCTCTCCTAAATTATGGCAAAAGTTTAAGTAATATCTAACTCCAGCTCAGTACCCATTCATGTCCCAGTCACCAAACCCCAGTGACAGTCACTGTGCTCCACAGCAGAACTCCAACCTTGGGGTCTTGCATCACAAAGGTCCACAACAAGGTACAGTCAACCCTCCACATCTGGCCTTTGTCCACCCTTCCCAAACCGAGGTGGCTGAATCTGCACACCCCTAATCTCCTTATGACTCAGCAGCCTCAAAGACCCCTGACTCCCCAGATACACTCTAGATTTCCTTCCCCTACGCCCCCATTCCCATCGGCCCCTCCAGAATAGTCCTCATCTCCCAGATCGACTTTCAGCTTTAAATGCAATCTCCTCTGGGTTCCCTGAGTTCATCTTCTTTCTGAGTCCCCAGTTGGAGGTCACACCCCTCTCCTGGGGCTCCTTCCACATTTTACTTATGCCTCCCCCAATAATACAACCTTATAGAAAGCTTATTTTAAAATCTTTCTCCCATCTTAGTTTGTCAACCCATCCTGGCTCACCAAAGCACCTACCCCACGCTGGGCGCGCAGCAGCATTCTACCTGGCATACAACAGAGACTCAACAAATGTGTTCACGTAACAGATATACAGGAGACATTAAAAATCTACGGGGCTGGGAAGACTGGAGTTCAAATCCCCAGGACCCATGTAAGAAGCCAAGAATGGCTATAAAAATCCGTAACCCCAGTGTTGGCATTGGCCGGGGGTAGGGAGGGGAGGGGGGACCAAAGACAAGTAGATCCTGGGCCTAAAAAACAAAGCATCCGGCCGGGCGGTGGTGGCGCACGCCTTTAATCCCAGCACTCGGGAGGCAGAGCCAGGCGGATCTCTGTGAGTTCGAGGCCAGCCTGGGCTACCAAGTGAGTTCCAGGAAAGGCGCAAAGCTACACAGAGAAACCCTGTCTCGAAAAACCAAAAAAAAAAAAAAAAAAAAAAAAAAAAAAAAAAAAAAAAAAAAAAAAAAAAAAAAACAAAGCATCCAGGTCAGTGCCAGACCTCAAGGGAAAAGACCAGAGAGTGACAGAGGATGTTCTCCTCTGTCTTTGCCATGCATGTACACAGGCACGTTCATCGCACATTCCTACACATACAAAGCACACATGCTCACACATACTACCTATCAAGATTATTCAAGCAAGTTTTCAAGCATTCATAAAATTATATATTTTATACTTCCGTTTCCCCAAAAGCTGAGTTCAGTTCTGCTACAATTATCCCAGGCTGATCACAACCTCCAGTCTTTCTTCCAGAGTGTGAAACTGCAGGAAAGCTCTTGAAAGGAGCATCAACAGAAGTGTTCTCCACTCCCCCTCCCATCTGGATTTTGTGCTCACTGAAGGCAAAGTCAGTGTCTTAACCAGTGTTCACCTTTCAGTGTTTGGTAAGTGAACTAAACACAATCGCGGAGCTGTGAAGTATGTTAGCACCGTTAAAAAAAGAAAGACCCTAGTGGTCAGGCATGGTGGAGCACGCCTTTAATCCCAGCACTCAGGAGGCAGAGGCAGGGGATCTCTGAGTTTGAGGCTAGCCTGGTCTACACAGTGAGTTTCAGGACAGCCAAGATTAGATCGAGACTCTTGTCTCGAAAACCAAATAAAAAATTACTACAATGGCATTGTATTTCTCTCAATTAATGTCATAAAAAAAGACATTAAATTTTTTATGATACTAATAAAAAATTCTTAAAAGCTTAAAAATCCTCAAAATCTGCTCAGAAGCCCACAAACGCCAGCACACGAATACCTGACCTGATAAGGGGGAGGGGGGGGCACAAACAATCATGAAGTAATGACTGGCTTCCATTTGACCTCTGCCCTCTGCCCTCCCAAAGGTCACTGAAGGTGGAAAAGGGTGTCAATTCTGCACCAAGCTGGCTCCTAACCCAATGAGAAGTCAGAAAGAATCCATTCTGTAGCTTAAGCCAACTGCAGCTGGTCAGTGTCTTCCTACAATGCAGGTGTCACACGCAGGCAGGCACCTGGTCAAGACACAAGGGTCACCACAAGCAGCATCTGGTTTTCCCGGCATGCTATTCCACACTCAGTGGGCTATGCCAATTCTCCTAATGAGATGGTGGGAAGGCTTTGGTGGGACCAGGTTGGGGCTTACATCCTAGGGTAGAGAATATTCAACATGCCAAGACTCTACACTGTACAGACGGGTAAATTCCTAACAATGGAATCGATTCTCAAATTCTCTACCTACTCCTCTGTGGTGGTTTGAATGAAAATGGCCCCCACAGACACATAGGGAGTGGTATTATGGGAAGGGTAGCCTAATTGGTGAAGTGTGTCACTGAGGGTTGGCTTTGAGGTTTCAGAAGCTCAAGCCAAGCCCAGTGGCTCACTCTCTTCCTGCTGCCTGCCAATCTGGAGGTAGAACTCTCAGCTGCTTCTCCAGCACCATGTCTGCCTACGTGCAGCCATGCTTCCTGCCATGACAATACTGGACTAAACCTCTGAAACTGTCAGCCAGTCTCAATTAAATGCTTTCCTTTATGGTCATGGTGTCTCTTCACAGGAAACGAAACCCTAAAACATCCTTCAATTACAGCTACTCATGCCTATCAAAGGAGCCCAGCTCATCCATTCTACCAACCCACAGCATGCCTGTATATCTTCAAATCCTCCTCTGGCATTAAAACTCCAGCCTATGAAGGGAATTTATCAAGTGTGATGGTTCCCAACTCAAGACACTCCTACTGGTCAGGAATCTCTGACCAGAGTGGTTAGTGGTGAGCCAATAAAGTTCCTTAAAAACTTAATATCTGGGCCAGAGAGTTCAAATGGGCAAAGACACTTACTACCAAGTCTTACAACCTGAATTTGATGCTCAGGACCTACATAGTGGAAGGAGACAAGCAACTCCCGGAAGTTATCCTCTGACCTCACCTCCATGTGTGCATGGCATATGTACACACATACACACACACACACACACACACACACACACACACACACACCCCATAGAGAGAGAGAAACAGAAACATGTTACCCAAAAAGTTCTAATTACTATCTTCATTGGTTTTTCACAAAATCAACTCCAAGGAATTCTAGCAAATACAATCTTCAGATTCACACAAAAAAATCAAATACAAGAAATTTTCTAGGAAAAAAAATCAGCATTCTCTTATCACATTAACAGAAAATTTTTGAACAATAAAGAAAACTAAAATGCAAAATGAGCATAGTAAAAGGCTAACCTAGAGATTACAGATTCTGCAAGTTTCAGCTAAAACTTGTGATTGTAAACGAACCTGCTATTCGGTTTTTACGGGACCTCTGCCGTCACCATGAGAACTCTGCTTTCCACTCAGGAAAACAGCAATGTGAGAATGACAGGTTAAATAAATACTCCCTCTGAACAATCTCAGGAGCACAACTTCTGGGACTGGAGAGGCTGCTCAGCAGCTCAGTGCGCTGCTCTTCTAGAAGACCAGGCTCACACTGGGCAGTTTACAACTGCCTGTAACTCCAGCTCCAGGGGACACACCTACCCTCACATATGCATAACACACACACACACACACACACACATCCTACATATATATGATTAACAGTAAAATTTTTAAAAAGAAATATGCCAGGCATGGTGGCACACACCTTTGATCCCAGCACTCAAGAGGTAAAGGCAAGCGGAAGTCTGTGAGTTCAAGGTGAGCCTGGTCTACAGAGGGAGTTCCAGGCAAGACAGGGTTCTATAGTGAGACCCTGTCTCAAAAAAGAAAAGAAAAGAAAGGAAAAGGAAAAAACGAAGGGAGGGAGGGAGTAAACAACCTTTTCTATAATAAAACAATTTAAACCAAAATTGCCATGTACAGTTATTTTCAGCCAAGGCAAAGCAGTCAGAAAGGTAAAACACCATATATTAACAATGATTCTCCTGCATTCACGTACTGTAGGCAGAAGACCCAGGAAGAGGGGGCTAGGGAGCTGGCTCAGCAGTTAAGAGCACTTGCTGCTTATGCAGAAGGCCCCAGGGGTTCTGGTAGCCTTTTCTGACCTCCAAAGACACCAGGCATGTGCACATACATACATACAAGTAAGACATTCACACACATAAAATAAATCTTTAAAAAAATAAGACCCAGGAAAATGCTGGAGGATGTCTTTCTGTACACTGTGAACATATGTTATTCCCACTGGTTAATAAATAAGATGCTTTGGCCTATGGCAAGGCAGCTTAGAGGCAGGCAGGAAATCCAAGGAGAGAGACAGGAAAGAGAAAGGCAGAATCTAGTGAGAAGCCAACCTGCTGCCCAAGGAACATGCCAGCAGACTGGTAAGCCACGGAATACGTGGCAAAACATAGATTAATAGAAATGGGTTAATTTAAGATATAAAAGCTAGGTAGCAAGAGGCCTGCCATAGACCATACAGTTTGTAAATAATATTAAGCCTCTGAGTGAGTATTTTATAAGTGGCTGTGGGACCGCAGGGCCAGGCAGGACTGGAGAAACCTTCCGGCTACAGAAGAGCAATGGTAACACACACACACACACACACACACACACACACACACACACACACACACACACTTTAACTTTAAAAAGGGACCCGTTAACTATTTCAGATGAAGTGTATTACGTGTTACACGGTATGACACCTTCCATCCAGAAACAGTTACCTGACACTATTCACTCTTCCTTTACCAGCTACTGATGCTGTTTTCATCAGATGAATTCTGTGATGGTTCATTTTGTTTCTGTCTCTTTCATCCTAATACTCCTCACACAGAAACATAAAACCCCTTTCTGGGCTTTGAGACTCATGAACGTCAATTACACCTTCGGTCTGGCCTGGGACTAATAAAACACACACATCAGGAGATTTGGAGTGCAAATAGATGCTCCACATTCTGCTATGATCTGATTAGCGTGGTCTGTAAAGTTACTTGAGATGTAGACAAACAACGTCCAAGCAATTATTTCCTGCCATCAGGGGAAAAGCCATTGGACCAGGAGTCAATAAAGCAGATTTTGTTCTGGCCTCTAACACTAGCTATGACCACAGACCATCTCTTACCCGTGATGGACCTCATCTGCCTCTAAAATTAGGAAGCTAGGCCAGTTAACCTGTAAGTGACCTTCCATCTCCAAAAAGTAAGCTCTCATATGCACGCCACCCGTTTCTATCAGCCCAGAGAATTTGTGGTACTTTCCAGAAGGTTCAAGTTCAGCACTGAAGAGCTCTCACAAAACTGTGATCTAAAATGGTATCTTGGCCAGGCATAGTGGCTCATGTCTGTAATCCCAGCGCCCAGGAGCTTGAGGCAGGGGGACTGAGGCCCACCTGAGCTACAGTGTAAGATTGTCTCAAAAAAGGAAATAATACATACAAAAATACACAGACACAGTCGCTAACCATTCTGCTAGAAGAAAACTAAAATGTAAATTTTAACCTTGTAACCGGAAATAAGTCACTTCCTTTCCCTGGCCTTCAGTTTCCCCACCAAAAAACAAAAATTAAAAAAAAAAAAAAAAAAAAAACCAGAAAATTAAAATCATCCAGATATTCCAGAGGCTCAGACAAGATGAGCTTTTGGTTGTTTGTTTGTTTTGGAGGGTTAGACATTATAAACATTATAAAGACATTATAAAACTACCAAACACAAAACTTCATAGTTTCACATGAGCCTCTTTTATAAGTAGTGAATTCAAGGTTCTTGGCTGTTTGACAAAGGCAGAGTATATGTGTGTGTGTGTGTGTGTGTGTGTGTGTGTGTGTGTTCAAGTGTGTACAGGTACATGTGGAAGCAGAAGCCAACCTTAGATGTCATTCCTGAGTGTGTGTGTGTGTATGTGTGTATGTGTGT
Source organism: Peromyscus eremicus (assembly GCF_949786415.1). Classification (NCBI taxonomy): domain Eukaryota; kingdom Metazoa; phylum Chordata; class Mammalia; order Rodentia; family Cricetidae; genus Peromyscus; species Peromyscus eremicus. The sequence goes on along the minus strand of NC_081425.1, from coordinate 3,012,169 downwards.
GTGTGTTCAAGTGTGTACAGGTACACATGGAAGACAGAAGCCAACTTCAGATGTCATTCCTCAGTGAGTGTGTGTGTGTGTGTGTGTGTGTGTGTTCAAGTGTGTACAGGTACACGTGGAAGACAGAAGCCAACTTCAGATGCCATTCCTCAGTGTGTGTGTGTGTGTGTGTGTGTGTGCGTGTGCACGCTCAAGTGTGTACAGGTACGTGTGGAAGACAGAAGCCAACCTCAGATGTCATTCCTCAGGTTCCATCCACTTTCTATTCTGAGGTGGGTCTCTCACTGGGGGCTGAAACTCACCAATCAGAACAGGCTGCTGGGCCAGTGAGTTACAAACATTCTCCTGTCTCCACCTCCCCAGCAAACAGACTGCAAGCAGACACCAGCACACACAACCACTTGGGTTCTCACGCTTGCACGGTAAGCACAACAGTCCCGTGGTCTCCTCTGCTGTGCAGAGACATGTGACCACGGAGACACATGACCACGGAGACACATGACCATGGAGCTCTTATAAAGAAAAACGTTTCATTGGGGTGGCGGCTTACAGTTCAGAGGTTCAGTCCATTCATGTCATGGTGGGCACAGTGGCGTGTGGGCAGACACGGTGTTGGCGAAGGAGCTGGGAGTCCTTACATCTTGATCCTCAGGCAACAGGAAGTGGTCTGAGACACTGGGTGTCACTTGAGACTATATGAGACCTCAAAGCCTGCCTCCACAGTGACACACTTCCTCCAACAGGGCCACATCTCCTAACAGTGCCTCTCCCTATGAGCTGATGGGGACCAACTACATTCAAACCACCACATCAACTGAGCAATCTCCCCAATCTCAGCTGATAATATTTTGCTACCAAAATGCACATGTGGCTTCACCTCGGGAACACATCACCATGCACACCCATATGGGCACTCACACCTTGGGAACATATGGTCATGCACACCTGTACAGGAGCTAACACCCTGGAAACACATGGTCATGCACACCTGTACAGGGACTCACACCTTGGAAACACAAGGTCATGCACACCTGTATAGGAGCTCACACCTCGGGAACACATCACCATGCACACCTGTACAGGAGCTCACACCTTGGGAACACATCACCATGCACACCTGTACAGGAGCTCACACCTCAGGAACACATCACCATGCACACCTGTACGGGAGCTCACACCTCAGGAACACATCACCATGCACACCTGTACAGGAGCTCACACCTCAGGAACACACCACCATGCAAACCTGTATAGGCACTAAGAGGCACATCCTTTCTTGATTATTAGTTCATGAAAGTCAAACACCCGAGAATCTCCAGACATGCACAGAACATGCCACATTCCTGCCTTTTCTTGTATTTCCTTTCTTGCCCAGAGTTCACAGATATGGTTACCTGTACTCCATCCTATACCCTGCCTCATCCTTACTCAATATTATAAATGTGCATCAGGAATTGTTCTCCACAAGCAGCATGCTTAAGGATGATATGATCTGCCTCTCTCTTGTCCTCAGGACCAACAACACCAAGCACTCAGCGGGCACTTCCTGTGTGCCAAGCCCTACTCTAGTGCACATGCACTAAGTGCTTCACACACAGCTACTCAATTCCTCACAGAGATCTCCGGGGTAAGTACTATCAGGGTGTCCATTCTCCCGACGAAGAAACAGGACTAGGAAACAGAAGCACTAACTGGAGCCCTGAGCCCAGGTCTTACCCACCGCCATCCAGAGCAAGAACACTGCCCTGGGCCACCAACACAACCTGAAGGAGCACTGTCACACTTTGCCATCATATCTGTGAGCTCAAATGTTGTCACAGACAAAACGCTGCTTGTCCGTTCTCCAGGTAAGTCGTTTTGTGTGCGGACTGCCATAACCTGTTTTTAACATGGTAAACATCCTTCATTACAGCATTTCCATATCTACAGGACTGAACATGCATTTTCTGCAAGACAAAATTTCTAGAGGCTGCAGAGATGGCTCAGCGGTTAAGAGCGCTTACTGCTCTTGCAGCGGTCCCGGGTTCAGCTCCCAGCACAGACATAGTGGCTTACAACTGGCTGTAACTACAGTTCCAGAAAATCTAACTGACGCATGCACTCACATATATTCATACACATAAAACAATTTCTGAAAATACAGTATGTCAAATAAAAACAGAGCTTTAGAATAAACTCCAAGGGAGGCAAATGTGACCGCAGGTAGCTCATGCCTTCACCTGGACCTTCAATTTCAGGTTAACAGTCAGTAAATGAGAAGCGGTCACTGCCCACACACTATGTGAATTTTGCTTATCCCTATAAACGAAGAAAGGGAGGGGAGTATGTACCATGACGACTCGAAGCTCTGACCAGATCGTATGTGCCCTTATGGATCCAAATGTGGATCCACGGAAGATTTGAGCTACAAATGGGGGAAAAGCAAACAGGAAAAGAGTGAAAAGCAAGCAAATCCAGGTTTAAAAACTACTGTCCTGGTTCTTCTTCCGGGCTTGTGGGACTCGCTGTTTAATGAATGAACAGCACCGCCAATGGTTAAGTGGGCCTCAGCTTGCAGCAACCCTCCTGCCTCAGCTTCCTCACAGCTCGGGTGACAGGCATGCATCACCATTCCTGGCTGATGATTCTAATGGGCGGCATTTGACTTTTGCTATGTTTTCAGAAAAGTGAGTTCCTAAGCACCTGGTGTAAAAGTCACACTTGGGTGCTCTACAAAGTTTGGGAAACAAATGGATGCTAAAAGAAAATGAGTCCTACTTTGCATTCCAAATGTGTGGCCGCTTTAAAATAGCGCCCGGGTTAAGAGTGACCATCTGACCTGCATTTTCTAAAGTGAAGAAACACAGAGCCAACCACAGGAGACACATCAGGGACCGCGGTGGAATCTCCCCGGGCGGCGATAAGAAACTAGCACGCTGGACTGCCTACCATGAACACTAATCTGCCAACGGAGGTAAAGTGGAATAAAGTCAATAGAAAAGTGGCCAAGGAAGGAAACTCGGAGGACCTGGGGAACTATGAGGGAGAAAATGAGACCTGGCAGGTGTATTATCTTTAGTGAATTAGTTTATTCACTGAGGGAAAAAATACTGCAGGACATGGTAGCTCATGCCCATAATCCCAGCACTCAGGAGCATGGCCTGTGAGCTTGAGGGCCAGCCTAGACTACAAAATGGGGGCCAGGCCTGGGCTACAGAGCAAGATCTTGTCTCAAAAAAAAAATTTGTACACACACATATGTATGTTCACTGAGACTCTGCTGTGTACCAGGCACTGGGAAAAACACAGTAAACCAACTGTCAGAGAGATAGATTATTAAATTTGTATACATATAAGTATAAATCATGCTGCACAGCACACAGGGAAAGGACAGAGCAGGAGGGGGCCATCTCAGCGGACAGGCAGACGGAGTACAGATGCAGAGAACAAGAGCCAAGCCTGGCAGCAGAGAGGGACGGGGCAGGGCAGGGGGTAATTACTACCCCAGGAGCTCGAAAACCTGCTGCTGAGGCTGGCATGATGACCAAGAGCTCAGTCAGGGAGCAGGGGGAGGGGTGCGTCCTAAGAAGCACCCTAGACACCAAGGGCCATAGCAAGCACTGGGTGTCTTCAAGATGGAGCACCAAACCTGGGGTACTCCAGGATGGGGCAAGGATAGGGTGAGAGCCAGGCCCAGAGAAGAGGGACCCTGGCCCCAGCTCTACAGGGCAGGGGACGGAGAGAAGGGGATGCCAGACTGTAGTGCCATCCATACGGCTTACCAAAGATTTGAGTTCTGCTTTGCAGGCCTGCAGAAAGGCCTGCCACTGCTGGGCATGGAGATACCAGTCTTAATCCGAGCATGAGGGAAGTGGAAGCAGGAAGACCATGAGCCCAAGGTCATCATCCACCACAAAGCAGAAACTCAGGATCAGGCTGGACCACATTACCAGACTACCTCAAAACACACACACAGAGGATCGAAGAACTGTCCTTTGCTGCCCTTTGGAGTTAGGTGTGGCCACGAGACGTCCTTTAGCCAATTAGATACATGAGCATGGTAAGCCAGGTCACCACACTCCTTTTCTCTCCACAGAGATTCAAGATGGTGGCTGTTTGCATCAACCCGGGTCACAGGACAGGGTCACCTGGGCACCCAACCTACTCTCAGTGTTGAGGCGGTGTGATGAGAACACCGTGTGGCTCTAAGGCACTGAGACGTGGGGTTCTCAGACCATAAGGACTGAGTCATGACGTGACAGACCCTGAGGAGCAGAGAGTCAGAGTCAACAGTGATAAGACAATGTTCCTCATTAGGAAAAATAAAAATGGCCAATCATCGTCTAGCACACGCCTTTAGTCCCACAGCACTCAGGAAGCCAACCTTGTCTACATAGTGGGTTCCAGGCCAGCCAGGACTACAAAGTGAGATCCTGTCTATAAAAACAAAGACAAAAACGTAAAAAGGACTCCGATTTGAGATGAAAAGCGAGAATGTATGATTCATCGCCGCCAAGCCGAAGCACTGGTAGGAAAGCCAAGGACAGGTGCCAGAAGATAAGGAAGAGCAGAGCTTCGCCAGGGGCCACCTCACACTGAGCTGAAGCTTCTGAAAGCCCAGTGAGGGGAGACTAGATTCCCCAGGCCAGCACAGCATCCCTGTGGCAGGCCGGGCACAGCAGGGGCAGAGTGAGGACGGTAGCAGTGGGGACACAGGGAGGAAGGGGTCGGAGAGAGGACAGTGGTGTCAGGGTGAGAAGGACAGAAGTCAATCACAGAGGACAGGGAGCTGGGGGTGACGAGGACACAGGCAGACCCAGGGAGTGAACAAGAAAGCAGGTTTCAAAGCTCAAAGGAAGGTTCCACAGCCATGAGCGACCAAGGCCTTAGAGAGAACCTAGCGTCTGTGACGTCTACAGTCAGCCTCTCAGCTAACTCCCAGATCTCAACCTTTCTTTCCCTACTTTGTTCAGTCTGAGGAACTTCATCTTTTTTTTTTTTTCTAGATAACATAGAATTGCAGGTGCTCACACATACAACAGGAATGAAATTAACTGGTCTTCCTGCAAAAAACTACACAAAATGACGTCCATGGTGCAGCCCGATTACCATGTATCACAGTACATTCTCATTCACCTCTCCTGCCAATAAATCTCAAAATAGTAAAGTAATCACAAATCGTAGGACTAGGGAAAGGGTATGGGGGTAAAAAGACAAAACTTTCTATAGCCCTATATCCAGAATACGTGAACCATCACCCGCTGCAATCAGTTCATGTTGAAGGCTACTCAGGCACCACAGGTACCATAGGCAGACAGATTTGTGCTAGAGAAAATGTTACCACAGGAACACCCTTTCAACCTCATTCTTATGAAACTACAGCCCCTATCACACTGGATGGCTTATGCCCAAATTCACGTGTTGTTTTTGTTTTTTGTTTTTATTTTATAACTGAGTTTCTTTGGGATGAACATACATTGTGGCTAAATAGTTTTTCTTCATATCCCTCCCAATGTTCTTTATTGCAGTGCATAGACTTGGTAAAATCTCATCTTATAAAATCATACTTATAAATATTCCAACCTGGATTTTACTTCCTTTAATAGTGATTTTAGCTCCAACCACGCACATTTACTAAATCTTAGTAATGTGTCAGACAATGTTCTTGGAGCTTTGACAGGATTTACTCATTTTATCCACAAAGCTCTGAATCAGTACTATGGGTACACCCACTTTTCACACATAAAATTTTGGGCTCTCAGAAGCTCAGCACTCTTCACGTTACATACGGTGAGTAACAAAGCAAGGGTATACCATACGAGAGAGCCCTGCCCAAAGCCTGAGAATAACCCACAGCCTTCCATGCTATCTCGTAAGGACATTCTCAAGTCGGTCTTGGAACACAGAACTTTGGCAGCTTTTAAACCAGCCCACATTTTATTTAGACCACTGTATGACCTTTACCCAGTTTGCACACGGTCAGCATTTCACATGTTCTGCCATAAATGAACAACACTGTCTCCAGTGCACATTTCAGGCCAGAAGTGTCTGTAATTTTAAATACTGGGCCATGGAATGGGAGCGTGCTAAGGTTCTCGATGTGTGTATGTGTGTAACAAAGTGTCAAGGGGTTACAGCACCCATCGCGTTATAAAACTCCAGGAGACGCAGTTCTCACAAAATACCGTATGAACAGAGATCCTGCAAATACATCTTCTACGTCAGCAAATCTGGCAGGCAGAAACAGTATCTTATTTGGTTAACTTTTTTTATTAGCAAGAATAAATGTGTTGTTGTTTTGTTATAAATTGGCTAACTGTAGTCCCCTCTTTAGGGAACTCTCTATTAACCGATGACTTTGGCTTTTCATTTCTACTGGAGTGCTTTTCTTTTTAAAACTTTGTGTAAGGTTCATAAGATTTTTAAAATAAGGTGTAATTACATCATTTCCCTCTTATCTCTTTCCTCACCCAACCCATGCCATGTTCACCCCTACTCCCTTCTCAAATTCGAGACCTCTTCGTACTATCTGCGCCATCCATTTAGTGTTTCTCATACATACATGATCTCAGGACTGTCCAGATGGTACTGGATAACCAATTACAGGCTCGTCCCTGGAGAAGACTCTCACAACACTTTTTTTTTTTTAACGTAGCACAGCAGATATTGACAGATGACACCAGAGGACAAGCACTGTCTCTGAGTTTACTGTTAACTAGATGACACTTGTGACGCGGAACAGAAGTTTAACAGTGAGGTGAGGAGGCAGCAGTCAGAGTGGCTAAAAGTTGAGGGTGAAAAGTTCAAGACCCAGGCCTGCCACCTATGGGATGGCCTGAGAGGACTTAACCTTCCCATGAGTGACATTCTCACAGGCATCAGAGAACATCATACGTGTAACATAAATGCTAACTCCAGATTTACTATTATCAAGATATCCAGTCCTCCCTACACTAAGAAAATAAAAGCTCACATTTGTAAGTAGCTCTGCATGCCTTGTGTGGGAGCTTTTGGTTGTTTTACAGGTCTTACTGTGTGGCCCTGGTTGCCTGGAATGCACAGATCTGCCAGCCTCTGCCTCACCAGTCCTAGAACTGAAGGTATATACAACCATGCTCAACCTGCATACTTTTCTTAAAATCTTTTGGTAAGTGACTTTTGGGACAGTCTCTCATTCTGTAGCTCAGGCTAGCCTCAAAGGCATGATGCTTCTCCTGCCTTAGTCTCCTGAGCTGAGCTGGGGTTACAGGTATGAATCAGCATGGCGGACTCTGAACTACACATCTAACTTGGTTTCAGTAGTGTTCCTGCATACTGTCATCTGTCTTACCATAGGTGACTGCAGTGTCTGCCTCTTCAGAATGTGTACTCCAACCAGACAAAGAATTGCTGTGGCAGCATCTTCTCGGCACCCAGCAGTGCCCGAGCCCAGAATAAACATCTAGAATGTGGGTAACAGTTTCACAAATTCTTTCCTCCCCATTCAACCAAATTCAGGGAGGGCATTAGTCATGTACACAGTGCCCCTAACAATCAAAGGCACCAGGAACTAAAGAAATGGAACCTGCTGCTGATTATCTGGCTGGAGATGGGCCTCCACCCTGCTTCCTGTATTTTGGGACAATTCTGTTTGTCAGGACTCCACCAGAGGGTGGAGAAAGACAGGGCGAGCTCAGGCCAATTCAGCTGTCAGTGTACTAACATATCTGATTTAAGTTATAGCCAAAAATGAGGGTTTTTCTTATCTGAGGATTTCAAAGAACATCCCTAACTCGGGTCTCGGGTTACCTCAGATAACATGGGATGGCTAAGGGAGGCCTCAAGCACAGAGCGCAGGATATTATCTCCCCACGCCTCTGGCCTGCCTGCCTTCTCTAGTAACACAAAAGAAAAGCCAGGGATGACCTGACCTGGGTCACTTCACATTGCTGCATCTCAACATCTCAACGGGGTGTGGAATGGTATCCTTGGCAAGGGCTTGACATCCGAGGAGAGTTTGAAGCAGAGCATACCGAGATAAGATCGGTAAGGACATAGGGACAGGCAGCCAGATGACTTGTGTGTCAATACCCAAGTGTAAGGCAAACCTAGCCGGAGTGTCACGACACTCAGATCTTTCAAAGAAAGGCTCCTCTGACTGCTTTGGTGGTATATTCTTAGATCTGGGCCGTTACGACACTGTCGTTAACACAGCTGACAGCCCCGAGTTAAAATCCCTTCAGGAATTCAAAAGCAATCACAACTCGACCCTGAGACAGGTAAGCATGCATTTTAAACCCCAGGCCCTCAACCCTCTCAACTATTCTAAATCATGGAAAGCAAATTCTGTATTTGTGAAGATTCTCGATCATAACCAAAAAAATCAAAGATTCCTTTTCCTACAGTTAGGAACGTCTCCAGTTTATTTGTACTGCTCATAAAATCGTTTAGAATCAAAGCCTGTCGAGTTCGGGTGAAGGGCTCTAAAAACAACCTAGTGCAAGCCGCTAACAGAGCAGGAGCTCTGAGGTCCAGAGAAAGGACAACAAACAGCTGCCAGGATCCAGGCTAGCCCTCAGAGCTCTAAATACCACGCCCACTCCACAGATGGGGAAACTGAGGCCTACGAGGTTAAGTCACACACCTAGGAAGGCACAGTTGATAAGGGACAGAGCTAGAAACACAACCCATGCTCTGAACTGCTAAACTCCAAGGATTAGACACTAGAGCTACCCTCACGGAGTCGTTCTCCAGTGTAAATAAGTCTGAGGTTCACGAGTAAGCTAAGCATATTCTCAAAGGCCTGCAAAACTTTTGTGAACCTTTAAAAAGCAATCAAATGCATTTTTAATACAAGAAATTTGAAAAACACATTATTGGTGTCATTTAAAAAAAAAACATCACAGTCATGTAAGAAACTACTCCTAGTTTCTAAAAATAAATACTAGATATAAAGAGGTAAGACGTGTTAAAAGGCCTGAAGCTCACAACACCAGGAAGGGAGAGAAAAGGAGGGGGAGGGAGGGAGGAGGGGGGAGGGAGGGAAGATAAACCAAATTTGGCAAAATCTTGGTAATTATTTAGTCCAGATGACAAAACAAAGGTTCACCCCAGTAGTCTCGATTTTCATATTTATGTATGTGTGTGTTTACTTATCAATATTTATTCTTAAGCTTCTCAAATTAATACAGAATGATTTAGAAAAGCCCACAGATCTGAGTCCATAAAAGGGAGGGACCTACTGAACAGGGACCTACTTATATCTATATAAGCACATGTCACTCTCTCACTTCCAAGTTCTGACTGTTGCAACCTTTCTTCTGCACAGAACTGTTTCACTCGTTAGTATGTGAGGCCTGGGAAGAGCCAGTTAGATCTGGGCGTCGTCAATGGTCTTAGCTTCCTCAGGACTGCTTTTAGGAGTCAGCTGGTGAGAAATATTTACTGAGCATACGGTACGCTGTGGACATCAGGCCAGCCCTAACCCAAGTTACCAAAAGAAGAACCGATTTTCACCTAAGCATGAACGGATGGGCCAAGTTGTGGTAGCTGCTCGGCCTCCTGAGAGAATGGGATCACCTTAGGTCCTCACAGGACAGAGACGCGCCGGAATCTATGGGACAGGTGTACCTGCTGTGACTTCCTGGCAGACATAGGGGCAGCAAGAGGAAGAGAGCAGAAGGTGAGGTTTATGGGCAATTTTTAGTGTCTTGACAGCTCTCCCAGACTCCTCCCTGGACCGCATCCCCCATCCAGCCCAGGAGCCTTCCCTGCACCTAAGATGGTTCATCTGCTTCCTCGTATTTTGTAATTATTTCATCACAGAATTCATCAGACAGGTGGCCACAGACATACACACAGACAAGATTGAGAGTTGAGACACCAGCAAGGTGTCTGGCTATTCATATTTACTAAAATGTCAGCCGATCAAGGCAGCAGAAGCAGGTCACACATGGGAGTACTATCGTCAACACTGTCCGCAGGTCATCTTCACACAGGACCCAGACAGTCAAGGACTGAAGCACATGGGTGATTAGTGGTGTCAGCCTATGTTGTCCTCTGTGTTCTCCCTAAACGGCTTATACAACTGGTAACTTCTCTCCAGGGAGTGGGGGGCACTATGGAAATCACAGCACAATAAAGTGTTTCATTGATTCTACTTTCTTCCTAACATCCCTGGTGAGCACAGCACCCCGATTAAGAAAGAGTTCTAGCTAAGAGAAGAGATACCACTGAGGTTGATGGGGTTTTTTCTCCTTTGACACACTCTCCCGGGCAACTCCAGAAAGCTAACAAGCAATGGTGCTTCGGCAACAGAAGTTAGCCAGGGTTATCAAAGAGAAGGCCCGTTCTGTTCCCAGCATCTGCTCTATCCTTCAACTGATCATAGTCTATGAAACTGAAAAATAAAACCCGTTTATCACAGATCAAACTGAAGTTTGAAAAATCTAGGGTGAGTTAGCAGGTCTGGCAAAGGACAGAAAACTCAAACTGAGCAGACTGGATATGGAAATCAGCACCAACCTCCACCAACACCATTCATGCAATCCTGTCTGCCCAGGAAGGGCATCGATCTGCCACTATGCCAAGCATCTGCCCTGTGTTCATCAACAGCGTTCCCTGGCAGTCCCACACACACAGCACCACAAAGGCCACAGACGATGACTTCCCAGGCCCGTCTCCTCACATGTTCCAACGAACACACCCACAAACAAGTCCCCTTCAAGAAAACAAACGCGAAGAGCTGCTAAAAGTTTCCAGCTGCCCTGAGGAGCTCCCTCCAAGCAGACTGCTGCTCTCCAGGCACCAGCCCAGCGATCTGAGCGTGCCCTCTTTTCCAAATACAGCAGGGCCGTCCCTGGCTGTGGAAAAGTTGATTTTGAAAACTTCACCTTCCTCACACCCAGAGGCCTGTTCTCCCAAGAGCTGCTGCCAAGAATAGGTTCATCTTGGTTTGCCTTGCTCTGCTAGCCTCAAATCCCCAGACTTCAAAGCAATTTGTAACGAGGATGAGATGAGCAAGTCCACCCCTGACCGGTCATAATAAGCCTCGGGACGCCAGCTCACGACACTGGGCAGAGATCTGTCCACCCGAAGCATCCGCGGGAACATCTCCACGCTGAACCCCCGGCTGGGTGGGAAAAACCTCACCTCATTTTCACGCTGCCGGGGCCAGGACATCTGCCAACACCCCCCTCCCCCCAAAACACCGACGGGGGGGGGGGGGAGGACGAGTAACTTCCCAGTTGGCAGAGGACAGGTAACGTGGGGGCAGGGAAGTGGACAGAGGGCGGAAATTTCCCAAGAGGAGAGGAAGAGCCCTGGGAGGGCAAGCTCAGACTCTGGAAGTTGCGCCCCTCCCCCCCGCCCCCAAAGGCTCTCCCTGCTGCCCGGCTCTCCCACCACTCTCCTGTCCCTTTCTGCCCCGGATTTACCCGGACACCAGCCAGGCCCGCCCGCCACCTGCGCGCCTCGCTCACCAGGAGCACCGAGCCGCGCACCACCTCCGACACACTCTGCCGCAGCTCCGCCGCCGTGCCGGGCTTGCTCAGCGCCCGGGTGAACTTCCGAGTCTCCGCCGACGCGGGTTGCGGCTGCTGCGCCATCCTCCGGCCGCAGCCGCCGCGGGCCCCGGAGCGCGCGGTCCCGCCCGGTCGCGCCGCCGCCAGGTGCGCCCCCGGCACGGGAACCGGGTCCCTGCCGGGTCGTCAGGCGCAGCAGCCCAGGCCACGCCCTCTGTGCCGCGTCACGCCCCGAGGTGTCCTCCCCGGGCTCCCGTGCCTGCGGCGGCGCCTGGGCTCACTCGGTGCGATCTTGAGTGCAGCGCCCGCTGCGGCTCCCCCATGCCACCAACCTCGGCCAGCGGCCGCCTCCTAGGGGCGGGGTGTCCGGCGGGGTGGGGCGGGGCGGGCCGAGGTGGGGCGGGGCGGAGCGAGGTGGGGCGGGGCGGAGCGAGGTGGGGCGGGGCGGAGCGAGGCGGGGCAGGGCGGGGCGAGCGGCAAGGGCGGGAACCCCGGAACAGCCCCGGAGGGCGCCGACCCTGAGCTCCTGCAAGCGGGTCCCCGGAGAAACTGTGCAGGCCTCACGGAGCCCTTGAGGGTCCGGACTCGGTGGCACCATGATGCCCCGGAGCTGGCATCCAGCAAAGTAGTCTTTATTTATGTGACACGGAAAAGACACAAGTCCTCTCCTTGGAGACCGTAACCGTGCGGATCTGGGTCACCTTAGTGTCCCCAGACGTCGGGCCGGCGGTGGAACTGCACGGCGTTGATCAGGACGGGGCGCAGGACCCAACGCAGACCTCGGCCCGCGCGCCGCGTCCCTTCGGGCGCCAGTAGGACTCCGGCTGCAGCCTGAGGACAGCGGGCTGCAAGGGGCTGATGTGACTCAGCGGCACCGCCACCCGGCTGCACCTCGGTGCGAGCATGGGAACCCCGGAGTCGTCGCTGCCGACGCGTGCCTCCGAGAGGACCGTCTCGCGCAGCCTTTCCCGCCCTCCCCCAATGCGCCCTTCTCTCCCCTAAAGCGTGGGGACACAGCCTAATCCTAGCCAGGTGGGGAGACCTGGAAGGAACCGGAGCTCGGCGCTCCGCCTACAGCGCATGCTCCGTGGCTTCGGTCTGGGCGGGGTCTCCGGCCCAAAGCCTGTCTTCAGGTAGGCTCCACTGATTGGTCCGGCTGCTCAAGCCACACCCACCCCCCGGATAGACAGAGTCTTACCTGCCTGGTCCGCCACCAGGTTTGGTGGCCTTGAAAACCAGGGCTGGGGAGGGGTGGTGGTTTCTCAGGACACCTCCTGATCAAGTTCCTGGAGACTTTTTGGAAAAAATTGGAATCGCGACCCACCTCACCAAAAAGCCAAAACCGTGGCCTAAAGCTAATTTTAAAGTGGAAGGGCGAATATACCCTATTTAGAGGGCAAAACCCCTCCATTCTGGACTTAATAAGCGGGCCTGGCACGTTAAGACTCAGAGCTCGGGCATGCAGTTGGTACTCGATAAATGCTTGCTGGAATGGATTTTTCCCCCTACTGAATTGAGTCCACAGGATGTAACACTGAACGAGACTACCAGTTTGAAAGATTTAAGAAAAAAATTCCTTGATTAAGTTTTTAGTTTGAGTTACATGTGTGGGCCTGCGCACCTAATTTGTAGTGCTCACGGAGGCCAGAAGCTTCGGGCTTTTTTGACTTACTTTTTTTTTTTTTTTTAATTACACACCAGATTTTTTTTCTCCTCTGTGAAAAGCTGGAATGGCCTAGACATTTCTCAGAGTAGAGCTACGTGATAATAGAGCCAGGGGCAGGCCAACCACTCCCCTTTTGGGGGGAAAACTATCGCTGTTTTGTCTGACTGTCCACCGCTTGTGTTTGTGGCTCTGAGCAACGCTGGAGATGGCAGCCCTGTTACGTGAACTGAGATACTAGTCTGAATCATGATGCTCTCTGAACTCAGCAGTCTGAGAAGTACTAACAAAGCAAACCGGACCCCAGCTGTGTCACACCGGTTCTAACAGGTTTTAACTCAAAAATGATTTGGGTCTGGCTCATAGGTCAGTCTGCAAAGAGGAATTCTCTCCAGTTTTATTTTTCTGTTTGAATTTTTTTGTTTTCTTGAAACAGGGTCTCTGTAGCCCAGGCTGTCCCCAGATTCAGGGCAATCCTCCTGCTTCAACTTCCCAAGTCCTGGCATTGCTACTGCAAACTATGACACCTAAGTACAAATGCTTTTTAAAATCCCAGTCGGTCCATTGTGGTGTCCCACCTTTAATCCCAGCACTCAGAAGGCAGTGGCAGGCAGATCTCAGTTCAAGGCCAGCCTGGTCTACATGGCCAGTTCCAGGACAGCAGGGCTCTGTAGAGAGACCTGTCTTTAAAAAAAAAGAAAATCCCAGAGTTGTATTACCCTGTCACCAGCTCTTTCCTGGATAGACAGGTAGGGGGAGGTCCGTCAGCTCAAAAAAAAGGGCAGGAAATGCCACTCATCAGCAGATATGGCTTGAAGTCTTTCTGGAGTGAACAGATGACCTCTCCCTGCAAACAGGGCACCAATGACAGGCCCTCTGATGACATGGAAGTCCTGCTTGGGGAAACATCTCGTTTACCGACTCATCCTCTTGTGTAAGGGGCTACTTCCAGGAGCGTCATCGTTCTCTCGCTACACCTCCCTCGGCTCTCAGTTCAGCAAGCACGAGGAATTCCGGAAACCTTCCACACACTATATAGGCTATCTTCTTGAGAGCTGGCAAGGGTCACACGTGTTTAGGGCAGTTGCGTAGAGCTGCTGAGAAGTGCAGGAGAGGGTGCTAGCATCTCCTGGGGGTGGGGATCCAGTTCGCGTCCACGCTCCTTTCTTCTATGAGGAAATGGCAGCAGTCACAAGGCCCCATCTTGATGGTCCTTGCCAGCAGTCACAGCTGCTGTGATGGAGATGATGGCCGTTACCTCCAAGGACACCCCTACAATTCAGGTGCTCCTGGTGGGTGGTGTTTAGGATGTGGCAGAAGATGCCAACGTCTTTTTTATCTAGAGGGAGGAACCTGATCTTTTCCAAAACTAAAAGGAAGTTTCCTTTGTGTTGGTGATGGTTCTAGTGAGCACTGAAGACTTGTCATTATAACCAGGCTTGAGATTTTGCATATAAATGACTAGTGTAGAAAAGTATTTACAGTTCAAGCATTTACCCATCTTTTAATGACCTTCTTGCATTATGTCTTGTTCGCCTTAAGATATGCACATGTTCTAATGACATATTAGTTTTGTTTTGTTTCTGAAAGTGTCTCCTCTATAACAAGTGGTCTTGATTCATGATGCACCTGCCTCAGGCTCCCAGGCTGGGATTAGGAGCTTGCATTCACTACACACCTGGAAATGTGATTCACCTTAAATCTCTTTCAGACAGATCTTGAAAGAGCATATCTGTTTTCAGAAAGAAAAAAAAAGTAACCTGTTGAGAGTGGGTACTCCTGGAAGCTGAGGAGAGGACTGACTGCTCTTCCAGAGGACTGGGATTTTAATTCCCAGCACCCACACAGAGGCTCACAATTGCCTGTAACTCCAGCTCCTGAGGGATCCAGTGCCCTCTTTAACCTCCAAAGGCACAACTTACACATTCATACTGGCAAACACATGTGCATACACATAAATAAAAATTGAAAGTTAAATCTTGGAAAAAATAAACCTGCTTTTCAAGAGTAGGGACAAATTATAAACAGCCAAAATGATACCAAGAATAAATAGAAAATCGGGAAGTACTGCAAAAGTCCTCACAAAGGCATAGCTTGGTGTTCTATATAAAAAAGCCTAAGGAAGGTCACACGTACAAAAACCTACTAAAAATAATAAACCAGGTTTGCAGTGTTGTAAGACACAAGATTTATATCCAAAAAGCTAGTATATATTTTATATGTTAGCAATTGAACAATCCAAAACAAATTAGGAAAACAATTCAATCTACAGTAACATCAGAAAGAATAAAACAGTTATGTCTAAGACAAATCCAAGACTTGAACATTAAAAACTAGAAAATGTAATTGAAAGACAGTGCAGAGACTTACTCTGACATTGGATAACAAGATATAATATTATTTAAATGAAAGCAAAGTATGGTGGCACATGCCTATAATCCCAGCATCCAGGAGGCCAAGGCAAGATTATGTATTTAAGACCAGCCTGGATGAAGTATGTTCTAGGCCAATCTAAGCCAATAGGGAGACTTTGTCTCAAACACTAAATTGTTAAAATAGTCCCCAAATTAATGTATGCACAATCCCTATCAAAATTCCAGTTGAGTTTTTACAGCTGTGAAGCTGACCATAAAAGTCACATGGAAATGCAAAGAACTTAGAATATCTAACACAGTCATAAAAATAAAAACTGGACTACGTAGTGTTGACAGATTTCAGAAATGTAAACCAGTAAGACATAGTTAATGATTCCAAACTGAGCAAATACATTATGGGCAGAAGTGCTATGACCATGGATGGGCAAAGGGTGTTCTTTTTTTAACAGCTGGTGCTGACACAACTAAATATGCACGTGCAAAACAGTGAACTCACACCTCTGTGTCACATAATATCTAAGTGTGTTACAGTGTTAACACTCCAAAGATGTGACTATAAAACACTTAGAATGGAGGCACACATTTTTGTGATCTTCAATGGACAGTGGCCTCAAGCAGAAAAAAAAACAAAGAAAATAAACAAATTGGATTTCATCTAAACTGAAAACTTACGTGTTTCAAAGGACTTGCTGCAAAGGACTGGCCTCTGAGTCAGGAGTTTGGCTGCACCTGCTCCCCAAAGATCAGCACAGCTGGGTCTGTTGACCACCAGTGCTCTCTCATGGAAGGATGGGTCCTGGGAGGGTCATGGGACCTGCACCTGAGTATCCAGCCACCTCCTAGCCAATTGTATACAAGCGTTCCCTAATTGCATGCCGTCTCGGGGGTCTCTGGGAAGGCTTAGGGGAGGGGACCCCATCTGCACAGCTGTGGCAGAGTTATTATTATCCATGCTGGGTGCTGACCTTCTATGTAGCTGCTTTAAATCATCCACACACCGCCCTCGTCTCCGCCCATGGATCTGTGAGTAAGCCTTATAAACTCCTTGGGTCCCCAGTGAGTTTGTTGTTGGGACTGTGGGAGGAAGAGGAAGGACAGCTACCCAAGGGAAGTGCACCAGGGCACTATCAAGAAAGTGAAAAGGGAAATATGTGTACATCACATACAATGAGCTAGTGTTCTAGTTTTATAGAGAACTCCTAAGTAAATGATATAAAGCAATTCAATTTTAAAATGAATAAATGACCCAACCGTGTATTTCTCCAGGTATACAAATATTCCAAAGCACATGAAAAGACACCCAAAAACATTAGTCATTTGGAAGAAAACACACACACACACACAGAGATACCCTTTTATACACTCTATACTGGCAGAAAAAAAGAAAAGAGATGGACTAAAGCATGCAGATGAGATGTAGAGAAATTGGAATCTCCATAGATTGTTGGTGAGTGATATTGTAAAATAAAACAATTGTTTGGAAAGCAGTTTGGGGATTCCTCAAAATTATAAACATGCAATTAGCACATGGTTGAACAATTCTGCCCCTAAGCAGGCACAGATGAGAACTGAAGACACATGTCCACACAAAATGATGTACCAAATGTTTGTAGAGGTAGCATCATTCATTTTAGCCAAAAACTGAAGTCAACTCAAATTCCATCATTGATGAACAGATAAGCAAAATGTGATATATCCATACAAGGGGATACTATTCAGCTATAAGTAAGGACATATACCTCTTTATGTTAGAATGTATATGAACCTTAAAAAACATAAGGTTGAGTATAAGCAATCAGATACAAAGTCCACTTAATGTGATTTTATGTATACAAAGTTGTTGATGCAAAAAAAACCAAAAAACACAGCTCTCGCTTTAAAGGGAATAAAAGACAGTTTATCCTAGAGCCAAATTTGAGTGACCATGGCCTGGGAATTTAGGTTACCCCAAATTCCATGTTCCAACATGGCAGTTTCATGAAGTTATATAGTTTTACAGAACAAAGAAAGGCATAAATCAAGGCAAGTTTAAAATACACTGGTGTGTGTCATCGCTCTAGAGGCCGGGAAACCTGGAGAGTAGAGCCTAAAACTGGGGTGGAATAGTCAACTATTCAGAGCCTCCGACAATTTACACTCTGATGGTTAGGAAGAGTCACCTGAGTAAAGTGTAATCCTGAGAACAAGCTGCACATGGCAGAAACATTTTCCATGGAGTTATATAAACAAATAACATCTGAAGTAAACTCACTCCGACACCTGGGAGGGGCATGAACACACATTTCAAGAACAATTCTGTGTTCTGAAAAAACTGTGGAGTTTCCTCACAAACACTCAGAATTCTCTTCACACAACTCCATCCGTGGACCGTGTTCTAGCAGGTGGGTACATCAGAGAGGCAGTTACCGCAAGTGAGGAAGCTTCCTTTATAGGCCCCGGATGCTGTCCGATGACATCCTAGCTTTGAGGTTAGTGGAAGCTACTGACCTGCTAAGTTAGTGGGTTCCAAAAGATTTTTATCTATTAGTCACAGGATGTTCTGACACAGAAGTGGGCCCCATGGCTACTCATGGGGCTAAAGCAAGTTGAAATACGTTAATTACCTCTGGACCTGTAACATCCCATCCCCTCCACATCTCTGCAGTCTTTGCAGACAGATGTTGCACAAATTATTAGAAGGTCTTGCTAATAAAAACAAACCCAAGGCCAGGTATTGGGGTGAATGCTGGAAGATCAGAGAAGCAGAACAAGCCACAGCCACCTCACTTCGCCAGTTCCTCAGCTGATCTTGTTTCCTCAGACTGGAAGCCTCTGTGTCCTCATCTGAATGGGTCTCAGCTGAACTGCTGCTCAAAAGCCTAAAAGCTTAACCAGTTCTAGTTCCTGGTCCTCACACCTTATATACCTTTCTGCTTCCTGGCATCACTCCCTGGCATTAAAGGTGTGTGTCTCCATGCCTGGCTGTTTCCAGTGTGGCCTTGAATTCACAGAAATCCGGATGGATCTCTGCCTCCCAAGTGATAGGATTAAAGGTGTGTGTGCCACCATTTTCTAGCCTCTGTATCTAGTGGCTGTTCTGTCTCTGACCCCAGATAAGTTTATTAGGGTGCACAATATTTTGGGGAACACAATATCACCACAAGATTCTTTGCAGGAATTCTCGCTCACAAAATGTCCAGAACCAGAGGAAGCAAATCCATAGTTGCAGAACTAAGTTTGTGGTTGCCAGAGGCTGAGGAGGGAATTATGGGAAAACCTGCTAATGAGCACAGAATTTCTTCTTACTGTAAAGAGAATGGCCCGAAACTAAATATGCCTTGAGCCATAAGATACAGAGTGGGAGCAAGTTAGAGGACACTCTGGTGACTTTGAACTTGACTGTGTAAGCTGGGAACCCACTGTTGGGTGTTGGGCCTAGGAAGCATGTCAGTAGATGTACACCATCCCTGTTTCTTTTCCTGGATGAACAGACGGAGCTTCCTAACTCCCTCGTGGTAGGCTAGGATTGTACAACAAGATCTAGTTAACAGAATTAGATCGAGGTGTTACATGAAATTCTTATGCCTGACCGTAAAGCTCCCTGCATGATCCTCCAACCCCACTCTTCCCTTTGCCACAGTAACCGTGGGAACCAGATGTGAAGGTGCCTGCACCTCTGAGTCATCCCTTACAGAAGAGCACCCACTTCCTAATGCGTAGTGTTCATATTGGATTGGTATAATCAAAAATGGAATTTTGTGTCAAGCCACAAAGGTTGGAGGTGGTTACAGCTGTGTTAAAAATAGGCAAGACAAGGGAGAATAGATGCATCCAAGAAAACCAGATAGGTGATGCCAGTCCAAAGCAAATGGGTACTATGTCTATTTATTAATTGATTTGCAAAATGTAACATCCCCAACTGGGTGTGATTTATGTGCTGTAAGCTGAGCACTTCAGAGGTTGAGGCAGGAGGATGGTGAGTTAAATGTAAACTGAGCTTCAAAGAGACCCTATCTCTAATAACAAATAATTTCCACATCTCTGAAAATCTGCTCAGAGACTAATGTGGAAGACAGGCATACAATAAGACCCGGAGAGGCTGTGGTAGAAGATGGTATGGAGGAATAATGGCTGACTTTGTGAAAAGGAGCCATGAGTGGCCAGCATCACAGAGAGGACTGACCTGTCACTGAAGACAGTCCTGTAACTAGTATCCACAAAGGTACAGCACAGAGGACCTCTTTAATCCCAGCACTTAGGAGGCGGAGGCAGGCGGACCTCTGTGAGTTCGAGGCCAGCCTGATCTACAAAGCAAGTTCCAGGACAGCCAGGGCTGCACAGAGAAACCTGTCTCAAAAAAACAAAAAACCAAACAAACAAAAAAAAAAAACACCATCAGTCCATCCCACAATATATTATCAGAAATTATTAGCCACTAGGATTGGGGCGATGGACCTGAAGTTAAGAGCACTTGCTGCTGCTCTTGCAGAGAACCTGGGTTGGGTTTCTGGCACCCACATGGTGACTCACAACCATCTATGACTCCAGTACAAGGGGTTCTAAAGCCCTCTTCTGGCCTAATAGGCACTGCACATGTCTGATGCATATATACATGCAGGTGAAACACGCATACACATAAAATATAAATAACTGGGGCTGGAGAGATGGCTCAGCACTTAAGAGGACTGGCTATTCTTGAAAAAGACCTGGATTTGGTTCCCAGAACCCCCATGGCGGCTCACAATTGGTAGTAACTCCAGTTCCAGGGCATCTGACACCTTCTGACCTCTACAGGCACCAAGTACACACTGAGCTCACATACACACGTGCAGGCAAAACACTCACCCACATAAACCCTTGAAAGTTGTTTTCACTGTTTAAAGAATTTTCATTAAAGCAAGAATTTTATAATCTAATTATGTTTCCTTGTTCAGTTATCAATTCTGTTACTTAAAACAGAGTTGATGTCCCAGGTTATTCCACGGTAAAGAATTATAAAATTAAAGGAACGCTTTAAATTCTTGTATTTTGCTAAAATAAGTAAATAAAATCTTAGGGTCTATAAAAATTAATTTGTTTTTACTCTGTTTTTGTATTTTGTTGTTTTAGATCAAGTAGTCTAGGTCTAGTGCTGCTATAACAATTTTTAATAAAGAAATCTTTAAACAAAAGGCATCTTTTTAGGGTGTTTTTGACAAACAGAGAAAAGGAAACATCAGCAAATCTGTCCTGCCATATATGATAAAAAAAGTATCAGCTATTAGATATTTATCAAGGGTTTCCAGAGAGTGTCAGCAAAGCTATTCACTGTGCACAGAGAGCATCCAGACAGCTATGAGACTCCTCACCCATGACTAAGGAGGCATTTCCACACCTTCTCTCTCTCCTTTTATGAATGACTTTTGTTCTTCCCACCTCTTGTCACAAGTACTATTGTTCTTGTTTTTAAACAATGCTCACGTTATATATAGTTTGGGCAACACCAAACATCAAATTCTATTTGCTCGGTTCCTTTCTTGACCTGTACACATCACCCAGAACACCATTTAACACCCATTGCAACAGTGAGTGTTGCCAAGCCTAAGCCTGACCTGTCAGCATAATAGATGGTTAGTGAATGATGGGTGAAAATCATCTTTAACGCCATTAAATGTCAACAACCTGTTATCACTGCTGTGCTATACATAATTACCTAAGGGTCATAAATAAGAACAGTGAATGTATAATAGTCACAACAATGGCTTGTTTTATAGTATGCTGTTATGTAAACTGCATTTACCTTGTCAGATGAATTCCCACACTAGTCTTACAAGTATGTTAAAGTTTGTGAAAGCGTACAAACACAGCACAAATCAAGATGTATTCTTAACTAATCTGGTGTCTCTTAGGCAAGATAAAAAGGGATTTGGAGGATATATTTGGGTTTGCCTTTTAAGAAACAAAAATGTTAGCAGGGTGTGGTGGTGCACACCTTTTATCCCAGCACTAGGTAGGCAGAGGCAGGCGAATCTCTATAAGTTCAAGACCAGCCTGGTCTGCATAGTGAGTTCCAGGACAGCAGGGTTGCAGAGTAAGATCCTGTCTCAAAAACAAAACAAAACAGAAACACACACACACATATATGGTGTTAATATAATGAAAATAGTTATAAAATAAATAAATATAATGAAAATCATCTTAGTTTTGTGCAACAGAATCTCATACAACCTAGAATGGCCTGGAACTCAGTAGGTGGCTAAGGATGATCTTGAACTCCTGATCCTCATGTGTCTACCTCCCAAGTGCATCAGCCACCAGGCCAAGATGGGAAATTATTATAGGGGACAGATAGTGGGATTGGCCCACACATCTGTGGAGGCTGAGAAGTTCCAGGACCTGCCAGCTGCAGGCTGGAGACCCAGCAAACCTGATGATGCTGATCTCAGGCCTAAAGCCCAGGAACAAGTGGTGCATATTCCAGAGCAAGTCTGAGGTCCGGGAATCAGGATCGCTGGGCAAAAGATGAATGTCCCCGCTTGAACGGAAAGTGAGCCTGCACCTGTCTCTGCCTTTTCTATCTCTAAGTTTTATATGTAGTCACATCCACAGTACGATAGGTGATACCCACATGCTTTGGGGAAGGCCAGCTGCTTTATTCGGTCAGCTGACTCAAACAATAACATCTCCCAAATACACTTTCACAGCTATGCCTAAAATAATGTTTAACCAGTTATCATGACTACCCATGGCTCAGTCAAGTTGATACATAAACTTACCCATAGAGATGTCTGAGGAAGCAACTAAAGCTTTCACCTCAATTATTCCCACTGTTAGCAAGCATCTCAGCAGACATTAGGCAGCAGTTTGGAATGACTTTAAAATAAATATCTACCAGTATTGTCTGGTTGAAACAGCCCCAAACTAGTTTCCTATGGAAAAGATCAACCAAGTAAAACTTGCATAGTTTTTCTGGAGAATATAATAAAAAGTATTTTTTGTAATGAGTCAATGTGTTGGAGCCCACCAAGTTTCCTAGTGGCTTTACCCAGCAGGATTGCATAAGAGGATGACTGGGCCACGGGCCTGGGTACCAGCTGTTTGGAAGGGTCTACACATGGCTGTATCTAGCAAGGGGGAGGTCTTTTTGCCTCTCCCCTTGGCATTGTTATAAAAATCCCTTTGGAATAAAGTTCTGGGCTGTGGGTTTTGAGCCAGGCCCTCTCAAGGCTATCCTGTGTTTCTGTCTTTCCTCTCATCATCTAGGTATCTCTTTCTAACTAAATATTTCCCACTTCTCCCTGCTCAAGAGTACCCTGGTTGTAAAAGTGTGAGCTGGTCCCCTACGTTAATGAATGAAAATCGGTGGCTGGGGGAAGAACTTTGACAAAGCCTCTTACAAAAAATCACTTCTCATTGCAGAAAAATGCTATTCTCAATGCTTGAGCCCTGGAAGAATGTTGGCAGAATAATGCGGGGAGGGGTTGGGAGTGGGACAAAGGGAACCCATGTGAGCACAGTAGGCCTGGTGTGGCATCCTCTCAGTCATTCCCTGGAGGCAGGTCCCTATTCTGGGAAACATCTCCAGTGTCTGAAATGGTGATGTTTCAAGAGCATCTAGTCATTTGCAGAGGTCACTGTGAAAGGGGAAAAAAATTCAGAAAGCATGGGAAATGTCCAGATTCTGGGTGTGTGGGTAATGAGCAGTCTAGGACTGAGGAGTGTAGCTCAGTGACAGAGGCCCTGGATTCCCAATATTGGGGAGAAAAAAGAAAAAGGCAGTAAACTCAGAAAAACAAACTCCAGTTTTCCTGGAGCACACGATGGAGGATGTGAAGTCTGTGAACAGAGATAAACTCCTTAGTGACCTTCACCACTGCTTCGTCAAATGCCTGACGAGAAACAACTAAAGAAGGTAAATTTTAATTAGAATCCAGGGGCACATGGTCCACTGTGGTGAGGCATGGTGGCAGGAACCGAGAGCAGTGAGTGCTGATGTTCACTCTGGGCCCCACTGGATAGGTTAACCTCATATAGATCATCACAGGCATGCCCAGAGGCTCCTTGCTTAGGTCAGTCTAGATTCCATCAGTTTGATAACTGAGATTACCTATAACAGCCACTAACTCTACAAAATAACAAAACTGTATCAGCTGTAAAAATGAGAGTATTATCAAATTCTCTCCACCATTAGTATTTGAATTGTATTTTGTCCTGTTAATGCCTGAAGCTTTCGTAAATTACTTCTCCACTCTTGATCTTTTAGCCACATATATCCCTAGCTACTCTCTTTTTGCATTTACATGCCACACTAGGAAAAACTTCCAATGACTAAATTCCATTGGATCTAGACAAAGCTCGACGAGGGGCAGGGGGCACACGACGGGACAGAGAGAGAGACAGAGAGACAGAGAGAGAGAAAGAGTTTACAGAGTTTGTAGAGGGGAGGAAGGAGGAAAGGGAGAGGAGGAGAATATGGGTGTATATACATAAGAAATATGAATAAATACACTCTGGAATAAGAATGGAAATATATATAGAAATATATGAATTGCATGCTAAAACACAAACATAAAAAATTCTCCCTAGGGTTTAAACAAGACCCAGCATCTGATAACATTAAATTCATAGAAAATTCCAGTCTGTAGCCATAATCCTAGGCTTGATTTTGCTGGAACATTCAGGCAATAATGCTTCAGTTTTTCTTATAGTCTGGAGCTAAGGTCAGTGAGGTTTTCCTTTTTCCTACAAAGGGCTAGGCAGTGAGTACTTCAGGCTTTGTGGGTCCTACAGTCTCTATTACCACCACTCAACTATGCCATGGTGGTGTTGAGAAACCACAGACAATATATAAATTATGAGCATACCCGTGTTCCAATAAAGCTTTATTTATGGTCATGGAAATTTACATTTATGCAGTTTCACTTGGCATAGTTTGGTATCCTTTTCATTCTTTTAAAATAGAGGTTTTTTCTCTCCAGCAATTTTATAATGTAAAAACCATTTTTCATTTATAGGATGTGCAAACACAAGTGACAATGTATATAGATTAAAAGGGACACATATTCAGGGCATGGGCATGTGGCCCTGGGTTCCAGTGTCAGCAGCACCACAGAAGCCAGGTGTGGTGACATATGAGGGGAACAGGAGGATCAGGAAGAGCTCACTGTTATCCTTGTGTGGTGGTTTGAAGGAGAATGGTCTCCCTAGGCTCATTATGTCAGAGTGCTTGGTCCCTAGTAAGTGGGACTGCTTTGAGAAGTGTGAGGAGGTGTGGCCTTGTTGGAGGAGGTGCGTCACTGGGGATGGGCTCTAAGGCCTTAAAAGCCCCAAACAGGGCCAGTTTCTGTGTCTCTGTGTCTGTCTCTGTCTCTCTGTCTTTCTCTCTGTCTCTATCTCTCTGTCTCTGTCTATCTCTGTCTCTGTCTCTCTCTTTCTCTCTCTGTCTGTTTCTCTCTTTCTCTCCCTCTCTTTCTCTCTCTGTCTCTCTGTCTGTCTCTGTCTCTCTGTCTCTCCGTCTCTGTCTGTCTCTGTCTCTCTGTCTCTCTGTCTCTCTTTCTCTCTCTGTCTGTCTGTCTCTCTCTCTCTGCCTGATGCCAGTGAGTCAGGTAGAGGCTCTCAGCTGCTGCCGCAGAGCCACGCATGCCTGCTTCCACACTCCCCACCATGACGGTCATGCACTAACCCTCTGAAACTGTAAGCAAGCTCCCAATTAAATGATTTCTTTTATAAGTTGCCTTGGTCTTGGTGTCTCTTCACAGCAATAGAAAATTAACAAAGGTGCCTTGGCTACATAGTGAATTTGAGGCCCACTCAGAATGTGTGAGACCCTGTCTCAAACAAAACAAACAGCAACAAAATATGCATCAAAACCCAGCTGTCATTTTCTTCCAGAAACTAACAAATTGTAAGTGCATGTCTCACAGCATGCACATGGAGCTTAGAAGACGAGGCTATGGAGTTGGTTCTGTCCTTCCACCTTTTCATGGATTCTAAGGCTCAGACTCAAGTCCCCAGGCTTGCACTGCAAGAGCCTTTACCTGCAGAGCCTTCTGTCCCCTCACCTTAAATCTCTGTGTGTATGTGTTCGTACACGTGTAAGTGTATGTGTGTCTGTCCATATGTGAGTGCAGGCACACGTGTGCCACGGGACGTGTGCCACGGGACGTGTGACATGGGGCACGTGTAGAGGTCAGAGGACAACCCCTTGCCTTGCAGCTTGTTTTGAAGCAGGTGTCTCCTCTCTGGTGTGTGTGCTAGGCTGTTGACCTGCAGTGTTCCCGCGATTCTCCTGCCTCCACCTCCCGTCTTCCATGGGAGTGCTGGGACGGGAGATATAAGGCAGCTTCTGGAGATTTGAACTCATGTCCTCATGCTCTCAGGGCAAGTGTTTTGCCTGCTGACTTTTTTCTTTTTATTGAAAATAGATTATTTTCTCACATAATATATGCTGATTATAGTTTCCCCTCCCTCTACTCCTCCCAGTTCCTCCCACCTCCCTTCCCATCCAGATCTACTCCCTTTCTGTTTCTCATTTTTAAAAAAAAACAGATTTCTAATAGAAAATAATAAAAATATAACCAAATAAAATAGAAGATAACACTATTTCATCAAAGCTGGACAAGACAAAGCAACAGAAGGAGAGCCTGAGAAGGTTCTGTGTAGCTGAAGTTTTCTCTGGTCCCGCCAGGCTCCACAGACCCCACAGCTGCTTATAAGGTAATCAATCAGAGGCTTATATTAATTACAACTGATCAGCCATTAGCCCAGGCTAACTACTGACTAGCTCCTTCACTTAAACTAACCCATAATTCTTATTTACGTTTAGCCACGTGGCTTGGTACCTTTTCTCAGTTCTGCCTTCACATCTTGCTTCCTCTGTGTCTGGCTGCCGACTCCTGACTCAGCCTTCCTCTTCCCAGAATTCTCCTCTCTGCTTATCCTGCCTATACTATACTTCCTGCCTGGCTACTGGCCAATCAGCTTTTTATTTATCAACTAAATCAGAGCAACACACATTCACAGCATGTAGAGGACATCCACAGCAGCACAGTTTCGCACACTCAGGAGTCCCATAAAAACACTAAATTAGGGGCCGGGCGGTGGTGGCGCACGCCTTTAATCCCAGCACTCGGGAGGCAGAGGCAGGCGGATCTCTGTGAGTTCGAGGCCAGCCTGGACTACCAAGTGAGTTCCAGGAAAGGCGCAAAGCTACACAGAGAAACCCTGTCTCGGAAAATAAAAAAAAACAAAAAACAAAACAAAAAAAAAACAAACACTAAATTAGGAGCCATGATACATATGCAGAGGACCTGACGCAGACCAGTGCAAGCCCTGTGCATACTCCTTCAGTTTCTGTGAGGTCATATGAGCTTTGCTCATGTGATTCCCAGGTCCTTGCTCTCCTGGTGTCCTCCATCCTCCCTGGCTCTTGCACTCTTTCTTCCTGATCTCTGAGGGGAGTGATTTGATAGAGAAATCCCGTGTAGTGTTCAAAGGTTTGTCTCTCTGTCTCTGTCTCTCTCTGCATAATGTCTGCCTCTGGATTTCTGTATTTGTTCCATCTGCTACAGGTGGAAGCGTCTCTGATGATGCCTGAAGAAGGCACTGATCTATGAGAGTCTATGAGTCTATCAGAATATCATTAGGAGTTATTTTATCACAGCTTTTTTCTCCTTTTTTTAGACTAGTAATACTTGGTTTTTACGCGAGGTCCTTGGGCTAGCTAGTCTCTAGTTCTTAGTCACCCAAGGAATGTCTTATATGGATTTCATCTTGTAGAGCGGGTCTCAAGTGAAATCTGAAATTGGTTGGTTAACCCTACAATCTTTTTGTGCCACCAATGCCCTAGCATATCTTGCAGGCAGGACAGATTGTAGACTAAAGGTTTGTGTCTGAGTTGGTGTTTATGTTTCTCTTTTAGTAACCTGCAGAGTACCCTCCTGTACCAAAGACTCTGGAATGTGGCGGGAAGGCTCTGTGTAGGCACCAGCTTGACTCCTTCACGTTCAGTGAGTTGTGTGAGTGTTGTCTTCTACAATAGGGTCTTCCTGCCTGCTGTTCTTGGCTGAACATTCTGGGTTTGTTTTTTTTGTTTGTTGTTTGTTTTTTAATTTCTTTTGAAGGTCTTCAACTCCAGTTGAAGAAACTGTCTTCAGCAGTTCCACAATGCGCATTTTAAAGGTCTCCCGCTAAGTGACGTCCCTGCCTCCTACCGTTCTTGTTGAGAGTCCCCCCCCCCCCCGTGTCGTCGTGTCCCCCCCCCCCCCCCCCCCCCGCTCATTTCTGTGCTGAGTCATTTTAGGCTGTAACCTGGACTCTTTGATTAGGTTAAAGGACAGCGGGGGGGGGGGGGCCTCTTTAAATGCTACGGAGAATTTTTCTATTTGTGTTTTAGTATACAAACAACCCACCTGGATTCAGGCTATACATTTATTTAAAGTGGTGGTTGCTGTTTGAGACAGTCTCATATAGTTGACATTGTCCTTGAATTCCAGATCTTCTTCCTCAGTCTCTCAAGTACTAGGTTACAGGAGTGAACCCCTACACCTAGCTAAGTAATGTCCATTCTTCAGGCACCCAGGATCGAACCTAGGGCCTCACCAATGCCAAGTGAGTAGCTATAGCCCTAACTGTGTGGGTCTGATGTCAGATCCACTTTGAAAGTGTGCAACGGATTTGGAATCACCCTCTTTGAGTACCACCTAGTGGCCAGAGGAGGACCTGGATGCTGCTTAGGGTCAGAACCATGTCTTGGATGGGAGCTTGGAATTTATGAACTTTCCCAAGGCGTCCCTTGGTACTTGCCATCTCCCTGGTACTTTTTAATTCTCTCTCTCTCTCTCTCTCTCTCTCTCTCTCTCTCTCTCTCTCTCTCTCTGTGAGTGTATGTGTGTTGTGTTTTGATGTTGGTGTTGTTTGCTCATTTTCTGTTTAGAAAGCTGGATCTTTTGTTGCCATACCCTCTTTTATACTTCTCAGAACACTGTCCATGAGCTGGAAGGACAAGAAAGAAAAGCGATGGGCATTCGTCTCCTCTTGGGGTCACAGCTTGGGAGAAAGGCCCCTTTTCTCAGGGTGTTAGGTACCTATAGGTTCCTGCTGCTGCTAGGGCGGCGATGACACAGGGCTGGGACTCAAGAGACTGGAGAAAAGAGAAAGAAGGAAAGAAGCATGTTTTACCCCAAATTTGCTTTCTAGTTGCCAGAGCCAGAACCAGGTCTTTCTGAATGCCTCACCTCCATGAGTGGAGCTACGTCTGGTTTTAGGGCTACCTTGAGTTTATGTTTGGGGGAAGGAGGAAAAACCAGGAAAGGCACCTCTATTTGGTTGGATTTCAAATTTGGCCTTTGTCCCCAACCTACCCACTACCATTTACTTTACGGAGCTCCCAGATGGCTGATCCATGTGACACTGGGATGAGGGGGCAGCTGTCAGCAAGAGGGGCAGGGAATATGCACATTCTCCATCCCATGTAGATCAGAACTTCTGAGTACAGGGCATCATTTACATTCTTTGGGTACACACTAATGCCTCCAGGAATGCACCTAACATGTAGTAAAGTCAGGAGACAGTGACTTGATTTTATTTGGAACTTATAAAAATATCTTTAGCATTTTTTTTAGGGATTTATTTTATTTGCATTCAGGTTTTTCTGCTGGTATGCACACATGTGTACAGGTACTCACAGAGGTCAGAAAACGGTGTTGGATACTCAGGTCCTCTGGAAGAGCCACACCAGCTCTTAACCACCGAACCTTCTCTCCAGTCCCTAGAACTGTCTTAACACACCAAAGGTGAAACTTTCCTTGGTGTTTGAGTGGCAGCACAACATACAATGACACAAATGAGCCTTGTGTATTTGTATTCTCCAGTAGGTTTTAAATGCAGCCATCCTTTTGTAATGTCTGTATAACTCTGCCTCGACTGAAGTACTGCTGTACTGAAATACATATTGTTTTACTAAAATTGTTCACCTTATGTGTTCCTTCATGTTATAGATTGGGCATCATCTTGATGTTTTTTTAAATGATGTGTTTTATAGGTTAAATATGGCTTTTGATCTTTTGAAACTTTCTGGTGAGGGGCACTTGAGGGTCTGGCCAGACATTTCGTCTTTGTGTATTATTTCCCAGATGCTCCAAGTGTGAGCTTGAGTGTGGTGGTCTAGAGGTAGCTGGACTGCATGCCAGCTCAGAGCTCCATGAGTGTTCCTAGAGCTTCATAAAATTGATGCAAGAAACACTGGACTCCCCCAACCATCCCCTATGGATCAAGGCAGTTGCTAAGGGGGCCGTCTTACAAATGGTAAAGGGGAAAGCTACTCAGAAAGATCTGGTACCAGGGGTGTGGAGGAGATGATGCTCTGGAGGGCCAAAGCTCCTAGAAATCCAACAGGTGAACAAATCACTTAGCATTACATCTTTAAAAAGAAAGTATGTCTATATATGAGTATCTTTATCTACATGCATGAGTGCAATACCCACAGAGTCCAGAAGAGGGCATTGGATCCTCTGGAGCTAGAGTTACAGGTGGTTGTAAGCCTCCTGACACAGGTTCTGGGAACTGAACTTGTGTCCTCTACAACAGCAGTATGTGGTCTTAACCACTGAGCCATCTCTCTAGTCCTTAGCATTACTTCCTGATAACTCATGACAGAGAGGAATCTTGCTTTTGTTGGGCAAATTTGTGATTACACATGTTATGCTTCTTGTCTTGGGTCAGAGCTTTGAATGCCTATAAAATATATTTTTTATAGATATTTACAGTGTTAAGTATTGTAGGTGATAAAATTAACATCTGGTCTTTGTCCTCTGAGGTAAATCACAGTGATGTAAGAACCAGGATACAGATA
This sequence comes from Peromyscus eremicus, assembly GCF_949786415.1. NCBI lineage: Eukaryota > Metazoa > Chordata > Mammalia > Rodentia > Cricetidae > Peromyscus > Peromyscus eremicus. The sequence goes on along the minus strand of NC_081425.1, from coordinate 2,981,842 downwards.
TTTGTAAACCAACCACAGCATAACAGTTGTCATTGATGAGAGACGGGTTTATGAACGCAGAGAGAAACATGTTTTCATCTTTAACCATCTCCCTGGGATTTCAGCCTCTGCCTCCCTTTGGAATGTCCTGGGAAACTTTTTAAAAGGTGCCTCCTCAACCTCATAGATGAGCTGCGTTGAATTGATTTAATTCACTGCTATTTATTTATAAGGAGCTCTGAGATATTCTCAGTCAGCATTGTGTTTCCCATCAGATTTCCCTACCTCTCCTTTGATCAGACAGCTGGATTCCAGGCTTTTCCTGGCAACGGTGATCTAGTAGGTCGTGGAGCGGCCGGAACTCTAGTAGGCCTTTGCAGGTCCAGATTATTCTCATCATCAGGAACGGTTAAATTAAAACAGTTGCCTCCCAGTCCTAAACTGAAACTCTACTCTGAATTCAAACCCTATCCTGACCACAGCTATGGAGGAGTCCTTACCTCAATGGACTCTGAATCCAGTACCACTCTAGCTTGATGCTCAACCCAGGGTTTTCTTCCATTCCCGCCTAACAACCATTTCAAATTCTAATTTCCAAATCCATTCACTCACAGCTCTGAGAAAGTTTGGGTTTTAACTCCATTCTTTCCATTCTGCTCTCCATCCTTGGCCCTCTAGCAGCTGGTTCGGTCTGACGTGGAGACAGGCAGATTCTACAGATTCTGCGGTGTACTGTTTCACCCTTCCTCCATCTGTAACACGGCGATAACCATGCCTAGTACTGTTTGGAGGTGTGCAAGGGTAAGGCCTGCCAGGTGCTGAATGAATGAAATGAATGTTTTGGTTTTATTTATTGGAGGTTTTATTGTTTGAGACAGGGTCTTACTGTGCATCCCTAGCTGACCTGGAACTCGACATGTACACTAGGCTGGCCCCAGATCCACAGAGATCCACCTGCCTCAGCCTCCCAAGCACTGGGATTAAAGGTGTGTGTCCCCATGCCCTGCTCAAAGAACACTCTTGTAACTTCCATGGTATTCCATACCAGGCTTCCCTTCTCAAAACACCAACCTCAATTCCTGATCTAGAAAATATAAACTAGGGGGCTAGGCAGATGACTCGTCATTAAAGAAAACCTGCTGCTCTGTGATAGAACCTGAGTTTGGTTTCCAACATTCACACCTGGTAGCTTACCACTCTCTGTAACTCCAGCTCCAGGGGGATCCAATGCCCTCTGCTGGCCTCTGTTTGCACCTGTATTCGTGGGTATGTTCCAACACACAGACTCACACAAATAAATATAATTTAATTTTCTTAATAATAAAGAAAGCAGTGATGGTGCATGCCTTTAATCCCAGCACTCAGGAGGCAGAAGCAGATGGATCTCTGTGAGTTTGAAGCCAGCCTGGTCTACAGAGTGAGTTCCAGGACAGCCAGGATGGCACAGAGAAACCTTGTCTTGAAAAACAAAACAAAAGCAAAAACAAACAAACAAACAAACAAACAAAAACAGAAAGAAAGAAAACATAAACTGGTTGTGGCGGTCCAGGCATGTAACTCCAGCACTCAGAAGGCTGATGCTGGAGGAGTACAAGTTCTAGGCTAGCCTGGGGTATATAAGGAGTCCCTGTCCAACTCCCTCTTCCCCTAGACAAAAGGAAAAACAAATTATACAAATAAGGTGTACTTGGCAGTATTATAAAAGTGAATGTAAACTCTTACCTTACTCTAAAAGAAAGAGAGCGGTGATGGAGAGAGGGTTCAGTGGCCAAGAGCGTAGGCTCCTCTAGGGCTCGATTCCCAGCACCCACATGGTGCTCACAACAGACTCTAACTCCAGTTCCAGGAGCTCCAGCGCCCTCTTCTGGCCTCCTCAGGCACCAGCATAAACATGGCACACGTACATACATGCAGGCAAACACTCATACACATAAAACAAATAAATCGTTTTGAAAGAGACCAATCACGAGACAAGGCTGATTTGCAGAGACATCTGTCCTTCTGCTCTTCTAGTTAATAGTGAAAAATCAGAAAGTAACTTTTCAAACTTTTGGCCTAGAGTTAGCGGTCAGCTCAGTTGATAGGTGCTTGCTTAGCATGTATGAAGCCTTGCATTCCATCCCCAGAACTTCAGGCCTCCTTGATTTAGAACGTCTTGCTACTGTTCCTATATCATCAAAAGCTGTATCTTTTCCTCTCTTTCTTTTTGGCCATTCATAAATCTACCCTAGTTTGCTCTGTGTTTTGTTATTTTTCTACGGACCTTGTCTTTCTTTGTGTCATGACCTTCTCTCTGGTCTTGAAGTATACAAACCCACATCTTTCTCCTCTATAAGAGACCAAGTCGCTGGGCGGTGGTGGCACACGCCTTTAATCCCAGCACTCGGGAGGCAGAGCCAGGCGGATCTCTGTGAGTTTGAGGCCAGCCTGGGCTACCAAGTGAGTTCCAGGACAGGCGCAAAGCTACACGGAAAAACCCTGTCTCGAAAAACAAAAAAAAAAAAAACAACAACAACAAAAAGAGAGACCAAGTCATGTAATGGACACTTTCAGCTTTACTGCTGCCATTTTTCAGAACAGAGAGGACGCAGAGAGGACGCATTTTATTGCTGTCCCTTTGTGTGTTCCTTAGCACAGCCCTCTCCTAGAAGTAGAGCATAACCTACTTCTCTGTCCATTTCTTGAAGACTTAAAGAAAGGGGAAAATACTCCTAACCTAATTTTTAAAATAGTTCCTGCTTTTAGCAGAGTGAAATGGAGTTCTCAATAAAAATGGAAAGAGAGGAGCCATTACATATGAGTGAACTAATAAGTACACTTTAGTTAGACTCAAGGGCAATATTAAAGAAAAGTGTTTTCATCAAAACTGATATATTGGAGGGTGTGAGTGAGTGTGTGTGTGTGTGTGTGTGTGTGTGTGTGTGTGTGTGTTTTCATTCGTATTCATGTGGAGGCCAGAGGACAACTTTTGGAAGCTGTTCCTCAGGTGTAATCCACCTGGGTTTTTGTTTTGTTTTGTTTATTTCTTTAGACAGGATCTTTTACTGCCCTGGAATTTACCAAGGAGTCTATGTAGACTGGCTGGCCAAAGGTTTTTTTTGTTTGTTTTTTCGAGACAGGGTTTCCCTGTGTAGCTTTGTGCCTTTCCTGGAACTCGCTTGGTAGCCCAGGCTGGCCTTGAACTCACAGAGATCCCCCTGGCTCTGCCTCCCGAGTGCTGGGATTAAAGTCGTGTACCACCACCGCCCAGCATGGCTGGCCAAAGTTAACCTGTAAGCCCCTCCTGCCCAGGGACAGACAACTTCCTGGAATGCTGGGGGCTGTGGTTCTCAGGGTGTTCACAGGCCATGCATTCTCACTCCCCTAAACAAGTTTGTCTGCCCCAGAAGTGCTTGATTGGATGTGGGCTGGAGGTAGAAAGCAGGAAATACATCAAGATATGTGCTTGCTCCATTGGACCTAATAGGAAATGTGGTGGCCTTGTGTTTTTGCCTTTTTAAGCCTCTGCAAAACGTGACTCTTGACCATTTTTTGGGAACTCAGAGATGGACCTGGCCAGAGTCCATCCTCCTGGCCAGAATTTAATTAAAGCTTGCTTCAAATTGTCTCAAAAATTGTGGAACTGGTTTTTCTCTCTCGGTGGCATTAACTGGAGCCCCAGGGACCCACCCATCTCTACCTCTCCAGGGATGTTGTCAAGCTGTCCTGGAGACAGCCACACTGGAGACAGCCACACCAGAGACAGCCACACCGGAGACAGCCACACCGGAGACAGCCACACCGGAGACAGCCACACCGGAGACAGCCACACCAGGGACAGCCACACCAGGGACAGCCACACCAGGGACAGCCACACCGGAGACAGCCACACCAGGGACAGCCACACCAGGGACAGCCACAGCAGGGACAGCCACACCAGGGACAGCCACACCGGAGACAGCCACACCAGGGACAGCCACACCAGGGACAGCCACACCAGGGACAGCCACACCAGGGACAGCCACACCGGAGACAGCCACACCAGGGACAGCCACACCAGGGACAGCCACAGCAGGGACAGCCACACCGGAGACAGCCACACCAGGGACAGCCACACCGGAGACAGCCACACCAGGGACAGTTACACCAGGGACAGCCACACCAGGGACAGCCGCACCGGGGAAGCTCCCCTTTCTTCTAGCTCGATTTTGGGTGAGAAGAAAAGTAACCCTATCCCTTTCCGTGGGGCTTCTTTTTGTGGACCATCCTTTCTTGCTCTTTGGACAGCTGATCCTTCTCTCTGCTGTGGTGCCTGCTGTAACAACACACCATTTAAAATTTCTCAGTAACTTAGAATCATGCGATTAAAATGAAATTGAAAATGTTCACAAGGCATGTACTTGCTGTGGGATGTTCTGTATGTCAAGTGTGTTACTGATTGGTCAATAAATAAATCACTGATTGGCCAGTGGCCAGGCAGGAAGTATAGGCGGGACAAGGAGGAGAATAAAGCTGGGAAGTGGAAGGCTGAGTCAGAGACACTGCTAGCCGCCATGATGACAAGCAGCATGTGAAGATGCCAGTAAGCCACAAGCCACATGGCAAGGTATAGATTTATAGAAATGGATTAATTAAGATATAAGAACAGTTAGCAAGAAGCCTGCCACAGCCATACAGTTTGTAACCAATATAAGTCTCTGTGTTTACTTGGTTGGGTCTGAGCGGCTGTGAGACTGGCAGGTGAGAGAGATTTGTCCTGACTGTGGGCCAGGCAGGAAAACTCTAGCTACAAATGGCACCCAATGTGGGGCAAGAGTTTCCACCTAAAACCTGAAAAAAGATTCTAAAACGGAGCTAAAAACAGCTTCCTAATTGTCTTTCTCAAATGAGCGGCAGCTGCTGGTTTGAGCTACTTGTGGGTTCCTAGCGTGCATGGTGACCTGCCGCCGTGTGGCGGGAATGAGGCCTCTGCAAGTGGCACATTAAGCTGTGTGGTGCATTTAGCCTTTGCTAGTACAAAACAAAAAAAGAGGTTTTTGGGCTACACGCTGCTTGGATAAAAGCATAGACCCACGATAGCTTCCAGTAAACATACCACCGCCATATTGGGAAGCTGAGGTGGGCGGAGCCAGCAGCCATAGGGCCGTTTCAGTCTTACAAATGCTGCAGTTTAAAGCAATAGATTCACAATAAGACAGATTCAGATGTAATAGTTTACAATGTGTGTAAAATATATGTAGGCTTGAAAGAGACAAAAAAGGTGATATATACAGTTATAGAAACAAATATATAGTTTTAAAAAATAAAGTCTTTAAAGAGACAGTAAAATTAATATAAAAAATAAGCCACATAAAGATGAATATTACACAGAGAATCTGGATTGTGTTGTCTTTGGGATTTTTAACTGCAAAAAATCATTTGATTGTAAAAGCTGTTGAGTTATGCCAAAATGTATAATTTAAAGGTACCTTGACTTCAAAATTTGGATATAAGGATATGTTGCTTTGGAAAGGAGACTCTGCTTTTGTTCCCACAGAAAGCCAGAGGCTATGGATTTGTTCTAGATTAAGATACATCAGGTTTGACCAGCCAAGACCCCCTGAAAGGTCTCCGATGACACCATGGCCCAGATGATCCAACATCCAGAACGGTTTGAAGGCAACTGGCTCAGACAATACATCCTCATGGACTATTCCATAATCCTAAAATTTTCTTTGTGTCCCCATAAGATACAGCACCCCCCTCCAGCAGGAAGTAGTAAGAGAAGCCATACGCTCAAATTCCCAAATTATATGTAATTTTACTTTGTTAAGGTTAAAACCTTCCTTTTTGAAAAAAAGAAAGAGAGAAAGAAAGAAAGAAAGAAAGAAAGAAAGAAAGAAAGAAAGAAAAGGGGAAGTGCTGTGGGATGGTCTGTATGTCAAGTGTGTTGCTGATTGGTCAATAAATAAATCACTGATTGGCCAGTGGCCAGGCAGGAAGTGTAGGCGGGACAAGGAGGAGAATAAAGCTGGGAAGTGGAAGGCTGAGTCAGAGAGACACTGCCAGCCGCCACGATGACAAACAGCATGTGAAGATGCCGGTAAGCCACGAGCCACGTGGCAAGGTACAGATTTATAGAAATGGATTAATTTAAGCTGTAAGAACAGTTAGCAAGAAGCCTGCCATGGCCATACAGTTTGTAACCAATATAAGTCTCTGTGTTTACTTGGTCGGGTCTGAGTGGCTGTGGGACTGGCGGGTGAGAGAGATTTGGCCTGACTGTGGGCCAGGCAGGAAAACTCTAGCTACATGTACTCTTCATCCCAGCTTCTCCGACTTCTAGATAAATGGAATTGCTTCCTGCTGTGTTGGTGTCTGAACATAAGGGTGGCACTGCTGAGCACAGAGGACAGTAAAAGGCTGCTTCCCTTCTCAAAGAAGCCATGTTTCGCATTGTAATTAGAATGTAAAAGTATCACTTATGCAAATTTGCCCAAGTCTGGACCTCACACGCCTCAGGGCTCACATGCCAACAGGTTTGCATCGTGTTCATTTCTAAAGATGGTACTGGGGAGGAGGGGGCACGAATAATAACAACGGCTTTTGTTGTCTTTTCCACTGGGTTCGGATGAGATGGTAGCAGCAGGCTTTAATATTGTGCTCGGAGCATTTCAGTCTAAACACTCAGTCTGCTGTAAGTTTCAGATGACATTAAATGAATTGCAGTATTAGCTCAGGCTGACCTCCACCTTCCTGTGTTCCTGAAGACAGTCTTGAAAGTAATCCTCTGCCTGCACCTCCCAAGTGCTGGGATTACAGGCGTGTGCCACCACACCCAGGGCCTAGTACAGGCTAGAGAGCAGGCTAACAAACAATCCACGTTCCACCCCCAGCCTCTGGAGGCCTCACTTATCCGTTCTGTAGGTTCACAGTGTGGTCTGCAGAGTACTTTTGTTTCAACGAGAGGTGACCTGAACAAATGTCGGGAACACGTAAAATTCCCTAAGCAGAACGGCCCTCTCAGTGGAGGGACTTCCCAGCAGCTGAGCATAGGAAAGCAGCATTCTGCTGGAGCCCGCGCCATGCATAGTGGGGGTCAGAGGGGAAGTCCTTGACGGGAAAGCTCCCCAGACAACACCTGGGCTCTCCGCACCCCTGCCTTCCTGGAAATATGTACAAGAATCTCTCTGAAGCCACCTTTTTTAAAAATTAATTTGTTTTATTTTATTGGTGTTTCGCCTGTCTGTCTGTCTGTGTGAGGATGTTGGGGTGTTACAGACAGGTGTGAGCTGCCCTGTGGGGGCAGGGAATGGGACCCAGGTCCTCTGGAAGAGCAGCAGTGAGTCATCTTTCCAGCTCCTAGTCACAACTTTATCACAAACTTCCTAATTTCTCAGGACACACAAATATCCAAGAGAGAATCATGGGCCACGCACTGTGTTATAGACAAGAACTTTCTGGGGGCAGATAGAGAGATGACGAAAGGCAGGGTGGCACCTGTTCCAGGGAGAGAGAACACATCGTAAAGCCCGGAGGGCCGGCCCACAGAAACCTTATGTGGAAAAGTCCCACCTGCTGTTGAGAGGCATGCTCCTCTGAATTGCTACATTCTCTCCAAATTGAAACATTTGCTCCAGGAAGGAAGGGGTGGCCTCAGGAGGTAAACAAAAGATCAAATGTAGGGGAGAACCGGAAGTGGGGAAAATCTTGAGGGCTCCTCAGCAGCAGTAAAAAACGAAAGTAAATGGTTGCTGTGGTGGAGACTCCGTCCCTCCAAGGTGCAGAGAGAGACGTTTGAACTCAGGGTGATCTGCCTTCAAACTGCTCTAGGGACACAGTTTTCCGGGATTGTCACCCGTGTGGTGGGCTCTCTGGTCATGCAACTGCGTCGGGTCATCCGTGCTCCTTGTAAGTAACCCTTAACTGGTGTGAGTTGACGTTCATGTGTCTGTCTGTGTGTCTGTAAGTGTGCTACACACCCCAGGAAAAGTGTCACACAGCACCTAGCAGCAAACACCCTAAAGATCCCCTGTTTTCACAGCCCAGCCTTGCCTGCTCCCAGGACCAGATCAGCCCATAGCCAGCCAGTGGGATCTTAGCTTGCCCCTCCCTGCAAGCTGCTGAGCTTAGGCCCATCTTGGCATCCTTTGTACTGGCCTGAGTCATTGCCAGTGATGCTTCCCCTGTCCTGGGTCTGTTGTGTCCTCTGTCCCTCCTGCCGGGCTCCCTCTGCTCATTTTCAGTGAGTTGCCCCTGTAAGAGGAACAGCTGGAGATCCCCACCCCTCAGCTTAAGGTTTAACCCTGTGCAATGGTTTTCTCCCTGGGGAACAGCCAAATACTTCAGGCAGCCAGCTTTGGAAGCCAGCCAGGTGTTTCCTGTCCACTCCCAGCAGCCGCCTGTGTGTCAATTGGTGACTAGTCAGAGCCTCATGCCACCTAGACCTGCTCACTGATCATCAGCGCCTGAGTGCATCTCCAGGTTTGCACCCAGGCCCTTAGGCTTGTCACCCCTATTATAACAAGATTTTGTCCACTCCAGGCACTTCTGGAGCAAATGGCTGGGTGTCCCTGCCAGCTCCCTCCAGCTATCAGTAGCTGGGAAGCTTGATTCTTAGTGTCTTCCTACACAAGTGCCTGCAGTGCCCCACTCCCAAGCCCCTTGGCATCCACTTCAGTGTACAGCAGACCTCGAAATGTATATGGTCTGGTATATGGTCATGTTTGGAATACACTGTGACTGTGTAGGGAGAAGTCAGAAGCACTCGGAAGGTAATTCCCATAAAAGCATCTTGAGCCTTCGACGGATGGAGGACTGGCAGATGAATACTCACCTGTCTGACTCCCTGGTCCTTCGCTCTGTTAATTTTCAGACGTGGTTCTCAGAGTTCTCTTAGTGGGATTGAACTTACTTACTTACTTATTTATTTATTTTGCTTTGAGTCAGGGTCTCATATATCCCAGGCTAGCCTCAGACTCATCTGTAGCTCTGAACAACTGTGAACTGCTGGTTCTCCTGCCTCCACCTCCTGAGTGCTGGGATTACACACAGCCACACTCCGTTTATGAAGTGCTGGAGATGGACCCAGGGCCTCAAGCATGCCAGGCAGGCCCTCACTAAACTCCATCCCAGCCCCTCCCTGTCGGCCTGAGTGCCCTGCTTGTGGACCTTTGATACATCTTTCTCTTCACACTCCTGTTCCCTTGCAGGCTTCCTCAGACTCTCAAATACACGCTGCACTTTGACTTTACCTCAGCCTTCCGTTTCTGGGAGACTCGACGTCTAGCATGTAGCAGCCATAGCAGGCACTCAGCTAGTCCTCCGCAGATCGTCTTACTATTGTGGGATTTCTGCCTTACAGGGAGGTGACTCTTGGACTGTGAAGGCTTCTATTAGGAGCTGTTATCTTCCCACGGAGGATGAAAAAGGGCCTTCCAGCTAGAAGTCCTGAGAAAGGATCTACGAGATGAAAATGTGAGGGGGGGGGGGAATTTCTCCCTCCTGTGCCAGTGTGCTTTCAGATGTGGAGGGGACTCAGGTTGGTTATGAAATCATTCACTCTGGTGAGCCAGCATGTTGCCTTTTATGGATGCTACAGCCCAGACTGCTGTACCGGGAGTGATTTTCCATCATGTTCTCTATAGAGTTCACAGCAAAGCCAACAATAATATAAGATATTCAAACCAACCCTAGACTGGAGTGTCGTTTTATAAACACTTGTGATCAAAACCATCCATGAAATAAAACTGTAATCACCCCATGACCAGCGTTCTCACCCCCCCCCCCTTTATGGCGGGTTGGCACCAGGCTAGTGTCTTTGTGTCACACATGAGGAAATGAGTCACATAAAGGATGTGCTGAAGGCTCTAAGGCTGCTGTTGGAGGAGAGCTGGAAGACAGTGTTCACCACCCTCCTCGTGGGCTGCGCCCGACACAGGATTCCTAACACAGCTTCAGACTTTCAAGTCTTTCTGATAAACTTTTGTAAGAGAGCAAAACTGTGTGGTTAATGAAAAGGGTCACTGGTGCTGGGGAATTTGATGAAGTTATGTGTGGTTCAAATGAAACTGTGAAAATGAGATTTTTAAAAATAATTACTGGGCATTTAATAGGGATGATCAGAACCAGGTTAATTTTTTGCATAATTTTTGCATAGCTTTGTATATAGTTAAGTAAGAGGTGTTGGCCTCCCGGGGCCTGTCCCCTGAGAGGTCTCTGGAGTCTACAGGACGAGACAGCCTGCTGGGTGCACCTGGGCTACACAGACTGCTGGGGTGAGGGGAATGTTTGGAGAGGGTCAAGGTTCAGGCAGCCTGGTGAGAGGGTGTGGCTGACAGAAGAGAGCTGACGTGGAGGTGATGCAGACTGAGGTGTGGCAACAGGAAGTAAGGGATAGTGGTGACCCAAGCAGATAAGCAATAATGGCTGGCACCCTAGGACCAGTTAAAGGGACAGTCACCCACTGGACTACAAACGTGAGTTCAGAAGTCCAGAAACGCTTGGGCGCAACACGAAGTGCTAGAACCAAGTTTAAAGAGACCCAGCAGCGTAGTGAGCTTGGGGAGGACTCACTTGATCGACTGATTGCTGTGGGATGCTCTGTGTGCTGTGAATGCATTGCTCTGATTGGTTGATAAATAAAAAGCTGATTGACCAGTAGCCAGGCAGGAAGTATAGGCAGGATAAACAGACAAGGAGAATTCTGGAAAAAGGAAGGCTGAGTCAGGAGATGCCAGCCCGCTGTCCAGGGAGCAGCATGTAATGGCACACAGGAAAAGCCACGAAACACATGGTAACATACAGATTAACAGAAATGGGCTGAGTTTAAGTGTAAGAGCTAGTCAGTGGTAGGCCTGAGCTAATGGCCAAGCAGTTTTAATTAATATAAGCTTCTGAGTGATTATTTTATAAGCGACTGAGGGATCCGTGGGGCTGGGCAGGACTGGAGAAAACTTCAGTTACAACTACATCTAAGGACAGGGTTGCCAAAGAACAGATGAGAAGTTAGAGTTTATTTTTTTTAGGTGGTGGTGGTGGGGTGTGGGTGTGTGTTTGTGTGTGTGTGTGTGTGTGTGTGTGTGTGTGTGTGTGTGCACAAATGTCTGTGTACATGTATGAAGGTGAGAGGCTGAGATTGCCTTTCTTCCTCTGTTATTCTGCCTTATTTATTTATTAATTTTTTAAAAATTTGAGACAGGGTCTCTCATTGAACCTGAAACTCACCAACTGGCCAGACTAACTGGCCAGCCTCCCCTGCCCCGTCCTCCTGCCCTGCCTCCTGAGGCTAGGATTGCAGGTGCAAGCTGCAAAGCCTGGCTTTCTAGCTAGTTGCTGAGGCTCCAACTCAGGTCCTCCTGCTTGCCTAGCAAGTACTTTGCACACTGAGCCATCCCCCAGCCCCTAGAGTTGTTTCTGAGGTTATAGTGGGAACATTTTCATCCATTAAGAGGTGGGAGGATGGGTACAGAGGCGAAAAAATTGACAGTAATCCCTAGGGGAAAAAAACATCCATTTTTAGGAAGTAAAGGAAAAGAGATGCTCTTCCCTTTAAAGTGGGAGCTGTGATGACAGGGTCACCAAGTTCCTAAATAATAAATTTCATTTCCTGCTTTGGGGTGAAAGATTTAAACTTCAGAATTGATTGAATTCTGTGCCGGGGGTGGAGGTGGTAATGGTGGTGACGGTGGCGCACGCCTTTAATCCCAGCACTTGGGAGGCAGAGGCAGGAGGATCTCTGTGAGTTTGAGGCCAGCCTGGTCTACAGAGTGAGTTCCAGGACAGGCTCCAAAGCTACAGAGAAACCCTGTCTGGAAAAACAAACAAACAAACAAACAAACAAAAGAATTAATTGGATTCTAAAGAGATTGCCTCTGAGATGAGTTCTTGGTTCTCATTTATTGTATGCTTTCATCAGTATTTGGTTGAAAATAAAAAGTGCACAGCTATCAGATTAGAGAATGAGAAAATTCTGAGAATATTTCAAAACTTTAATCATGCTCACAAAGATTGCTGAGAAATTTGAATTTTAAAATGCAGTGCCATTTACATTAACGTATAAAAAACTTATGTATAAGTCTTAACAAAGCCATGCACAAGCTCTGCACAAGGAAGACTACAAACTAGTCAAAGACATCATGGAAGAACTGAATATATGGAGGATTCCCTGTTCATGAATAGGAAGACTCAGTAGTGTTAGGACATCAGTTCTTTCCAATTTGGTCTTTAGATTCAATGTAATCTAAATTCAGATGCTGACCAATTATTTCAGGTTATTGGTAGATTGGTTCTGAAGTTGATATGGGCAAGCAGTTGATCCAGGATAGCAAGCACAATCCCGAAGAAAAAGGAATGAGTTGGACGACTGACACTATTCAACTTCAAGGCTTACTGTAGAACTACAGCTCCCAAGACCAGACAGTTAAAATAAGTGTTAGCCAGTGAGGCTCCTACACACAAACACAGCAGCTGATCTTCGATGAAAAGGAGGACTTGTCAGAGACTGGAGGCCAAAGCAGGAAATACTGACTGCAAGAGGAAGTTCTGCTTAGGCCGCAGCGTGAGTAAAAGACCAGCAAAGGCAACTCAGCAAGACCCTGTCTCAAAAATGTTAAGAGGTATGAAAGGGTGATAGGATATACCTCAGAGAAACATGTGCAAGGATCTTGACTCCAGCACCAGCACCATTTTTGGCAGTTTCTTACAGAATTAAACATATAAATTATATGATTCAGTTTACCCTAAAGAATTCAAACTATGTCCACATAATGACTTCTACATAGATAGCAACTTTGTCCATCATGTTAAAACTTTAAGCAACCAAGACCTCCTTTGGAAAATAAGGTAATAAATGAATCATAGTACATGGTACTGTGTGCTAAAAATTAAGAGGCTCATGTCTGAGTTAGGGTTTCTATTGCTGTGAAGAGACACCATGACCACAGCAGCTCTTATAAAGAATACATTTATTTGAGATGGCGGCTTATAGTTTCAGAGGTTTAATCCATTATCATCATGGTGTGACATGGTGGTATACAGGCAGACATGGTGCTGGAGAAGTAGCTCCCTGAGTGTCCTACATCTTGGTTTACAGGCAACAGGAAGTGGTCTATGTGTCACACTGAGCTTGAGCATAGGAAACCTCAAAGCCTGCCCCTACAGTGACACACTTCCTCCAACAAGGCCACACCTCTTAATAGTGCCATTCCCTTTGGGGACCATTTTCTTTCAAACCACCACAGTCATCAAATAAGGAAACGATATGGAGTGACAGGCTTATTACCAAGTAAATGAAGTGACTGAGAAGACTGTACACAGTGTGAATGCAACAGGATGGCATTCTGAGACTTCCAGGCCAGCCTGGACTACAGACTGAGTGAGATCATTTTTCAAAAACAAACAAAAACAACAACTTGAAAAAGAACCTTAAGAAATATATCAAATCTATAAAGAAATTGAAATCACGAGAGAGTAAATCTAAAGACATAACTGGAAGCCATAACACACACAACAGGATCTAGAAGAATGGGAAGACAAGGGTTTGCTAGCTGACAGGCTCAGATCTCATATAATCACACAATTTGGGGCATGCAGTCTCAAAGAGTAGGGGAGAAGGGATGAGGCAGGAGGAGGGGAGAACGGTTTTACAGGTACACTTGGCGAGGTGGCTACCACTTCACAGAAAGTGCAGAAGGGAAGTCTTGGGGATGTGTTCAGACAGGTCATGCAGTTTAGGAGGCTCTGCACAGCGAGTGGAAGGTACAGACAAGGTAGTTTGGAAAAATCAATTTTAGTTCTCTCTCTCTTTCTCTCTTTCTCTCTGTCTCTCTGTCTCTCTGTCTCTCTCTCTCTCTGTGTCTTTCTCTTTCTCTTTCTCTTTCTTTCTATCTCTCTTCCTTTCTTTTTTTTTGCTTTTTCAAAGCAGAGTTTCACTGTGTAGCTCTGGCTGTCCTGGCACTTATTCTATAGACCAGGGTGGCCTCAAACTCAGAGATCCACCTGCCTCTGCCTCCCAAGTGCCAGTATGAAGGGTGTGTGCCACCATGCCCAGGTGGTTATTATTTTCTTTTCTATAACATTTTCAAAGGAAGCTGAAAGAAGTTCAGTTCAAAGTGCGCTCTCTCTCTTTCTCCCTCTCCCTCTCCCTCTCTCTCCTTGAGAAATTGTTGTTGTGCTTTTGGGGAGGATTTAATTTGATCCCATGTAGTTCAAGAATGACAGGTTTTCCTGTATGAAAACAGGAGACTGATAATGGAGTATGTGATGACATGGTGACTGGAGAGGACAGCTTGCTCCTGCCTTCCTTCACTTCCCCTAACAGTTTAGAAGACAGATCTATCCCCAGGAAACTCAGCATGAAGTAACAGCCCAGAAGTCAAAGCTTTAGCAACCAGTATACAGGGAGGTGTTTTTCAGCAAGGCAAAAATGTGGCTGCAGAAGGGAGAAAAAGAAGGGGTGCCACCTGCTCGGTGAGAGAGAAAGCTGGGAATTGAACTAGCGCACTGTCTAACTGCAGCTTTCCCTTTGACCTCGGAACCAAGGCAGCAAAGTGGAAGTGGGGTGAGGAAGGGAAAAAGTAAGCACCGTGAAGGAAGAATGTGGTGTTCAGTCAATCCTATTTTAACCAACTTCATCATTCATCAGTTTCCATGAGAGAAAGATACAAAGACTAGTGAGAACAATTTGTGTGTATGTGTCTTCCAGAAAACTGTCAGCTCTAATTCTCATCAAGGGTCAAGGTAAGCACATAATTTTCATATGCTAGAACATGCTGGGCGCCACAGGCTCCTGAGTGTAGAGCGTGGAGGAGCAGCAATGAGCTAGCTGTCATGAGGCAATAAGAGGGCAGGAGCCAATGGCTCGTCCAGGCCAAGGAGGAGAAGGTAATTCCAGGTCACTTCCACCAGGCTCCCCGGTGGGAAATCAAGGAAACAAGAAGGTGTATTGAAAAAGAGAATGTACAAAATGGCTTCTGTGCCCGCAGAGTGAATGTATATCTGTCAGTATACACGGTTTTTTTGTTTTTGTTTTTGTTTTTTTGTTTTGTTTTTTATCGCTATCAAAAGCAGGCTTGGCTGTAGCTGAAATCAGCAAAGCATGTAAATTCTTTGTAGATATTAAAAGTGGGGGTTGTTGTTACTGGTTTCCCGTTTTTTTTGTTTTTGTTTTTTCTTTCTGTTACTGGGGGTTGAAGACAGTACCTTATGAATGCTAGGTGTGGTGGTTTAAATGAAAACGGCCCCCACAGGCTCACAGGGAGTGGTACTGTTAGGAGGTGTGGCCTTGTTGGAGGAAGTGTGTCACTGGGGGTGGGCTTTGAGGTTTCAAATGCTCAAGCCAACTCAGTGCCTTGCTCTTCCTGCTGCCTGCCAATCTGATGTAGAACTCCCAGCTGCCTCTCCAGCACCATGTCTGTCTGCATGCCACCATGCTTCTTGCCATGATGACAATTAACTAAACCTCAGAAACTGTAAGCCAGCCTCAATTAAATGCTTTCCTTTATAATGTAGAACATGCTCTGGAGAGAATGTTTGAAAGCCAGTCCCCCCAGAAAACGCAGGGCCTGTGGCTGCTGTAATCCCAGGGTTTTCTGACCTTGGTACTAAAGGCACTTTGGCCCAGGCAACTCTGTGATCCTGAGCATCGGAGTTGTTTCTCGTCATTGCCTTTCCATCCTCCCCAGGGTAGGTGGAGTCATTTCATCTTCTTTCCTCTCTACCCTTCCTTCTTCTCTTTGTCCTCCTGCCGCTCTTCCTCTTCTCCCCCTCTGACTTAATCTGATCCCTTAGCAGGCGCCCTAAAGTTCCTAACTTCTAAGACAAAATTCAAATGAATTGTCTCCTGGAATAACACATCCACTGGCTGTGTCCTTGCAGCCATGGAACCAGCTGAGTATCTGTCTTACAGATCAACTTCTCTGCCCTTGAATTCACCTCCTGCCTTCAAATACACATTTTCTGTCCCCTCATTCAGGGTCTCCGTGTGGCTTTCTCTGGTGCCTTAAGAGCAAAGTGTCTGGGAATTTCTCTCCAGAACGTGTTTCTGCTCTTTGTTGGTGGTGCCCCTGGTGTTACAAACCTCTGGGACACCATTGTTTTCTCCCCTCCCATATGGTTACTTGGTCCTCAAATTTGGATCATTCTGCGTGTGGTGAGTGTGATTCCACCTCTTTGGGCTCCTTGGCCATCCTTCCTATCCACCAACATTAGTTAGGTTCTCTTCATCGACTCCCATGCCTTTCTTTACACACGTCTTCATTTTTTCCTAATTCCCACCCTTCCTCCATCTTGGTATCAGTCCAGCCCCCTCTAGTCTTCAATACATCCTCAGTAATTATAGGAAGAACTCTAGGGTCTTTGTTTTGATGTACCTTACTCTTTGTGACCTCAAGTGGCATAAGTCCTGTATTCCCCTCCCCATGGAGAGGACCTTGTCTTCTTGTGGAACAGGATGTAAAGCCCTCAGCTACTGCTCCAGCACCGTGCCTGTCTGCATCCCTCTGAAGCTGTAAGCAAGTCCACAATTAAAGGCTTTCTTTCATAAGAGTTGCTTAGGTCATGGTGTCTCTTCACAGCAGTAGAACTGATATATGACAGAAGTAATATGATAGCACTCCTGTTGCTTTTTAAACACACATGTCTTTCTAAATAAATAATGATTCCATCTTGCTTGCGTAGTCTGATGAAATGATCTTTTCTCTGCTGGTTAGCAGAAAACTGCCATATTGGTGAGTTTTCATTGATCACTCTCCGCTTTATTCACTGAGGCAGGCTCTCTAAGTTGAACCCAGAGCTCAAAGGTATGGGTTGGTTTAACTATCCAGCTTGCTTTAGGGATTCCCTGTTTTGCCTTCCAAGTGCTGGTGTATCTCCTTCCTGGTGGGATGAAGGGCCAAAAGCTACACCTGACCAACAGCCAGTATTATGGTTTGAATGAACATGGCACAGCTCATATATTTACAATGCTTAGTCCTCAGTTGATGAGCAGTTTGGGAGGGATTAGGAGGTGTGACCTCGTTGGAGGAGGTGTGCTACTAGAGGTGGGCTCTGAGGTTTCAAAACCCACCCCAGACCCAGTGCCTCGCTTTCTTCGCCTGCTGCCTGTGGACCAGGATGTAAAGCTCTCATCTACTTACTGCTCAGCATCATGCCTGTCTGCTCTCCACCATGGTGACCATGGACTAACCCTCTGAAACTATAAGCAGCCCCCCCCCAATGCTTTCTCTTATCAGAGTTGTCTTGATCATGGTATCTCCTCACAAAAATTAGAACAGTGACCAGGACAGCCAGCAAGAAGGATAGGACCTTTGTCCTACAGAAGCAGGTCTATGTAAGGAGATGGAGTTTTTAACAAATAGCAAGCCAGAAGTGGATCTTCCCCAACCAAGCCTCAGATGGCTCTTCTATGTTGGCCAGTATCTGAATTTCAGCCTGGTAGGATTGCAGGCAAGGGCCAGTTAAGCTGTGCCCACATTCAGACCCACAGAAACCTTGCCATAATAGGCTGTTGCAAGGTTTGGTTTGTGATGATGTGTTACACAGCAATATGAAACTAAACTGGGCATGATATAAATACCTGTAATCCTAGCCGGTAGAGGCAGGAGGATTAGAAGATCTAGGCTAGCCTTAGCTACGATAGTGAGTTCAAGGCTAGCCTGGGTTCCTTGAGATCAAAAGAAAGAAGAGTAGAAGAAAGAAGGGGGAGAAAGGAGGGAATAAGGGAGAGAGAAAGGAAACTAATATAGACCTAAATTTCAGGGTTCCTTAATTTATATGAAGTAGAAAAAACAAATGGATACATTAAAATGACTTGGGCTTGGTGCTGTTCCAGAAGCTCTGGCAACAACAAGCTATTGGAGAGTGCCAGCGAAAAGAAACATTTCAGTGCCCTAGGAACAAGTACAGAGGCTGCTGACTGGGGAAGCCCATCCCAGCCGGCCATCTTGCACATCACATTGAATGGAAGGAATGTCAAGTTTGGAAGGGAGGTCCTGAAGATTGCTACACAGCTTACCAGTGTCAGCAAACCTGCCTGAGCCAGATCCATAATGAAGGCACAAAGCCATCTGGAATCTGGTACAAAAGCCTGGAAGCAAGCCCAGAGCAGACGCAGGAGAAAGGCATGCCTTGAGGTCAGTAGGATGGATCCAAAGATGTGACCTCATGAGTGTCAGACTCATGGAAGAGCAGGGAGCTGCTTCATCAGGGAGCCCACCACAGGCAGAACCCCTTGGGTACCACAATAACAGACCTGCATTCACTCACTGCTCATTCACCTATTTAGTCAGGCAGATATAGTTTCTAAGTACTTTCTGTGTGCCAGGTGAGTGCCTGGTACTGTAAATAAAAGTCATCCTGAACTGCTGTTTGGAGCTCAGTCACAGGTGTTCAGAACTCATCATTTTCAGCAATACAGCATTATATGTGGGAGGAGTAGGCAACCATTTACAAGGCTAGTCCAACTATGAGGCTTGCTTCAAGGGTCTCTGTCACTGCCTTCCAAGTTCTAGACTTCCTGGTGGGCCTCCACACATATACCCGTCCCTGTTATCTCCATGGGCTCTGGAGACCTGGAGTCCAGGCTTCGATCTAGTGCATCAAGAGCACCTGCTGAGTCGTCTCTCCAGCCCTCATGGTTACCTGAGAAAGTATGGAGCAGGGGGAGAATCTAGACCCACCTCTTCGTGAGAGGCATGCCAGTGGGCTGGAATCTCTTCAGTCACTATAGGAAATAAAAATGAATGAATTTCAAGAATGTATTATATTCTACTCGGAGAATCACTTATAATTAAAATATAGGTGAGCCAGGCATGGTGACATGCATAGTTCCAGCCCTTGGAAGACTATGGCAAGAGAAGAGCAAGGTGACTTAGCCTAGGCTACAGTAAGACCCTGTCTCTAAATAAATGCATAAATAAAATTAAATTTAAAATAAATAAGGAAACATATCCTTTTTGTGTGCTGAACAACTCCAAAGTCCATTTGAAGTACCAGGAAGAAAGCCAGATCTTTCCCCCAATGCCTGTTACTTCTTAGTATTTGCCTGAGTGGGTCTTTGGCTGTCACTAATCACCTCTTGCTGTGTCATCTGTAGATCGCAGCGTGCTCTGAGAACTCTACCGATTCAGCAATCATCTTGGATAGGTTCTGGTCACATCTTGTGCCTCAGAAACATGTTATCTGATACAAGCTCTGGGCCAAAGCAGCCACAGACGGCTGTCTGTGTGGTTTCATTAAAAAGCTGTTGTTGGCGTGGCCTGTGGTCAGGCTCTGACCTCAAAGTGGAAGTGATCTTACAGTTCAAAGTCTTCCGTGGGGAAGTCGGCCGGCCTCCCATCGCCCTCTGTTGCGCTTTCTCACCGACATGGCTTGCACCATTCCTAGGAAATCATAGATAACCCTGCACTGCTTGCTTTTCCTTTTCTGGGAAAGTCTAATTTTCTGGAAACTAACATGCTGTCCCAGATCCTGATACTGAAGGTGAGATGGCTCATTGCTTAAGAGCACTGGCTGCCTTTTCAGAGGACCCAGGTTCAATTCCCAGCTCCCACAATGCATCACAACCATCTGTAACTCCAGCACCAGGGCATCTGGCACTTTCTTCTGACCTCCACTGGCACCAGGCACAAACGTGGTACACAGACATCCATGCAGACAAAACACTCACATATGGAACATAAAAGGAAGTGCCCTCTTTTTCTAGAAAGACAATGCACTTCTTCTGTGTTCTCACGATTCTCTTTACATTGCTAAACAGAGTTGAAAGACAAGTGCCCTCTTCTTCTAGGAAAGACAATACATTTTCTCTAAGCGTTAGGAGTCTACATATTCCTGGTATCATTTTAAAAAGATCACTAATTTTGACAATTACAATAAAAGTGATAAAACTGTGTTAAAAACCCCACTGAACACATTTTTAAATATTAGGGATGGGGAGCATGTCACAGCACACATGTGGCCACAGAAGACAACTCTGTGGAGTTGGAGCTCTCCTGCCACCTTTGCATGGGCTCTGGGGCTTGAACTTGGGTCAGCAGGCATGCTTTCACGGCAAGCTCTGAGTCTCTGGGTCATTTCACTGGCCCACAGATTCAGTTTTCATTTGAACTTCCCAGGGCTTCCCGGAGACCTATATCGTGTTGGACCTAACCTTCAGGATATGTTCCTGTGCCCTTGTTTCGTGCTTTTTAAATGTTTCCTTCAGACAGCGATCGCACAGATGAGTATATAATTACTTTCAGGGGATGAGTCTGGGTTTTCTTCCTCCGTGGCGCGTACACGGAAGACAGGGTTATCAGTGTCCTTTTCTGGAGTCCAGATCCTCCCCAGATTAGGTGCACAGCAGGTACTTAATCTGGGGCTCGGGGTCAGGTGGGCAGCATGGCCGTGGCATTGAGGTCAGCAGTTATTCCAGGCCCATGGACTGCAGGAAGTCAGAGAGGTCCAAGGAGGGTCTAAAGAAGGGGCCAGAACAGAGGGGGGCACCTTGGGGCCCCAGATAAGTGGCACCTTATCACCTGCAACTATTGATGCTCTTTAACAATCATTGTAGAATTGTGCCGTCAAATAGCAACTGAATAGAAGCCCTCCCACCCCCTGTGAACATTTTCTCGGGGGGGGGGGGGAAAGCCTAAAAATATTGTTATGATCTCCTTTCAGCAGAAAAACCAACTGAGGCCCAAATGGCCAAGTTTTGCTCCCAGTGTTAAACAAGTTGGGGCTGGAGAGATGGCTCAGGAGTTAAGAGTGAATACCCGTCTTGCAGAGGATCTAATTTTTGTTCCCAGCACCCACATCAGGTAGCTCACAACCCTTTGTAATTCCAGCACCAGAAGACCCAACATCCTTCCCTGGCCTCCAAGGGCGCCTCTGCACATGTGGTACCTGCACACACACACAAACAAAAATGAAAAACAAAATGAATAGCAGGATTAGGAACTGCACCAGTCTTCTTAACTCTGCTTTCACAGACCAGGTAATCTGGTGTGCTAAACGAGGCTGCTTCAGCTCCGTCCTATTTTCTTTGGATTGCATTTAATTTCAGACAGTATCTGTTGTTCTTTGATGAAGAACTACAGTGTTGGTCAGCTTTATGCCACTCTAACAAATATCTCAGATTCTCAGTTTATAAAGAAAGAAGTTTTGGCTTCTAGTTTTGCAGGTTGCAGCCCATGATAGATTGGTCCTGTTACTTTGGACCTACATCTTAGTTACCTTTACATTGCTGCGCTAAAACATCCATGACTGAGACAATTTATAAAAGAAACATTTAACTGGGTTTACAGTTTCAGTGCATTAGAGTCTATGATTTTGGAGCCAAGGCATGGCAGCAGGAACATCTGTGTGCTCAGAGGCAAGCAAGAGGCAGAGAGCACACTGGGAATCTTTTGAAACCTCAAAGTCTTCCCCCAGTGACACACCTCTTCCTATAAGGCCACACCTCCCAATCCTTCCCAAACAGTCCCACCAACTGGGAACCAAGTATCCAAATGCCCAAGACTTATGGGGATATTCATTGAAAACACCACACTGGGATATGAACAAAAGAAAGAGAAAGGGACCAGAGTCCTACAATCTTCTTCAAGTCTCAACAACCTAACACTTCCCACAATGCCCCACCTGTTAAAGGCTCCATCGTCTTCCAACAGTGCTACCAGCACCTTCATGGAATGGTTAATGCCACACTATTCTGCTTTCCACAGGTAAAGTACCTGGGGGAGGGCCATAACCGTTAAAGGAACCAAAATGTTTTCTGTCATACTTCTAGGGGGTGGAAAATCCTACATTGAGGCTGTATTATCTCTGAAATTGCATATCCATTTTACATCCTTCTCTTCTCAAGTCACCTGTAGTCCTTGTTTCTTGGCTTGGAGACACATCACTCTCTGCTTCTGTCTGTAGATGGAGTTTTCCTGTCCCAACTGCCTGCTCCCAGATAACCAGCAGCAGCTTCCCAAATAACTATCTCAGAGACTTAATATAAATTATAAATGCTCAGCCAATAGCTCAGGCTTATTACTGACTAGCTCTTACATTTTAAGTTAACCCATATTCCTTATTTATGCTCGGCCACATGTGGTACCTTTATTAGCATAGCACGTTCATCTCCTGCTCCCTTTGCATCTGGCTGGTGACTCTTCTTTCTACCCTTCTCTGATAGGATAAAAGGATAGATTATTGAGTCTACTTTTAAACCAAAAAGGCAACTACATTGATATAGATTTTTTTATATTGATACAAATTTGAGGTTATTTTTGTTATACTGTCTATATGTTTCTATTCTTGTTCAAATTATTTCTGTATATTGATACAAATGTAAGATTATTTTTGTTAGAACATACTGTACATGTTTCTACTCTTGTTCAAGGTATTGTACCTATACATCTCACTTAACAATGTAATGTAAATTTCTAGTCCTTAATAACATAAGGTTTTTTATGACAATGAGACATGTCTGCTCCTGGCAGCACCAATCTACTTTAGAGAAGATGTTGGGCATTGGAGAAACTCCATATGGTGTTTGCCTTCTGTGTGGCAAAAGCTAGCCATGTGGGCAAAGAAACTGCCTTTGCCTCAGTTACTGCCTGTTATTGTCAAAATTGGTCAAGCAGGACACAAAAGAAAGTGACCGCTGAACTTTGCCAAGACAAGGCGAGAGTATCCTTCAAAAATTCTGCTTCACAGAAAAGTCTGTCAGATATTCTAGTCCTGCAGACCAAAGATGGATGTCACAATGTTACAAAGGAACTTTGGGTGACTGTTCAGGCAGCCAATTGTTTCTGTCATTTCTTAGTTTTTGAAGTTGTTTACTCTGCACTTTCTGCTTACTCAGTTAATATTATATTCTTCTCAGACTTCTGATGGAGTTAAAGACTAGATAGTTACAGTTTTCATTATTAATAAATTGAGAAAAGAAACTCACAAAAGAGGTGTAAAGTGTATAAGGTTGAGAGACATAAAAAGGTAGTTTTGGGTTGGTAATACAAGTTAGGATAGAAAGTGAATTAGGCACAACACTTTGGACTCACCAAGATAGGATAGATAATGGAGTGTTTTCTCTGAATTTGTCAAATGCAAATAGACTAGACATTGTTAATATAATTATTGCCTGTATATATTATATATAGTTATTATACTTATTGTAATAGTTTTACTATGTTAGTTAAAACCTTTGCCTTTTATTTAGAAAAGAAGGAGGTAATATGTGATATTTTGCTTGTGTTCTGTCAAATAAAGCTTGGAATCAGATGGCAGGGCCAGCCACTAGCTGACCAAAATTAACCCATAGATGTTTGGAGGACTGTAGAGAGAGGAGACAGGAAGTGGTAAGGTGGGGCAGAGAGAGAATCTTGGACTTTTTGGATGGAGGAACAGAAGAGGCAGGAAGCTACTGGCAGAGGCTCCCAGTTCTCTGATCTTTCAGGTTCTTACCCCAATATCTGACTCCCAATTTTTTATTGATAAATATTAATTAGATTAATGCTTCATCTGTCTTCGCTACACATTATCCTTGCTTGCTCATCTCTATTCATAGGGATGTCTGTTAAATTGGACTGACAGCCCATCCCAATCTTAATAAGCGTGATCTTTTTTTAACTTGGGACATTGGACCGTATTTTCAAATGAGTTCCCATTCCCAGGCATGGGGTAAATGTTAGTCTGCAAGGACTGTAAGGAAGGGTCTGTTCCAGGCCTTTCTTCTTGGCCATCTTTTCCTTGCTTGTCCTTTGTACATGTGCCTCTATGTTCTAGGGGTTTCTTTAAAAAAAATTGATTCGTTAGATTAGCAAATTAGTGTCTTTTTCATACATTTGTGTTATAATGCTTCGTTTAATTAGTTTCTTCTCCCATGCCCCTAGTTTTCCTCTAGTTATACCTTACAGGTCTTTCAGACTCTGGCAGGAAAAGATACAAGCAAGGTAGGAATATACCTGTGCAGCCTAGTTTTGGACCAGTAGATGAGTGCTTGTCCAGTGAGTTCCAGATGAGGCAAAAGCCCGTGGGGACAGTCTCACTTGGCAAGGACAGTGGACTTCTGGACAGTGCAGAATACTGCTGGGACCACACGGCCTGCATGCTCTTTTCTCTCTTGTAATATTGATGATTCTCTTGGTGGTTTTAGTGTCATTTTGTCAATCATGCAAGGGAGAAATGTGGTCATTCCTGGAAACCCTATTTTTTTTTCTCGAATATCTTCCCCTAAAATTCTTTGGGAGCTGATGCTTCTCAGGTTTCTTGTCTGGGGATGTCAACTGTCACTTCAGACCCTGGGAGCTGTCCTGACTCAGTGCTGACAGGATCGGAGGCAGATCACCCCTATTTGTAAAGACAGGATGTACCTGGCTTGATATTTGGCCAAGCTAACAAAATGATAAGTGTTGTTTTTGGTTTAAAGCTATTTTGATGTAATAGTTGGGAAACACATATTTGACGTATTTGTTTTTGCTGGAGGTTAATGTCGGAGGATGGGAAAAACTTGTTTGTTAATGTGGAAAAACATTCTTGTTTTTGATGCATAAATACAGATGGCTGGAGCTATTCGGGGCCGGCCACTTGTGTGAAACTCACCTGGTTGTCGGACAGTTTATTTCTCCATGCCAACGCCCATTCCCTGTCTCAGGACCTGAACCCAGGCTGTGGCTGGACCATGGCACATACCCATCCTCTTAGCTGCCTGGGATCCAAGGCAGCCTGACTGTGGTCAACTCTCGGAGGCCACACATTAGCCAAACCCCATTCTCCTACCCAAAGAAAGAGTGTATCTTCTCATGTGGCCTAAGCCATGTGTGTCCTTCTCCACTATCACTGTCAGGTATAACTAGGCCTGCATCCTCATAGTGCAAGGCCTCTGATTTCCTTCAGAAACCTTTGAAAGTGGACATCTTTCCTTGTCTAGCTGGACTGAAACTGTACTTCAGACTCCCTGCTGGACTGCCTGCTACGGTGTTAATAAGTCTCATGCCTGAAGGACAATTCGACTTAGTATCTGTTGTAGTTTGTTTCTCTTCCTGTGATAAAGCACCAGCCAGAACTAACTTGGGGATGGGATAGGTTTTTGTTTTTTCTTACAGGTTATAGTCTATCATTAATGGAAGACAAGGCTGGAACTCAAGACAGGAGCTTGGAACAGAAACCAGGGAGGAACATTGCTCGCTGGCTTTCTTCCTACCTCATATTTAGCTGCCTTTCTTAGACAGCCTGCTGCCTGGGAATGGTACTGCCCACAGTGGGCTGGGCTCTCCTGTATAAGTAGCTGAGAAAATGCCACCACGGACATTCCCACAGGCCAGACTTGCTGGTGGCAATTCCTCAGTTGTGGTTCCCTCTTCCCTAGTATACCAAGTTGACAACCAAGATTAACCATTGCAGTGCCGTTGTCCTGAGCCTCCGGTACGCTCCCTCTCTGTGAGACCTAACACCCTGGCTGGTCCCACCCCTGCTTCCAGACCGCCAGCCCTTCTGCTTTGTAGTTCTATTATCTCCCTGATTAAAATCTCCTTCTCCCTCTTAGGATCCCATTTCTGAGTCCATCACATGTGCACCCACTTACACACACACACAGACACACACACACACACACACACACACAAACACACACACACTTAGGACCACTGTTATGACTTCATTTTAATTTGATCACCTCTATAAAGAGTTGTATTTTCAAATAAGATCACGTCTTAAAATATGGGGGTGGGCCACAAATAAATTCAGGGAGGGTCACAATGCTACTGTAGTCAAAGAATGACTTCAGTATATCTTCATGAGGAAAAGAGTTAAACCTACAAGAGTAAATTAAAATGTTTTGTTAAAATATAACTTTATTACTTTGTGGAGGTCAAGGCTACAGATATCAAAAGATAATGTAGGCTAGGTGGTGATTACACACCTTTAATCCCAGCACTCAGGAGGCAGAGGCAGGTGTATCTCTGTGAGTTTGAGGCCAGCCTAGACTACAGAGCGAGATCCAGGACAGCTAGGGCTATTAAACAGAGAAAACTTGTCCCGAAAAAAACAAAAAAAAGATAATGTATCCAGTGTCTATAGCACAGTAGTAATACTTCCCAATTGTTACTCAAATGTTTTAATTTTTCTGAATCACTGATCATAAAATCAGAAATAGTATAATGACTTTATTAATAGTACCTAGGAATTTACAGCATTTCTGTTTTTATTTCCTATAGTTACTGTTGGATTGTTTATGTATTAGTTTTAGAATGGAAATGAAGTATCCTAAAGTATTGTTTTGTAGGAAGCAAATGAGTCATGAATAACATAATAAACCATTCTTACTAGTGAAGAATGTGGTCCCTGAGGCTGCACATATAAGTCAGTGATAGAACCCCTGCCTACCGTTCACAAGGCCCTTGTTCCATCCCCAGCACCACTATATATGATATAGATAGATAGATAGATAGATAGATAGATAGATACAGATATAGATAAAGATATAGATATATGTTCTTTACATATTGCTTTTTATAATTTAATAATGTCTAGGGAATTCTCTTTTATTTGTAGTGAGTAATTTTGTTTCATTTTTTCATTTTAGCACAGTATTCCACTCTATGGTATACCAGACTATACTTGCCCAATTGGCAGTCTTGTTTTATTAACATTATGTACATTTGAATTTTCATTTTATGCTCATGTACAAATACATCTGTATCTCTAGGTGTAGAATTTTAAGTCAAAAAATAATCTGCCCTTCCAAGAAGATGAGCCCATTGTCCTACCACAAACAAGGTGCCAGTTTCCCCCATCACCATCAGAACACAATCAAGAATTCCCTGTTTTTTTAATCTGTTGTCTTAACTGAAGACCTGGTTGGTGGCTCACACATGTGATCCAAGCACTTGGGAATGCTGGGACATTGTGGAAAGTGGCAGGTTGGAAGATGGAGGTATTAGGCAGTTAAAGCAAACAAGCTTGGCTTGTGTGTTAAATATATTGATGGTGGTAGAGGTGAATAAGGACAGAGAAGGATAATGGCCACTGACAGGCAAGATTTTAGGAGGAGTTTAGCAAGCCTCTAACTTGCCTTGGAAACGTGCTTCCACATGTCTGACCACAATCTGATTCATGTTCAAGGCTGGTTCATTATCTTCTGAGGTTCCTTCCATCAGTGAGGAAGTTGGACTCAGACAAAGCATTTGGCCTGAAGCTATCCATAACCCCTTGCATGGATTGCAGATGCTGCCTGCGTGGCCTTACCTGGCATCTGCTTTTGATCCCTTCTGGGAACATCAGCACATTCTAAGCAATAAATGGGGGCATGCTGTGTGGGACTGATTTAAATTAATTTGTTAGTTTTCCTCCAATTTATAGGCATTTAGCTCATAAACCAAGTCAGTTTAGTAACTGGCCTGGTAAACCTACAACAAACAACAAAAAGATCAACTGGCTTGTGTATCTCCACAGGGCCATGAACTTTGAGTGCAGTTGGCAGACACAAGGATGATTTTTAATGGACCCAAATATAAAATTCCACATGGGTGACTAATACTGCTATGTAACATAATGGGTGCTGGCACATGATGGGACGGGAACTATTGAATGAGAAGAAAAACCAATCTTATGAAATGACCTCCTCTGGGAATTTAAGCCAATTTCATGAAATAAAATTTGTTTTAATCCCTATCATTTTCATGCATCTCTTTGACAGTAAATTTAGGGCATAACATTATCAGCCATGCATGCCTGAGGCTGACTGCAAACTACCAAATTGGCTCAAAGGTGAAGCAGATTATCAACTGTTTGCTGTTATGCCCAGATCGCAGGGACCCCCAAAAGACCACCGTGGAGACCAAATCCCGCATGTAAAAGCAAAGAGCCTTTATTTCAAGTTCCAGAGCTTGGTCCCTCTGTCTGTCCAACACAGCGGTGAGAGCAGAGCCCTGAGCTCAGGTGGGGCAGAGTTTTTATCATATCAGAGGTTGGGGTGAGGGGATTTCCAGGGTCCAGGACCTTGGTTGGCTGACAATTGTCTAGGGCATCTGTAAAACAAAAATAGGTATGTGCTAGACTCAAGGCCTACTTTATTTCTTGATAAATGGCAGGTTTTGAAGTAAGATTAAATGCAGACAGCTCTCTGCCTCTGCAGAGTCCATGTTTGGGGATTCAACCAACTGCAGATCCCAAGTAGTTTTTAAGGTATTTGTTTTATTTTTTATGGGTATGTGTGTGTCTGCTTGTCTGTATGTGCACCATGAGCATGCAGGAGCCCTCAGAGGTCAGAAAAAGGCTTCAGGTCCCCCAGGAACTGGAGTTACAGCCAGTTGTGAGCTGCCATGTGGGTGCTGGAAATTGAACCCAGGGCTTCAGCAAGAGAAGTAAATGCTCTTAATTGCTGTGCTCTCTCTCAGCCCCACATTTTTTATTGCACCTAGACAGTGCAGAGCTTTTTTTGTTGTTATTGCCTAAATATTATAACATAGCAATGATGCATATACCATTTACATTGTACTAGATATTGTGAGTAATTTAGAGACTATATAAAGTATAAAGGACAATATGTACAGGTTAACATGCAAGACGTCTGCTACTGAAGTTTTACTTTCCACCGTGTGCTGGCTAGTCTTTTGTCAGCTTGACACACACACCAGAGTTATCTGAAAGGAGGGAACCTCAACTGATAAAATGTCTCCATAAGATCCATCATGTAAGGCATTTCCAATCATGTACAGTGATTGATGGGGGAGGGCCCAGCGTATTGTTGGTGGTGCCATCCCTGGGCTGGAGGTCCTGGTCCTATAAGACAGCAGGCTGAGCAAGCCATGGGGAGCAAGCCAATAAGCAGCATCCCTCCTGGTTCCTGCCCTGTTTGAGTTCCTGTCCTGACTTACCTTCTTCAGTGATGAACAGCAATCCTGAAGTATAAGCTAAATAAACCCTTTCCTCCCCAACTTGCTTTTTGGACATGGTGTTTCGTTGCAGCAGTAGAAACCCTAAAACACACGGGAAGTCAAGATTATCCCCACGGCTGGAGAGATGGTTCAGCAGCTTGGAGCACTTGCTGCTCTTGGATTCTGTTCTCAGCCCCTATGTGGCAGCTCACAACTGTCTGTAACTTCAGTTCCATGGGATCTGATGCCTTTTCCTGGCCTCTGTGGGCACCAGGCGTGTGTGTGGTGCACATACTTATATGCATGCATTCATGCATCCAAATATATACACATAAAAGTAAATACATCTTTAATAAAGAAGAATAAGAAGACAGTGACAAAGACAATGAATGACTATTCTGTCACATATCCACACGAAAGCATTGACTAGAATTGACTCTCACCTGGTTGAGCAGACATACAGAACACTAAGGGTGCAGGTCCAGGTGAAGAGCCAACTGGGATAGTAGGATCCTTTCATCAGACTTTTGAAATTTCTTTAGATATATTTTATATCTATGAGTATTTTGCCTGTTTGTATTTATGTTCACCATGTGCCTGGTATCTGTAGAGGCCAGGAGAAGGCATCAGATCCATGGAACTAGAGTTACTATGGATGATTGTGAGCCACTGTGCAGGTCCTGGGAACCAAACTTGAACCCTCTGCAAGAGCAGCAAGTGCTCTTGAGCACTGAGCCATCTTTCCAGTCCCTTCTGCCAGACTCTTTGTGTAGCACAATAACTTTGCCTACTAAAGCCACACAGTGACATTTTGGTGGCCATTCTCCAGCATCAGCTGCATAAAGAAATAAGTGAATTGGGACTGGGGATGGGGAGTCAGTGTTCATAAAGAGGCAGAGATTGCAAGGGGCTCTGTATAGTTCCTTGTGTTCCAAGCTTCCCTGAGACCTGCCTCTGGAAGCAATCTCCTTGTGTTGGAAAAATAAGAGACGCGATAGTTGTGATGACAGTTTCTGGGAAAATAAATAGAAATGAAATACCATCAGTGAAGAAGAATTTCTACAAATCATCTACAAGAAAAAATTAGTGATGCTCTTTAAAATTATTTTCAGAATGAGATAAAATACATAGAGGAAAGTGAACTGATCTTAAGGGAACAGGACTTGGAAACCACTTAAAACAAGTTTGGCCAGGTAGTGGTGGTGTATGCCTTTAATCCCAGCACTTGAGAGGCAGAGGCAGGCAGATCTCTGAGTTTGAGGCCAGCCTGGTCTACAGAGCAAGTTCCAGGACAACTAGGGCTACACAGAGAAACCCTGTCTTCAAAAAACCAAACAGACAGACAAACAAACAAATGACTTTGCATACTGGCTCTCTCACTTGCTGCATTTCTTCCAACCATTCACACTCTGGCAAGGTTTCTATTTTCTTCCTCTACTCCCTATGGCTTTAAAAAGGCAGGTCTGCTCTACATGTCTTTATCTCTCCATTTTGACTGATACTTATTTGTTCTCTTAATTGGTTCAGGATGTTTGAGGGTTTTTTTGATGAGATTTCACTATATAGTCTGGCTGGCCTGGGACTCACAGAGATCCACCTACCTTTGCTTCTGGAAAGCTGGGATTAAAATTATATGTGCCACCATGTCTGACCTGTTTTAAATTTTTTAATATTTAGAAAAGTGTGTATCAGTGTTTGCATACATATATGTGTGTGCACCACGTGAGTGCCTGGTGCCTGAGAAAGTCAGAAGGTGTTAGGTCCTTTTACAATCTAACTTAGCAGAGCAGTAGCTTCCACCAACACAAAAGCTCAGATAGCGTATTGGGACAATAGAAAAGTTTCCCCATCTCACTGTACCTGCCTCTAATGTACCCTTAAGTGTGTTTCACACTCGCCCTAATTTGTGATATTCTTTGTTCTGTAAAACTATAAAAATTTCATGAAGCTGCTTTCACACTGGAACATAGAATTTGACGACCTCAAACTCACCCAGCATCTCCCTTCTACACCCCGGTTCTTTCTGTTATTTTCCAACCCCAACAGTGAAGAATGTCTCCGTCCACTCATGGTATGACCAGGCACTCAGGAAATACCCCAGAGTTTCACTTCACAGTCCTATCCCAAGTCCTGAATTGTAGTTGGTTGTTTTTGCTCTTTGCTTTTTGCTCTTTGTGGGGCCCGACACTCACCTCCCAAATAATCACACACAGACTTTTTCTTACTTATAAATGCCTGGCCTTAGCTTGGCTTGTTTCTACCCAGCTTTTCTTAACTTTAAATTATTCTATCTACTTTTTGCCTCTGGGCTTTTCCCTCTTCTTACTTCTGTATATATTACTTTCACTCTTACTCTTTGTATGTGTGTGTGTGTGTGTGTGTGTGTGTGTGTGTGTGTGTGTGTAGCTGGCTGTGTGGCTGGGTGGCTAGTCCCTAGTGTGCTCCTCTCCTTGCTCTCTTGCTCCTTGATCTCTCTTGCTTCTTCCTGATTTCTCCTTGGATATATTCTCTCTGCCTGCCAGCCCTACCTATCCCTTCTCCTGCCTTGCTATTGGCCATTCAGCTCTTTAATAAACCATCAGGTGTTTTTAAACAGGCAAAGTAACACAGCTTCACAGAGTTAAACAAATACAGCATAAAAGAATACAACACATCTCTGCATCATTAAACAAATATTCCACAACATAAACAAATGTAAAATATCTTAAAGTAATATTCCACAACACTGAACCTCTCCTTAAATAGCAAGCCTATCTGTCCTCTTCCTTCCTAATGAGTGAACCTATAACCACCACCACCTACAACAAGATAGTGAACGTTCCCAGTCTTAGGTCTCAGGAATCTGAAACAAATGTCTAACTGACGTGCCTATTAACATATTAACATGGCTGCTGGCCAGCCCTCCCAGCATCACTCAGTACCTATGACTCCTCTCAGCACTTCTCATCCTGCCCCCCCACCAACCCTTAACCTCTCCCTCCCAGGGGCTTCCACTTCCCTTACCCCAACCTGGTCCCTATATAACAACCATTTTGGCTACTCCAGTCCTCTTGGCCTCTTGGCCCTGGCTGCCTCTTGGTTGGCAGTTCCTCTCTTGCTCTTCCTCCCCCTCTCTCCTCTCATGGTCTGGTATAATCTGGCCATGTTCAGCCTGGACTCTTTCCTCTGCCTGATTTCTCCCTTATATCTACTGTGAGAGCCAAAGTTACACTTTAAGTTTTAATTACCATGCCTTAGAGATCCATGAAACAAAAATGTCTCTCATCTGCAAGCCCCTTGCCCAAGGACAGATAGTTCCTGAAATGCTGGAGGTTATTGTTTATGTGCCATAATAAGCCACATGTTTTCACTCCCCTAAACAAGTTTATTTGACCCATCTGCACCGGATGTGCTTGATCACATGTGGGCAGGAGGTTCACAGGCAGGAAATACGTCAGAATATATGCTTGCCTCTGATTGGATCTGATGGGAAATGCAATGAATTATGAGTTTTCCTTCTTAAGCCCTTGCAAAACTTGATTTGGGGCCATTTCCCAGAAACCTGCGTACAGAGCTAGCCAGAGCCCATCCACCTGGCCAGTATTTAATTAAAGCCTACTTCAAATTTGGCTTTAAATTGTGGTAATGATCTTATTCTTGACCAGTGGGATTAACATCCACAGTAAAAATCTTCTCCACTCTTTAGGAGTAGTCACACCCTCCTCCCTTTATTTCACCTGGGACTCTATCACAACACTGAAACTGGAGGAAAGGACAGTGTCATTATTCAGAGTGCAGATAGTTTAGTTGTGGTACTTTGCAGACTTTCTAAATAGTGTCCCTGAGGCCAGAAGGCCAGAAGGCCAGAAGAGTGTACTGTGTATTGACAGGAAGCCTAAATCTCATACCAGGTAGGTCTCAGTTCAGTGGGACCTACCTGGAATGGGAGCGTTCACATTACCTGTTTTGGTGAAGGTAAAACCATCAAGTGAAGATCTAAGAAAAATCTCCCAAGTAACCCTGTGTAGATACTGAACTTCAAGTTGGCCTTTTTTATTTTTAAATAAAACCCAATTTCTTTATAAGCAACTCCACATGGACAAGGAGGAAAGAAAGCCATTCAAGAGAAAATAAATGTGAGTGGTCCCACCCTAACAAAAAAGAAATTGGAGGCCAAAAGACATCTGGTTGACCATAGCATTACTACTACAAGCTGGTGGGAACATGGCTCTTTGTCCACTCAGTTACTGCATACTTTCTAAAGGAGATAGGTTTCTTTTGGCTCCTGGACCTGGGGGCTGGGTAGTCCATGGGTTTGTTATCTGTTTGGTGCTGTTATCTGCTTGGCTTCTGAGAGTCTTTGTACTATATCATAATATCACAGAAGGGCAGAAGGGCAAGTGAGTTCTTACTTATAGGTGAGAAAAGGATGAGGAACTGATCTGCTCTATAATGACCAATTCTTTTTTTATGTTGTTTTGTTTTTTCTTTTTTTTAATTAAGAATTTTTTTTCATTCATTTTACACACCAATCAAAGATCCCCCTCTTCCCTCCTCCGGGTCCCCCAGCCTCCCCCACCCCCCCCACTCCTCACCCCCCCACCCCCCGAAAAGGAGGCAAGGCCTCCCATGGGGAGGCACATCCAGTAGAAGCAAGTCCAAGCCCTTCCCCATAATGACCAATTCTTGAGATAAGGAACCCACCCCAGGAACATTAATCCACTCATGAGATCTCTGTCCAGGTAACCCAGTTCAGTATCTCTATGCCCCACTCCCCAAACTATGGAAGTTTCCAATACTAAACTTTGGGGATATACCCAAACCACATCAAATGTTGGTTTGCCAGTTAACTCCATTACAAGTCATAAATATTGCAGAGAATAGCATACCTTTGCTAGGTCAAGTTATCTTGCTCAGGAGGTAAGGAGGAGGTATCATTCAATCTCTTAACAGTCTACAGTGGACAAAAGGACAGTGGGAGTGAAAACCATCTGCCTTACTCAAGTCATCCTCTTCAAAGGATAATGTCTTCTGGAAACATCCTCAGAGACATGCCCAGAAGCAGTGTTTTATCTGTCTGGGAAGCCCTTGTTCTGTTCCTTCTGACTTAACCATCACAGAAACACATAAGGGAGAGAAATGTCGATTCCAAGGAGGGGAAGAGACAGATAAATGACCAAATGCTCCATGCAGCAGGGTAGACCAGATGTTCTGGATATTCAGATAGGTCAGGGAATCAGGGAAAACTTCATATACAAAGAGATATTTATTCTGGACCTTGAGGAAGAGATGGAATTTCAGCTGGAAATTATGAGAGGAGGTGAGCAATGGGCCAGACAGAGAAGAGGAACTCAGACTCAGAGAGGCAGCTGAGCGCAGGAGTCACACTGTGTGCTTTGTCTGCGGATGAATGGTAACATGGTAGCTTGGAGAGGGTTCCCTAGACTGGCTGGCTGTGGTCAGGCTCAGAAAAGTTTGCAAAGAGCCCTTGAAGGTGTTTGTGTCTGAAAGAACTTGACCAGAATCAGTTTTGAGAAGCTTGGTCTCTCAACATTTTTCTTACAGTGCACTGAAATAAAGGGGTTGCCTTACGTATGGGACAATGTCTAATGCTCATTTCAGTAATAATGAGTGTTACTTGTCATAGGCCAGAACTAACCCTTCATACCCAAAGTTCAATACGCTTTTCTATCTCAGTATCATTTTTAAGTATCTTGTCACTATTAGTCATATTAATGATTATATAAGGGGTAGGGAGCTTGAAAAACAGTGTTATCCTCTTTCAAAAATATTATGTATTTGAGTGCCTTGAACTTTGGGTTAAATGTAGTCACAGATAGCCATTTTAGACATTTTTAAAAGATTTGTTTATTTTTATGTATGTATAAGTGTACCGATGTTAGTTTGTGTGCATCACATGTGTGCAGGGGCCACAAAAGGTCAAAGGGCATCAGATCCCCTGGGGCTGAAGTTACAGGAAGTTGTGAGCCACCTGATGTGGGTGTTGGAACTAAACCTGGTTTCTCTGCAAGAGCAATACACACTCTTAACTACCAAGCCATGTCTCCAGTCCCAAAGATAGAATTTTATTTTACACATAACTACATATTACTTACAATTGTACCAAGTACTTCTCTCAGCATTTGGAAATATTTACTTACATAATTATTATTTTAAAAGCCCTTGCAGGAGATACTACCATTAATGATGTTATAGGGCATGAGCAGTCAGACATGGAAAGACTGTCACCTGCTCAGTTTTATGGTTAGTGAGTGATGGGGACAAGATATGAACCTCAGCATCTAGCTTTTCAGAGTCCAAACATATGGGTCCCAGTGGAACACACTGGGAACTTGGAGATCTGAGTGGCACTTTCAGGGAAAGTGGAAAGGATCCAGGAGAGCAGACACCAGTGAGAACAAATTTGATCTCTAAAACCCACGTTAAACCAGTTGGCATGCCCCTGTAATTCTCACATCGTCTCTGGGACTTTTCCTAGCCAGAAAGAACTTTTCTAAAAAAAAAAAAAAAAACCAAGGCAAACAGTGAAGAATGTCACCCACAATTAATGTGTGACCTTTGTGTGTGCATGAATGCGAACACACACTTTATACACACACACACACACACACACACACACACACACACACACAGACTGTACTTCCTCAGCCTCTTCTATTTGCCTTGGCCAGTGGAGTGAGAAGAAGGGTGATGTGTGGCACCTCTAGACCTGCTGTTTGGGTACCCCAAATCCTCCAAGGATGCTGGGACCTCTGTTTAGTTGCTTTTGTGTTACTGTGACCACACTCACCAACAGAAACCACTGAGGGAGGAAGGGATTATTTCAGCTCAGGGGTTCAGAGGAGTCAGTCCACCACAGTGGGGACAACAGTAGAGTTCTTAGACACAGGGTGCATTGTGAATGCTCCTTATATCATCACTACCCAGAAAGCAGAAAGAGAGAGAGAGAGAGAGAGAGAGAGAGAGAGAGAGAGAGAGAGAGAGAGAAGCCAGAACTGGGGACTGGGCTGCTACAACCTTCAAGAACTACCTTCTGTCACTTAGGTCCCAACTCCTAAAGGTTGCACAGCCTTCCAAAGCAATGCCATCACCCAGGAATAAGGATGCAAACTATGAACTTGTCGGGGACATTCTGAACTCAAACCATACCATCGTCTGTCTGGGAGGACCACCCGATAGAAGTCTGGGTCCTTGAATGACATTGTGAGCAGAGCCTCTTGATTCTTCTCATGGTTTGAATATGAAATACCACTCCCAATCTCATGTGTTGTGCTTGGTCACGTTGGTGACACTGCTGTGAGAATTTAATGCAATTTTAGAGTTGGGACTTAGTTAAAAGAAGTAGGTTGATGGGGGTAGATCCTTGTATGCAGGGGGTGTCTTAGTTACTTTTAAATGCTGTGACAAAGTATCAGAACCAAGGACGTTTATAAAAGAAACATTTAATTTAGGGCTCACAGTTACAGCGGGCAGTAGAGACCATGACCATCATGGCAGGGAGCATGGTAACAGGCAGGCATGGTGCTGGAGCATCAGCTGAGGGCTTATATCTGTGTAGTTGGCATTTTCTTTGGGCTGCCAAACAGCTCCCGAAAATAAGGACACGGAGACCTATTCTTAATTATGAAAGTTTGGCCTTTAGCTTATGCTTGTCCCACTAGGTCTTAAACTTAACTTGTTCCTATTCATCCATGTTTTGCCTCAGAACTTTCTAACCTTTCTTTCATTTGTCTGTCCTGCTTCCCTGCTTCCTTCATCATGCCTGTCTGTCTGGCCCGCGGAGTCTCCCTAGTGTCTCTTTTTCTTTCTTCCTTTAGCCTAATTCCTCTTCCTACTTACTTTCCCTGCCCACAAGTCTTGCCTATACCTGTTCCCTCGCTATTGGCCATTCAGCTTTTTATTAGTCCAATCAGGTGCCTTAGGCAGGCAAGGCAAAATGGCAACACATCTTTACATAATCAAACAAATGCAACACATATTTACGTAGTTGAACAAGTTTTCCACAACATATCTGACCCACAAGTATGAGGCAGAGAGAGAGAGAGAGAGAGCACTAACTGGGAATGGAGTGGGCTTTGAGCTCATCCCCCAAAGACACATGCTCTCCAACAAGGCCACACCTCCTAATCCCTCCCAAACAGTTCCATCAACTGGGAACCAAGTATTCCAATATATGAGCCTATGGGAGCCTCTCATTCAAGCCACCACAAGGGATATTTTGTCCCTGATTCCTAATCTGTTCCCTGCTGTCTGATTTAGAATTCAAAACATGTAAAGAAGCTCTCTGCCAAATATTCCTGCCACTATGACACTCTGCCCTAGTACATGATATCAAGTGACTGCCCACTAACCCCCCTGAAACCACG
The DNA here is from genome assembly GCF_949786415.1 of Peromyscus eremicus. Classification (NCBI taxonomy): domain Eukaryota; kingdom Metazoa; phylum Chordata; class Mammalia; order Rodentia; family Cricetidae; genus Peromyscus; species Peromyscus eremicus. Next base: position 2,944,698 of record NC_081425.1, on the reverse strand, counting down.
AGCCAGAACAAAGCCATGGGAAGCTGTGGTGGCTCAGAGTGAGCATGGCCCCCATGGGCTAGTAGTGTGTGTGGATGCCTGCTCACCAGAGACTGGGACTGTTTGAGAGGAAAGGATTTCAGGGATTAGGAGGTGTGGCCTTGTTGGAGGAAGTGTGTTACTGGGGGTAGGCTTTGAAGTTTCAAAAGCACATGCTGGGCCCGGCATTCCTCTCTCTCTCTCTCTCTCTCTCTCTCTCTCTCTCTCTCTCTCTCTCTCTCTTTCTCTCTCTCTCCCCCTACCCCGGTTGAATGCTTTCTTTCATAAGAGTTGCCTTGATCAAGGTGTCTCTTTGCAGCGATAGAACAATGACTAAGACAAAAGCTAATCAATACTATTCTCAGCAACCCACATGGCACTATGACTCTGGTTAAAGCCACGAGATCTGAATATTACATGCCAGGCAGTACACTTCTGACAAATCCACGCCACACTCGTGAGAGCAGTAGTCCTTACCCTTCCTAATGCTACGGCCCTTTAATACAGTTCCTCATGGTGTGGTGAACCCCAACCGTAAAATTACTTTCCTTGCTACTTCATAACTGTAATTTTGCTACTGCTGTGAGTTATAACGTAAATATCTGTGTTTTCTGATGGTCTTAGGCAACCACTGTTAAAGAGTCTTTTGACCCCCCTCAAAGGGATCATGACCCACAGATTGAGAACCACTGGCTTAGAGTCTAATGATGATGCTCATCACATTATGGGTGACCCCTACCCTGTGTCTGAGCCCCAAGTCCCTAGCACACTAGGAACAGTTCCTCCTGTGTTTATCTAATGTTGGAGCTACTCTTTTCCTCCATGGGGTCAGATCCCCCGGGTCACGATTGATCCAGAGGTTTGGCTGTGAGCAAAACAGCAAGCTGTGTTTGATAAGAGGCATTATCCTCTACAGATCTCTGTCTTAGTGGTTTGTTACAGTTCAGTCTCTTTGGGAGACAGTCACACTCTAACTCATGGGTTTATGGTTAAAAAAAAAAAATTAAGAGTCTTCTGAGGGAGATGCTTGTTGCTCTGCTATTCACAAAGGGGAGCAAATCCGTGCCTCTGCAGCCCTCCTACTGGGCTTTGTGCTATACCACTCCTTGAAAAGTACCCTGAATCCTTCCCATCATTTCTTCAATGTGTGCTTTGAGATTGAGAACTATCAGCACACAGAAGAGCCTCAGCACCAGCACCAGAACTTCCCATAACATTACCAGCCTACAAACCTCCCAGAGGACTACAAATCTCACCTCTCTAGTTCTTGTCTCATGTCCTCAGGGAGAGATAGGCACAGTTTCATTCTGCTCGCATATGGAGTGAGTCAAAGTACAAGGTGGCATCGGAACACAAGTGAATTCTCACGCGTGCAACTCAAGCACCCTCAGAAGACGCAGTGAGTGACGGATCTCTTAGGCAGCTCACACTTTCCATGTGTGCTTTCATCAACCTCGCTGCATAGATTTTGCTGGCTTAGAAATAAAGTAAGGTGGATAGCCATCTGGGTATTGTCCCTTTAGTATCTCCTGGAACAGCCAGGAGCAAAGCCACGTCTGGCCGATAAGCTCGTGTGTCAGTGAGGGCTGTGATTCTTCAAGCTCACTGCTGACAGCTGTCAGGAATGTTGTATAGTATTTTGCTCCGAGCAGAAATGTCTATGGAATCATCAAGATCTATGTGTCCCCAAGGGCATGCATTTTTATGGGAAAACAACTGCAATTGCTCGCCTCCATAGTCTGGGATTTCTCGAGACTCCAGCATTTACATGCCTTTGTGCATGCATTAGTCGGAAATGCCTGTCACTTTGTTAGAACCTACGTTTTTTTTTTAATGTAAAAATACTGATTGACAGACAAATGATAGAGTGTAAAGTTCTCCTGGAGCCGTATAATTCAGTCTCTCCAGATGGCAGTCACATATCCAATAATGCATAGAACTGGGAATAAATTTAGGGAGCCTGAGTCACAGTTTTTAAGAGGCCTCCGAAGGAGATATTATTGCTCTGTGATACTTATAGATGTAGGCAAGTTCATGCCTCTGCAGATTAAATTGGTGCTAAGAGGAATATAACTATAAAAAGGCCCCATGAGTGATGAAGCATTTCACTAAATGGTTATCATTGCTGGTTTTATTACAAACATTTAATGAGCTTATAGAGTACGCCAGATACTGCTCTTAGACATTTAGATTCATCAGCAGGCAATTCAAAGTCCATAAAGCATATATTATGATATTTGGCAGGTAGTATATTTCTTTTAAAGATGAGTTTTAAAATTATTTATTTGTGTGTGTGTGTATGCATGTGTGTGTTGGATCCCCTGGAACTGGAGTTACAGGTTGTTGTGAGCCTCCATGTGGGTACTGGGAATTGAACCCCAGTCCTCTGTATGAGTAATCAGTGATCTTCGCCCTGAGCTGTCTGTCCACCCCCCTAGAAAGGTCAGGAGGTAACATTTGAAACTTTGATGTGAAATGAAGCAAAGTGAGTGACAGAAAGGAATGGTGCTGTTTACACAGTGGGGTTAGAGGAGACCTCACCCAGGAGGTGCGTTTGGTCCCAGGCTTGAGAAATGGGAAAGATCAAGCTGTGAGGTGACAGAACAACAGGGTGAAGCCTTGAACATGGCAGCTGCCGCATGCAGGTGCTGTGTGCAGCTGTGGACTTGAACGAGGTAGTCTACAGGGATGATACCATGAGCGTCTAGACAGACAAAAACAAGAGGCGGGGCTCTTAGGGTACCTTGTCACATAAAAGGTACAAAGAGTCAAACACCATCAACAGAAGCCAAAACGAAGCAAGGGATCAGAGGAAGGAAGCCCACATATGAGATGTTCCTGAAGTTTCCAGAGACTTAAGTGAGTGTGTTCATACATAAACATTATTAGACACCCAGCTTCCCTGACTTGTGAAAACAGGCTTCTCTTAGATGAAACACCTACCTGTGAAGGGACATTTACAAAAACATTTTGAAGGAACTGTAGGCTAATATATTTGTGACGTTTATGTGACCTCCGTGAATGACAGTATCTCTCAAATACATAAATAGCACACACCACACAAGAGAAAACACTAATCATTTTTTAAAATGATTAAAAAATCACTATCAAAAGTGTAGATATGAGTCGGGCGGTGGTGGCACACGCCTTTAATCCCAGCACTCGGGAGGCAGAGCCAGGCGGATCTCCGTGAGTTTGAGGCCAGCCTGGGCTACCAAGTGAGTTCCAGGAAAGGCGCAAAGCTACAGAGAAACCCTGTCTCGAAAAACCAAAAAAAAAAAAAAAAAAAACAAAAGTGTAGCTATGGATGATGACAGGCATGGTAGCACGCGCTTTTACTCTCATGACTCCAGAGGCAAAGGAAGGCAGACCTCTGTGAGTTTGCCTCCAACCTGGTCTTGGTCAGCCAGAGCTACGTAGTGAGACCCTGTCTCTAAAAATAACACAAAAATAAACAGCCGGGCAGTGGTGGCGCATGCCTTTAATCCCAGCACTTGGGAGGCAGAGCCAGGCGGATCTCTGTGAGTTCGAGGCCACCCTGGTCTCCAAAGCGAGTTCCAGGAAAGGCGTAAAACTACACAGAGAAACCCTGTCTCGAAAAACTAAAAAACAAAACAAAACAAACAAACAAACAAACAAACAAAAAACAACAGCAGCAAAAATCCACAGAAAAACGAGAAGGATAGACAGGGACTGGCAAGATGGCTCAGGTGGAAAAGGCATCTACCATGTCTACCAAGCCTAAGAATCTGAGTTTGAATTCCTGGGACCTACTTAGTGGAAAAAGAGAAATGACTCCCACAAGTTAGCCTCTGACCTCCATATGAATGTGACACACTCGCTCTGATGCACTTACACACACACAATAAAATTTAAAAATGGTTTTAAAAAAGTGTATATGAAGCACAACTGGGAGAACTTTCTGAATGATGGGGAGTATTAAAGAACGTCTACAAGCTGGTGAGACAAAGCCGTGAGTAGAGTCGGAGGATGGTATGGGAAGCATTTCCCTTAGAGAAAATGCAAATGAGCATTAACATATGAAACAACGCTCAACCTCAATAGTAATTTGAAAAATGCAAATTTAATCTTCAAAGGAGAACATTTTGCACTCATCAGATTGGCATAAATTTTAAAAATCTGATGATACCAAGTACTGACAAAGGATAGAAATGTAGGAAATATTATTCACTGCCAGTGGAAGTATAAAATTGGTGTGGTCTGGGGCTAGAGAGATGGCTCAGCAGTTACAAGCTCTTACTGCTTGTCTTAGTCAGTGTTCTATTGCTGTGAAGAAACACCATGACCATGGTAATTTATAAAGGAAAACATTTAATTGGGGTGGCTCACTTACAGTTTAGAGGTTTAGTCCATTGTCATCACCGTGGGAAGCATGGCAGCATGCAGGCAGACATGATGCTGGAGAAGTAGCTGAGAGTTCTACATTTGGATCTGTAGGCAGCTGGAATAGAGACACTTGGCCTGGCTTGAGCATCTGAAACCTCAAAGCCCACCCCCAGTGATACACTTCCTCCAACAAGGCCACACCTATTCTCAAAAGGCCACACCTCCTAATCCTTTCAAATTAATGCCACTCCCTGGTGACTAAGCATTCAAATCTATGAGCCCATGGGGGCCATTCTTACTCAAACTACCCCACTGTTCTTGCAGAAGACCCAAATTGGGTTATCCCACTAGGCAGGTCACATTGCCTGTAACTCCAGCTTCAGGGGATCTGATGTTCTTTTCTGGCCTCCATAGGCACCTGCACCCATGTGCATACACACATACATAATTAAAAGTAAACTGTTTAAATTTGTATGGTTATTTGGAGAATAATTTTGATACTATCCAATAAACCAAAAGATGCCCATCCCCTATACTCATCAATCTCTTTCTATAGGAATGCTTGCCCATATGCACCAGGTAACCCAAGCAAGACAATCATAGCCACACTGTTTGGAATAGCAAAAAGGAGACAACATAAATGGCATCCAGAAAACAGATAAATAGCCAACAAGAGATTCCAAGGCAGCCAGGTACTGTGGCTGTACTCCCAGCTCTCCAGAGACCGAGCAGGTGGATTGAGTTCATGGTCAGACTGAGCTGTGGTAAGTACCAGATCATTTTGTGCTAAACTTCAAGAGATTGCCTCAAACAAAACAACCAACTGTTGCTGGGTCCTAATGGCTCCCTTGGGGGAGGGGGTGAGAAGGCACAGTGTCAACAACACGGACACCTGGAGTCAGGTGAAAGGCCAACAGCAAACTCATTTATTCAGTAATGGGGAAGAGCCTTATGTACCCTCCTCCCAGCACCCAGGCTGCATCCCAGTCCGGTGATATTGCATGGTTGCCCCTCATTGGCTGGGCATGATCAGGACCTCTGACAGTGCCTGTTGCTAGGTCCTCAGGCAAACTCCAGGTTGGCTCATAAGGAAGTACATTATGTGCATGCCTTGGCAACTGGTTTGAGCCTTATCTTCCTGCAACCAACCAACCAAACAAACAAAAAAGGAGATTTGTTTTAATCCCAAGTATTTAAGACCATTCACTTTTCAGGTGAGTCCCATTCCTTCACACGTGTAGTTTCTCAGGATAAGGTCATTTGACTCCATATTTAGCATTGGTTCAACTGTGTAATTTCTCAAACCTGTGACATGCATGACTCATCAATGCAAAAGAGCAGGGTGGCTTCTTCAAAATGGGTCTCACATCTCATGACTTACATTATGGTACTCATATGTGTCCTTCAGTGCTTGGAAATGTGTTGAGATTATGTCCACTAATATTTCCTAATGGATTCCATGGTTTGAATGAGATACACTGCCTGCCATAGTCTCCATTTGAATACTTGGCCCCTAGTTGGTAGAACTGTTTGTGTAGGTTTAGGAAGTGTGGCTTTGCTGGAGGAGCTACGTCATTAGAGGTGGGCTTTAAGAGTTTAAAGACTCACACCACTTCTAGTTGGCTCTCTCTACTTGCAGTTTGAGATGTGATCTCTCAGCTTCCTGCTCGAGCCACTATCTCTACAGTTTGCTGCCAGGCTTCTCTACCATAACAGACTCTTAACCCTCTGGAACTATAAGCTCAAATAAACTTCCATAGTTGCTTTTGGTTATAATATTTTACCACAGCAACAGAGAAGTAACTGATACACTCCATGCATCCTTGTAACTGATACACCTGCATACATCCTTACCCAGGGACTGGGATCCAGAGGGAGAGAACATTGGAGCTGAGAGCTGAGAGAGAGAGAGTAATGAGGTCCAGAACTAGGAAAAACTGGAAAGAAAAGAGTTTGAGAAAATGTACCCAAATGTAGACCGTGAGAACCACTGTATCCTTTAAAGTTCATGAGCTGGAAACTGGAACATTAACAAGGTGGTGGTATGGTGAGGGGTAATAAGAGGTGTCATCCCGTGAATAAATTGATGTCACTTCTCAGAAGTGTGTTCTTTTTTTTTTTTTTTAAAGATTTATTTATTTATTATGTACACAGAAGAGGGCGCCAGATCTCATTACAGATGGTTGTGAGCCACCATGTGGGAATTGAACTCAGGACCTCTTGAAGAGCAGTTGGTGCTCTTAACCTCTGAGCTATCTCTCCAGCCCCAGAAGTGTGTTCTTTATGAAAGGACAGGCCTAGGTCCCCTCTTACACTCTTTATTACCCTCTCTTTACCTTTCCACCATGAAATGACACACAAAGAAACCCCTTAATCTTGAACTTCCCAGCCTCCATATTTCTGTTCATTATAAACTAGCCAGTCTGTGGTGAACTGTTACAGCAATATATAAATGGAATTAAGAGATGCTGGTATAAACAACAGTTACAAAGAATGAAATTAATATTCAAGAAATGAGTGTGTTATATCTGTGTTGTATTTGTTTCTTTTCTGTTGCCATGATAAAACACCATGTCCAAGTCAACTTATAAAAGAAAGCATTTCCTTTGGCTCATGGCTTCAGAGGGCTAGAGTTCACAGTGGTGGAGTATGGTAACTGGCATGGTAGCAGAAGCAGCTGAGAGCTCCTATCCAGAACTACAAGCAAGAAGCAGAGAGTACATTGGAATGGTACACCTTTTCCAACAAGGCCACACCTCCTAATCCTTCCCAAACAGTTCCACCAACCGGGAACTAATTATTCAAGCACATAACCTTCAGTGTCATTCTCATTCGAACAAACACATTTGTTAAAACAAACAAACAAACAAAAAACTTTTCTTCCTGATACATTAGGGGTTTGAAATGAAATATTGGTACTAAATCTTGTTTTTTATGTCTAATCCCAACACTGAAATTAGTTTGGAATTAGTCTCATCTATTAAGTCAAGAACCAGTACTCCATGTTACATCATGGTGCACGTGAATGTCCTAGCTGATGATCTCAAGGGTGTTCATAATGCTGAAGAGAGAGGTAAACTCAGGGTCCTTACTAGCCTTGCTCCAAAGTCACTCTCTAGTTTCTAACTGTGCTGAGGAAGCACGCTTATGTTGGTGAACTTGAAATCACTGACAACACAGAGCTGGGAGGAATAGTTGTGACTCTCACAGCAAGTTAAACAGGTCTGGAGCCCTCAGCCCCAGGTACGATGGTCAGCTTGAAGACCTGGCACAATGATAAGTAGTCAGCCGCCATCCCCTCAGGTTGGATCCACTGTGGTTCCAAGTGGTTCACTTGGTTCAGCCAGCATCTTGGACCTAAAGGGACTTTCCACACTGGTGTGCAAAATTCTTGACAAAAGCACCTTAAGGGAAAAGTGGGTGTTTGGGTTCATAGTTTGAGGAGTTGGACAGTTCCAAGGCCGGAGCTGAAGGCAGCTGGTTACATTCTATGCACAGTTGAGAAGTAGATACAGATGAAGGCTGGCACTCAGTTTGCTTTTTTAGTCTCTGACCCTCAACCATGGAATGGTATAGACCACACTTTGGGAGGAATGACAGTTTGAGTAAGAATGGATCCCCCATAGGCACATAGATTTGAAGGCTTGGTCCCCAGTTGGTGGAACTATTTGGGAAGGATTAGAAGGTGTGGCCTTGTTGGAGAAGGTATATCACTGAGGGTGGGCTTTGAGGTTTCATAGCCCACACCAGTCCCAGTTCTCTCTCTCTCTCTCTCTCTCTCTCTCTCTCTCTCTCTCTCTGCCTCCTACTTTCACATAAGAATGTGAACTCTCAGCTACTATTCCAGCGCATGCCTACCTGCCTGCTGCCATGCTCCCCACCATGACAGTCATAGACTCTAACCCTCTGAAACTGTAAACCCCCAATAAACTCTTCCATAAGTTGCCTTGGTCATGATTGCTGGTCTCTTCACAGCAATAAAAAAGTAACTAAGACAGGTGGGTGTTGCAGAATATTATTTTAAGGTGTGTTACTTTTGTTTATGTTGCATTTGTTTAACTCTGTGAAGCTGTGTTACTGTACCTGTCTAAAACACCTGATGGTCTAAGAAAGAGATGAATGGCCCATATCGAGGCAGGAGGGAGAAATAGGCAGGGCTAGTGGGCAGAGAGGATAAACAGAGGGAGATCAAAAAAGAAGTAGCCAGAGAAGGAGGAGGACTCCAGGGGCCAGCTACCCAGCTACACAGCAAGCCATGGAGTAAGAAACAAAGAAAGGTATACAGGAATAGAAAAGGAAAAGCCCAGAGGTAAAAAATAAACAGGATAATTTAAAGTTAAGAAAAGCTGGCTAGCAACAAACCAAGCTAAGGCCGAGCACTTATAAGTAAAAATAAGCCTCTGTGTGTAATTTATTTGGGAGCTGGGTGGTGGGCTCTCCAAAAGAGGAAAGAGCAAAAACAAACAACAACAGGTGGGTCTCCCCATCTCAGTTAACCCAATCTAGAAACTCACTCACAGCGTCTCAGTTAACCCAATCTAGAAACTCACTCACAGCGTCTCAGTTAACCCAATCTAGAAACTCACTCACAGCGTCTCAGTTAACCCAATCTAGAAACTCACAGCATCTCAGTTAACCCAATCTAGAAACTTACTCACAGCATCTCAGTTAACCCAATCTAGAAACTCACTCACAGCATCTCAATTAACCCAGTTAGAAACTCACTCACAGACATGCCTAGAGATGTATTTCCCAGGTAATTCTAGATCTCGTCAGGTTGACAGTCAACTTGAACCATCCTAATGACTGTGAAGAAGCAAGATGAAAACACACAGGATGGGAAATCCTGGGAGTCTTTCTGGGGATGTAAACACATACATAAACAAAATGCCTTAGTGGACCCCCTGCCCCCCAAAGAATCACTGCTTGATATAAAACATTCAAAGTTCTCTGAACCAGTGTTGGGGTGCTAGAGTACTATCTGGTTCTGCAGTATTTTTTTAAAGGATTTTCTTAGTAGATCTCCCATGCATACATCTTTTACCTCCATGGAGTAAAATTCATTTCACTGGAATTTGTTTCAGTGGTTTTGTTGTTGTTGTTGTTGTTTGTTTGTTTTTTGTTTTTTTCGAGACAGGGTTTCTCTGCGTAGTTTTGGTACCTTTCCTGGATCTCGCTCTGTAGCCCAGGCTGGCCTCGAACTCACAGAGATCCGCCTGGCTCTGCCTCCTGAGTGCTGGGATTAAAGGCGTGCGCCACCACCACCCGGTTTTTTGTCACAGTGCTCTAAAGTGAGACCAGGCCAATATGTACAGAAGGGAAGCCCCCTCTGGATGGAGACATGCCCCTGTCTCCTTCCTTAAGGGACAGTCCAGAGGGGCAGGTAATGGACCTGTTCTCTGAGGTGTGACTCACAAAGGCATAATGATTTCTTTGTCTTCTCTTTGTCTTTTTCTTTCTGATGCTGACAGAGCCGAGGTGTGCTGTGGATATCGCTCTGTATAAATAAAATGCTGATTGCCCAGTAGCCGGGCAGGAAGTATAGGCGGGACAAGGAGAGAGGAGAATTCTGGGAAGTGGAAGGTGGAGGAAGGAGACACTGCCAGCCGCTGCCATGACAAGCAGCATGTGAAGACGCCGGTAAGCCACGAGCCATGTGGCAAGGTATAGATTTATAAAAATGGATTAATTTAAGATATAAGAACAGTTAGCAAGAAGCCTGCCATGGCCATACAGTTTGTAAGCAATATAAGTCTCTGTGTTTACTTGGTCGGGTCTGAGCGGCTGTGGGACTGGCAGGTGATAGAGATTTGTCCTGACTGTGGGCCAGGCAGGTAAACTCTAGCTACAGAAGTGTACTTTTAAACTCCCTGAAAAACACTTTGGGCTTCCTCCCCTGCTGTGTGTGGCTTATGTTGTCTCTTCTCTGTTATCCCCTTCCTTCCTGGTAGCCAGGGATTTACAGCTTGACTGCCTGGAGTCTTTCCCTCAGAAATTGTGCCCAAGCTGCTGTTCGAGTCCAGTCTTTGTCCTCAAGCTTCCGTTTGTGTCTGTTCTTAAATTGTTTTATTAATGAAACCAAGAACCCTGGTTTTCCAGGTATCATATGATGCCTCTGCTGAGACGCCCCAGGATTTACATCAACACTTCTTTCTTGCCTTTTAGCTCTTTACAGCAGAGAGAATGAACTCGTTCCTACACCCTAAACAGCAATCAATCCATGGGAAGTTTCGTCTAAATATCTCAGTTTCTTTTCTTGATTCTAACATGGCAGCTTCCAAGAATGGAGATCTGTGGGCATTCTTTTTTCCCCCTCTTATTTTCATATCATGGGTCATAAACATTAGTGCTTTCTGTCTCTAGAACCAGCGAGGAGAAAGTAGTCTGTAAGGAGTCAGCCATGGCTGTTTCTGGGGAGGGAAGGGGTCATTTCTTGACCTCAGTGTGTATCTGGTTGTATGCCTTCAAAGCAACCTCCATTACTCTTTTGAAGTAGAGAGATAATGACAGACAGGGGTGAAGGTGGTAATGACATCCCACAGCACAGGGGAAAGGTGTGGATACAGAATTCCAAGCAAGACAGCTAGACTGGCCACCCTTGCTGAGCTGCGGAGAGCAGTGCAGGCATGCTTCGATGAGAATTCAGGTTAATTGCTGCTAAAATTATACTAAGGGTTTTTTTTTTTTTCACTCTTTGTTGTCATAAGAAAAAATGTAGGAAATTCTGCAACTAATTGCTTAATGAGGAAGACACAATCAGGAAGCCCCAGAAAAGTGAATTTTCTTCGCTAGCAAGCTCTACCCTGTTTAGAGTCAACAAAGGCAAGACTTGCAACACTATCAGTACCATTTGGGGCAGGAATGTGTCGTGCTGTTGAAGGATGGGCCTTCATGGGCCAACCTGTGGCTCTTCACAATTTGTATGTCAATATTCTAAGTCTTGGTCCTTAAGAATATGGCTATTTTAAGCCGGGTGGTGGTGGCGCACGCCTTTAATCCCAGCACTCGGGAGGCAGAGCCAGGCGGATCTCTGTGAGTTTGAGGCCAGCCTGGACTACCAAGTGAGTCCCAGGAAAGGTGCAAAGCTACACAGAGAAACCCTGTCTCGAAAAACCAAAAAAAAAAAAAAAAGAATATGCTATTTTAAAAGATAGGGTCGTTAAATGGTTAACTAAGGTTAAAGCAGGTCCATAGAGGGCTCCTGGTCCAATATGACTGGTTTCCCGAGATTTCGACAGAGATGCTCACAGGAGGAGGGTCACGTGAAGACACGAAGAATGCAGCCAAAGAAAGAGGCACGAAGAAACACACCCACTCTTGATCTCAGATTCCATAACAAGAATAATAACGTCTATTGTCCAAACCACCCAGTCTGTGATACTGTCTCCCTAGCAAACTACTCCAGACCAAATCATCATTCTCACCATGTCACAGAGATTTCCTTCTGTCTGTCCCCTCAACAAGCTCGTTAGAATGGACTCTAGTAAGACAGTCTCTGAACTAATCCCACCCTTAAACTGGTGGTCTAATTTTTTTTTCTGTAGAAAGCTTGTTAAGCTGGGTAGTAGTGGTGCACGCCTTTTATCCCAGCACTTGGGAGGCAATTGGATCTCTGTGAGTTCTCGGGCAGCCTGATCTGCAGAGAGTTCCAGGACAGCCAAGAAACTCTGTCTCAAAAGAACAAAAAACAAAACAAAACAAAACAAAAGCCTGTTTAAAAAAAATTAAATAAACAAGATAGCCCAAGCTGACCTCAACCTCACTGTGTAGCTGAGCATGACCTTGAACTTCTGACCCTCCTGGGTCAGTCTCCCAGTGCTGGGACTACAGCCTGCATTACTGTGCCCTGATGATATATTTTTTTTTTTTTTTTGTTTTTTCGAGTCAAGGTTTCTCTGTGTAGCTTTGCGCCTTTCCTGGAACTCACTTGGTAGCCCAGGCTGGCCTCGAACTCACAGAGATCCGCCTGGCTCTGCCTCCCGAGTGCTGGGATTAAAGGCGTGCGCCACTACCGCCCGGCTTGATGATATTTTTAAGCTTTGAATGCCAACAGGTAAAAAGAATGTTCTACAGGTTCTTATGCAATAGTTCAAGAGAGCTAACTGATGATGCTCGTACACACTGTTCATTGTAGCACTGTTGGTAACAGCAAAAAATGGAAAAGCGAATCAACAAATATATAGGTAAAGAAAATGTGGTATATATGCCTTGAAAAAGAAATGAATTCTGATACATGCTACCACATGGATGAATCTTAAAAACACAATAAGTGATAGAAGTCAGACAGAAAAGAACAAGTATTATGTGAGTCCCTACAAGGCTTGTAGAATATATAAAATTTTAGAGATAGAAAGTAAATCAAGGTGAGCTAGGCATGGGTGGAAGGGAGGGTGGGGACTTAGATTAAATGGGTAAGAGTTTCAGTATGGGATGATAAAAAGTTCTGGAAACACTGGAGATTGTTGCCCAACATCATGAATGAATTTAACGCTGTAGAACTGCACACATATAATGGTTAAGGCAGTAAATTTTATGCATAGCTCATATTTTTTTTTAATTAAAGAAAAAACAACCAAGGCAAGGTGCTGTGGATGTAGCTCAGTTTGCTAGAGTCTGCCTGTCAGGAGGAAGCTCTGGGCTCAATTCCTAGAAACTAGGTATGTTTGGTGGTACATGCCTGTAATCCCAGCCTCAGGAGGTGGAGGCAGGAGGATCAGAGTTTGAGGTTACTGTCCTTTTGCTTTGTGAGGCTGTGACAAAACACTACAGCCAGAAGAAACTGGGGGAGGGAGGGTTTATTTGTCTTAGAGGTTACAATCCACCTTGGAGGGAGACTAGGACTGCATTTCAAGGCGGGAACTTGAGATAGAGACCGTGGAGAAGCACTGCCAACCAGCTCGGTTTCCCGGGCTTGCTCAGCTCCGCTTCTTACACAGCCCAGTCCCACATACCCAGGGACGGCACTGTCCATAGTCGGCTGCACCCTCCTATACCAATTAGCGATAGGGAAAGTACACCCACCTGCCTTTGCCAATCTGATGAAAGCAATGCCTCAGTTGAGGGTCCCCTTCCCAGGTATATCAAGCTGACAAGATTATCCACCACAACTACAGAGGGAGCTTGAGGCAAATATGGGATACAAGTGAACCTATCTCAAAAAGAAAAGTCAAAAATAAATAAAACACCAAAACAGGAGCCAGATGGGTGGTGGGAAAGAAAAGAAGACAAGGGTGTGAGAGTAGTTTGCCTATTCCATGTTACATGGTTTAGTTAGACCCTCCCTCAATCCCTCCTTCCCTAACAAGCAAGGGACCTACCTACTCTAGAGTAGACAGGGCACCTGTAACTGATGCTATCAATGCTGTATTTAATGTTTACAATGGCCTGTAGCAGGAATCTTAAAAGTTCTTATTAATAAAATCAAACCCGAAGCCAGTTATTGGGGTCAATATTGGGATCAGAGAGACAGAACAAGCCACAGCTACCTCACCTTGCCGGATCCTCAGCTGGTCTTGTCTCCTCAGACTGGAAGCCTCTGTGTCCTCATATCCGAATGGCTCTCAGCTGAACTGTGCTGCTCAAAAGCCTGAATGCTTAACCAGCCAAATGCTCCTAGTTTCTGGTCCTCACGCCTTATATATCTTTCTGCTTTCTACCACCACTCCCTGGGATTAAAGGCTTGCTTTCTGGGATTAAAGGCATGATGAGTCACCATGCCTGTCTGTATCCTTGAACACATGGATTTCTGCCTCTGGAATGCTGGGATTAAAGGCATGTGCTACCACTGCCTATCCTTTGTGTTTAATATTGTGGCTGCTCTGTCTCTGACCCCAGATAAGTTTATTAGCATGCATAATATTTGGGGGAATACAATACCACAATGGTCCCCTTTGCCTCTCTGTTACTGTGATAAACACTATGTCCAAAAGCAACTCGGGAGGACAGGGTTTATTTGGCTCACACATCCAGATCATTGAGAGAAGTCAGGGCAGAAACTCAAGCAAGAACAGAGGTGGGAACCATAAGGACAGAGGCCTACTGGCTTGCTCCTAGGCTCACATACAGCTACAACTCTTACAACTCTCAGCATCACCTGTGTGGAAATGACTCCACCCACAATGGGCTGGACCCTCCCATATCAATCAACAAGCAAGAAAATGTCACATGGGGCTAGAAAGACTCAGTGCTTAAGGGAACTTACTCTTGCAGAGGACCTAGGCTTGATTCCCAGCACCCGCATGGCAGCTCACAGCTATCCACAACTCCAGTTTTAGGGAGTCCAACACCCTCTTATCTCTGTGGGCACCAAGCATGCAAATGGTACACAGATGTACATTCAAGCAAAACACTCATATACACAAAACAGTCTTTTTTAAAAGGAAGAGAAAAAAGAAAATGACACACAGACATGCCTACAGGCCAATCTGATGGAGACCTTCCTCAATTAGGGTTATATCCTCCTAGTGTGGATAGTGTGTGTCAAGTGGACAAAAAAATGCCCAGCACAGTTCCCCTAGAGTGTTCCTTTGGATACTAAATCAAATCCTCATGTTCTTTCATGATTTCTTGCCTATGCATTCCTAAGGATAACCTGTACCTGAGGGTTCTCCAGCTCCAGGTCATTGGGTACCTGCCTTGTCCCTTTCTCTCTACTGTAGCACTGAGGTCTCTGTGGACAAGAATGAAGATGTCTGCTGCTGTTGCTTGGGTAGTGACATGTCCATGGAGGATACAAGCAAGACAAGGAATATGATTCTGACTTGGTGGTAACCAATCTACCATTTATTTCATATTAAAACAAAACAAAATTGGATGTGTTTCTTACACAGCAAGGTAGAACTTGGCTGCCTCTACTCTGCTGATGCTGTGCTGTGTCTATGAGCAGAATTGAGATTAGTTCATGAAGAGTGCTCAGTAGAAGTGTCATTGCTGTCGGAGGTATATTCCACTGGTTGGCACTCAGAGGTGTGTTTATGGAAGTCGATCAGTCTTCCTGCAGGTTGACCTGCAGATGTGCTGTTCATTTCAACGTGTGTCGTTACATCAAGCTGCCCTGACTGATGGAATAGATGTAAAACTGGTTTTGGCAGCCTCTTTTCTTTTTGTGGTTTATAGGACTCTAATTTTCAGATGTAATCTGTGGTGAGTGTCCCCCTAGCTGTTAAACACAAACAAATGAACGGAAACACAAAAACTACCATCTTCTTTTCATGGTGCATAAGGTGATTTTCTACTTCAAGATGAATGTGGTGTCTCTCCATCCCATTGTCAGGCTGCCACTCACTCATGGAATAGACAACGAACCAAAACTTCAGACCTTTTGTGAGATTGATGTCTGGGTGAAGAGAGTAAGAGTTGTGGGACCCAACTGATACTAATCCCCCTTTTGCCCAGGGCCCCAAAGCTTCTTACCTGTAAATGTTCCAGTGCCCTGAGACAATGTGTCTGCCAATCTGCCAACAGAAAGGTAGAGATATCTGGACCAAAGTGCTCAAGATTTGGCACCTTGTTACTGCTGCTCGCACAACACGACATGTTTGTACTGCTCCAAAGACAGCAGACATAAAGAGCTGCAGAACAGGCTGAGCTCGTGCGTACAATGGGAGAAAACAGCAGGGCACATGGCCAGAACTCAGGAGTGCTTTTCGGGGAGCATATGTCTCTGAGCCCCTGTCGTGTCTAACAAGAAGTTTTCCTAAGAACAATCAGGGCTTAAGATTAAACAACAGGAGGACCAAAGAATGCAGAGAAACCAGCCAACCATCCAACCTATCTGGCAAAGAGTCTGGTCAAGAGAGCCAGGATAGATAAATCCAGGAGTTTCTTGACCACTCCAAGGAGCTCTGCTGGAAAGAGAGGTAGAAAACCTCTTCCATCCATCAGGGATGTAATCAACACACCTGGATGCTGCTAGAAGACTTTGAGGCTACTAGAGGCCAGAGTCCTGGGCAGCTCTCTAGGTGTGCAGAGAAAACCAGGTTCTTGTAGTAGGATGGAAGAAGAAAGCATGATGAGGGATAGACAGCGGCTGTGAAATTACTTCTCTGAGAGAGGGAGGGAGGGAGAGAGAGAGAAGGGGAGAGGGAGAGAGGGAGGAAGAAAGGGAGAGAGAGGAAGAAAGGAAGAGAGGGAGGGAGGGAGGAAGGAGAGAGGAGGGGAGACCAGGAGGAGAGGGGAGAGGGGATGGGAAGAGAGAAGGGAAGGGAGGAGGGAGTGGGAGGAGAGGGAAGGGAGTGGGAGAGAAGAGGGGAGGAGAAGAGAGGGGAGGGGGGATGGGAGAGGAGAGGGGAGGAGAAGAGAGGGGAGGGGGTATGGGAGAAGAGAGGGGAAGAGAGGGGAGGGGGATGGGAGAGGAGAGGGGAGGAGAAGAGAGGGGAGGGGGTATGGGAGAAGAGAGGGGAAGAGAGGGGAGGGGGATGGGAGAGGAGAGGGGAGGAGAAGAGAGGGGAGGGGGTATGGGAGAAGAGAGGGGAAGAGAGGGGAGGGGGATGGGAGAGGAGAGGGGAGGAGAAGAGAGGGGAGGGGGTATGGGAGAAGAGAGGGGAAGAGAGGGGAGGGGGATGGGAGAGGAGAGGGGAGGAGAAGAGAGGGGAGGGGGTATGGGAGAAGAGAGGGGAAGAGAGGGGAGGGGGATGGGAGAGGAGAGGGGAGGAGAAGAGAGGGGAGGGGGTATGGGAGAAGAGAGGGGAAGAGAGGGGAGGGGGATGGGAGAGGAGAGGGGAGGAGAAGAGAGGGGAGGGGGTATGGGAGAAGAGAGGGGAAGAGAGGGAAGGGGGATGGGAGAGGAGAGGAGAAGAGAGGGGAAGGGGGATGGGAGAGGAGAGGGGAGGAGAAGAGAGGGGAGGGGGTATGGGAGAAGAGAGGGGAAGAGAGGGGAGGGGGATGGGAGAGGAGAGGAGAAGAGAGGGGAAGGGGGATGGGAGAGGAGAGGGGAGGAGAAGAGAGGGGAGGGGGGATGGGAGAGGAGAGGGGAGGAGGAGGGAAGGGAAGGGAGGAGAGGGGAAAGGAGGGGAGGAGGAGGGAAGGGAAGGGAGGAGAGGGGAAAGGAGAGGAGGAGGAGAGGGTAGGGAATGTACCTACCTATGGGTGAGACAATGTTAGATCAGGGATGCCACTAGGGGGCGATAGAGTCCAATGGCTAAGGGACCAGGTTCTGCCTCTGCTTCAACCTCAGTTTCTTCAGTTCTCAAAGGCGACCTCAAAACCTTTCTGGGCTCTAAGTTCCTTGTCTGTAAATGGAAAATTATAAGAGTATGGGAAATATAGATTTACTGTAGATAATAATAGTTGTGGACCTATGTGTAAATATTCCATATTAGCTAGTATTATCTGGTGATGTGACTCATGGAGGGGATGACCACACATATGCATTGGAGGATGGATGTGCTACAGGGCCAAGGGAAACTGGCACTTAGGAATTCACTGAGAAAAGCCTGGGCAATGTTATTCACCAAGGTGAGTTGAGATATGAATTACTATGGGAATATGGGGACATGTGACAGATCAGGCAGGGGTCCACCCACCTGTATTTCCAGCTGTAATCTTTGTCTAGTCCATTTAAAAATATTTAAATGTGGTAAACATACACAACATAAAATTTGCCTTCCAGCTATTTTAAGTGTAGAGCTGAATGGTGTAGATGTAACCGACCGTCTTATTAAATAAGAAACACAGAACCAATGCAAAGAAGAAAGCCAAGAGGTCAGAGCTAAGAGCTAAAACCTTACCCTTCCTCCTGTGGTGATCCTACCTCTCCAAAAGAGCTACTTCCTGTGTT
Source organism: Peromyscus eremicus (assembly GCF_949786415.1). Lineage (NCBI taxonomy): Eukaryota > Metazoa > Chordata > Mammalia > Rodentia > Cricetidae > Peromyscus > Peromyscus eremicus. Next base: position 2,926,556 of record NC_081425.1, on the reverse strand, counting down.
AAAGTCTTTATAAAGACTTTTGGTTCTGCCTTCTCATTGGTTGTAAACCCAACCACATGACTGCCTCGTCACAGCCTGTCTGTATAGACCTCCAGGTCTTCTATGGTTGGTATTGAGATTAAAGGCATGTGTCTCCAAATGCTGGCTGTATCCCTGAACACATAGAGATCTACCTAGCTCTGCCTATCAAGTGCTGGGATTACAAGCGTACGCCACCACCACCTGGCTTTCCTATGGCTTGATAATAGCTCTGACCCCCGGGCAACTTTATTTATTAACATACAAATGACATTTTAATACAGATAAAATATCACCATAGAATGGCATGGATTACATTTTTACCATTGAGAGCTGAGGCTGGAAACAGGCCAAGCCACAACTTTCAGTGGCTCATCCCTGGATACCTACCTCTGCCAGCCATGTCTCCTGCTCCAGAGATTCCACAACCTCCTGAATCAGTGCACATGAGTCTGTGAGGGATGTCTCACATTCACATAACAGCTAGGGGTTAAGTACTCAAACACATGAGTCTATGAGGGATGTCTCACGTTCACACAGCAGCTAGAGGTTAAGTACTCAGTCAAACACATGAGTCTGTGAGGGATGTCTCACGTTCACATAACAAGCACCACCTCACAATACATCTCTGCCCCATTGCTCCTACAGCTTTCAGGGTAGTTGTTAGCTTGTTGTATCACTGAAAATCCCAACAGAGCAGTTCTGTCTGTGTCATTGAAAGTAGTAAAGTGTAAAATAAATCACCTGGAAGACAGAACATCTTTTATTATGTAAGTGGGGGCTCACTGTGCAATAAAAAATGTGTGTGTGTGTGTGTGTGTGTGTGTGTGTGTGTGTGTGTGTGTCTGTTTCATACCGGCCTGCTTCCCTCATGGACAGTGCCTGCAGACATTTGAGTGTACCTTGCCCCACCTAGACCTCAGGCCAGTGAGTGATGTCACAATCATAAGCAGACTAAAGGTGGAGGTAGAAGGAATAGAATGCATTTTTGCTTTCTCTTGTTTTATTACAGCCTGGGAACAACACAGGTAGAGTAGCTTGACTCCCCAAAGAACCAGGATGCTGGGGAGCTATGTTGCTGGCTCCTTCTTCAAATGACAAGATCTCTCTGTTCTAGGTCCTCATTTCTAATTGCTACTTTAGGAACAAACTGTCCTATGAGTGTTCCTAAAGACACGGACTTCATACTTGTTCAGCTTTCTTGCTCAGAGAAAGATCCTTAAAGTGATGGTAATAACAGCAGGAAGCATTTGTGTGAAGGCCTGTTATGAGTGTGTGGTTTTAAATGTTTGTTAATGTATTCAGTACTCAGTAAAGTCCTTAGAGGAAGGTATTATCATTGCCATCATTCCCTTGATACAAATGAGGAAACTGAGGGGCCCCAAGCCCTGTCCTTTGTGAGGAAGCTAAAGGAAGTCTCTGTCTGCTGAGGGAAGGAGAGTCACTTTTCTTTTGGGGGAGGGACAGCACTATTTATATCTTATGTGTAACATCCATCTTTTAAGATAATTGAAATATACGACATGAATATATAAATCATTTATTTTAATGTCATTATTGAGGCACTAACTTTTTCATATCTGGTTTGATGGAATCTTAGCTAGAATTCCTGCTTTGTTATTTTGCTTTGAGACAGGATCTTATGTAGCCCAGGCTGGCCTTGAACTTCTAATTCTCTGGCCTCTACCTGCTGAGTGTTGTGCTCCCAGGTAGATGCCACTACACCCAGTTTATGTGGTGTTAGGGATGAAATCAAAAGTTTGCTAGGCAAACCCTCTGCCAACTTAGTTTCATGCCCTACCCTGAGCTGGGAAATACAGAAAAGAAAGTTCTGGTGTGTGTTTGCTTGGAATCATTTTTTCGGGGTCTTACTATATAGTCCAAGCTTGCCTTGAACTCTTTGGTTTGAGACAGAATATCTGTGTGTATGTTGCCCTGGCTTCCTTAGAACTTGCTATGTAGATGGGGCTGGTCTTGAACTTGCAGCCATCTTCTTGCCTCTGTGTTGGAATTACAGCTATGCCCCACCATCCCTGGCATGACTCATACCATTCTCCCAAAATCTTGGGATTAAACAAGTACAACCATGCCTGCCTTGAGATAACTTTTAAAAATAATATCCTTGATCTTAAAAAACCAGGTAGATTGTTTTCCTTGCCAATCCAATCTTTGGGTTTCTTAGCAGATCGAGGTGGAGTCCCCTTTTTCCTTCCTCTAGGAGCCTAGAGTCAAGGATTAGCTAGAGTTTACCAGTTACCATCACGAGTGTGTGTGTCCCAGTCAATGGCTTTTATAGATCTAGTCTCTGGGTACACTAACAACATTTAAACATCCTAGTGTTAGAATGGTAAGGAAAACTGGAGAAGACTCGAAATAAAACGAGCATACCATCAAAGGGTTGAAACGTTACAGAAATATTTAGTCTGGAGAAGAGAAGGATGAAAGGTGTTTGTTTGGAAGCTCCGTTCACGTGGATGAACAGAGGAGTCAAAAGGACACCGAGCAGATATTCAGACTGTCCCTTGGGCCCCACACAGGGTCTACCCGAGTCCCACTCTCCACCTGGCAGGTTGCCCAGGATGCCCACTCTATGGTAGAGCATTCCCTTAGCATCCCCAGAACAACACAACAAAACAACAAACCACACACTTGCTGGCTCACAAAAGCCGTGTTGTTATTCTTTTGTTTCTTCTTGGGTATTGGCAGGGTTCTCATTGTTCAGCCACCCCTTTAAAAATCCTGCAACCCTAGCAGGGATAAGGAGCATTTGACAAATCCAAGAATCATCTGGCTTTCAGGTTTTAATCAATTCCAGACTTTACACACATATGACATCATTGTTATATAAAGGAGACTCTCACAGTAGGTTTGCCAAGACTCCCCTGGAACACAATTCATCTCTCAACACTTCTGTACATCCATGAGCCACAGGCATTGAAGGGTCCAGGACCCGCCCCAGAGAAAAGTCTGAGAGAGCACTGTCCAGCTGCACACACAATCTGGGGAGGGCTGTGCCTGGCTAGTGTCACCCGTCAGGGCACACAGTGACATGAGTGAGGGCCTATTACAGAGTGCCAGAGGACAGTCAAGAGTACCCTTTATTTGTAAAGCCAAATACATCTCTCAGCAAGGAGGTCATCAAGACCGGTTTTCCAAGGCAGGGTACTGGCGACCAAAACGAAATGGGATAGTCTTAGAGCTTTCTAGAGAAACAGAAAGAAGGGTGTGTGTGTGTGTGTGTGTGTGTGTGTGTGTGTGTGTGTGTGTGTATGTGTATGAAGAAAGGGAAAGTATGAGAGAGAGAGAGAGAGAGAGAGAGAGAGAGAGAGAGAGAGAGAGAAAGAAAAATTTAAGGAATTGGCTTCAGGGTCTGGCAAAGTAAAAATCTGTGGGTCTGAGAGGTTGAGTCAAGAGGATTTCCATGAGTTTAAGGACAGTCTGGGCTACATAGCAAGACCCTGTCTCAAACAAATGAATAAACAAGCAAAAAAGCACAAACAACGTAAAGAAGCTGGGCCTGGAGAGATGGTTCAGTGGTTAAAAGCACTCAACACTCTTGTGGAGGACTCAGGTTCAGTTACCAGCACCCACTTGGCGGCTCACACTTGTTTGAAACACCAGTTCTAAGGAGAACTGACACCTTCTTCTGACCTCCCCCCACAGGCACCAGGTACCCACATAGTGCACATACACACATTTAGGCAAAACATTCACACACACACACAAAGAAAAGAATAAATTAAAAACAAATGAACAAAAACAAACAAATCCAAGTGGGGTCCAGTGGTACATGCAGTCAGTGGAGAACCCCAGTGTCGGTTGTGAACTCAACACCCCTGGGAAGAAGGACCCTCAGCTGAAGAATTGCCTCCATCAGATTGGTCTATGAGCGTGTGTAGGGAGCATTTTTTTTTTTGTTGTTGTTGTTACTGTTGTGTCTGGGATATATAAGATAGATGAGCAAGCCAGGGGAGCAAGACAGTAAGCAGCACTTCTCCATGCTCTCTGCTTCAAACTTCTGCACTGAACCATTGCCCAATGAACCGCTTTCCTCGACGGTCGACTGTAACCTGTAAGCAAAACAACCCCTTTTTCCTCTCCAGGTTGCTTTTGGTCAGAGTGTTTCATTATGACCACAGAGAAGCAAACTAGGACAACAGCAAGACTGGGGAGTCTGAAGGTGCAGGCATGACTGGACACTGGGCCTCTGGAAAAGCAGAAGCCCAGCTGTCAGAACTGGGTGATGCCAACGTGTGGCAACATGTGCTTCCTCGTTCCATGTGTCAACCAGTATGCTAAGCCTGGGGAGAGGGGATGAAAAGCTTTCTTGCTCACAGCTGAGCAGAGGACACAGATATACAGACGATAGCAGGATGACCACTGTACATCACATACTGACTGCTTGAGGGCCATACAAGGACAAAATAAGCCCAAGGAAGTGAAATCTAGCAGACGGCACAGTGAGCAGGAACTTCTAACTTTTCCTTTCTAGCTGGTCCTGGACATAGAGCTCTCACATAGAGAGAGCTCAGGGTGACTATGGAAAGTTAGATCTATGGTGAGTTAATGTTACATGAAGGAAGGAAGACACAGGGGCTTCCTCTTGAGGAAGTTTCACCAAGAGTAAGCCCAAGTTTGAACTCTCCACTTCCCTCCCTGTGTCTTCCATCTGTCTCTAACAAAGGCTTTGCTCAGTATTTAATGATTAGCATAGAAAGCCATGGCATGAAAAAGGAGTGAAGGATTCTTTATAGAAGTTTTTATCAGAATTAAAGAAGTTAAGTTACTGCTCCAGTAGACCCTCTTCCAAACAGGCTCTCTCAACCTACATGCACATGTTGTTCACAACATTTACGATAGATATTTGTTGTTAAAGTTGCTTTAACTATGTAAAGGTATGTTACATTTGTTTATGCTGCATTTGTTTATCGATGTATAGATGTGTTGCTTTGCCTGCCTAAGGCACCTGATTGGTCTAATAAAAAGCTGAACGGCCAATAGCTAGGCAGTAGAGGGATAGGCGGGGCTAATGGGCAGAGAGAGTAAGAGGAGTAATCTGGGTTCAGGAGAGAAGGAAAGAGAGAAAGAGGGGGAAAGAGAGAGAAAGAGAGGGAGATGCCTGGAGCGAGCCAGCCAGCCTGACAGACATGGAGTAGGATATACAGAATGAAAGATTAAAAAGCCCCAAGGCAGAATGTAGATGAAGAGAAACAGGTTAATTTAAGTTATAAGAGCTAGTGGGACAAGGCTGAGCATTCATAACTAATAATAAGTCTCTTTGTCATGATCTGGGAGCTGGTTGGTGGCCCCAAATAAAGCCTGCTACAGTTGCTGCTTTTAAACAAACTGTTGGCTACATGCAGCAAATGATTACCACAGTGTATGCCCACAACATAAATCACTCTGGGTCAGAGGCATGGAAGAACATGTAAATTAAGATTAAAGTTACACATGAGCTTAGGTTGATTGCATGGGAGATTCAAGGTAGAAAGGCTGACTACATTGTTTTCTTAAAGGCAGGTTAAATTTAAACAGGCTGAGCACACAGCAGGACAGCAGGTTAAGTGCATAGTCTCAATGATCTGTGAAGTGGCAAAAATTCAGTCTTTTGGGGGTCAAGAAATATTTTGATAAAAAAGTATTATTATACAGATCAGGAATCCATGGCTCTAATTTAAAACAACTTTAGATTTGGCTGGCATTGCAGCAGAAAGAGTTCTACCTGTGCACATTTTTGGTCCATGATTTTGCCGCGATGCAGTTATATGAGGTGAGACATAGAGTGACTTCTGGAATGATAGAGTTGCTACAGAAGAGCATGGTGAGCAGGGCGATGGCTCAGCTGTGACTCCGTGCTTCCTGGGGAGAATGTCTCTGCTGAGTTCTTACCTGCAGAAGCTAAAGCAGAAGAAAGGGAGACACCCAAATATGAGAGAAAAAGATGGCTGTGGTAGAATCTGAGAGTTGTCATAAAAACGCCAGAAACAGGGTGGATTAAGACAATGGAAACTTACTCTTTGATGGTTATGGAGATAGAAGATCAAAGTCAAGGTGCTGACAGGTGTAGGTAGAGTTTTCCTGCCTGGCCCACAGTCAGGGCAAATCTCTCTCACCTGCCAGTCCCACAGCCACTCAGAACCAACCAAGTAAACACAGAGACTTATATTGGTTACAAACTGTATGACTGTGGCAGGCTTCTTACTAACTGTTTTTACAGCTTAAATTAATCCATTTCTATAAATCTATGCCTTGCCACATGGCTCGTGGCTTACCGGCATCTTCACATGCTGTTTGTCATTGTGGAGGCTGGCAGTGTCTCTCTGACTCAGCCTTCCACTTCCCAGCTTTATTCTCCTCCTTGTCCCGCCTATACTTCCTGCCTAGCCAACGGCCAATCAGTGTTTTATTGACCAATCAGCAACACATTTGCCATACAGACCATCCCACAGCACTTCCCCCCCCCTTTTTTTTTCCAAAAAGGAAGATTTTAACCTTAACAAAGTAAAATTACATATAATTTGGGAATTTGGGCGTAGCTTCTCTTACTACTTCCTGCTGGAGGGGGGCACTGTATCTTATGGGGACACAAAGAAAATTTTAGGATTATGGAATAGTCCATGAGGCTGTATTGTCTGAGCCAGTTGCCTTCAAACCGTTCTGGATGTTGGATCATCTGGGCCATGGTGTCATCAGAGACCTTTCAGGGGGTCTTGGCTGGTCAAACCTGATGTATCTTGATCTGGAACAAATCCATAGCCTCTGGCTTTCTGTGGGAACAAAAGCAGAGTCTCCTTTCCAAAGCAACATATCCTTATATCCAAATTTTGAAGTCAAGGTACCTTTAAATTATACATTTTGGCATAACTCAACAGCTTTTACAATCAAATGATTTTTTGCAGTTAAAAATCCCAAAGACAACATAATCCAGATTCTCTGTGTAATATTCATCTTTATGTGGCTTATTTTTTATATTAATTTTACTGTCTCTTTAAAGACTTTATTTTTTAAAACTATATATTTGTTTCTATAACTGTATATATCACCTTTTTTGTCTCTTTCAAGCCTACGTATATTTTACACACATTGTAAACTATTACATCTGAATCTGTCTTATTGTGAATCTATTGCTTTAAACTGCAGCATTTGTAAGACTGAAACGGCCCTATGGCTGCTGGCTCCGCCCACCTCAGCTTCCCAATATGGCGGTGGTATGTTTACCGCCAGCTCTGGAAGCTATCGTGGGTCTATGCTTTTATTCAAGCAGCGTGTAGCCCAAAAACCTCTTTTTTTGTTTTGTACTAGCAAAGGCTAAATGCACCACACAGCTTAATGTGCCACTTGCAGAGGCCTCATTCCCGCCACACAGCAGCAGGTCGACCATGCACACTAGGAACCCACAAGTAGCTCAAACCAGCAGCTGCCGCTCATTTGAGAAAGACAATTAGGAAGCTGTTTTTAGCTCCGTTTTAGAATCTTTTTTCAGGTTTTAGGTGGAAACTCTTGCCCCACATTGGGCGCCATTTGTAGCTAAAGTTTTCCTGCCTGGCCCACAGTCAGGACAAATCTCTCTCACCTGCCAGTCTCACAGCCGCTCAGACCCAACCAAGTAAACACAGAGACTTATATTGGTTACAAACTGTATGGCCATGGCAGGCTTCTTGCTAACTGTTCTTATATCTTAAATTAATCCATTTCTATAAATCTATACCTTGCCATGTGGCTTGTGGCTTACCAGCATCTTTACATGCTGTTTGTCATCGTGGCGGCTGGCAGTGTCTCTGACTCAGCCTTCCACTTCCCAGCTTTATTCTCCTCCTTGTCCCGCCTATACTTCCTGCCTGGCCACTGGCCAATCAGTGATTTATTTATTGACCAATCAGCAACAATTTGCCATACAGACCATCCCACAGCAGACAGTGCCGCACTGCCTCTGGAACCCGGTGGGATGGCAGGAGCAGGGGGAGGGGCCTTTCTTGCTTCTTCTTAGCTTCAGATATGGCTGGCAGTGCCTGGCATTCTGGGCCTGCAGTGGCACTACTTGGATCTCTGCCTCTGTCAGATGATGGCTTTCTCCTTTGTGGGCCTGTGACTCTTCCCAGTAGAACACCAGTCATACTGGTCAAGAGTCTGATCTCACCTTAACTGTCTGCTTCTGCTACAATGCCAATTCCAGAGAAGATCACTTGCTGGGTACCTGGATATTATGTCTTGCAGGGACCTAGTTTAAAACATCACACTGAAGGGACAGAAGATGTAGATACATGTAATCTCAGTTCCTGGGAGTCTGAGGCAGGAGGATCAGAAGTTTGAAATGAGTCTGAATTACACAGTGAGATTTCACTTAAAAAACAAGCAAGTGGGCAAACCGAACAGCCAACCCAAAGCCAACTCTGGCTTTTATCACGACGACTCTGTAGTTCTGTTTTTAATATCTGAAGTGAAACTCAAAACTCCTATAATTTTAATAATCATTGCAACATCCTTATTTTGGTATAAAGGAGGAACAAAGGAGAGACATTTACAATAAAATGATGCACCTTTTGCTCTGTAGGTGTTTGGGTGTGATGAGAGCGGACAACGATGCCTTTACCCATTTATAAACAAATTAGTTTATCTATGAGATTTGAGATGAGCAGCCTTGATGCCCTCAATGAATATAAAAATGAAAGAGTTAGGGATGATGCACAGCAGAATGAAAATCAGTATCAGGTGGGTGAGGTCACACCTGGTACCAACGGCTCAGATATGCTTGCACGTGATGTTGAGAAAGGAAGACTACAGACAACTTTCAGACAGAGTGGGGAACACGGAGAAAGGCTGAAGCCTCACAGATATGATGGGCTGTGTCTGAGTAGCTTCAAATACTGCTCTGTGTGTTGAAGAACACGGTGATGAAGTTTCACAGAAAACTTAGTTTCCTATTCTGCAACTGAGATGGAGTAGGCAAGGATGTAGATGAGAGTTACCCAAGGAAAACTGTTGCTGGGTAGCTGTGTCACCTGATGGTCAGAATGTCCCTGTGTGGTACATATGTTAACTATATAAAAAAAAAATCAAGGCTTGGGGTAGGAGAGATGGCTCAGCAGTTAAGAGCACTTGTTCCTGCCGAGGAACTGGCTTGACTCCCAGCACTCACACAATGGCTCACAATCTGGGGACCTGCCCTCTTCTGACCCTACAGGCACTGGACACACATAGGATGCACATATATATAGGCAAAACAGTCACACACATAAAATAAAAATAATCTAGATTTAAAAAAAAATCAAGGCGCCATGCCATTTTCCCAGTTATCACATTGGTGTACTAACCAAGGGCCTACGCCCTCAAAAGACCTTGTCTTCATTATAGTATCATTTGTAGTGTAGCTTTGACTTCCTTGCTCTACCCATTTGGAGCTTTTTAAGATGATCATTGGGAGAAATAGCTGGAACAGGAGATCCGGTCCACAGTGATGTGGGAGGAAGAGTCACCTTACCTCATGAATATGCCACTCACCTCATAAATGTCATAACATTAAAAAAATCTGTAACTCAGAGCCGGGAGTGTTGCCTCCCTCCTCTTTCCCATCAGCCCACTCTAACCTCTTTGAAATGCACGATTTACTTTAATAAATTGCTCAAAATGTCCCTGTCTCTTGGCTGTATTCTTTCCTTTGAGAAGAATGGAGGCGATACCTTCACATGGTAACAGAAGCCCACTGTGTGTGGGTAAGGCTTCCATTTCTAGACCTTAAAAAGGACCCTGGAGACCACATCCTTTGCAGTGTGGTGGGAAACACATGAAATGGAAAGTAAGAGGGCTCCAGAAAAGTGGTGTGGTGTTCTCAGACCACCCTAACATACCCTTAGAAACACCCACACTATAGCATCCGCATGTAATTTTTTCAGCAAAAAAAAAAATAAAATAAAAACCACTATTTCACAAACTCATTGAAAGATGCATGCAGGATGCTACAGCTGATGGTCTTGCACTCTGCCCCATTTCTGAGTCTTTATCTCTTAGAAGCATTTTTCTCAATCATGGCTCTCGCCTTGGGCTTGCCCTGCCCCTAGAGTAGGGAGTGGCAGGGAATTGCCACAGCATGGAAGTAAAGCTCAAGAACTATGGGAGTGATTGGATAAATACTCTTACCCTCTTGCATTGTGAGCTGGCTTCCTCCAAGACCTGGGTCTCCGTGGGATTAGGCCCATTGCCCATAGTGGTAGTTAGTTATGATCTGTCTCAGTGAACTCCCTGTCCTCTCATTGGTGAAGTCTAGGACCACTTCCCAGATAAAACTGGTTGTACGTACAACTTTGTCTCATGAGAGACAGACTGAAACAGAAGGCAAGAATACGAAATATTTAATTTGTAGGTGAAACTTAATAAGGTCCTAATTCTTTTGAAGGGAATGCCAAATTATATTTTGATGTTTTGCAGTAATTGTTCTACTGCCCTGAAACCCTTCCCCCTAAACCTTTCAGTATATGCACTGGAAATAATCTAATATACTTTTGTTTGTTTGTTTGAGACAGTGTCTCATTGTGTAGTCCGGGTAGCCTCGAACTGTATTTGTAGAACAGGCTGGGCTTGGCCTCACAGAGATCCTCCTGGATGCTGCCACCACCAAGCCCAGCCTATGATGGCTGTTTTTAATGGCGGTCTAATGAAGATCTTAGCTAAATCCACTTTTAGTAATTACATTAACTAAGTCTTCTGAGTCCCAAGTAATGTTTTTAGATCGATAACATCTTGAAAACATATGCTAACTTGTTATATTTTTCTGAGTGGATTAACTGCCTAGTCATATTATAAGTGCATTTTTAGATCTAGAGTTTTAGATTCCATTACTTTCTAAAGTAGCCTTAAAATTAGCAACATATGGAGCTGGAGAGATGGTTCAGTGGTTGACAACACTGGCTGCTCTTCCAGAGGACTCAGGTTTGGTTCTCAGCATCCACATAGTCGTTCATAACCACTTGTAGCTCCAGTTCCAGAGGACCTGATGTCCTTTGCAGGCCTCCCTTGACATTGGGCACACACATGGTGCATATACATACATGCAAGCAGACACTCACACACATTAAATAAAAATGAATCTTTTTTAAAAATTAGGAATATGGTTCCAAGCCTGTCCTCAGAACTAGCCTTATCTACTACAGATAGGAGCTGTGAAAAAAAAAATCTTCTTTGAAAATGATTAAACTAATTGAAAGTGTTATAATTCTTCCTCTTTAATAATATCAACCTAGTTTGCAGCTTAATATCTTCATGTAACACTTCTGATATAGGTAAAATATATGTCCAGTTGTCTTATTTTTTGGTATCACTATTTTTTTTATTTAAAGAAACAAAATTATACAAGTGTTAAAGAGTTTTTATTTTAAAACAACTTTCTTTGGAAATGCTTTATTTCCTATGTAGAACAAGACAATCAAACCTCTTTTCACAGAATAACCTTTTATTCAAGGAGCTGATTTTGTTAAAGGCACTGATACCATTTAATGGCGTGTGGGTTTTCCAGTAAGATTTCTGGTGACTCGGGTTGTTGATGACTGATTCACTGACTTTCAGTGGCTGCTGCTACTTTTTGTTGTTTATAAGCCCAGGGGACCAGCAGACCAGAACTGCTGCTCTGATGTTGCACATGACGCCGGAAGAGGAAACAAGTGTTCCTGTGGAATCATTTTCAAGAGTTTCAAGTTCTGACTACTCCATTGTTGGTGTATTTGGAAATAAAATTTCCACTCATTGTTTTCATTCCCTATGAATCATACATTTGTGACGATCAAGCTTTCATTTTGACACCAGTCAGTATGTGCAACTGCAACTAAGTTTCTGACTGCAGCTTATTTCACTGTTGACTTTGTACCTCTTCAGGTCTCACAAGATTCTTCTAAATATGCCAGTGTTCAACAGAATGAGGAATTTACTTGAATTTCTTCCTATTTGATAATAACCTTTTATAGGTGGTATTAGTTTACCATAAAGTATTAATATCTATAATATATAGGACTTGGCACACAAGATTTAATATGAAATTTTGACACAATTATATGACTTTGAAGCTTTCCCTGAATCTCTATAAACTATCTCTGTCATCTCTATTTATTTAATCATGGTATGGTCATTTCTTAGATGAAATAGAAAAAAATGTCCAACACACACTCAAATGTTCAGCGTTGACACCAGGTGCTTTCCTAGGGAAAAATTTTAAGGAAAAATGCGTTTAATGTCTGGATAGAACTTTCTGTGCACTCTCTTTTTAGTTTGTTGTGATATGTTTTGGATGGAGTACATGAAGAAAGCTCACCCAGAGTAGATCTGGAATTGTTTGAAAAGCAATTCAGTGGCCCTTCTAGATTAAACAGGTATCTTTCCCCTTTTTCATGCAATGCCAGTGTAAATGGTAGCTTCTTTAGATTAGATGTAACTAGAGGTCTGCCTTAACACCGACTTGTTTGCCCTGCAGTTCCAGCTGTTTTACCAGGCCCCTTAACTCATGGCCGAATAAGAATGGAAAAGGAAAATGTTTTAGCATTACTACAAAAATGGTTTCGGTCTTCTGAACCCCTTATGGCCCCAGGAACCCCCGCATAGTATGAGAATCACTCTTATGTGGGCTACAGATTTTCTAGGTATCAGCTTCTGTAAACATCACAATCCGTCAATCATTTTCCGACAAACAACACACAAACAAACAACCTCAACTGGAAGAACACAAAGTTAAATGTACTTCATGCTTATGAACCAACTAGAAATAATGGCTGAATGGCCTAAAAATCACGCAAGCCTCTGTGTTTTGGAATAATGTGAATACTCTGACCTAAAGATATGTTGTATTTTACTAATCTAAACCCAGATTTTGCATGTTGGCTAAACCCTAAAAATTCTCAAGATTTCTTGGAAGCGGTCTGTCCATACTTCTGTGGCATGCCCCTTCAACTTCCCTATAGTACGTATTCTTAAAAAAAAAAAAAAAAAAAAAAAAAAAAAAATTAAAACAATTTTCTACAGTGGGTCACCGGAAGCTCAGACTGTGTTCCGAGGTGGGTTTGCTGAGCTCCGGGGTCTGCTCGGAAGTACTGAGCATGCGTGGAAACCGCGGCCCAGGCTCGAGAAAGACCCGGTATTCTACCGCGGGAGAACCGGCTGCCACCGCCGCTGTGCGAGCAGAGGAGCCTCTGCACCGGGCGCTCTGACGACTGCAGATCAATCTCCCAAATCAGCCGGGAGTACCGGAATGACCCGCGTACCCGACCCGCCCGCACGGACGCACTTCCCCTTCCTCGCAGGAAGGGGAGGACTCCGGCCGAGCGTGCTCGCCCCACAGGCGGCGCATGCGCCTTCCTTCCGGCGGCTCGGGAGCGCCTCGCCGGGCCGACTTTGCTCCCTGGTTAAGAGTGCGCCTGCGCGGTCGCTGGGGGCTCGCCACCTCCGCCTCCCCTCCCCCTGACGCCCCGTGGGGGCTCCCGGCCCGGCGGGACCATGTTCACCAGCACCGGCTCCAGTGGGCTTTGTGAGTACCGGCTCCTCCATCCTTGGGGCGCTCTTCGCTCCGTCCTGGGCACTTCCCGGACCCGGCTTGGGGGCCCCAGAGACGCGGCTTTGCAAAAGGCTAGGGGGCCCCTTGCCTCCCGCGTCGGAACCTTGGCAGCTCTTGGGGGGCCGCGGGCGCCGCCCCCACCGCAGCCCCGAGGGCCGAGGGGCGCACGTCCTTCCCGCTCCCGGCACCTCCCGAGGCACGGTGCGCAGCAGCTCCTGCCCTGCTGCAGGTGGGCTGGGCAGTTGGGGTCCGGCCGGGTGCCCCGCTGATCTCGTGGCCCGGGCCCACGCACGCCCTTGATGGCTCGAGTGCGGGGCTGGAAGACGTCCCCGCGGGGGCGACGCTGGAATCCTGCTCGGTTCCCTCTCCCCTTTCATTCATATAGGCTGCTTTGGGACCCATCTGATTCCTGGATCGGGTGAATTTCATCCTCTGCCCCAGCATCTGCCCCCTCAGTTTTAACTTCCATGTACTTCTTCCCCATTGTCCCTGAAGAGCTTTGGGGAGCCGGGAAACCGACTAAATCGCTTTAAAGTGAAGTTAGGAAGTCATTTGGCAAGAGAGCGCATGCTTTGCTTCTGGATGCGGCTGTACTCTGCTGGAGTGTCAGCAGTGGTCTGCAGGTGGAGGGCGGAGAAGTTTATTCAGTCTCCGAAGCACCTTACCCCCACAGTATTGTGTTGACTTTAGAGAGAGTGAACTCTTAATTAAACAGTGTTGAGATTAGGCACCGATACACCAATAGCAAACTGTTTGAACAAGCTCCAATTCGCATTTACTTATCACTGTTGGTACTTCCCATCTCCACATGCGAAGTGCCTGGCATCTCCAGAAAGTGCGGTCTGTTGTGAATGTCATGAGTCTCTCAGAGAGCTGAGAGTGACTAGCTCTCAGAGCCAACGACATCATCTTAAATCTTCCTCACAGCTTACCTTCTCAGGCTTTGAAGTGGGTTTAATGTTTGATTATGACCCCCCATATTTCATAGCTAATTTAACTTATGGAATCTTTCACATATTGGCCCCAGAATCCATCAGCACTACTAATGAGTTCATCTTCAGACCCCTCTTTGGATGAATAAGGTAGCTTTCCTAGGGCTGCCGTTTGTGGGTGGATATGACGTGAACAGTAAATTTCTCTGATTTAGTTGTTCTCAGCACACTGAGGCATCCTTTTGCACCAAGAACACGCACAAAAGTTAAAAAGTGCGAGAGTGGCTGGGGAGATGGCTCAGCGGGTAGCGTGAAGACCTGAGAGTTCTAGTTTCCAGTACCCAGGTGAAAGCCAGGCATGGCACTGTGTGTCTGTAACCCTGCCAACGAGACAGGAGGCAGGAGCATCCTCTGCTTGCTGGCCAGCCAGTGTAGCTAAGCTGGTGAGCTCCAGGTTCAGTGAGAGATGTGTCAAAATAAATAAAAAAGTGGAGGAGTGATTGAGGTAGACATCCAGCATCAACCTTCACACACACACACACACACACACACACACACACACACACACACACGCAAGCACGCATACGTAGGAGAAATCTGATTAATAGCAGTACCATGTTATGGGTTAGGTTGTGTGGGCAAAATATAGTCAAAGTTGAATCAGCACAACTCTAGGAAAGGTAAAACCAATGCACAGGTAGTTCAGCTCTCTTGACCTGTCTAAAATAAGTATGTTCAGAGTGTGGGAGTTAATGGGATGGCTCTTCCTCTTAGGACATGCTTGATATGCACATTTAACAAGTATTCAGGACCCGTGAACTGTGTTTGGTTTTGGGAACACGGTGCTGGGCAAGTCTTAGGTTCAGGCTTATGTTGACAGTAGAGCTTAGTGGTGATTCCCCTAGACCAGTCATTTCCATAGACCAATACTGTAGAGCCAGTTCAGCTCCTGATTTCTCCCATGTAGCCACCACGCTGAGTGATGTCCTTTGGATAGGCAGCTGAATGGCTCTGTGGTGAAGTCAGAGGTCTGCTCCTGAGTGAGTATCCTCAGGAAAGGTGATGCATCTCTCTGCCTATCCCTGAAGATGGGGAGTAACTGTCTCTCCTGAGAGAAATCCCTGCCATTTCCTGCACCAGCACTTTACTCACATTGTAATTAGGCGATAAGGGCACTTTAGTGTTAACATTTACCACCCCCCATTCATTCAACAGGTGTCTGTGAGTGCCTCCTGAAACCTTGAGTGGTTTATATAGATAATAAAGTGGGGAACAGAATAAAGGAGTCCAACATCAAATAGGTTAATAAGTAATTAAAGTGCTTCCCAATAGTGTCAGGTGCAGTGAATCATGGCAGAGGTGAAGTTATGGTGCAGTGCTGCTCTGTGTTTGGGGAAGAAGCCTTGGGAGTGTAGAGGAGCCAGGCATGCTACAGTTCATTCAGAAAGTTGTAGTTGGACTTTCTTTTCTGCCTCCAGCCAGCTCCCAAATAATCACACGTAGACTTTTATTAATTATGAAAGCTTAGCCTTTAGCTTAGGCTTGTTTTTAACTAGCTCTTATAACTTAAATTAACCCATATTTTTACTAACCTTCCTTCTATCATTTTACCTCTATCCCATTCTGTGTGTCCAAATCATTCTGCATCCGGCTGGCATCTCTCAAGCGTGAGTTTCCTCTCTCTGTGCCCAGAAGTCCCGCCTATCTCTCCTGCTTAGTTATTGGCCATTTAGCTCTTTATTAAACCAATCAAAAGAGGCCCTAGGTAGAGACACATCTTTACAGTGTAAACAAATATTCTGCAACAGAAAACCATTTTGAAGAAAGGAGGTGGCATGCACAAAGTCCAAAGCAGATGCAGCAGGGTGTGTACAAAGTTCTGAGGGAGGCATGTGCTGCCAGGGCCATAACCCAGGGGAAGAGCACTTGTGACCGTTTCTTTGAAACTGTCTTGCTCTATGTCAGTTAGGATTGGGTAAAAGTGCTTGTAAGTAGTGTACATAATTTTGGTTAAATAGACTAGTCCCGTCACTGCAGTCTACACTGAATGATACATGTAGTCATCATTTTATTAATAAGTATTCTCATTCCTCATTCACATCACAGTATATATTTGCTATGTATAATGCATCTGACAAACACTAATTACATGTTTAATATGTTCCAGGTCTAGTTCCCAAGGAATTCAGTGTTTAGAGGGGAGAAAAAAAAAAGGACATCTGTGCTCAGTGCAATGTGCTTGTTGCAGGGAGTCTGGTGGGGAGAGACTCGGGTGTTAAGATGATCTGCTTGCAAGAAGCAGTATTTGAGCTGATTTTTTTGAGAGGTGAGGGTTTGTTAGGCCCGTCAGTGGAGAGAGCAGAACATGGCGGGACAAGGGCAAGAGGCAAAGATGAAGGGCTTGTTGATGGTGGTTGGAGTGAGCGGTCCTGAGGTAAGGTCATCAGAGGGCGGTGGGAGGTGGGACAGGAACTGCAGCCAGAACCTGTAGACATCTTAATGTCTACAGAGGCCAAGGATGGTGTGTGTGTGCGCGTCCTCGGGAAGGAACAGTTAGTAGACAGATGCTGCCAAGATTCAAAATGCAGTCTGGAAAGTGACCTTTTTGGAAGGAGAGGCACATCCAGAACCTTTCCAGAACAGCTTCTCCAGTTGTTATGGAGATGAGTGAGATTATGGTGACGGAGGAGTGAGTAGGGTGAAAAGAGGTGATAGTGAGCTGGAGATGCACTTCGTGAATGGCTCACACAGGGAGGCTTGAGCTGCACTTGGAAGCGGCCACAGGAGAGCTCACATCTAGAGAGACTTCAGGGTGTCATCAACACTGTTAGGAAAGACCCAGTGGGGCTGTGAGATTGAAGAGTTAGGAAGAAATGAAAGGACAGAGTCCTGAGATGTAGGAAGAATAACAGGGTCTAGGACCATCGTTGGTCTGCTTCTCCCTGTGGGAAGAAAATGGGAGCTGGTTTTCAGCAGTGGAGCTGAAGTCCCCAAGGGCTGCCTGCCTGGCAGACAACAACCAGCCGGACAACCCAGAGCACATTCACATGCCCTCGGGGTCCTGACTCCAGAGTTACCTTCAGAGGGGCTGATTTGGTACCCGAAATCTGGACTTCCTTCTCGGCTTTCTGAAATCGAGAGTCCGATGAACAAACATCGGGACGAGAGACTGGCCACAGGAAGGGAGAGAGCAGTTAGTCTTGTGGGGAGATGCCGAAGGCCTGATTAAGATGGTAACACTGAGGACTGACTGCCCTGGTTTCTCTCTCTGTGATAAAGACACAAGATTGAAAGCATCTTAAAGGGAAGGGTTTATTTCACCGTATAGCTCACAGTCCATATGGAGGGAAGCCAGGACAAGAGCTCCAGTCGGGAACCTGTAGTAGGAACTGAAGCAGAGACCATGCAAAAATGCTGCTTACTGACCTGCTGCCCATGGCTTGCTCTGCTAGCTTTGTTACAGGACTCAGGACTGCCACTCACAGTGGGCTGGGCCCTCCCACACCAGTCATTAGTCAGGAAAATGTCCTGCAGACACACCTACAAGCTAATTTGATGGAGGCAAGTCCTCAATTGAGATGTGTTGTTGGTTTTTTTTTTTGTTTGTTTGTTTGTTTGTTTGTTTGTTTTTTACTCTAACTCTTTGCTCTTCTGGGGGCCTCCCACCCAGCTCCCAAATAAATCACCCTCGGAAGCTTATTCTTACTTAGAAATGCCCAGCCTTAGCTGATCTTGCTTCTTGCCAGCTTTTCTTAACTTTAAATTATTCCATCTACCTTTTGCCTCTGGGCTTTTTCCTTTTCTTACTTTTGTAATCTTACTTCCACTCTTACTCCATGGATGGCTGCGTGGCTGCGTGGCTGGGTGGCTGGCCCCTAGCGTCTTCCTCTTCTTGTTATCTTGCTCTTCTTTTTCTCCCAGATTTCTTCTATTTATTCTCTGTGCCTGGGAGCCCTGCCTATTTTTTCTCCTGCCTTGTTATGGAATGTTCAGCTCTTTATTAGACCAGTCAGGTGTGCTAGATAGGCTCAGTAGCACAGCTTCAGAGAATTAAACAAATGAAACATAAAAGAATGCAACACATCTTTGCATCATTAAACAAATGTTCCACAGCATAAACAAATGTAACACACCTTAAAATAACATTCCACAACACTTCCTCTTCTAGATATGTGTAGGCTTATGTCAAGTTGACAAAAACTAGCCAGTATAGCAGCATAAGGAGGAATTGAAAGGTGTTGAGGTGGGCAGGGTGTGCTGTGAGTCAAGCATTTTAGATTGAGGGGAGAAGGGATCCAGGGTGACGGGTTTATGGCTTAGGCAGCTGGTTAGATCATGGGTTACCGTTCACGAAAGTAGGGAATGCAGAGCAAGAAAAGCTCATTTGTTTGGAAGATGAATGTTGAAGTGTCTTCAGAGTCCAGTTGGAGATATGCAAGGGACACTCGGAGTGACCACGGTGCAGTGGTCGTGAGGACTGCAAAAGCAGCAAGTGGCATTACAAGGTCGTTCTGTTGTGTGCAGGATGGGCAGGAGGAGCCAGCAGAGCGGGCAGTGGTGGGCATCGTGTGTCTGGCTCAGCTGGACCTGTTGTCCTCAGTGTGAATGCACATCCTTCAGCTTCCCTTAGTAGTGACAGCCCACCCCAGCCTGGGATCCTCCTGGTTGTCGTCCTTGTCCAGTACTTCTCTGTAACATGGCCAGTCTGGACCATGTAGTTAAGTATTTCATTTGCATCTCATCTAGACTCAGCCACTGCTATTCCTGGCTTGCTGTGCATGTCGAATAAGACTCCAACCATGTGTTAATTTGGGTGTCTGATCCAAGCTGAGCCATAGGCACAGTTTCTTGGTGAAGTTTGTTGGATTTGGCCATCCCTGTGTGCTCTCTGGCTTCAAGATTGTTTCCATCTCACCACATCTCACACTCAGCCCAGCCGGGGGAAAAAAAGCCCCAGGGCTCTCACCTGGGTACCCCTTCACTGTCCTGCTTGTTCATACTTGGAGTTTTCTCTTTCTAAAGCTGTCATTGTTACTTTTTTAGCTCTCCTCTTCTGAGAACAAGCCTGGCACTAGCAGAGCTGATGTTTTGTCCTGTGGATTCCTCAGACTCTGGAGACGCCCAGAGCCGGGAGGGAGCCTCTCCCTTGCCCCCCCTTGACTTGGTGCGTCTTTGCCGTGGCGAAGTAAACTGTCCTTCAGATCCCTCATGGTGGAAAGGACAGTGAGTGGCTGTGATAAAGACTTTGCCCTGGTAAATGTTTGGTTAGTAAGTGTGGAGTGGTCTTTTCTGAGCTTTTTCTTGCAAATACAGAAACATACATCTCCAATGATCTTGTGTGCCCCTGCCCAGCTGCCGAGCACTCCCTTCCCATTGGCGCTTTCTGGAAGTCCATCTCTAAGTCTTCCTGCATCCTTAGCTCTTGGCAGTTTGTCTTCTGTTTGATGATACCGGCTGTGATGAGGCTGTCCCAGCACACTGCCAAAGCTGCTCCGGACAGAGTGACCAGTGGCATGTGACATCGAATGGTGCTGTCCCCCTCCTAAGATTTTCAAATATTATTTTATGTGTGTGTGTGTGTGTGTGTGTGTGTGTGTGTGTGTGTGCGCGCGCGTGCGCACTGTGTGTATGCCTGGTGCCAGTGGAGGTGAGATGAGGCATTGGATTCCCTAGAACTGGAGTTGTGGATGGTTGTGAGCCATCATGGGGATGCTGGGAACCAAGCGCTGGTTCCTCTGCAAGAGAAGCAAGTACCCAGCACCTCACATGTTGCTTCTTGCTCCTCGTGATTGTTGTCCTTTTTTTCTGTTTTTAGACAGGGTCTCCTTCTGCCCAAAAGGGCTTCAAACTCACAGCAGTCTGGCTCCAGCCTCCCAAGTACTGGGACTGCAGGTGTGAGTTGCTACACCCAGCTGTAGTCCTCATCTTAGTAGAATGTTCTTTGGTTTTTGGCCCGGTTCCTACCACCCCTACCCCCCCACCCCGTCTCTTCAATCCTCTTGAGCACGTCTCCTTAGTGTCTTTCACACCTACAGAGAGTGCTGGATTTGGCCTTCCTTTAGGACAGCAGTTCCAGTGAGTCACTAAGGGCAAAACCTGTGTTCCTTGAGGTAATGAGCTGTGCTGGTTATTTTTTGTCAATTTGATATAAACCTAGAGTCATTCCAGAAGAGGTCCCTCAGTTGAGAACAGGCCTCCCTCAGATTGCCTGTAGGGTCATTCCAGAAGAGGTCCCTCAGTTGAGAACAGGCCTCCCTCAGATTGCCTGTAGGGTTATTCCAGAAGAGGTACCTCAGTTGAGAACAGGCCTCCCTCAGATTGCCTGTAGGCCAGCCTTTGAGGCATTTTCTTCTTCTTTTTTTTTTTCAGTTGTATTTTTTTTAATTAAGAAATTTTCTAATCATTTTACATACCAACCACAGATCCCCCTCTCCTCCTGTCCCCCAGCCTTTCCCCCAACCCACCCCCCATTCCCACCTCCTCCAAGGCAAGGCCTCCCATGGGGAGCCAGCAGAGCCTGGTACATTCAGTAGAGGCAGGAGCAAGCCCCCCCACCTCCAAGGTTGTGTAAGGTGTCGCACAATAGGCACTGTGTGGGGTCTTGTCCCACCAGGAATTTAGGTCACCTCTAAAGAGGTGGCCTGGAACTGAGGAAAGTTTCGCAGCCTTCCTCTTACCCAGAGACAATCAGACACAGCGGGGAGTCAAGTCAAGCAAGAACTTGTTTATTGTTAGGCAGTAAGCCTCTTTTATACCAGAAAACCTCAGAACCCTAGGTGGGGGTGGAAGGAACCAACCAATCGTTTTAAAGGTTACCCTATACTCATTTCTTTGTTTATGAGTTATTTATGTACTGACATCATCTCCTGATCTTTGTATCTTATCTCAGCATAAACAACTTGAGCTAACTTCCTCTCGGCACCATTTATATCTAATCTCAGTGTAAACAACTTGGGCTAACTTCCTCTCAGCACCATTTGTATCTAATCTCAGTGTAAACAACTTGGGCTAACTTCCTCTCAGCACCATCTTTGTAGCTCATGTATGCCCCACAGCACTGGGCTCCAAAAAGCCTGCTCATACACCAGGGATGGATTCTGATCCTACTGCCAGGGGCCCTTAAGCAGGTCAAGCTACACAACTGTCTCGCCTATGCAGAGGACCTAGTCCTGTCCCATGGAGGCTCCACAGCTGTTGGTCCACAGTTTATGAGTTCCCACTAGTTTGGTTTGGTTGTCTCTACGTTTCCCCATCATGATCTGATGTCCCTTGCTCATAGAATCCCTCCTCTTCTCTCTCTCCGACTCCTGGAGCTCGGCCTGGTACTTGGCTGGGGATCTCTGCATCTGCTTCCATCAGTTACTGGATGAAGGCTCTATGATGACAGTTAGGGTATTCACCAATCTAATTACTGGAGTAGGCCAATTCAGGCACCCTCACCACTATTGCTAATAGTCTAAGGTGGGGTCATCCTGTGGATTCCTGGGAACTCCCCTAGTACTAGGTTTCTCCCTATTCCTATGATGTCTCCCTCTATCATGGTATCTCTTTCCTTTCTCTCCCACTCTGTCCCTGTTCCAGCTCAACCATCCCGTTCCCTTATGTTCTCATCCTCCATCCTCTACCCTCCATTGTCCCCTTTTACCCCCAGTCTACATGGAGATCTCATCTACTTCTTCACAGGGCAATCCATGCCTCTCTCTTTGGGTCCTCCTTGTTAGCTAGCTTCTCTGGAGTTGTGGGTTGTTGTCTGGTTATCCTTTGCTTTACATCTAGTATCCACTAATGAGTGAGTACATACCATGTTTGTCCTTCTGAGTCGGGGTTACCACACTTGGGATGATATTTTCTAGTTCCATCCATTTGCCTGCAAATTTCATGATGTCATTGTTTTTTTACCACTGAGTAATACTCCATTGTGTATATGTACCACATTTTCTTTATCCATTATTCAGTTGAGGGGCATCTAGGTTGTTTCTAGGTTCTGGCCATTATGAATAATGCTGCTATGAACATAGTTGAACATGTGTCCTTGTGGAATGATTGAGCATTCCTTGGGTATATGCTCAAGAGTGGTATAGCTGGGTGTTGAGGTAGATTGATTCCTGTTTTCTGAGAAACCGCCATACTGATTTCCACAGTGGCTATACAAGTTTGCATTCCCACCAGCAGTGGAGGAGTGTTCCCCTTGCTCTGCATCCTCTCCAACATAAGCTGTTATCAGTGTTTTTGATCACAGCCATTCTGACAGGTGTAAGGTGGTATCTCAGAGTCGTTTTGATTTGCATTTCTGTGATGACTAAGGATGTTGAGCGATTCCTTAAATGTCTTTCAGCCATTTGAGATTCTTCTGTTGAGAATTCTCAGTTTAGCTCTGTAGCCCATTTTAATTTAATTTAATTTAATTGGATTGTTCAGTATTTTGATGTCTAGTTTCTTGAATTCTGTTTTTGTTTGTTTGTTTGTTTTGTTTGTTTGTTTTTTCAAGACAGGGTTTCTCTGTGTAGTTTTGGTGCCTCTCCTGGATCTCACTCTGTAGACCAGGCTGGCCTCAAACTCACAGAGATCCACCTTGCTCTGCCTCCCAAGTGCTGGGATTAAAGGTGTGCACCACCACCGCCTGGCTTGAATTCTTTATATATTTTGGAGATCAGCCCTCTCTCAGATGTAGGGTTGGTGAAGATCTTTTCCCATTCTGTAGGCTGTTGTTTTGTTTTATTGATTGTGTCCTTTGCCCTACAAAAACTTCTCAGTTTCAGGAGGTCTCATTTATTAATTGTTGCTCTCAATGTCTGTGCTACTGGTGTTATATTTAAGAAGTGGTCTCCTGTGCCAATGTATTCAAGGATACTTCCTACTTTCTCTTCTTTCAGGTTCAGTGTAACTGGATTTATGTTGAGATCTTTGATTTACTTGGACTTGATTTTTGTGCATGGTGACAGATATGGATCTATTTGCAATCTTCTACATGTTGACATCCAGTTATGCCAGCACCATTTGTTGAAGATGCTTTCTTTTTTCCATTGCACAGTTTGGCTTCTTTGTCAGAAATCAAGTGTTCATAGGTATGCGGATTAATGTTAGTGTCTTCAATTTGATTTCATTGGTCTACATGTTGATTTTCATTCCAATACCAAGCTGTTTTATTACTGTAGCGCTATAGTTGAGCTTGCAGTCAGAGATGGTGATGCCTCCAGAGGTTGTGTTATTGTACAGGATTCTTTTGGCTATCCTGGGTTTTTTGTTTTTCCATATGAAGTTGAGTATTGTTCTTTCCGGGTCTGTGAAGAGTTGTGTTGGGATTTTGATGGGGATTGCATTGAATCTTTAGATTGCTTTTGGTAAGATTGCCTTTTTTTTTTTTTTTTAAATCACAGAATAGAAAGAACACTAATGTATGAGTGCATCAAAGGTGTGTAGTCAGCCTTTCTTTGGACCGCCAGCTCCCAAATAATGACACAGAGACTTCTTACTAAGTATGAAAGCTTGGTCTTAGCTTAGGCTTGTTCCCAACTAGCTCCTAAAACTTAAATTAGCCTGTTTATATTAATTTACATTCTGCCATGTGGCTCATCACCTCTCCTCCATACTGTACGTCCAACTCCCTCCATGTCTTGCTGGTGAATCCTTCATGCCAGCCCCCCTCCCCCGCCCCACATGCCCTCTCTTTCTTTCTCTCTCCCTGAAAGTCTTGCCTAGCTATTGGCCATTCAGCTCTTTATTAAACCAATAAGAAGGTGCCTTTCACACAGTGTGATCAAATGTCCCGCAAAAGAAGTGTAATAGGAATAGATGAAAGAATTTTTGTGTAGTTAGACTGCTGCTTGAGTCTGAGTGAAACACAGCTGGATTCAGACCTTTGAAGATCCAAAACACCAAGGTGTCCTGCTGACAAAATTCTAACATCACCATGGTGGCACCACCGTAAATGGGTCAGTTTAAGGTGAGGAATGCAGTGCTCAACTGGACTGGAATTACCCGTGAGTTAAAATATTCTGATTCAAATTATTTGTTTGGGAGCCTCGATTGAAATGCAGTTAGGTTTCATGAGCCCAAGGTCCATTGGCGTCAACCTTGGTGTAGACATAAGTCATGGAACTCCTCAGTCCTATCTCCAGGTCTGGAGCCCCCATCTGCTTCAGGAACCTGAGTATCTGTCTCCAGATGATGATGACCTATCCATCATTCATCCATTGATCCCTGCTCTTTGTCAGGATAAAACCATGTTCTTACAAATGCATCCTTTCTTAAGTATGTATTCAGCATGATGAATACTTTTTTTGTGGGGAAGACCAAACTAACTTCTTTGTGGACTCACCAGCTCTTTAAAATGTACCCATTTGGGGACATACTGTGACTGTCCTTTCATTTTTCTGTCTATTTGTTCAACAGATAGAAACTTAAAGATCATTTATGTGGGCCAGTTACTGTTCTGGGTTCTCAGAGTTTAGTTTAATAGTAGTTAGAGACCAAATATATAGTCGTGTGCTCATAATCTTAGATAATAAATGTCATGGCACATAGGTGCATTTTAAACAGCTAAAAAAATATCTAATTCAGTACATTAACAGTTCAGTATTCAAAGGTGAGAATTTTCCTTCCTTCTTTCCCAGTTTGGACTTGGCGCATTGGTTAAGTCTACATTTTGGTGTGGTGCTTACCCTTTTGATAGGCAGCTGCTCTTGTAATTTGGTGCCTTAGTGGACACTTTGTGCCATAGTTAGTTGTTAACTTGACGTACTGGGAAGAGGAACCATCAGTTGAGCAACCTCTGTCCGATTAGCTTGTAGGCACGTCTGTGAGGCATTTCCTCCCTCCCTCCTTCCCTCTTTTCCTCCCTCCCTCCCTCCTTCCTTCATCTGCCCTCCCTCCCTCCCTCCTTCCTTCATCTGCCCTCCCTCCCTCCCTTCTTTCCTACCTTCCCTCCCCTCCCCTCCCCTTCCTTTCCTTTCTTCCTTCTTTCTTTCTTTTTTGAGACAGGGTTTCTCTGTGTAGCCCTGACTGTCCTTGAACTCGCTCTGTAGACCAGGCTGGCCTTGAACTCAGAGATTTGCTTGCCTTTGCCTCCAAAGTGCTGGGATTAAAGGCTCTTGTCACTATGCCTGGCTTTGTGAGGCATTTTCTTTATGGATTGGTGTAAGAGGGCTCATCCCATTGTGGGTAGTGCCATACCTGGGCAGGTGGGCCAGCTGTCTAAAAAAATTAGCTGAATGTGAGCCTGGAAATAATCCAGTAGAGTCTCCTGCTTCAGTTCCTGCCCAGGCTTCCCTCAGTGATATAACTCAGTGAGATCTGTAACTTGTCAACTAGATTAACACTTTTGACTCCAAGCTGGTTTGGTTAAGGTGTTTATCATAGCAGTAGAATGTAGACTAGGACAGCTCAGCTCTACCCTTTCGTTTACATGTGTTTGTGAGCAAAGTGTAGTCAGGTTTTCAAAGGTGACTTTAGATGCTCTGCATTTCTGTTCTAATCAAGTCTGGGTTGTCCATGGCCTGTCTCTTCATTTTTCTGTCTAATGGTTATTTAAAGACCATTTTTGTGGGGCAGTCCCTCTTCTGGGTTCTCAGAGTCTAGATTAATAGAAGTCAGAGACCAGATGTGTAGTCATGTGCCATGTGCTCTCAAAGACCAGCTCTTGGTTTTATTTATTTCATAAAAGCTTTAGGATTGTACTCCTGAAATGCTAAGAAATAGATGACTTATTTACAGATTTTAGCCAAGAAGGAAATAATTAGACATTAACCAGAGCGGGAGAAACTTGAGGGAAGGATGTTTCTTTACATTGAAAAATTGAGACTAGCCACTCTTTAGAAAATGTGGAAATTAGAGATACAGCTATGAGTTCAGTTAATTTTATTTATCTATTCTTTTCCTACCATTTATGTTTTTTGTTGTAAAATAACTGATTTTGTTGTTATAAAACAAATATATGTTCATCAAACTTCTAAAGTGTAGAAAATTACTAAGAAATAAATATTATTTATTGATATTTGGGGTTTACTCTGTTTTGTTTTTCCAACTGGAAACTGAGTAACCACTAAATAAAAAACAGATTTGCCAAATTCAAACATTACTTTGTGTATGACTTCGTTTCACCCAGCAGAATCTTGTTTTGTTTTTTTGGCTTTTGTTTTTTGAGACAAGGTTTATAATACCATCTTGGATTGGCCTGGAGCTCATAGAGAACCCCTGTGTCTGTGTCCTGGGTTAACGCAGCGCGCTACCATGCTTGTTTCCAACAGCACCCTTCACGGTGCCGTGGGATCGTGTACGTTGTTGGCTTTTGTGGTGGTCCGGCTTCCCCTTTAATGGCAAGCATTCCTCCAGTGTGCTGTTCTTGAATAATGAGGGTTCTCCCTCCTTTGCTGAGAGCATCTTGATTTAAACATTTTCCTAGAAGTACAAGAAGGTAAAATAAACCGAGGATGTGCCCAGTTGACAGAGCGCCTACCTGATGTGCGTGAAGACCTGGCCACCTCAGCACCGCATAAAATCAGATGTGGTTGAGCGAGCTGTAACCGCAGCACCAGCAAGTGGAGACGCGAGGATCACAAGTTCAAGGTCATCCTCTGTTACCTGGGGAGTTTGAGGCCCCCTTGGGATCTAGCTTTAAAGGGGGGGGGGGATAAAACATCTAATAAAGTGCATTATTATAACTTTTGGCACACGGTGCCAAATTCCAGCCCTTAAGGGTGGTACTAAATTAAAACTTAACGAACAGCTTGAGAGAGAAGGTGGCTGTACGTGCTACACTTCATCTCCCCAGCGGCCCCTTGAAGGTTCTGAAGCCTGCCAGCTGCTTTTTCCTCACTGCAAGCCAGCGCGCTATCGCAGAGAATCATCTCAGGATCATGTAGCTGCTATGCGGGCGAGCTGAGATCTGACTGAGAGTCTTCACCATCGCACGCTGTCCACCCTGTTCTCCCTCTTCCTCCAGCGGGACCAGGATCAGCCTGCGTCAGCAGGATGCGCCAGTCCTAACTAGATCTTTGCACCACGCATGCGCGTGTTTCCTTCCCCACTCACATTTTCCTTCTCCCACCCATTTCATACTCAGCCTTGGTCAGTTTTAGTGTCAGTATTGAAAGTGGAGCCCACCTTCCTCAGCTGCTTTAAGATGCATTTGTGTATAATTTTGATATGGGGAACTTGATAAGTAATTTATCCCAGCATTTTGGGAAAATGTTTGGAAATGACGGTACCAAGAGGGCTTGAAGTTTTATAAGAATAAATGAGAATTATAATTAAATCCTCATTTTATTTAATTCATTGAAAATTCCATAGATGTATACAGTGCATCTTAACCATGTCTCCAGATGTTTCTCTATACACACATGTATGTGTACATGCCTGTGTGAGTGTGCCTGTGTGAGTGTGCCTGTGTGAGTGTGCCTGTGTGAGTGTGCATGTGGAGCCACAGGTCGCTGTTGTATGTCTTCCTCAGCTGGTCTCCTGTATTTTTTGAGGCAGTCTTTCACCGAGCCTGGAGCTCAAACATTTGGCTAGGCTGGCTGCCCATGAGCTTCAGGCATCTGCTTGCCTCTGTTCGCCACCTCCCCACCCCCAGCTCCAGGTTACAGATTTTACATGAGTACTGGAGATTGAACTTGGCACAAGTTTGCACAAAGCCAACACTTTACCAACGGAGTCATCTCCCCACCCTATGCATTTTCTCATTTTTATGCGTTATATTACCATTTTTTGACCACACCCCCCAGTCTCTCTAATGTAGCCTGACACAGTTTGTCTGCATTGTTTTTTAATGATTGGCAATGAAGAGCAATACTTCCAAGGCCCTTAGCAACTCCATAATGAAAAAGTTGTTTTTGCACTGGGGAGCTCAGCATATAAAACTTGCCTGGCCAGTCAAAGAGGTTGCTGTCCAAGCAAGAAGACTCGAGTTCTGATCAAGAGGACCCATGTAAATGTCAGGAGGGCATGGTGGGTGAGGTAACGTCGCCCCTGTAATTTCAGCCTTGGAAGATGGAGACGAGGCAAAGCACACTGGCCAGCTACACTAGCCCCGTCTGTTAGTTCCGTGTTTGATTGACATCTGTTTGATTGACAGATGTTGCCTCATAAAGAATAAGAAGGAAAGCACACGGGGAAGATTCCCAACATTAGCCTTGGGCTTCCACATACATCCACACATGTGCACACCCACCTGCACACACATGCATGCTCACCACATACACTTGAAAAAAATTCTCATACACACATGCGCGTGTGTGTGTGTGTGTGTGTGTGTGTGTGTGTGTGTGTGTCTGTCTGTCTGTCTTAGGGGGCAAGAAAGAAGCCCACAGGAGGAGGAAGGTGGGGATAGAGGGAGGGTGCTGGTTAACAGTAAACAAAGTACAATGACATGACAATAGAGTAAAGTCCTTTTTTTTTTTTTTTTTTTGGGAGCCTGTCCTGGATCTCGCTCTGTAGACCAGGCTGGCCTCGAACTCACAGAGATCCGCCTGCCTCTGCCTCCCGAGTGCTGGGATTAAAGGCGTGTGCCATCACCGCCCAACTGAAGTCCATTATTTTGTATTTACAAAAAGTTAATTAAAAAGCTGTTTTAACTTATCGACATTTTAAAACTACTTAGAAATGAAAAACCCAGCGTAAGGAAAGCAAGCTATTAGGCTGACAGACTTGACCTTCATTCACATAATTGAGTGTGTATACATGTAAACATTTTCTCCTTCCTCTTCCTCCCCTTCTTTTCCTCCCTCCAACCCCTCCCATGTCCTATGTCTTCCTCTCAAATTGATGGCCTCTTTTTCTTATTATTACATTAGTAGTGTTTGTTATTAGTTACACTTATACTCTCTCTGTCTCTCTCGTACACAGACACACAGACATACACACAAACCTGCTTGGGTGCATATGACTTAGGGTCCATCACTTTGTACGGGGTAACCAGTTAGGGGTCTCATCTCTAGGAGAGGCTGATTCTTCCTCCCTCGGCTTGTTCTTATCTAGGTGTGGGACCCAGTGAGATTTCCCCTTCTGAGTTAGCATGTCTGTTGATACTGTCATTGTTTAGGCTTTGTTTAGGCAGCCATATTCGCTGGAGGATGTCTTTCTGTACGCTGTGATATCTGTTGTTCTCATTGGTTAATAAATAACACTGCTTTGGCCTACGGTAAGGCAGCTTAGAGTCAGGCAGGAAATCCAAGGAGAGAGAGAGAGAGAGGAAAGAGAAAGGCGAAATGGGAGAGATGCTAGACTGCCATCCTAAGAACAACATGTAACGGGATGCAGGTAAAGCCATGGAACATGTGGCGATACATAGATTAATAATTATGGGTTGAGTTAAACTATAAGAGCTAGCTAGCAAGAGGCCTGCCATAGGCCATACAGTTTATAAATAGTATTAATCCTCTGAATGATTATTTTATAAGGGCTGAGGGACCGCGGGGCCAGGCGGGACCAGAGAAAACTTATGGCTACACATATTGTCGAGGATTCGTGGGTGTAGCTTTTCTGTCATGTCTTGGGGACAGAATCTCATAGTAGACTTCTTGGTCATCTGACTCTTAGAATCTTTCTGTCCTTTTCTTTGATGTTCTTTGAGCTTTGTGTGCAGGAGTTGTGTTGGCAATGTATCTGTTGGGGCTGGGCTCCCCGTGGTCACTTGATTGTGTCCATTGGGTCCAGTTGTGGTTTTCTGTAATGGTCTCTGTTTGCTGTAAAGAGAAGCTTATTTGATGAAGGGTAAGAGCTACACTTATGTGTGGTATAAGGATAAATTTTAGAATGCAGTTAGGATTATGCTGGTCTAGTAAAGTAGGTTATTGTCTAAGATCCATGACCTCACTAGCCCTGGATAGTTGTCTAGGTTATGAAGCCAGACATGATTTTCCTCCTATAGAATGGGCCTTAAGTCCGTTTAGACAGCTGTGGGTTACTGCCACGATATGAGTACCCTGTTGCACCTTTGTAGTTTGCATTTTCTTTGGGCTGCCAACCAGCTCCCAAATAAAGACATGGAGACATTATTAATTATGAATGCTAGGCCTTTAGCTTAGGCTTGTCCCACTAGCTCTTTTAACTTAATTTAACCTGTTTCTCTTCATCTATGTTTTGCCTCTGGGCTTTTTACCTTTCTTTCACGCTGTGTGTCCTACTTTCCTGCTTCTCTGTGTCTGGCTGTCGTCTTCTTTTCTTTCTTTCCTGAGCCTAAATTCCTCCTCTTACTTACTCTCCCTACCCAGAAGTCCTGCCTATTCCTCCTCCCTTGCTATTGGCCATTTAGCTTTTTATTAGACCAATCAGGTGCCTTAAGCAAGTAAGGTAAAACAGCAACACATCTTTACATAATTAAACAAATGCAACACATCTTTACATAGTTAACCAAATAGTCTGCAAAATGCCTTTAGGGATATTTTGCCAAGCTGGCCATCATTATAGTTAATAGGTCTCACAGATGGATTATTGATTGGATTGATAGGATTATTCCTTCCTTGGCAGTTTACATAATACTTTCTAGTATATCTATACCAAGGGAGACTTTTAGGTTAGATCTAGCTTGAATTTTCTGATTCTTGTGTTCTAAACGTGTGGTGTCTTCAACAGTGGGGACTTACATTCAACCTTTGAGAGGCAATGAGGGGCAGGCTAAGAGCCTGCATTGTTTGGAGTCACTTGGACTACCACACCCAGCAGCTTGCATGGAGGCTTCTCATGCCTGGTCCTGTGTTGTTGTCTGGCTCTCGGGGGGAGCATTGTCAGCCCAAGTGGCATAACTTCATTTGGTAAATGTACATATTAGCTGGGCAGTGGTGGTGGTGCACGCCTTTAATCCCAGCACTTGGGAGGCAGAGGCAGGCAGATCTCTGTGAGTTTGAGGCCAGCCTGGTCTATAGAGTGAGTTCCAGGACAGCCAGAACTGTTTCACAGAGAAACCCTGTCTTGAACCCCCTTCCCCCAAACAAGTACATATACACACACACACACTTATATGTATTATGTATAGCTTTAGGTAAGTGCAGTGATACAGTCCTTGAGGTTTTATCAGACGTCTTTGCTGCACTTTGTCCCTCCTTCCACCCTCTCCTGGATGTCAACATTTCTGAAAGCAAAACTGTGGCAAGTGTTACATTTTACTTTAAAATTTAACCTTAAGTGGATTTATCCATATTATAGTCTCCAGTCCTGGCTTGTGATGTTCGTTCTGTCTTGTAAAATTAGACATGCTTGCTGAAAAGAAACCACACAAATGTCTAGTGTAGAAAGGGCTAGTCTCACACAGTCACTTGCCCACCCACGTAAACAGCATTGATCGCTTAGTTGCAACTTTTCCCTAGCTATTTATGGTGGGTTCTCTTCTCTTAGGCACACATAGATAGATGTATGTACATGTGTGTATTTTTGGTTTAATGTAGAAACGGAATTCAAGTGTACATTTTATGTCCTCTCAGCATTAGATATTAAAAATCACAAGTTTGAATGACTGTAGCATTTTCTAACACTAAAATGTTTCTCTTCAGTATTTTCCATTGAGAAACTGTCAAGCTGAATGTGTCTGGAAGTTCGGATCCCATCGTTCTTTTTCTTTTCTGTCTTCCTTGGCTTGTTTGTTGGTTGGTTGGCTGTTGTTCGGTGAATACCTGGCAAGCACTCTACCCCTGAGTTGCACCCCAAGCCATGGTCCCATTCTTTGCCTTGAACTCAGAGATTTGCCTGCCTCTGCCTCCCGAGTGCTGGGATTAAAGGTGTGCACCACCACCGCCACCACTGCCCAGCTCTTTTTCCTTTTTAAAGGACTTTATTATTTGTTTTTTTTTAATTCTTATTTTAAAATTTTATGTATATGGGTGTTTTGCTGCATTTATGTCTGTGCACACGTGTGTGTCTAGTTGCCCAAGGAGGCCAGAAAAGGGTGTTGGATCCCCTTGAATTGGAGTTAGAGACAAATGAACTGCCATGTCGGTGCTGGGAATTGAACCTGTGTTCTTTGGAAGAGCAGCCAGTTCACCCCCCCTCCCCCTCCCGAGACAGGGTCTCAGTGTGTAGTTCTTGCTGACCTGGAACTCACTATATAGACCAGCCTGGCCTCGAACTCACAGAGATCCACCTGCCTCTGCCTCCTACCTGCTGTGATTAAAGACATGCACTATGACAGGGGGTCACATTCTTGAAGTCACTCAAAAAGAATAATCACAGTTATGGACTTCTAGGAGCAAAGAATGGGACATTGTGCAGCTCTTGATCTGTACTGCCATTCTGGGATGGGAAGCTTGTGTTCCTGAACACGTGTCAGCTGTGGATGGCAAGCTCCTCACCACACACTTGTAACCATTGAGCATGATAATTTAAACAATCTTGTCAATGGAGAGACTAAATGTTATCTCCTTGTTCTCTTCATCTGCGATTGTTTGTGAGCCTGGGAAAGTGAATGTTTTTCTTTTTTGTGTGTGGTTTAGCTCTTCATCTTACAGTTTTGATTTTTGTAGTTCACATATTTTTATAATTTCAAAGAATACACCCAATTTTTTTGGTTTTTTGAGACAGGGTTTCTCTGTGTAGTTTTGGTGCTTGTCCTGGATCTCGCTGTGTAGACCAGGCTGGCCTCAAACTCACAGATATCCGCCTGGCTCTGCCTCCCGAGTGCTGGTGTGCCACCACTGCCTGGCCCCAAATATTTTTTAATTGATCAATTTTTGGCATATTCAGTAGATTTCACTATGAAAATGAGCAATGAGCCCATTGTGAGTTCCAGGCCTGCCAGGACTACACAGTGAGACTCTATCTCAAAAATAAACAAAAAAAGAAATTAGCCCAGGAACAAGCTCCTAATTGTGTGTCAGATATGGCCCTGTGTTTTCAATATGGTCTGATGGCAAGCCTTCCTCGATCTGTCTGTGGATTGATTATTATATGGAAGAGAAGTCATTAGCTCTTCTAACATTCCTGTGGTTGTGTATTTACTGTGGAAGCCACCTTGTGGAGTCCAGCACGGAGTCTAGCAGTCTCTTTTTCTACACTGCCTCAGATCCGTCCTTCTCTGCTGCTGCTCCTTGAGCTGTGTGTCGCCTTTCTTGGCACTTTTTGTTTGTTTTGTTTCCCTGGCACCCTGCTGAACTTTGAAGGAACCCCAAGCTCTCTTCTCCTTTGAGACTTCCAGCCCTGTATGTGCTGCTTCTGTTGTAGAAGGTTGTAGGATTTTACTTGCTTGCCAAGCCTTCTTTCCAGCGAGGCTGTCTGTGGGAAAGAATGTGGGAGTAGGCTTGGGGAGGGTTTTATGGACGGCCCAAGTGGCCCACTGATGCTCTCAGTGGCATTGCTCCTGCTAGAGGTAACTTTAAACAGTGTTGGGCCCAACAGCAATGGCCATTAGTCCTCCTTAGTCACAGCTATATTAAAGAGAAAAGTCTCAGAGTGTTCTTATAAATACCTGTCTAGTAGATCAGTTTCCCACCGTAACAGAGAACAGGAGAGGCAGGCTGAGAGTTTTCAGCCAACAATAAAATTAGTAGAATCGAGTGACTGTTTTGTTAGAACTGTGTTTATTTTTACAGTTATCATCTCCAAATACCAAGTGACATTTTTTATTGTAGTGATAGAGTTTTCTTTAAAATTTATGCATGCAAATTATAGCGTGGGAACTTGTACCTAATAGAGTAGAAGGTACAGAACAGAGTGGTCACTCCAGTGGGTCTGTGGGGTGGAGTGCAGTGTGAGAGGTGCTGTGCATCATGATTGCTCATGTTCCTTCCCAGAGCTTCCCTGTGCCCTGGCTTCATTTGAAAGGATACACTTCTCTAGTGTCTGGAGGGTTGTTATCTCAGAACAACCGGACAGGAGGAGGAGCTGACGGGGCCCCAGTCCACTCTGTTAGGCTGGAATTTGGTTTCCCTCTCTTTCTGGTTTCCTTGCTTTTATTTGCTCTTT
Organism: Peromyscus eremicus; assembly: GCF_949786415.1. Classification (NCBI taxonomy): domain Eukaryota; kingdom Metazoa; phylum Chordata; class Mammalia; order Rodentia; family Cricetidae; genus Peromyscus; species Peromyscus eremicus. Next base: position 2,892,191 of record NC_081425.1, on the reverse strand, counting down.
GCTTCTTTGGACTTGGTTTTAGTGTTTGAGGTTTGAGTGGGACCTTTTCTTTCCCTCAGCTCACAGACTAGTGAGGTACAGGGAGGTCACATAGAAGCCCAGACTTCACTGTTTCAAGCCTGATTCTCCTGTGGATTTTCAACAGAGAGGCTGGGCCCCTCTAAAGTCAGACTCAGGCCCTGTAGATGTGTGCTTCACTTGTGTCTTTCCAAGTGGGCCAATGTGGTCCACATGGACAGCCTCAGGATGCACGCATACCATCTGCTTCTCTCCTCTGATGTCCTAGCATGCCCTTGTAGCTCTGGCCTTTTTACCTGGCCTTTTTTCCGGGTGAGATGCTGAGTCTTTGAATGCCTGGATCTATACCTGGCGTGTCCCCAGGTGGTTATCCATAGCATTCTCATGGATGGGGGTGGGGGGTTCTTGGCGGGTGGGGAGATGCGTGGGCTACGTGTCTCTGTGACATGGAAGGCTGTGGGAAGAGGTTGAGGTATTTGGGACTTTACAATGTCCATATTTCAGTTGTCTCCTGAGGTGAGTGACCTGGCATTGTGGCATGGCATCTCGGTCTTCTGAGTGTGTGCTGCTGCTTGGCATGGACTTCCTGTGCCACTGAGCATGCCTGGGCTCAGGCTCTAAAAACAACTCATTTTTTTGGCACCTACCTCAGATTTCCACATTTTGGAATTATGTTTTCTTATCCCTTACAGTTTATTGTACAGGTGGAGAGCTTTCCACAAGCATCTTGACTCAGCTTTCAGAGCTGTTTCTACTGTTGAAGGGCTTACCTTGTGCTTAAGAAACAGGAGTGTCCTTACCCCTTTTCACTGTAAAATTTTTTCATTGTAACTGTGTTTCTCATCTAATTAGTGCTTTTAATAGTCACTGCTTTTCATGATTAGTGAAGGGGTTAGTGTTTACATTAAATCTCTCTAGTGAGTATAAACCCAACTAGAGTTGAGCACAGTGGTAACACTAAGTAAGATGTCAGTGCCTGATGCTGTTTTGGGTGCTTTGCAGATTTGATACACTTTTCTATGACCTGGGAGCCAGCCTCAGCCTTCAGTGCTGTTTCAGAACATCCTTTTAAATTTGATTGCTACTACTCTCAGCTCATCCTGTCTACATGTTTTAGATAGACACCTTTTTGAGGGCAAGTCCTTGTTCCTGTTTTTTTTTTTTTTTTACTCTAGAACCTTCTTGGCACTTTCTTCTGTTCATTTTCCCAGTATACTTCACAACCATCGCCACAGCAACAGGTGTTTGTCGGCTCCCCTTGTGAGACAGGCATTCTGCCTGATTGCCTGGGCACTTTGTAAGGAGCAGTCAATGAGGCAGGTGCCTGGTGTCACTGAATTCTCCCCAGAGGATAAGGGACAAAAAACCATTCATGGACGGCTTTCAGTTTTGTTTTGTTTTGAACCTCTAACCAGTCTGGGGAAATGAGTGTCACAGTTATAAACTGGAACCCTTTGGCCCTGGGCAGTCTTACAGAGGTCTTTGTGGAGATGGTCGCCAGAAGTACTTGTTCATCACACTGCAACATGGTCACTCGAGACAAGTCCTTTAGGAGTCTGCCCAGGAAGCCTAGTGGCCTGGGAACTAAATGGAGGAGGAAGCTGAGGGCACCTCTCCCAGTGTGTGGCTTACTGTACTTTTGTGAACTTCCACCCTTGGTTTGTTTAGTCCCTTTCTCATAATAAAGTTGTGAGGAAGTTACTTCATGAGATACTACATGATCCCTTTCTTTGTGGGAACCCCAAGAACTTTACCAACTAGTTAAACAGTCATTAATGGGAAGATGAGTGTTTGTGGTGGGGTATGGCGGCCCCTGCTTGAAGGGTGTCAACCACACTGGGTTTTTGACCTGTACTTTTGCAGGCCAGACATGTGGGGGCAGATCGAGTTACGGGGTTGCTGCTCCCCCATTGTGTCTGCAGCTAGCATCCTTCTGTAACAGATCATACAGTTAAGCAAAACCTGTGGTTAGTGTCTTCAGTGCTCAAAATATTCAGGGAAAATTCACACAGTAAGATTCTCCTTCCAGCCTTTTAAAGTATTTACTTATTGATGTTGCTGTATTTGTATTATTTTGCTGTGAGGTTTGCCCATGACATGTAGCAGGCACCAGGATGCCATTCCTCTCCCCCAGACAATATTCCATTGTATGGAATATGTTTTATCTTTTTCATTTGTTGGTGGTCACTCGGCTGTGTTTTACCTGCTGTGATAATACTGCTTTAAACATTCATATATAAGCTTCTGTTTGAGGTCCTGTTTTTGCTTTGCCTGGATATATGTCTGGGAGTGGAATTTATGAGTCGTTCAATCTATGTTTGACTTTTTGAAGATCAAAGTTTTACTTTAAGTGTAAGATAGTAAATATATAAAGTATATTTTTCTCAGTAGATATTAGAAAAAGTGTTTTTTTTTTTTTTAATAGTAAGGCAGAACTGGGTTCAAATAGCAGCCCCTTTACCATAAAACTGTGACCTGAGGCAAGCTATTTAATCTTCCAGCCCTTTTCTTCACCTAAAGTCTGTGAACAGTGAATTCCTACCTCCAGATAATAAGGACTCAGGAGACTCGGGAAGGCCTTTTATCAGGACAGTATTGGATATGAGATAATCCACCTGAAATGGAGTCATTATAGTCATTATTTTATGGCCACAGCCACCTAAGCCTAAGTGGTATTAATTGCCACAAATAATGGTAGTAAACTTTGGTCATACCAAAGAGAAGTAGAACTAAATGACTCCAAAGAAATCTTAGCTTTGCTGTTTTATACCACGCTCACCATAGATGGTTTCCCTTTGACTTTTAGATGAGTGCATTGCCTGCTCGTTCAGTCATAGCATGCCCATCCTCAGAGGGAAAGAGATGTCTGTCAGAGAAACGACTTTTCAAAGCGTATTTGTTTACTGCTTAGGCTCTGGTGTACGAACTACTTTCTGACTCCACTCACAGACAGGAAGTTGACTAGTGACTTGCCTGAGCTCTGGGTATGAGGGTATGTGAACTTTTCCTTGAATAAGTAACTAGTTAAAAATGAATTTTCCATTAAAATAGATTTGTGTAAAAAGCAAAACATCTCATGAGTAGAGCATGATTATCATTGTTAGTATTTTGATACATGCTTTACAAAACATCTATTTATGTTGTTTTTTAAAAACTGTTGTATTATAATGCCACTAACACTATTTTTAGGAACATCTTTTTAAGGCTTGAAGTATTTTTATACTACCTATTTCTTAGTGTTGAATATTATTCTGTCTTACACATAGAACATAATTTAATTTTTCTATTTTCCTTCTGGGTATTTACAGATACTATTTTTACAGTAATATAGACAATGCTAGGAGAGTATCTTTCTGATAAAGTTGTTGTGTATATCCATGGTAATTGCTGTGGCCTGAATCCTCAATATGTGTGTGTATGTGTGTCAGAATATGGGAGAGAATATGTGTGTGTGAGACTGTGTGAGAGATAGTGTGTGTGTGGCTCAGAGAGAGAGAGAGTGAGTGAATGAATGAATGAATGACTATGTATATGTATGTGAGCTTACCACCATAGTGACAGGTACTTGGGAAGAACAGTTTCAGTGTGGAAAGAGTTACCTCAGATCGTGGCTTTAGAAATGTGAATCCATGGTTAGCTGGTTCTGTTGCCTTCGGGCTGTGTGAGGCAGTACTATGGTGGTGAGAATGTGTGATGGAGGAGGAGCTTGTTTCGTGGCAGCCAGGAATGATGGGTAGAAGGATGGAGAGAGAGAAGTGTAAGGTGGGGGGAGGGTAAAGGGAAGGAAGAAGGGGAGGGAGGGAGAGAGGGAGAGAAGAGATGGAGGATGTAGTTGGTTGTTATATACTCTTTGGGGGCCTGCCACCCTGCTCGCAAATAAATATAGAGATTTACTCTTTCTTAGGAATGCCTGGCCTTAGCGTGGCTTTTCTAGCCAGCTTTTCTGACTTAAATTACCCAGTCTGTGTTTTCCTCTGGGCTCTTCCCTTCTTACTCCATGGCTGGCTCCTGCCACCCTCCTCTCCTTCTCTTTTTCTCGCTCCTCCCTCTTCTGAGCCTAGATTTCTCCTATTTATTCTCTCTGCCTGGCAGCCCCGCCTGTTTCTCTCTCCTGCTTAGTTATGAGCTGTTCAGCTCTTTATTATACCAATCAGGTGTTTTAGACAGGCAAAGTAGCACAGCTTCACAAAGTTAAACAAATGCAATGTAAAAGAATGCAACATATCTTTGAATCATTAAATATTCCACAGCATAAATGAATGTAACACATCTTCAACTAATAGTCCACAGCAGGAGGACTAGGGTCCACCCCCACAACAGGCTGTTCAGCTCTGAATCAATCCAGTGGTGGCAATTAGTCCCATTATCATCCAGCCACCTCACACTACTGCTCTAGGGACCAGTCTTTCAACAGCCTTCGGGGTGCGTTTCATATCAACAACATAGTTGTACAACTTAGTTTTGATAACTTGAGCATTAATAAGTGTCTGTCCCGCTGTTACTTACACTTTCCACAGACTGTATTCTTTTTGCTGTCTGCATTCAGAGTTGCATTTGCTTGTTTTTTTTTTTTGTTTTTTTTTGTTTTTTTTTTTTTTTTTTTTCCGAGACAGGGTTTCTCTGTGTAGCTTTGCACCTTTCCTGGAGCTGACTTGGTAGCCCAGGTTGGCCTCGAACTCACAGAGATCCGCCTGGCTCTGCCTCCCAAGTGCTGGGATTAAAGGCGTGCGCCACCACCGCCCGGCTTGCATTTGCTTGTTATTGACAAGCACCATGGTAATGTGTTAGTGCTTTTTGTGGTAGTTTATGTCTTTCACTTTGTCAGCAGCAAGGTGAGAGTACCAGTGGACTGTGGGTATGTATGGTATGGTATGTATGCTATGCTGTATGGTATGTAACACAGGATATGGCTGTATCAGTATCAGATTGCCAGGGTTTGAATCTGGGTTCCGCTGGATGCCACTGCTAGGCGGCTGTCAGATCCATCTTGTGCATCTTTTCTGTGTGCTCAGACTCCTTTCTTATCCTGCCTGTCCTGGAGTGCCGTTTGGTAAGCTTGATCATGCTTGCTTCTTCCTTCCTCCAGGACGGCCTTCCCACCCACCGGAGGCCAGTCTAGTTCTCCTCGCCCTTCCTGGGTGGTAGATCCAGATGCCTTTGTCGGGCTCTTGGAAAGTCTTGCTGATGTGTCTCTTTGGAGGGAGCCAACCTGATAATGTAGTCTTAAAAAGATGGCTCATTCTTTGAGAGTTTTGTACAGTGTGTTTTGGTCATAATCTCCTCTCAGCTTTTCCCAGACACACTTCTCTTCCTTACCCACCCAGATTTGTGACCTTTAAAAAGAGCAACAGCAATAAAACTCAGTATAGTTGTGCTGCTAAAACATTCTTGGATGTTTTGTACTGGAGCTGCACACCAGGGGCTATACTCATGGAAAACCGCCTCTTCTCCCAGCAGCTAACAGTTGCTGGCCGGGTGGGATTGTATGCTCAGCTCCCCTCTCCATTACTGGGATTCGGTTTGGCCTAGGCTTGCTGTCATACTGATTTCAGTGCACAGCCGCTCTGCTGTGTTCAGAAGACATGTTTTCCCCATTGCCATCCGCCACCTCTGGCTCTTACGCTCTCTCCGCCCCTCTTCCTCAGTGATCTCTGAGCCTTGGCATTGAGGGGAGGGTATACATGTTTCCTTTAGGGCTGAACATTCTACAGTCTTTTATTCTCTGAACCTTGTCTAGTTGTGGGGTTAATTACCCTCTACTGCTAATAGAAGCTTCTCTGATGAGGGTTGAGAGACCTATTGATCTGGAGGGTGAACCAGAGGCGGTTCAGGGACTTGATAATGGTCGCTGTGTGGACTCTCCCTCATTCCTTCCCTTGTCCTTCACTTTTGCTGCTTGGGGTCACAGTCCAGTGCAAACCACTTGCCTGTAAGCCTCTGTCTGTCCTTCCCTTTCAGGGCACCCAAGCTAAGGCGTTTGTTACCACGCACAAGTAATGTATTCTCTAAACCTCATTTTCCCTAGAGTGCCAATTTGAAGAGAGTAGTGCATTCTTCACAGAGTTGAGAATTAAACCATGTACTTCTTTTATTTACTGCCACAAGTACTGAAAAGGTGCTGTATGCCAGGTGGTGTTTGAGCTGTGGGGATAGAGTCGTGAACAAGACAAGCAAGGACCCTTCTGCGGTCATAGAGCTTGTGTTCTGAGGAAGACTACGAAGGGTTAAATGAAGACTGAAGTCGAAGGATGCCGTGACTAGTAGAGCAGTGCTGAGGGACGCATCTGGAGCGTGAGAAGAATGTTTGGAGAGATGGGTAAGAGGTGCCAAAGGCCCTCCTTTAGAGATGAATGCCAGGAGCAAGGCCGTAAGATTAAACAATGCTAGCAAGTGTTGGTTAGTGCGAGAGGTCGTGAGCCAGACCAAGGGGATAGCTTATTTTTTTTAAAGCATGTTTTATTTAAATTTTATTTTTGAAGCCAGGTTGTGGTGGTGGCACACACCTTTAATCCTAGCATTTGGAGGCAGAGAGAGGCAGATTTCTGGTTCAAGGCCAGCCTGGTCTACAGAGTGAGTTCCAGAGAAACCCTGTGTCGAAAAACCAAAATAGAAGAAAAAAAAAAAGGGAAACAAAATAAATTTTACTTTTTGAAATTTATGAAAAACATCACACAGTACATTTTCCTTTAACCCATTAATACGGTATACTGCCCTGACTAGCTTTATTTTCCCCCCTGTCCTGGATAAAATTGAAATGGTTATATAAAAAAGAATAAGTTCTTTTAGTAAGTATTTTGTTCATTTTTGTGGGTTTTGGAGTGTGTTTGTCATGGCATGCTTGTGGAGGTCAGTACAGCTTTGTAGAGTTGGTTCTCTCCTTCTGTCTTTACTAGGATCTTGGGGCTCAAAGTCAGGTGGTCAGGCAAGGTGGCAAGTGCTTTTTATCTCTTGCTGGCCTTCAGTAAGTATGATTACTTCTGATTTTTTAAAACAGTTTTCTGTGTATGGTTGTTTTGTCTGCATGTATGTCTGTGTACTGATTGCATGCAGTGCCCATGGAGGCCAGGAGGACTCATCCACTGGAACTAAAGTTACAGATGGTTGTGAGCCACTGTGTGGGTGCTGGGAATCGAATCTGGGTCCCCTAGAAGAATCCATTGTCCTTAACCGCTGACCCATCTCTGCAGCCCCTCTTGTGATGTTTAATTTCAGTGACGTATACCATACCTTGTGTCCTTACCCATGTTCAAGTGCACAGATCATATTTTTGTGTGAAAACCTCCAGAACTCTTTTTACCTCTTAGAACTGTAACTGTGTCATTAAGAAACTCCCTGGTTGTAGCGCCAACTGCCGTTGTCAACCGCCATTTTACTCTCTGATTTTGTGAATTTCACAATTCAAGATGCCACATGTAAAGGGAACCGTGGGATATTTGTCCTCTTGTGACAGGCTCATTTCTCTTAGCTCTGTGTCCTCAGGTTCAGAATTCCTTAACCTTTCATGGCTGAATTAAATCCTGTTGTATATATGTGGCAGCTTGTTCCTGTTTGTGTACTCTTCATCAGTGGACAGTTGGGTAAGTTCTGTTCTCCGTCAGAGCCCTTCCATCTAACAAACACCCATTGACTGCCTTTGGGAATCCCTGGTTGCAGCCAGGAGCATGCCAGCCTCAGCCGCTGCCGCCAGGAGCCTGTGCTCTGGGGACCGAAGCAGGAATAACAGGTACACTTCTTCACACTGAAGTGTGCCTTGAGAACCTGTGACATCCCGGGATATTGGCGGCATTTCTTAGTCATGCCAGACGTAATGGCCCATCTTCTAGTCAGCTAGAGCTGGTAAATCTAAATCCACATTTAAATACCGTTATAAAGCAGTCAGAACAAGTGGGAGAGACCACTGTAGGTAGTTTCAGAGTCGAGGAATTGACCAGAAGCCAGCCACCTTTCTTGGGCTATTTGGTTGAGTGTCATTATTTCTTACCTGGTCATCCGAATGGCTTCCTGACTGGACCCCTCTTGTACGCCTGTCTTCTAAATCTCAAATGATGATGTAACGTGGATGGCATTATCCCTCTACCTAACCTTCCCCACCCCAAACATCCTGCCATCCTGAGGAAGGCTGAAAGCCTCCTCGTGCCTCAGGCTCTGCCCACCTGTGTCCTGTGCGCTGACACCCCCTCCACCTTGGCCCTGACACCCCCTCCCCCCTTGGCCTTAGGACCCGCCTGTGTCCTGTGCGCCGACACCCCCTCCCCCTTGGCCTTAGGACCCACCTGTGTCCTGTGCACTGACACCCCCTCCACCTTGGCCTTAGGACCCACCTGTGTGTCTTGCACTCCTGTGTGTGGATGGTCCTATTGCCTGTTGAATGTGGTTCTTCTTAGAGCCTGTATGCATTCTGTTCCTTTGGTAGAGCTCCTTCCCCCAGATAGTTCAGGGCCTGCTCGCTAAGGTCTCTGTCCAGATCTCTTACCTCTGAGCAAGGCTTCCCTGGCTGCCCTGTGTAGGACGGCTGCCTCTTCCACTAGCTCTTTCATAGTAAGTACCTTAGGTGAGCATCAGAGGCCTGCTGTACAAGAACAAGCCTTGCTTCCCAGCGCCGTAGAGAATCACCTGGGGGTGGGGGTGTCCACCCTACACTGTCTTCAGCTGGAAACATCTGGATGACAGGGTGTCTACCATCTTGAGCTCTGGTAAAGGGAAAAAGCATGAATGATTCACAGCTCTAAGCATCTGTCTGGAAGTGACATTATCTTAGGTTTTCTTGGCTCAAGCAAGTCACATTGCCACCCCTAATGTCAGTGGGGCTTAGCAGCACTTCCTTATGCCTGAGAAGCCCCTGGGAGTTCATAGTGGATAGCAGCCTCAGGCTTTGCCTGCTCAGGTTTTCTGTAGCGTTTGTTTCTACCTGACGTATGTGTCTACCTTTGTCCTGACATCCCTGCTGAACCTAGGGCTGAGAATCATGCATGGTTTAGAGTAAGTGCTTAGTGATTTTAGAGATGGGTTAGGGAGACAACCAAGGCAGCCCGTTGAGTTAGTCATTGGCAGGATGGAATGGGGAGGAGGGGAGGAGATACGAAGGCCAGGCAGGGTGCTAGAGAGCAGCACTGGAATAGCTGGTCAGAGAGCTGAGCCAGTGTAAGACTTGGGCCCAGGAATCTGAAGTTCATTTGTGTGGTTTCTCTGGTCCGGTTGTTGAGGAGGTGACGAGCCAGGTGTGGCTGTCTATCATAGGAACAGGTAAAAGCGGAAGGAGGGCTTGCTCTCCTTTCAGGGTGTACTTACAGCACCCCGCTCCCTCTCTGGTCCTGTCAAAGTAATGAGGGAGCTCATCTGGACTAGGAGAGAAACCCACCCACCCGTGGGGTTGACATGGTCGGGGAGGAGCTGTTTGCTCTTCACTTAGCTTCTTTAGGGATTGTGGGGAGGAGTAGTGCTGGGGATCAGCCCAAGGCTCGGGGTGCTGGGCAGGTGCCCGACCACCAAGCCCTCATGAGTTCTGACACTGCAGGTGGGTTCTCATTCTATAGGCAAGAAGAGCTGAGACTTCCGTGGCTCAAGCTAATCTAAGGCTGGCCGTGCTCACAGCCATGGTGCCCTGTGTCCTGTTGAGGCCCAGGCAATAGGGTGCTCTGCTAGGTGCAGTGGGTGGCTGTAACAGCTTTAACAGCCACCCACTGCAGTTAGGTTTGGGATCTGGCAAGCCTTGGTGCAGAGAGTGCAACACTGTATGGTAGTTCCGGTATAGATGTGTGCAGGGCCTAACCCTGGGAGGAAATAGCTGGGCTATTTCTGTATGCTTGCACAGACACTGTAACCACAAACTGTAACGGGTACGTCCACCCGTCGGGAGTTCTTATGATTAAGATACAGAATCTGAAAGGGCCCCTCAGTGATGTCTCCTGTGGCCTCCCTCCTGATGTCCTTCACACCCTGAGGCAGAACTGAAGGGAACCCTGAGTGCCACAGTGTGGGGGGACACTGCCTAGGCTGGTTCCCTCGGGCAGGGGAGGCCAGTGGAAGAGGAAGTGGGGTACACACAGAGGATCCTCAGAGCAGGGGACGGGACGGGCAGTTAGGATTGGAGGCAGGTGGGCCGTGTGGCGGTCTGGGGAACAAGGGTGAGGTTATCATTCTTCCCAGGAGGTAATGGGAAGTGGGGTGTACTGGTGCTGTGTGAGGAAAGAAGACGTACAGTTGTGCAGCCCTTGGGACTGCAGGACCTTATTAGCTGAAACCAGGTGAAAATTTGTGTTGCCTTTATGATCTGAAAAGTGCTTTTGTTGAGGGGCATGTTCAGTGAGTAAAGTACTGTGTACATGACTAAAGACCACAGTTTAGATCCTTGGTTCCCATGGAGAAGCTAGACGTGGGCGTATGCTGCTGTAGCTCCAGGCTAGGGGTAGGGGTAGAGGCAGATGGATCCTGGGGGCTTGTTAGCCAGTCGCCCAGTGCAAATGGCAAGCTTCAGGTCTAGTGGGACCGTGTGACCGACCGGGTCATAGAGGAGGACGGCCTCTGACCCTCATGTGCATGCCTGGAACGGGGCACACAAGCTCCAGGTACAGTGACCCTGTGACCCGGGCCCCACACGTCCATGTGTGGGAGAAGGACCCCCCACATGTATCACATAGAGATCACACAATCTATTGTTGTGAATATATGTATTTTTAACTTTAAAAAGTCTTTTGGGCTAGTGAGATGTCCCTGCCACTAAAGCTCTTGTCTCCAGCTGTGACGACCTGGGTTCAATCCGTGGGACCCACATGGTGCAGGGCGAGAACCCATGTTCACAGGTTGTCTTCTGACTTCCATGCATTCAGTGTGTATAAATCCTCCCCTACATGTCTTGTAATTTACAATTATAAATGTACAGGAAATGAAAAATAGTAAAACTAATCTTTAATACATTATAGCTTATGAAAAACATTAGAGACACTGAGTGCTAAAGTGCTTTGTTTCCTGCAAAAACATTTTGAATGGTTTGAGAAGCGCTGCTCTGTTGCGTTTCTAAGAACTTGTGAATTGCCGTACACGTGGTTTGGCTGCGTCTCCAGTACTTTTCATTCCCTGTGACTTCAATATCATGGGACATGCCTGGGGGGTTGTCATGGGAAGAAGACGTTTACCTGCAGCGTGTCCTCTGGAACACCTCAGTTCCTGTCACCAGTCACGTGCTGACCCCCAGGCTGATGGCTGCATAGGATGAGGTGGAGGTCCCAGGAGCCCCCGTGGAAAACCGGACTGGGTTCCTCCCGTGTTCATTGTGGAAAACCTCAGGAGACCACTGCAGTGAGCAGCGTGAGCACTTACACACCTTTGAGAAATTTTCAAACCACCATGTGAATCTCCGTCATCCTCAGGTGCTGACTGCTGGAAGGTACTCGACACTTGCGTTTCCTACCAGGTGCTGTCTGGAGGCTACTGGGTATTTACTGCGGCTGGTCCTGTAAGAGCCAGCGGACAGTGAAGCCTTTCCAGAGGGTCGTGCCGCCTCTGTCTTCGCCATTACTGCTGGCAGATGTTTTAGTAAGAGCTAAACGCCAGGGCTTCTGGACTCGGTCTTCCTTCTCATTCAGAACAGATCCGTTATCCTGCTTTTCATCTGTGTGGGTCTCTGTTGTGCTTGTTTTCTAAACCCCAGTCAAGGACGTGTTTTCCTCCTTCCTAGACAAGGCGCCGCTGTCCAAGAGCCTTTTGCTGGTCCCCAGTGCCCTGTCCCTTCTGCTGACCCTCCTGCTGCCCCACTGTCAGAAGCCCTTCGCGTATGACCTCCATGCTGTCAAGAACGACTTCCAGGTAGGCACCTACTCCTTTGCCTCTGGGAGGAGAGGGGTGTTCATCTAGACCAGTCTCTTCTTCCTTTGTCAGCCTCCCCAAACCCCAAAGTTTCAGAAATAGTATTTTACAGTTGTTCTTTAAGAACGTTCTTGTGAAAAAAAAAAAAAAAAAAAAAAAAAAAAAAAAAAAAAAAAAAAAAGGGCTGGAGAGATGGCTCAGAGGTTAAGAGCACTGACTGCTCTTCCAGAGGTCCTGAGTTCAATTCCCAGCAACCACATGGTGGCTCAAAACCATCTGAAATGAGATCTGGTGCCCTCTTCTGGCCTGCAGTCATACTGCTGTATACATAATAAATAAATAAATTAAAAAAAAAAAAAAAAAAAAAAAAAAAAAAGAACGTTCTTGTGTTTTGATTACATCTACCCTAACTCCTTCCAGACCCAGTCCTGCGTGTCTCTCTCTCTCTTCTCCTCGTCCTAATAATTAACTGCACGTGGACGTAGGGCCATTCACTAGAGCACAGGTCAACCCATCGGGGTCACACCTCTAAAGAAACCTTTCAACAGCCATCAGCTGCTGACAGCGCCTCCACCAGGCCTGGGCCTCATCAGCCCCTCTCCATCCAGGTTGTGTTGGGGCCGCCACAGCCTCGACATGTCCAGGAGACATGGTTTCACGGCGGTTCTCCCCAAGTCCTGGCTCATACAGCCTTCCAGCTCCCTCTTGGACAGTGCTACCTAAGCCTTAGGAGGATGGAGTGTGATATAGATACCTCATTTAGGGCTGAGCATATAGCCCCTAAATTTGTAATGAGTATTATTAATACTGCATTGATAAGCACATTTTCTGGTTACATTTGCTGGTATCTCCAGTAATGCAGATTATAATGGAGAAATTGCAGTGTTACCTTTTGCTGAACTCCAAAGTTTATATTTCAGGTTTTACTCATTGGAAATGCAGTTTATACTTTTAAGAGAATTTTTGGGCTAGTGGGGTGGCTCTATCGTTAAAGGCACGTGCCACCAAGTATGAGAACCTGAGTTCAGTCACTGGGACCCACGTGGTGGAAGGACAGAACTCACTCCCATAAGTTGTCCTCTGACCCATGCTGACTTCTTTATGTAGGCATGACTAACATTTTCAAAACCAGTCTCAGCCTGTGTATTTGATGAGGTAGTTCAGCCTCGTTTGTCTGTGACATGATGCTTCTACAAAGGGAGTTAAACCAAGAGGAATCGCTTTGCCTTCGGAAAGAACAGAGCTCTGCTTTCCAGATTGACGTGGGTCTTGTGTGTGGAGTGTTGGTACCAGTTGTGTGGGTGCCCTGGCAGCCACCTTTGCCACCCTGAGCATAAACTTTCGCCTCAGCTCACTGATGCCCGTCCTCCACTGTGATGCGACTATTACCCTTGCTCACATTGGAGTCACCGAGTCTCTGTGAGTGTCCTGTTAGTTCCTGTGTCACTGCTTCCGGATTGTGTCATTGTCTGTGGTGTGGTGGTGCCGTTCACCTTTGGCTTAACAAAAAACAAAACACTTAAGATTTATATGTGCACATCACACACACACACGGAACACACACACATATGTGTTAAAACACTTAGAGTCTCACCCTAGACCACTGAGTAAGAAAGGCTTGGGAGGGGTGGGGGCGGCTGGAGAGATGGCTGCATGGTTAAGAGCACACACTACTCCTGCAGAAGACGCGGGTTCAGTTCCCAGCACCTATACGTTTGCTCACAACCACCTTAAACTCCAGTTCCAGGGATCCAGCATCTTCCTCTGGTCTCCATAGGCACTGTATGTACATGATACAGTTACTTTCGTGTAGCCCAAACAGTCATATACAGTAGAAAGAAGCAAAAGGGAAAATAATTATACATAAAAGAGCAATTGATAGGACATTTATGTTTTTAAGTTTTTGATGTTAATTAAAAAAAAAAAAAAACAATCCCCAGGGATTCTAGTGTGAGGTCGGCCTTGAGACTTGAGAACTTCTGGAAGGAGAACCCAACTTCTGGGTTTCATGTGGTTCACCTGCTGCACAGTTCACGGGTATCTGCTTCTGAGGTATCTGGGTGTATTCACAGGAAGTGCTTCGGAGCAGTGAGGAGTTTCACTTCTGCCCTGGGAATTCTAAACACACACATAAGAGCATGGGCCTGTGAGGTACCACGTGTACACTAGATCCTCAGGTGATGATAAACAGGAGGGGACCAAGGCAGGATGGAGTAACTCCAGGGAGGTTGGGGATGTTTTTAGTTGTCTGGAAGGAAGGGCAGCTGAATTCAGAGTGAAGAGAGATGCTTTGCTCCCGGTGCCCAGTGAAGTTCAGCCCCTCTGGTCTGTCCCGCAGGTGTCGCAGGAGAACTGACTGGATGATAGGATATTCACCCTGTCACAGGGTCAGACGACAGGTGTCCCTGTATCACGTCCTAAGCGTCATGCCCTTGAGGATGGCAGTAAATCTGACTTATTTGAGACAGCTTTATTTGACATTAACCACAGGAAAGCCAAACCATCAGAGTTCTGTGGACAGAATTCAGTGCATGTTAGGAAAGTGTTAATTTTCATACTCCTCAGATGTTCCTGGTGGCTGTCAGGATGCTTTGACCACAGGGTGGAGTTGTCTGTTAGCTGCTATGCATTGATGATAGGCATCACCGTGTTCTCACAGAGTTGAGTACCCAGCAGCCTCTGAGCCCACTTACCCTGGCTCGTCTCTGCTGGCCTCAAGCCGCACTGTGGCTCTGGTAGTTGTAGTGTACCTGCAGGCGCTGTGGCATGGCTGCCTGTGTGGGATCCCTGCCCTGCCGTGGCCTTTTCCTCTTGGACCTTCGTCAGAGACTTCCCGTGCGGACGGTTCAGCTAGTAGACAGGTAAATGAGACTTGTGGCCCTCCTTGGGTCAGTCCAGTACTGTGAGAATTTGGAGTTCACTGGTGATGGAAATTCTGCCTGGCTTCTTGCTTGGAGCAGAGACAGCTGTGGGCTGCTCTGGCAGTGCAGTTGTGCTGTTACTTTGTTTGGTAGGGGAAGAGGCCATATGACTTCATTTGCCTCTTTTTCACAATCTTGGGATGGGTGTTACCACTGTTCATAGCGATATCGTTCATGGTAGAACATCCCTGTGTCCATCAGTCGACAGATGAACACATAGAACATTGTGCATAGAGGCATTGTAGTAGTATTCAGCAGTAAGAGAATAATGAGACTCTGATACATGCTTTACTATGAACCTTAAAAATACTATTCCCTGGTTAATAAGCCAGTCATGAGAGGACAGATACCATGTGACCCCACTCATGCTGTGCCCAGCACAGGCAAATTCATAGACAGAAAGTTGGACATAGGTCACCAAGGGCTATGAGAAGGGACGGCAGGTTAATGTTTCATGGTGCAGCACTTAGGATAATAGGATAATCCACACCACTGTAGGTACTTAACTGAAGTGTAGATCTAATTAATCTTATCAATAAAAACCAGGAGTCAAATATCAGGGTAAAACCTGAAAGATCAGAGAAGTAGGAGAACAACCATAGTCGCTTCCTTCCTCTTTCATTCTTCCACCTCACCTTATCACTTCCTGTTTCCTCTCTGTACAGACCTCCAAACCTCTATGGTTAACAAGTGGCTAGCTCCGCCCGCTGACTCCAAGCAAACTTATTTGTCAGAACACAAACAAAATATCGCACAACACTTAGTGACACTGAGTCATGTATTGAAAAATAGTTAACATGGCAAATTTAATCTTGTGTTGTTGCACAATAAATCAGAGGTAGCACAGGGTTAATTTGTTCTGACTGTGAAGGGAAATGACATCAGTGTTTTGCAGATACCATCAGGATCGTTCAAATTGGAAAAACGTTGAAGACTCACAATAGGCCTTTGAAAAGTAGCATCTTCTTTATGTATTTCTTTGTTTTTCTCCCAGGCAGAAGATGGGTTTTCAAAGCTGATAACATTTTAATCTGCTAGTATTTATCAACAATTCCCCAAACTTGCCATCTGTGTGGTTCTTTGGTGATGAAGCTCAGATATTTTTGAACTTTTACTCAAATTATCACAACTTTGCTTTTAAATTCAGTAGCATGAACATAATAAAAATGAACATTTATTAGTCTTTTATTTCAGCTGATTCTATGTGTGAGAGTGTGTGTGTGTGTGTGTGTGTGTGTGTGTGTGTGTGTGTGTGGTGGTGAGCACACTATGGTGCCTCGTGTGGGGGTCAGAGGACAACTGTGTGGAGTCAGTTGTCTCCTTCCATTAAGGTGTGAGTTCTGGGGCTTGAACTCTTGGTGTCAGGCTTGCAGTAGGTGCCCCAACCACTGAGGTTTTTTACGAGGAGTTCTTTGCTGCCTTAGCAGGATGCGTCTTATTATAGTAAGCAAGGAGACTTCTTACCATCTCAGGGAATCTGGGGTGCGCTCTGACGTTAGGCATGCTGAGTTGACCTTTGCGTGTGCGTAGTGACCGCTGAGAGCTTGAACCGGACAGCGTGTGGCAGGGGCCTGGGCAGAGCTCACTCACTCACTGCTCTTTTCATCCCTGTCTAGGTTTGGAGGCTGATATGTGGAAGAATAGTTTGCCTTGACTTGAAAGATACTTTCTGCAGTAGTCTTCTTATTTATAACTTCAGAATATTTGAAAGAAGATATGGGAGCAGGAAGTTTGCAGTAAGTTATTTGATGTTTAGCCTTCTGTGCTGAGGTCCTCGAGTGAAGTGCCCTTGTCTGTATTCTGTATTTGCATGCCTGGTGCTTCCTAGGCTCTCCACCTGCTACATCTCCAGCCTACATTTTAGTGTTCAAACTCGAGCTAAAGTCTTGCCTATTTTCCCAAGCTGGCCTCTGGTTTTTAACCCACCTATTCAGGTCCCAGAATAGCTGGGATTACAGGTATGCAACACTGTTCTGGCCCCTTATTTTAAAATGTCTTCCATTTTTAAAATTCAGTGTATTATTTATAATTATCTCTTAAAAAACATGATTCTAAATCTCATCTGTGGCTTCAACATTATCCAAAGAAAAAATTTAAATTTAAGCCAATAGCATGAAAAAATAATGAAATGATGGTGGTGGTAATACACAGCATCGTGTGTGCCAGTAATGAAAATTTTAATAAAACTTTAGTTAATAAAATTCTGGTCACGTATTTGGCTTAATAGTATATGTGCTGCTTATTAGCAGTATGTTTTAACTAAATGTCACTTTTCAGCATGTCTAGAAATTCTAGAAACTAATACATATATATAAACAATTACGGTTTATTTCCCAATTTTGGAAAGTAACAAAACCAAATAATATAAAACTATGCTTATGCATGTATACATATATATGCTATATATATGTAATATATATAGATATAATATATGTGTGTGTGTGTGTGTGTGTGTGTGTGTGTGTGTATACCCTTAACCCACTAACTCCCACGCACCCTTGAGTTCATGCTAACTAAATAGCTGTTATTTATTTTTAGGTGACACATTTTCTGTTTTTTTTTTTTTCTTTTTCAGTCCTTCTTGCTGGGCTCCTGGGTCTTGTCAGCCTTGTTTGACCTAATTCTTGTGGAAGCTGTGCAGTATTTGATTGGTGTCACTGTGGCCAATAATCTGCCTTCTGGATTGTAAGTAGCTTATAGTTTGGAGTTGATTATTTAGGATTCTTAAGTCTGTTGGAAGTACCGTCATTCACAGACTTTCACCAAAGGTCTTTTAAGCCGCTGTGGAGGCCACACCTTTCGTCCAGGCACTTGGGATGCAGAGGCAGGTGGATCTCTGTGATTTCTAGGCCAGCCTGCTCTACATAGTGAGTTTCAGGCTAGCCAGGGCTACATAGTGAGTGAGAGTCTGTCTAGAAAAAAGATATTTGATATTTTCAGATATAGTATATATGTGTGTAAAGAAAATCCAGTGTATACTTACATATTCCTTATGCTCTTAAAATCATCAATTTCGTAGTAGTTTCCTTTTTCTTTCAGCTTTGAAGTTATTTTGTAATCTTTGTTTGAGAGAGTGTCTTACATGTAGCCCAAGACGGCCTTTATTTAAAGAATCTTCTGCTTCAGGCTTTCTGGGTGCTGGGATGATAACCCTACAGCCACCCTGAATTCCTCAAACTGAATTTGTTTATGTATTTTTATGATGATATTGTGCTGTTGTATGTATTTTTATGATGATATTGTGCTGTTGTAATTTTATGAGATAATTAAACATAAAAATTCAAATTTAATTCACCTGGATAATAAAATAAATGTACTGAAGTTGAGTTTCTGAAGAAATTTTGGGTTATTTCTATACTTCCACCAAGGGTAGAGCAAAGTTAGTGTACAGGTAATGATAGCTGTGTGCTTCCAACAGTGACAGACCAGCTCAGCTGTGCTTTCAAGTCAAACTGTTAGCATGTGGAGTAACTGGGAGCCAAGAACAGAGTTTCCAGCACATGCAAAAGGCCTAAAGCATATCAGAATTAAATATAGGAGCCTGTGTTTGAGAGGCACGATAGTGTAAAATTAGAGAAACTGGATATTTAAAATTCTGTGTGCACTAACTTTAGCCTTGTTCTAATTTTACAGTATGGGTTTGAGAACTGTCAGGTATATTAGGTCCCTTGATTCTAAAGCAGGCTGGATCTTTGTTTTAGATAAGATATATAACTGGTGTTAAGTTAGAGTTGGCATTAAGGGTGCCCTTCAGCTGTTTCAGTAACGTGTGGTTCTGAATCTTCCCTGAGTGGGGATACAGGATCCTGTGTCCTCACTACTGTACAGCCTTGTTGAGTTGAATGTGTGTTAGTGTGGTAGACTGGGGAGTGTGGGCTGCTGCTCCTGTGAGCAGGGTGTGGTGCTGAAGAAGGATTCTGTGTGAACTCAGCAGCATCGCCTAGGCCTCCTTATTGGTTCTAAACAAAGGCTACTGAGTTTTGGAGGCATGTGTGTGATGTGTTGGTGTAAGAATGAGACTAGATAATAGTAACACTAGATCCCTGGAACTCACACGAAGGTGGAAGGAGAGAAGTGAGTGTCCCATGACCTCCATATGTGTGCTGTAGCCTATGCATGTACACACACACACACACACACACACACACACACTTGCATACACACTTACATTCACACACACTGACACACTCACATACACATATTCACACTCATACACATATTCACACTCTTACACATTCACACATTCACATACACAATCACACACATCCTCACACACACTCTCACGCACGTGCACACTATAAAAAAATCAGTGTTAAAGAATGGAAACAACTGTCACAGCTGTGCTGGAATTTAAAAAAGAACAAAACACCAAAACCTCGAAATCTCCATTTTCTTTGGAATAAGGGTCAGACTCCACAGGTACTGTCTGGAATGGAGGGAATGGTGCTGTCCACCCCCAGCCTCTCCAGCCAGCTTGCTCTTGGCTACCTCTTGCCATTTGGCAGAATTGCTTGTCCTTTGTGTGTGTTATAGCAAATGTTTTACTAATTCAGTGAATATTTGTTGCATTTGCTTATTTTCATGTCACAGAATTGTCTTCATTGACCTTCTGTGCTATTGACTAGGTCTTTGAGAAGGAGCCTAGGTCCTTCATGTACTTGGTACACACACTCAAGGACACTGAAAGGGTGATGGCCGACGTGAGCCCCAGTCAGACTCTAAGGCCAGGCTGTTGATGGCTGCCGAGGTTGTGCTGTGCTCTTTGCAGTGCTCTGTGCAGAAACTTCAGCTGACATCTAACGGATGTTCACAACTTACTTAACTCAGAAAAAACCTCCATTGTTTTCAAAGTAGCTCCATTATTAAAAGCTAAATATGTTGGCTGTGTCTAGTAACTTGTGCTTGACACGTTTGCTCTAATAAACCTATTGTTTATTAGTTGTTAGTATTTGTATATGAGTATTTGTTTTCCAGAATCAAACCCCTCCAGAATAATTGAATTTGAATTTTTTCATATGTTAGAGTATGTTTGTGCTGGTGAGATTGATCAGTGGGTAAAGGCCTGAGTGTGATCCCTGGCACCCACATGGTGGAGGGAAGTAACTGGCTCATACGGTTATTTCTACACAAATGGTGTGGCACACACGTGCCCACATGTATACATGCACAATAACTAAATATATTTTAAAGAGCGCCTGACTATAGTGCTAAATAAACTATGCTTCCATGAGTTGTTTTTTATTGTATTTAATTTCCCGAGGACCACAGGACACATTTCATCTCATTGCTTGTGTCTGCACTCGCATTATGCTTTTCTACACCACATTCTTGAAGGAAAGCTTGGAAAGAGCTTGCAGAGAACTTGCCCAAGAGTGCATTTGTCTGAATAGTTGAAAGTAAGCTGTGCCTAGGCCACTTTCCCTTCCCTCTAGGGTGAGAGTCAGATGAGGGGCCTTCTCACCCGGGCTAGGCTAGTGCTCCACCACCCCGTGACTCCATACACCCCACATGTGTACCCTAAACTACGGATTAACCAAAGGGGTTCTGTCTCTCTGTCTCTCTGTCTCTCTCTCCCCCTCCCTCCCTCCCTCCTTCTGTCTCTCTCTCTCATGTTCGTTAAAGGATCTTACTCACCTGGCTCTTGAACCTGAAATCTTGACTATTTCCTCTCTTGAGAAGCTGCATCAGAGCTCCACCTTTGCTCCTGGATCCTATAGTTATGAAGGTACATGTTTGTAAACATTTTTGCTTATTGTTGAAAAATTGGTACCAGACCTGAAGGGAGGCAGAAGCAGGTGGATCTTTGAGTTCCAGGATATCCAGAGTGACATCCTGTCCCAAAACAAAAGAGTAATAATAAAGGTGATTTTGTAGAGGGAGTTGTAAGTTTAGTCATTTTATAGTTTATAGTTCGGTTCCTTTACTTTTAGACAAGACGTTTCTTTATGGAGAAATCAAATGGGCAGACTAGGATCAGAACTAATATTTCCCAACTAACATGGCTTGGAAAAAATTTATAATGCATTTTTTAACTGTGTAAGAAGAGCAAGCTGTTGGAATTGTAAGAAGTTATTTAACCACTTAACATCTTGTGTCATAGGAATGTGTCAGTTTATTGGGGTAGAAATGGGATCTCAGTTACCTTCCCAACACTTGCTGTAAGTGGGGTTTGGGAAGCAGCAGCTGCTTGCTGAAGAAAAGGGATAGGGAGGTGGCTGGAACTCCCCATTGCCATCGGTTACTTTGTGGTGAGTTGATCAGAGCAGCTTGTGTAGAAACCTGGAGAGCTGATGTTTAGAACATAGAATACTGAATTCAGACCGCTATCCCAAGTGTGAACCTATGTAAAGGAGATCTATCAAATTATTTTGAACAGTAGCTTATTTTTCCCCCTTTCATGAGTCACTTGTGTACAGAATTTAATCAAAAAATGTTAAGCCAGTTAACCTGCTCAGATAAGGCTTGACTATGAAACCTAATTTGGGTGACCCTCCCCAAGTGATTGATGAACATGTTATTTGTATTTTTTTTTTTAATATTTATTTATTATGTATACAGAATGTATGACTGCAGGCCAGAAGAGGGCACCAGATCTCATTACAGATGGTTGTGAGCCACCATGTGGGTGCTGGGAATTGAACTCAAGACCCCTGGAAGAGCAGCCAGTGCTCTTAACCACTGAGCCATCTCTCCAGCCCCTTGTATTTTTATTATTGTTTTTTGAGACAGATTCTCACTGTGTAGCCTGGGATGGCCTTCCTTTGCTGTTTGAATGCTGGGATGCCAAGCATGGTCACTACAAGTGGCTCCTGCACATGTTTTATACAAGTTGTAAGATTAAAAATAAATGAGCATATCAGAATACTCAGTATTTAGTCATGTTGCTGGAATAATAAAGTACCACAGAAGTTTTAAAGTTTATTATTATTATTTCTTTTTTTTGCCAGAGAAGGGACTGGATAGTATAGAATGCTGGTTCACTCAAGAGTAGATAGAAAAAGAGTTTTAAAGAGAGTAAAGCAGGCTGCTTGTTCTGACTCATAGCATCTCACTGTTCATGTTGCTAAGTGACCGTAAACTTCCGGATGGGAAACTTTTTCTGCGCACACTTCGGAGGTAATTGCGGTACAACATGACACTAATGACTCGAGCCTGGAATTGTTTGGACACAATGTAGTAGAGGACAACATCGAGACATGTGCTGAGGTTCATGAGGAAGGTGGTGAAGGCTCCCCAGGGGTTGTAGCTGGTCTCCTCCCCCTGCAGCATCAGGAAGGCGAAACAGACGTGAAACGGCATGAAGCAGATGAGCACCTGCACCAGCAGTGTGATGATGATCCGTATGGATTTCTCCTTCACCTTAGGCTTCAGCTTAGACGTCTGCCCATGGAGGAGGCTGTGAATAATGACCACATAGCACCCGATCATGATGAGCAAAGGGGTCAGGAAGAAAAGCAGGAGCCGAGTGAAGTTGAGCACATTGACAGCTTTTAAGTGGACAATGTCAGAAATCTTGAGGCAGGTGGCAGGGGAGGAGGCTTTATCGGGGTCTTCGTAGAGCAGCAGCAGAGGGACAGTGGTTGTCAGGGTCATTATCCAGACCCCCACACATGCAAGCACGGCCTTACAAGTGTTCCTCAGCTCCTTGGCGTACTTTGGCTGCACTATGGCCATGTATCTGTCAGCACTAATGAAAGCAAGAAGCCACAGAGCCAGGCTTGGGTAAAACACCACCAGAGCCCCAAGAATGTGGCAGAAGTACTCTCCAAATGGCCATTCACCCTTTGCGTAGTAAAACATCCGAAACGGTAGACTGAGTATGAATATTAAGTCCAGTAGTGCGACATTCATCATGTAGATGGTTACTGTGGTTCTTTTCTTGGTCGTACAGCTGAAAACCCATAATGCAGTAACATTGACAAATAATCCAATCAGGAAGATGCAGCTGTAGAAGACCAGGGCTGCGATTTTGTATTCATCTGGGTTCGAGCTGTTAGAAAGGACCAGCTGATCGCGATTGCTGGGGGTCGTCATCTTACAGCAGGCCTGTGCCCATGATGTGCAGAAACTGTCAGGACTAGTGAGAAAAGGAGGGTAAGAGCTTTGGTTGGAAACAGGTGCTGAACAATCTCTGGCTTCTTTGCTGCTAGTGAGTTTTAATTTTGAGGGCATTTCATATCGAAGACTCCGTGTACATGCCTTAGTATTTTTCAAGAACATATACCCTAGAAGTTATTGCTATTATTTACTTTTTGTTTTTATTTTTGTAGCACTGGGCATTGAACACAGGTCCTCACATACGCTATGTACCCCACTGAGCTAAGAATCCTAGTCAGTCAATCAGTCAGTCTCCCTCTCTCTCTCTCTCTCTCTCTCTCTCTCTCTCTCTCTCTCTTTCTTTCTTGCTTTTTTGAGACAGCATTTCTCTGTATAACCCTGACTGTCCTGGAGCTCCCTATTTAAACCAAGCTGGCCTCCAACTCACAGAGTTCTGCCTGCCTCTGCCTCCCGAGTGCTGTGACTAAAGGTGTGCATGACCATGCCCAGACCTAGTCTTTATAATGTACTGGTCAGTTAAAATGGCCTAGGCACCATAATGCTCTGGGAGATTCAACCAGTTTCATTGACCTTGCTCATCTCTCTTGTTCCCAAATAATCAAATTAAGAGACAATAAGAATTCTCTGGAGTAATGGGAGAAGGGCCAATCTGGGTTTTAAATCTTATAAAATGACTTACCCATTTCTATCGTTTTTATTCTGTTTATTTTATAACTCAGAAGCAGTGTTCAGATACTTTTCAGTCACTAAATACAACCATAATTTACAAAGCATGTATCAGAAGACTAGCAGAAGAACCAGAACAGCTGGAGACGTAGTTCGTGTGAGCAAGTAGGAGCTTGGGTTGCTCCAGCCGCTTTTTCTGCTGATTTTCTAGTGCACAGTAGGACGTGCTCAGTGTCTGCGAGTGTTGGGTGAGCTGACCCTCAGCAGCTCTTGTCAGCCTTGTCAGTGAGGTCTCGTGTAGTTCCCTGTTGATCCCACACCCTCTCTTTTGAAGTTGCGAACATTTCTTCCCAGTGTCATCCTGTACTCTCTTCAGATTGTTGTAGGTCTAGACTAACTGCTGTTCTGTGTCGTGGTCTGCTAGCATCCTAGAGCAGCAGGTGTGCAGTTGGGAGCACCTGAGGCAGGGGCTGCTGTTTTTTGTTTACCAGGGTCCTGTAATTTGAATGCTGCTGCGTCAGTGGGACATAGAAAGCCGTGTTTTGAGGGTGTTTTTCTAGTCTAGGTCCTTCCATACTTCTGCCCTGCCTGGATGAACATAAATTCTGTCAAAGGGAGGGAGGCCTGCGAAGTCCTAACATGGGTAAAGAAACATGGGTAAAGTTTGATAGCGTTTACAGATAAGCAGCTGTCAGTGTGAAATCCCCTCACCCGGACTGTAATGCCAGCAGACTTTAGAAATACTCATATGCAGAGATGGAACCTGGGGGCATATGAGAAGTTTCTTTAAAATGCCACTTTGTAGGGTGCTTATGTCTAATGCAGCCCTGAATATCTCTTTAGTGAAAACTATAGGGAGGATTAGCAGCCCGTGGTCAGGTGGTGGACTGAGCAGTGCTGTGGACGAGCACGCGGACCGTGTCCTACCCCCCTTTGCTGTCTGACACGTGTTTGATTAACTGTGATTTTGGAATAAAATCCTATATATCTAAAACCTGTATGAAAATTCCAAATGAAGCCGAGAATGTTGGCAGAGGCTTTTGATCTCAGCTCTCAGAAGGCAGGGGGAGGTGGGGAGTTCAGGCCAGCTAGGAGGCCTGTCTAGAAAGCGCCTCCAAACATTTATATAACTAGAATATTAGTTTCTACCCAAATGAGAAAATTACTGCATAGAAAAGTTAAATGTCATTAAGCAAAGGAGACTGACTTAGAGGCTTAAACATTTTAACTCCGTGGATTTTACAGTAGCATTGCAAAGTAAATGAAATTCCATGGTCTTCCCTCCTCCTCCCTGATACTGCTGTGGAAACCCTTATTTATAACCCATCTTGGCTGTCCTGTCTGTTCACCCTCCCTCCTGGGCTGCTTTTCTGTAGTCTGCTTATCACCAATCTTACTTGTTCATCTGCTCCAGTGCGATGCGTGTGTCTCGGTATTACCGTTACAGGCTGTGTTCTGCAGGGTTTTGAGTAAGTGTTAAAAACTGGCTGGCTTTGGCTTTCAGGTTAACTTTTAAAAAACTTAATTCCATGATTATCTGTAGTTTTTCCTTAAAACCAACTAAATTCGTGAAGGAACATAATTGAAACCACAAGACAAAGACATGGAGATATGTTGTGATGCATCGTGTCATCAACATTACTCTAAATGGAGGGGGAAAGACAGTGAGGCCTCGGCCTACACAGAGAGCTGCTGGAACTCCTGTGCTGAAGTGAGAGAGAGGCCTCCCCAGGGCAGGGCACACCAGTGGTTATCCTCCCTAGGGAAGGACACACCAGTGGTTATCCTCCCCAGGGAAAGGCACACCAGTTATCCAATACTGAATAGCCAGTCCTGAAAGCATACATACAAGTCACATACAGACTGAGCAGGATGGTTGTGTGTGTGTGTGTGTGTGTGTGTGTGTGTGTGTGTGTGTGTGTGTGTGTGTCTAACAACAATGAATGAGAAAGAGACCATGAATTTGAAAGAGCAAGGAGGTATATGTGGGAAGGTTTGGAGGGAAGAAGGGGAAGGAAGTAATGATGTAATTGTAATCTCAAAAATAAAAAATTCTAAAATTCCGCACTTACTATTAACATAAAATACTGAAAATGAGCGCCAAACCATGGAAGAAGAGTAACCTGTTGTTCCAGGTGTCATCAGAAGAAACAAAGATTTTGTTTGTAAACACAGCGTTCCTCTGATAATGATTTACCACGAAGTCACTGGGTGAAGCTTACCTCTGGTCAAAGCGCTGTCTGAGAGGTGACCATCTGCCGACGTGCCGGTCCTGGAGTCCTCAGACCTTGTGTTTCACAGATGGTGCTTTTGTCTCTGCTCGCTGTTGAGAGGTTGTTGGAGATGTAGTACTGATACGGCGTTGTCTGTTGGGCGGAGTGCTGCACTGCCCCTTTCAGGAAGTGCTCTGAAACAAAGTTCTCAGCGTGGGACTTTACCCTGGATGTGGTTTTTCTCTTTCACTTGTGATTTGTTTATGAAGTCCTGCTCAGCTCAAGCTCCTCTTGAAGTGATAGCATATCTTGAAGGAAGGCATATGAAAAGGGAAAATTTCTTGAATAACTGCTTGTTTTGATGTTTGAAGTCTGTCATTTATAGAAAGGAGATTTGATGTGGGGCCGAGCAGGGTTCAGAGCCTGGCTTCTTTCTATGCTGTATGACTTTGTCTAGCTCTGTCGCTGTCCCTGCCTCTGCAGTCACATACAGAGTACTCATGGGATAGGATTTTGGGAACTCTGATCCAGAAAAATCCTGCCCGTGACAAAGCACCTGTCGCCAAGGCACTCCTCAGTCATTTCTACCAGTTTGTAAAATCGTATCATATCGCTTCTCACATTCCACAGTTCCCGATGCCTACAGTTGGGCTCCATGGCTCCTTCTGCTCTCCCTGCGGATCTGTTCCCGGGTCCTGAGGCAGCTTCCCACCACTTTGTCCCTTTTCTATCTCAAGGAAGGCTAGCAGTATTTTTTTTTTTTTCATGACATCTCTGCAAATCCTAGGACTGGGGAAGTCTAGTTGGAAGGATTTACATATAGAAGTGTTCTGAGAAGGGAAGTGAAACCTGCAGAAGGGGGTCAGCAGCCCACATCACTGCTGTCTAGCTACACTGCATTTAACTTTCTCAAAAGGAACCTACCTCTTGTCCACTTGAAGGATCTTACATCAGTTACACATGATTTGTCAGGTTTTAAAAGGTACCTAAGCATATATTCTTCTGCGTTCTTAATGTAAGTGATTGAATATGGCTGCTGCCACCTCATCCTTCCTCCCCTGTTGAGACAGGGTCTCACTGTGTAACTCTGGCTGGCTTGGACTTATATAGACCAGGCTGGCCTTGAGCTTGAACTGGTCTTCCTGCCTCCCAAGTGCTGGACTAAGGTGTGAGCCACCATGCCCAACTTGAGGTAGTTTGAAAACCTTCTTCTTTTCTCAGAAGTGGTAACCCTTCGTTCTATGAAAGGTACTGAGGTTGGCTGTGCTGACAAACTACTGGGAACCATGGTGGCCTTCCAGAATAGTACTTTAGAGTCTCCGGTCACGGCAGCGCTCCTGTTCGGTGAGGAAGTGGGGCGTGAGATAACTCAGAAGCTGCAGGTAGTAATGACTGCCTTGGTTCCTTTTCTAGCTATCACTTCGTCATTGCTGAGTTACAGCATAAATGTTTTGTGTGGAGTTATGTTTTCTAATATGCTGCACAGGAGTGTGACGTTTCACCTGCACAGAACCCTCCTGACTGAGACTCAATGCATTCTTTACTGCATCACACAGAGTCCGACAAAGTTTCTGACAGGAAGTGCTGGTTTGTGTCTGGCGTATTTCTCGTTAAGACAAGAGCCTTTTCCCATATGTAGCATTTTTTTTTAAAGATTTCTTTATTTATTATGTATACACACACCAGAAGAGGGCACCAGATCTCATTATAGATGGTTGTGAGCCACCATGTGGTTACTGGGAATTGAACTCAGGATCCCCAGCCAGTGCTCATAACCTCTGAGTAATCTCTTCAGCCTGTATGTAGCGTTCTTAATTGAGACTTCCATTTCTTAGTGCAAGGCACCCAGGCAGATTGGGAACTTCCCGAAGGCTCAGCAGGTCCACCTGTGGACCCTCTCCTGGGCTACCTTGTCCAGCTGCCATTCATCCTCTGCCATTTCTTGGCTTTTTCTTGGCCCTCCTGCTGACCTGAGCTTTTCATCATGATTGCAGGTTAGGAAGAGTTACAGAGCTAAAGAAGTTACCTCAGACTGTGTGGCAGTAGACAGTGGGTCAAGGGTCTTTGCCTGCAGGAAATTCTTACTCTCATACCAGAACTTCGGGACTATTCCTGCAGTTTTGATTTCCTGACTATATTTTGGAATGTGAGAGGAACTGATCAACTTGATTCTTACCAAAGAGGGATTTCTTATATTCCCAGGGACTGTGGGTTCCCTTCACTTTATGAAATGTTTTGGTCTCACTTTGGGTTTTGGTTTGAACATTAAAGACTGTGTGGGTGAATTTTTGTTTTAGTACGAGAACCCAGTTTTTTTAATAAGTATGATTCAGTTAAGACACCACTGAAGGTAGAAAGGGCGTTACTAGATGTCTGCAGCCTGTCTCCGTGTAAGACAGCTCCTTTGTTAAAGCTTTGCTTGTGCCACGGACACACTTATGTTTCATGGTCTTAAATGGTTCACAACCATAACGAGTGTCAAGAGCTGTTTATCCCGATTGTCCTCTACCATGTGGCCTGGCCTGGCAAGGGACAGTGGACAGCAAGCCCTTAGTGATTGGCAGACAGCCAGGCCCCAAGGAGAAGAGTGAGGATGACAAAGTTCTGTGCTGGTGAAGGAGCCCTGGCCCCATGGCCCAGCACTCTGATTTGACAAGGAAACCCTTGTCTCTGCCTCTCACTCTCTCAGACTCATGTCTCAACTGATTGCTGCTTCGGAAGGGCTGGGCTCAGGGTTGAAGGTCGGGGTGTTTTCGAATAGTAGGAATTTCTGAATAAAGTCCGAGAGATTATCTAAATGTATTTTTTAATCCCAACGATTTGTAGGCATTCTCTTACAGCCACTTTAGAATGAAGAGAAACTTTAATTTCCTAAATTGTCTTGTGAATTTAGTCTTCCCCAATTCTGTCTCTTTTGTGCAGCTTAAAAATTTTAGGAATATATAATAAGACAGTTACTTACCTCATAAGAAGTGACTTGAACCCAGTTATGACAATCAATGTGACAGATAAGTTTAGCTAACTAAGCATCAAATCATAATCTGTCACTAAGAAATTCTCAGAGAGGACTCCTCCTGGGCAGTTTACCAGTCCTGTAGCTCCTGAAGTCTTGTAGGACCCCAGGGCAAGAGTCTACAGAGGTGTTCTCCCTGAGAACAAAGATCCAATGGAGAACCCCAGGGCTATTGTGATGCACTTGAGATTTCAGTTAAAGGAGACACACCCAGAAATGAGGGTGTGGGGATGCCACATGTGGTACCAGGAGTCACCATTCCGAAGAAAAGACCTAGGGTGGGCCAGTGCTGTGATTGGATCCTCAGTGTCTCCCAGAAGTCCCAAATCTTAGTCCTCAGCCTGGAATTTATTCCCAGAAGGTGGTAGAGACTTTTAAGAGCTGTGCTTTAAGTGGGAGGTTCTTGGGGGCATGCCTTCAATATGGATCTGAGATGCAGCCATGACATAATGGTTTGCTCTGCTGGGTATTCCTTGCTGTGATGTGATTCCTTTCCACAGGCTTAGGGCAGTGGGGCCAGCCTCAGACCAAAAGCCTCTGAAACTGAGCCAAAATAAACCCTTTGTGTTTAGAAGTTTATCTCGGGTCCTTGTGACCAACACTGAATGATAAAGAAATAAGAACTTGGTTTCCAGGTTATTTAAATAGAGGTCTGTTTCTTAGTATGTGGGAAATGGAGGATTTTAGTGTACAGGCTTCTGCATACTAAAAGTACATCTGAACATTTTTTAATTACTTGATTTTTTTCTGCCATTACTTACATCGTTGAGAAGGGCAGTGGAAGTGCTCACTGTCAGGCGTTGCTTCATACCCATTGTCTTCCTCAGTTTCCTGCAGTCTGTCCCCAAAGTGTGTTGAAGACTGTGGTTGGAGTTGGTGGCATGGCCCAGGGGTTGTTTGCATCTGGTTTTCAGGCTGTTTACTCTGTTCCACATTGTACATTGTGGTTGTATACTTATCTTAGCATTGTTACAGTTGGTTCTCGGAAATAGCAATTCCTGAGGGAATTCTTGTTCTCACTTCTTCACAGAAGACTCCATAGCTGCATTCTCTCAGCCAGTAGATCCGTGTCTAGGAAGAACTCTGCCATCTAGTGGCCAAGATGAACAGGCACTCAAAACAAACAACAACAAAACCCCCAACAAACTAGTATGTCCACATCATCAGCAAACACACACCTGCTAACTTCATTTGTAATCATGAAAATGAAAACTAAACCTGAAAAATAACATTACCCACACACCAAAATACAGACAGGAAGGCTTACCTGTGTATGTTGCTGGCAGGAGTTTAAACATGGAAGACCCTTTGATATTAAGTACCAAAATTGAGATGTACAGATGCCATGGCTTAGGCGACTCCTTGATACCTAGCCAGTGAGATTGTATGTTTATGTACCCCAGGAGATAAGCAAAACACCCATAGCAGTACTGTATATAACAGCTCCAAAATAGAAACAGCCCAGTGTTCACCAGCTATAGAGTG
Organism: Peromyscus eremicus; assembly: GCF_949786415.1. NCBI lineage: Eukaryota > Metazoa > Chordata > Mammalia > Rodentia > Cricetidae > Peromyscus > Peromyscus eremicus. The sequence goes on along the minus strand of NC_081425.1, from coordinate 2,862,015 downwards.
GACATCAGGTGTATGCAAACGGTAGGGTGTTGGTCATGTTGACTGATGTACCTGGAAGAGGCAGCTCCCCACACGGATGAATCTCATTACAAAAAGGGGCCTAGGAAGGAATCCCTAGTGAGTAATTTCCATGTTTTGTGACTTCCATGAAGCAGACCAGGCTACAGTAAGTATGTAGGTATCCACACTTGGTGGTCACTGCTTTGGTAGACAAGAAGCAGCAGGTGCCTGTGTGGCAGGACCCTAGGACAGTTGCTCAGTAACCCTCAGAGATGCAGGCAGAAGGTATTAGCACCCGGAAGGAGAGAGGCCTGTGAGTCAGCTGTGTATGGAGGAGTGGACTAGGCTCTTGCAGGAAAGATCCAAGGAATAAATGAGCCCTCACCTCAGACAGCTCCTGCTAACCGCCCTTTGTGCTCCCTTTTCAGGACTCAGCTGGAACCCAGGAGCTCTAGACTTTGATTAGAATTCACAGGGACAAAGCAAGGTCCAGAGGGGAAAGACGCAGTTTCTGTGTGTGTGGTACATTCCATTCCTATTCAGAGAGACCTTGGCAAGAAACTTTGGGTGCCAGAGTTGACACACTGGTGATGAGGAATCTGCCTCTGAGGCTGTTCCCATGAGCACAACTTCCACCACCTGGGATCTCTGCAAACCCCCTTGTACATGGTAGCTTCTGTCCTATGTTCTGTGGACACCAAATGCTAGTTGTCTGTAAATGGAGGCTTTTCTGCCTCCCACCTGATTTCATAGCCGCTTATACAGTAATCACTCAGAGACTTGATATTATTTATAAATAGTTGGCCTATTGTATCATGAATCTTAAAGGTCTTATTAATAAAATCAAACCTGAGACCAGTTATTGGGGTGAATGCTGGGAGATCAGAGAAGCAGAACAAGCCACAGCTTCCTCACCTTGCCAGTTCCTCAGCTGATCCTGTTTCCTCAGACTAGAAGCCTCTCAGTCCTCATCCAAATGGATCTCAGCTGAACTGCTGCTGGAAGTCTAAAAGCTTAACCAGCCAAATGCTTCTAGTTCTTGGTTTCTCACACCTTATATACCTTTCTGCTTTCTGCCATCACTTCCTGGGATTAAAAGCCTGAGTCACCATGCTTGGCTGTATCCTTGAACACACAGAGATCTGCATGGATTTCTGCTTCTGGAATGCTAGGATTAAAGGCGTATGCTACCACTGCCTAACCTCTATGTTTAATATTGTGGCTGTTCTGTCTCTGACCCCAGATAAGTTTATTAGAGTGCACAATATTTTGGGGAACACAGTACCACCACAACCTATTGCTCAGGCTTATTATTAACCAGCTCTTACAACTTAAATTAACCCATTTCTATTCATCTATATTTTGCCACATGGTCGTGGCATTACCAGTCTGCTGGCATCTTGCCCCTTGGGTGGTTGGATGGTGTGTGCCCTGACTCCTCCCTTCTTCTCCCTGCATCTCTGCTTGGATCTCCCTCCTGGCTCTTATCCTGCCTTGCCATAGACCAACGCAGCTTTATTTATTAACCAGTGGTAGTAACACATATTTGCAATCTACAGAAAGACATCCCACATCATTTCTCCTTCTCTGTCTAATCAAAAAGGAAGATTTTAACTTTAACATAATAAAATTACATATAACAAAACAGTTATCTGTAGTAGATTGTTTTGAGGTGTGTTACTTTTGTTACTGTGCCTGTGTAAAACACCTGATGGTCTAATAAAGAGCTGGCCAATAGTAAGGCAGGAGAAAGGATAGGTGGGGCTGGCAGGCAGAGAATCTATATAGAAGGAGAAATCTGGGAGAAGGGAGGAGAAAAGAAGGAAGTAGCTAGAGAAGGAGGAAGACATCAGGAACCAGCCACCCAGTTACACAGCAAGCCACGAGTAAGAGTAAGATTTACAGAAGTAAGAGAATGGGAAAAGCCTAGAGGTAGAATGTAGATAGGATCATTTAAGTTATGGAAACCTGACAAGAAACAAACCAAGCTAAGGCCAGGTATTTATAATTAAAAATAAGCCTCAGTGTGTGATTTACTTGGGAACTGGGTGGCGGGCCCCCCAAAAAGAGCAAAAACAAGAACAACAGTTATCAAGCAAGAATTACAGTTATAATATTTAGTCTATTTGTATTTGGCAAAAATTAAAGAAAATATTTTCTCATCTATCTTATCTTTGTGTGTCTAAAGTTTCATATCCAATTTATCATAACTAAGGAAAATTGTAATTATAACTATCTAGTCTTCAGCCCCATCAAAGACCCCAGAAGGATATAATATTACCTGAGTAAACAGGAAGTGCATTGTAAGCAACTTCCATAATTCTAGAAATGAGAGAGACATCTGGCTGCCTAGACAGTCACCCAAAGTTCCTCTGCAACATTGGGGCATCCATCTTTAGCCTACAGGCCTAGAGTGTCTGGCAGATTTCTCAGTGAAGCAGGAAATTTGAAGGACTGTCCCACCTATTTTGGCAAAATGTGTCAGTTGTTTTTTTATGTGTCCTGCGGAATGTCTGGCAGACTCTTCCATGAAGCAGGACCCATGAAGGACCGTCCCATCTTTTTTGGCAAGTTCAGCAGTCACTTTCCTGTGGGTCCTGTATGTCCAGTTTATATAGCATATTGTCAAGCAGTCCAGGCAAGAGCAGTTTCTTGCTCAAATGACTAGCCTTGCCACATTGAAAGCAAACTCCATAAAGAGTTTCTTCGATGCCTATCATCCTCTTGAGGTAATTGGTGCTGCCAGTCCTGAGGCCGGAAGTTGTCTCTCAAAGGAGCCACGCACCCGCAGGCAACCCAGCTCTGGGCAGCAGTACTAAGTAGTGCACAGCCATGCTCTTAGGCCGGTTGCTGTTCTGTGCCACGGCTCGCAGTGAGAGACATGAGCTAGGAAGCTGCCCTTTGCTCCATTTTTGTGTCTAGAAGCCCCCTTTTAAATATATATTAAGCTTTTTTAGGCTTTATGTGGATGTATGTGTGCACAGTGTTGGTGCCTTTTATAAGTGGAGGCTTTTCTTTGTTCCGCCATGTTCTGCAGCTGCTTATAAACTAATCATTCAGAGGCTTGATATTACTTGTAAATGCTTGGCTTATTGCTTAGGCTTATTACTAGCTAGCTCTTACAATTTAAATTAACCCATTTCTATTCATCTATATTTTGCCACATGGTCGTGGCGTTACCAGTCTGCTGGCATCTTGCCCCTTGGGTGGTTGGATGGTGTCTGCCCTTACTCCTCCCTTCTTCTCCTGCATCTCTGCTTGGATTTTTCTCCTGGCTCTTGCCATAGACCAACACAGCTTTATTTATTAACCAATGGGAGCAACACACATTCACAGCATATAGGAAGGCATCCCACATCAGTTTTCTTTGTCCCTGCATATCTGAAATGTCCCTGCAACATATGTAAGTTTCCCTGTCCTAACTTGGGCCTGGGTGGCTGTGCAAGCTTTGCCTGAATCGTGAATTATCCGAGTCGTTTTAAGTTAGCCTCTCCACTGTGCAGTTGGACAGACCTCTTTTTTTTACTTTGCAGTGCAGTGAGCATTCTACTTTGGCCTCCCAAATTTCTGGAGTAGTATCAATGAGTCTCATAGGATGGGACCTGGGGTTCTCTGCACTTAAACGTCATTTAATTAAAGACTCATTTCATGGAACCCCATCTCCACCATCTTGGGGAAGACTGGGCCCACTGGGAACTCAGACACCAGTGTTCTGACGGGCTCCACTTGTGCTGGGCCCTGGCGTCTTGTCCTTTGCTGTGGTTTATTTTGGAGTTGACTACCTGAAGACATAGTCAGTCTGCTGAGGCCGACAGGTGTACGTGTCTTTCCCTTGACAATGAACTGCATTGGTTTTGTTGAGCAGAGTGAAGTGAACACTGGTGATGATGCAGGGGAAGGCTGCAGCGGTGCTGTCCTCTTACCGCCAGCTCTTGGCACACGGACCGTCTCTGTAAGTGTGACTGTTGTACAGGTCCTTGTCTCCAGCAGGCACTGCAGTCCCTGAAGAATCCCAGCAAGACAGCTCAGTGAAGTGCTTAAATATAGGAGGAAGCTCAGTCAGTGAGGTGCTTATACACGAGGGCCTGAGCCTGCTCCCCAGAACACACACACACTCACTCACTCACACACTCACACACTCACTCACTCACTCACTCACTCAGTCATTCACTCACTCACTCACTCACTCATTCTTATATCCAAGCTTCATGGCTTTCAATCCCAGTGCTGGGGAAGCAGTGACATGTAGGTCCCTGGGCCTTTCTAGACAATCAGCTTAGTCTGCTTGGCAAGATCCAGGCCAGTAAGATACCCCCAATTCCCGCAAAGTAGACAGGGCCCAAGAAATGATACCCCAGGTTGTCCTTTGACACCCCCCCCCCAAACACACACAGGAATGGGAGTGACTGGAGAGATCAACCTGGAGTCACACAGCGCAGATGACTGTGGTATTTCTTCATATAGTGAGGCATTGCCCTTGCCTGTGGTACATGGTTTTCTTTTCTAACACTTAATGTCATATTTTCTTTGGGATCAATAATTACAGTTTTAGAGTTAGTAGCATAAGGTATCTATGGCATTTCTCATTTGCAGTTTGTATTTACTGATCCTTGGCTGTTTTTCCACCTCTTTTTCTTTCTTCTCATTTTATGTGTTTTGTAAAGGAAGAGCTGGCATGTCTCAGCTATTTCAGTGTCTAACACAGTGCTTCCCCTTGGAGAGCCTTGATAAACAGACTTAGCAATCCAACCAGGGGTCTGTCTTCCTGGCTGTGCTATGGCTCAAAAATGGATGCTTAGTGGTTTTAGACAGAACTCATCTTGAAGACATCAAATGAGCGCAGGGGATAAAAGATCGGTCATCAGGCTTACCTCAAAGGGTGGCAGTGTTCAGGGATGGCTAGATTGTCATCAGGCTTTCCTCAAAGGGGTGGCGGTGTTCAGGGGTGGCTAGATCGTCATCAGGCTTTCCTCAAAGGGTGGCAGTGTTCAGGGGTGGCTAGAGTTGGTTCTTTCCGGAGAACTTGTTTAATGGGAGAGTGCTCATGCAGTTAGATGTGGAACAGTTTCCAATGACTCATTCATATTTATCTCCTTTTTTGGTGATGGATGCTGTCAAGGCTGTCTGATAAGATACTGTGTTTTCACAGACGATTGGTGACGCTTGAACTCTTGACCTTTAACTTGATTTGACATCTTGTTAAAACTGAAATAAGTTAATTTTAAAAATTAATTAAGAAATAAAATAATGAAGAATATTGAGTGATAGATTATATAGATGTTTTGGCATTCACTTAGAATCATTTCTATATTATGTAGTAACCTGTAATCACATGCCTTTAGTCTTCTAAGACATCTTGGCTTATAGACTTTCTGCTCTCATTAGAAGCCTTCTATTTATTTTAGGAAACAGTTTTCTTCTGTAGGATTCCACTTTTAATATCACATGTGCCTGATAAATTTGATCAATAATTGAACGTGAGGTAGCATTGGAACTAATTTGTCATGTTTTTCAAAATATATTTGCATATAAACACAAAACTCTCCATCTTCACCATCTTAACTTTTAAATACCTTTTTACTAATTCTTTGACAACTTTATACATGTATACAATGTGTCTTGATCTTGTCTGTGTCCATCTTCCCCGTCTCTTCCCTCCCCGCAACTCCGTTCAGTTAGAGCTGCCCCCTAGAATGCTGACTGATCTTGTCAGCTCAGTCTTGTGTAGGTTACCATAACTGTGGTGAGTTCATGAGAGTAATGGCCATGTCATGTGTAGAAGACAATCTCCAACGCTCTTTCCATCCCGTCCTTTACATTCTTTTACTTCTGCCTTGTTCCCTGAACCTTGCGGGTCAGAGGCTCGATACAGATGTCTCACCTAAGCAGGGCACCCAGCAGCCGCTTCTCCTCAGCACTCTGACCAGTTTTGCAGCATGTTCCCTGCAGCTACTGAAGACAGAGTTTGCCTGGCCAAGGCTGAGAGCAGAGCTGATCTGTTGGTACATGTGTAAATATTTGGAGGGCAGGTTGACAACATATCCGTTTAGTAAAACAACAGTAGTGGGTGTTCCCGGAGGGCCTGCCGTAGTGTCTTTCCTATTGCTGTGATAAAACACCACAACCAAGGCCACTTATAGTAGAAAGAGTTTACCTGGAGCATGTAGTTGGTTGTTGTTTACTCTTTACTCTTTGCTCTTTTGGGGGCCTGCCACCCAGCTCCCAAATAATCACACCAGAGTCTTATTCTTACTTATGAATGCCCAACCTCAGCTTGGCTTGTTTCTAGCCAGTTTTTCTTAACTTAAATTATCTACCTTTTGCCTCTGGGCTTTTTCTTCTTCTTACTTCTGTATATCTTACTTTCACTCTTACTCCATGGCTGGCTGTGTGGCTGAGTAGCTGGCTCTTAGTGTCCTCCTTTTCTTGTTCTCTTGCTCCTTAATTTTCTTTTGCTTCTCCTTCTATTTATTCTCTCTGCTTGCCAGCCCTCCTTTCCTTTCCCCTGCCAAGCTATGGGCTGTTCAGCTCTTTATTAGACCATCAGGTGTTTTGGACAGGCACAGTAACACAGCCTCACAGAGTTAAACAAATGCAACAAAAAAGACTCAACACATGTTAAAATAATATTCCACAACAGGCGTGTATAACTTGAGAGGGTTAGAGCCCAAGAGCGTCATGGCAGGGAGCATGGCAGCAGTCATGGTACTGTAGCAGAGGGTGAGAGCTCACATCCTGAGATACAACCATAAGGCAGACAGACACTAGGAATGGTGCACGTCTTTTGAAACCTTTAAGCCTGACCTTGGTGACAGACCTCTTTCAACAAGGCCACACCTCCTAATCCTTTCTAAACAGTTTCACCAACTGGGCACAAAATATCCAAATACATGAGCCTTTGATAAAACTACCACAGGGCCTATGACCCCCTGAGTCATGGGCTTTTGACCATGTTCACAGTACCAGGCACAGATTCCTTCCTGTAGAGCAGGTCTCAACATCAATCAGAAAGTGCTTGGTTACACCATAACCCTCATCCTGGGGTTGTACCAGTCAGTGGGCACATTTTGCCTGGCTGTCAGTATAGTAGCATTCAGGGATTCCTGCTGGGTAATATCTGTTGACGACTTTCTCTCTTTAGTTGCCTGCATAGTGCCTTCTGGAGCTGTGAGAGACAGGCTGCAGGGAGCACGTTCTCAGGTCAGTCTCAGCTGGATCTCTGTGTCCTTCGCCCAAAGTGTGCTGTGCCTTCAGCCATAGGATCTCACATCGAGTACTAGTAAGCAACCAAGAGCAATAGAAGTAGCCTCTGCTGGAGGGCCTCTGGGGCCTCCCTAACCAATGCCTAGCACTGAGACTTGCACTTAATAACTTACCTCTTCTGAGGGAAGCATGCCCACCCATACAGGGTTGCTGTGTTTAAATTATGAGGGTTTTTTGGTTTTTTGGTTTTTCGAGACAGGGTTTCTCTGTGTAGTTTTGGTGACTGTCCTGGATCTCGCTCTATAGCCCAGGCTGGCCTCGAACTCACAGAGATCCGCCTGTCTCTGCCTCCCAAGTGCTGGGATTAAAGGTGGGCACCACTGCCGCCTGGCTCAAATTATGTTTTTAAATTAGTTTACAAAGTATTAGGTTCCCCATGCATCCTTAGTTTTGGTTAGCTCATCTCCAACCTTCTCATCTCTCCTGTCTGACGTTTCCTACCCCAAATCTTAATAATTGTAAATGAATAGTTATTGGGGACTAGGGGGGTCCAGCCCCTCGACAGTCCCCTCCCAGGGTCCGGGAAGAATCTACAACCAGCTGATAATTAATCTTTGATGAGAAGAAATGAATCTATGTACACGAAACTCCTTAGTCCATATACTTTATTATTCTGTGTCAGTTACAAGCTTATATTCTGCTCTCGTATTTAGCTCATTTCTAGCCTGATTTCTCTCTACACTTGTCTGCGGTCCCCTCTAGGTTCTGTCTTTATTCCTTCATCCAGTTCTGCCCCTTCTAGGTTATCATCCATCTTGTTCTTTCCCATATCATCTCCTCTCCCATCTCCTTCTCTCCTCATCTCGTTTTTCCTCATCTTGTTCTTCCCCATCTGGCTCTTCCTCATCTTCCATCTCGTTCCTCTAGTCCTCTCTTCTAGCCCTTCAATCTAGTTCTTCCCCATCTCAGTTTGTTCCTCTCCAGTTCTTACCCATCTAGTTCTTCCATTCTCTTTTCTCTTCTCTGACCCCGATGTGTCCTGGAAGTCCCGGTATATATACACTTACAAGCAGTAATCCCTTGGCAGTGCAAAGCCAGGTTTCCAGGGTCAAACGGAGCAGTGGTAAGAATCACCGTTAATTATCATTTGCAACCCCAAAGGGAAGTGACCAATGGGGAAATGAATTAACTAAAGGCTGAATTCAGAATATCTAAGAAGAGGGCTCTTATGTGCTCAACTATAATCTTAAACGTGATTGGTAGAAAATGTAAAGAATCTATAAGTTGCTAGGTCAATGGGAGAAAATAAAACTGTCTTCTTTTTTCCTGTGGCTCATATCTGTCCAAGCCATCTGCCATTTTTCTGCAGGGTGGGGGGAAGTGTGCTCGGTCGCTAGGCAACCTGTGTACAGGTAGATGCCTCTGGTGATAGTTAAAGGGAGATCTGGAACTAGAGATAAGGTTTGGGAAAGGAGGAAGTAAAGCTTAATTGGCACATCTGCCAGGCCTTCTCAAACAGGTAGCCTGGATGCTTAAGTCTATTCTTAGAGAGTACAGAGGTGTCTCTGATAAGGTACTTTCCTCCATCTGGGGATGGACCTGGCCAGATGCTGCCAATGATGATAATTACAGGGAGGCTTGAACTGGAGTTCTGGCTGAGCCTAGCTGTCAGTGCAGAAGGTTATCTAAATATTCCTAGAAGTGGTTAGATAAGGAGTTAGAGGTCTATAAAGTTAGTAAGGCTGTAAGAAAGGAGGGTCCGAGCTGAATTGTGTAAAGCTATTACTGAACATCCACCTGACCTAGGCGATGTCTCCTTGTGGAATTTGTCTTAAATCAGGAGACTTGCATGTGGACTGTTATTACTGCTAGTCCTTGAAAGTGGCCAAGGGAGATATCTGATTCCAGAGAAAGCCTTTCCTGAGGCTGTTCTCCAAATACCTTGAATGTGTATGTCCAGAGAGTGATCAGTCCACACTGTTAGCCCTTCTTGGGGAAAAGTCAATCAGGAAAACTATGAAGGCACACATGATTTTCATAACAATACAGCTGATATATGACAAGCCAAGTAACACCAAAAGCTCCTTGGAATTTGGCTTCCTCTGGAGGAATTCCCTGATCCCTCCAGGTAGTGACTTTGCCATAACCAGCTGAGTTCTTATGATATATTCCTGCGGCCTGCAGCAAATAGTTCAGCCTTGAATTCACTCACATTGTTACATGTCCAGTCTGCCATCTTCCCAAACTGAAACTTAGCCCCCAACGAATGAGTTCCCACTTACCCCCAAACCCTTCCAATCTACTTTCTGTCTTCCGGAATCAGATTCCTCTGCCTCAGAAGTAGAATGGTAGAGTAATTGTCTTTTTTCAATCTTCACGCCTTCCACAGTGAGTGTCTGGAAGTCAGAGGACAGATTCAGCTCTCCTGTTCACTGCTGTGCGTGTTTGGGCAGCTGGCCTGAGTGTCTGGAGAGTATCATGTCTCCACCTCTCATCTCACTGTGGGAGTGCGGGGATCCAGATGCGGGCTGCTGCATCTGACTTCGTGTGTCCTGAGGAGCTGAACTCAGGCTCCCACAGATGCAGTAGGTACCGTACCTGCTGAAGGAATCCCTCAGCCCCAGGGTTTGTCTTCTGCAACTGACTCACTTCACTCCACACAGTCCCTAGGTTCCATCCATGGTGGAACGTGCCAGAATTTCCTTCCATGTTATATATAAGTGTATATACTCTGTGTAACATTCCATCATAGACACAGCATGTTGTGTTTATCCATTCTGTCAGTACATGCCTGGCTGGCTCCACCTTCAGCCTTCTTTGAACAGTGCTGCTATGAACATGGACGCACAGACAGCCCTTTGTGATCTGCTTCCATAAGCTCAGAAGTGAGGGTCACTCCCTTTTCTACCTGAAGCATCACCGTTTCCATAGCAGGTGCACTGTTTTACGTGCCTGCCGAGAGCACATGGGCTTCTGCTGCCTGAATCCCGCCAGCGCATGTTCTTTCTTATGTATATAGGCGTTTCGTCCGAGTGTATGTCTTGTGATGCTTGTGGAGGTCAGAACTGGAGTTACAGATGGTTGTGAACTTCGTGTAGATGCTGGGAATTGAACCTGGGTCCTTTGGGAAAGCAGTCCTTAACCATAGAGCCATCTGTCCCTCCCTCTTTTTTTCCCTTTAGCAGCAATCATTCTGATGGAATGATGGTATTTCAGAGTGTTTTGTCTTCTCTGTCTCTAGTGACCAGTGATGGTGAGTAGCTCTTCACATGGCCATTTGTCGGTCTTCTACAGAGAGATGTCTGTCTGTCTCTTCCTTCTCCATCATTTAGTCAGTCTGTTTCTTTGTCACTGTAGCTATTCTTTATCTGTTCTGATGCCAGCCCCTTCTCAGGTGCGTCTGCAGGTGTTCTGTCCCGTTCCTTACTGTGCTGATTGTGTTCATTGATGAAGATGTCTGGTATAGTTTTAGGCCTGCCCATTGCCCCATTCTTATGATAAGGGTGAACTTAAAGGTTAAATTTTATGTGTAGGGTGTAAAGAGTAGGAGAGGGTGGGTCCTTTCCTAGTGACTTCATCTGAAGCAGTGTATTTCAGTAGATGTGAAACCTTTCCTTCCTCCAGGGTGGTGTGACGTAAGGAAGAAGCTGGCTGTTGAGAATTAGTTCCCTTTGGATACTCCCTCCCCAGTGCTTCTGTCTGTGCTCTGGAGATCATATGCTTTTGTTATTTCAGTAACACAAAAATAAAAATATTTACTTTTCCATGGTGTTAATTTCCATGTTCTGTTCTGGTTCTTTTTATCCACAGTTAATACAGAATCATTGTGTATGGAGGGCAGAGGTTGACATCAGCTGTCTTCCCCATTCTTACGCACACTTTTGCTTTTAAACACCCTCTCACTGTTCCTGTACCTTGATAACTTAGCTAGACTGGCTGCAGAGCCAGGCCCCAGGGGTCCTCTTGTCTCTGCCTCCCCAACACTGGGATTTTACATGTGCACACACCATGGCCAGCTGGGAGTCAGAACTCAGAACTCCATGCTGTGTGGTCACACTTCAGCCAGCTGAGCTGTCTCTCCAGCCCCATCACCAGTCAGTTGGCAGCTGTGTTCTTGAGAATAAGGAAACAGTAGGTTTGGGGGCGTGCTAACCAGCTCTAACTGGGTTCTGTCGTGGTCAAGTGGCCTTTCTCTCAGGCCTCAAGCAGTGCAGACGCTTGTCTGCCAGGGTTGTTGGGAATTGTGAAGTGGCAACACAGTGTAGTTGCTGGTTACCATTGCTGTGTGGCTGATCAGGGTTACAAGCAGCAGGCTTTGCTCTGGAGGTTAAGGATAGGACTGAATGTGCTCCTGTCCAGCAGAAATAGAAGACGGGTGTGCTCAGCTGGAGAGGAGGAGCTGGAACCAGAGAAGTGTTCTTAGCTCTTAAAGGGGTACCCTGTGAAAGAAGAGTTAAAACTGGAGGGTGGAGAGGGTTAGCCTAGTGTCTTAGTTTATGGTTTCTATTGCTGTGAAGAGACACCATGACCATGGCAACTCTTATTAAAAAAAACATTTAATTGGGGCTTGCTTACAGTTTCAGATGTTCAGTCCATTATCATCATGGTGGGGAGCTTGGTGGCATGCAGACAGATGTGGTGCTGGAGTAGTAGCTGAGAGTCCTACATCTTGCAGCAATAGGAAATGGATTGAGACACACTGGACAGTATCCTGAGCATAGGAAACCTCAAAGCCCGCCTCCACAGTGACACACTTCTTCCAACAAGGTCATACCCACTCCAACAGAGCCACACTCCTAATCTCCCTATGAGATTATAGGGGCTAATTACATTCAAACTACCACACTTAGGGTGAATTGTGACCACAGGGAGGTAACACAGAATACTGCTTTGGGCTTGGCATAGAAAGCCACTGAAGCATGGTGTGTTTGCCCTGGGAAGTGCTAAGTCTGGCATGGAATAAAAGCACAGGGCAGGGGTGACATCAGGATATTCATCGTCAGTGGAAACCTGACTAATCACTTTACCCCTCAGCAGCTCAGGCTCTGTGTGTGCTTTAGACACTGGGATTTGTGGACAGGCATAAAGAATGAGAGGTGCTCACCAGAGCTCAGCAGGGGAGCATTGTTCTCAGGAAGTTCCTTACAGTCCACTACATTATGGTAGACTGTGTTCCTGAGGGAGCTCACTGTGTATAGAGGCCTCCACTAGTGAAATAAACTACCTGCAGAAATCCAGAGATTGTATGTATTCCTGTGTCGTCTAAGTGATTGATTTGCTTTCCTGTGAGCTGTAGATGTAACAGTCTTATTAAATAAGAAACACAGAGCAAATGCAGAGTTAAAAGCCCAAGAGGTCAGAGCAGTAGCTAAGAGCTGATACTAAAAACCCTTTCTTACCCTTCGCTGCCGCTGTCGTCCTTCCCCTGAGAAAGAGACCAACTTCCTGTGTGTCTGTCTTTTTACTGACTTTCTGTTCTGCCTTCTCATTGGTTGTAAACCCAACCACATGACCTCCTCATCACTGCCTGTCTATACAGACCTCCAGGTCATCTATGGTTGGTATTGAGATAAAAAGGCGTGTGACTCCATGATGGCTGTATCCTTGAACACAGAGATCTGCCTGTCATGTGATCAGGATTAAAGGTGTGCACCACCACCACCTGGCTTCTGCTATGGCTTGCTATTAGCTCTGACCCCCAGGCAACTTTATTTATTAACATACAAATAAAATCACATTTCAGTACAAATAAAATATCACCATAGTGAGCAAAAACGGTTTTTAATATTGAAGTACATCTAGAAAACTTTGATAAATATGAACAGAATGAGAGACTCCTGACATTAAGAGATGAATTGGAGCTGGGTGGTGGCAGCGCACACCTTTGATCCCAGCACTTGGGAGGCAGAGACAGGCAGATTTCTGTCCGTTCAAGGCCAGCCTGGTCTACAGAGTGAGTTCCAGGACAGCCAGGACTACACAGAGAAGCCCTTTCTTAAAAAAAGAAAGAATAAAATAGAGATGAGTTGGTAAGGGGCGTTTTTGAAGCACTCATGAAGTTGGATGTCACCAGTACACTGTATTTTCATACATCCCTAGGTATTCTCACAGAGAATAAGAGTAAGTGAGTTCGTGCAGTAGTGATGACACAGAGGCCAGCCTCTCCCCGTCCAGTGGCACAGACAATGGTTTAATATGCTCTGCCTGTAGTCACACTTGTAACCACTAGGTGGTAGTATTGGAACTTGGTAAAATTGTTATTAAATGGGGCTTGTTATTAAATATTATTAAAAGGAGCTAAAATGCTATTAAGTGGTAACATTTTTCTGCTACAATTAAGTAGAGAATGGCGTGGAAGCTTCCAGAAACAGCGTTGACAATTTGGCTGCCCTGTGTTGGAAGCAGTTACGCCACAGTGAGAATTAAGGGTTACTGTTATGCATATGTGCTTATTTTTTCCCTAAATTATACAAAAAGCATATCTCAAACCATAGGAAATGCTGTGTTTGGTGTGACTCTCCACTCACTCTCCTGTGATAAGGGCTTGTGAACTTGGAGCTTGGCTGGAAGTCAACAGGACAGGCCCCAGCGGTCCTCGTCTCTGTCTCCCTCAGCTTCTTACATGGCTGCGGGAGATTTAAATTATGCTTGCACATCAAACACTCTTACCCTCTGAGCCCCAAACTCCAAATTTTAACTGTGTATAGTAAGGTAATGTGCAACTCAGTCCTAATAGTTACCTAAAGGAAAAAATACTTTATTTGAAAGTTATTGAACTAAGCAAGGAAAGTGGAAGGTAGATTTTTTTTTTTTTTTTAAATCAAGGAGATTTGGTGATAGTGTTTGTGAGCCACAAACTATATATATATATATATATAAAACCAGAATTGTGTAAATATTGTTAGGAAAGTAGTTGGACTATCTAGTGAACACAAATATTAACCAACATATATCACACACTTTAGCAATTGTCTTTCCATATCGTGTATGTGGTTACCATTGAGTACAGATGAAGTAGTAGATCTAATAACTACCTTTGGCATTTCTTTGACCAAAAGTACAGACCTCAACAATAAATACACATTCTTTTAGGTCAGAAAGGAAGTAGGGAACAAAGCTTTGTCCAGAGAAGCAGTGATGGAGGATTTGACGGCTGGTGGTGGAGACATGCACGTGAGTTCTAAAGAAAGATAAAAATAAGGAACAGGAAGTTGATTCATGAAAGTGACTTTTATCCCACTGGGTGCTTTAACTGAGAAAACAACTTAGAAAATGTGCTAATGTTTTATGTTGAATTATTCTTTGAGAAGCGCATTCTAGTCAGTTTTTAGAATCGTTTCCGGGTGAGGAAAGCAGCCTCCAGCATGTTCTGCACATTGTGGGTGTTGGAGCACGCGTGTGCCGCATGCACAGTAAGAGTGACGGTTCTCCTGGTTTTCTCACCGCTGCAGTCCCTGCTTATCACGGGCACTGATCCTGCTCTGACGAGGACAGACAGTGGTCCGCGGTCACCTTTCTTTGTAGCTGGGAGTGAAAGGCAGTAAACAAAATAAACAGCTTGATCTACAATCTTCCAGGTACAGGCAGTACCAAAGTAAGCCCAGAAGAGGAGTGATGGGTGTCAGAGGTTGGTACTTTTTCTGGGTGTAGATTCAGAAGTCAGATGACATTTCAGCAGAGACCTGAAGGAATCAGGAGGAAGCCAGGGGAGTGAGGTCTTAGGGGATCATCTTCCAGGTGGAGGAACTTGTGGCAAAGTGTCGGAGTGTGCGGGTTCACATGGATTTGGGGAAAGAAGACTCAGAGGCACCTTAAGAATTAATTTAGCCTTTTGCAGCTGCAGGGGAATCCATTCTCTAAGGACTGAAACACTTTCCCTTTGCCCAGGGCATTTTTATTTTTCTCTATATTTACAGTTTAGCCAGGTGATTTTCTTATGTTCAAAATAACCTGAAAGAAGCTCCCCAAAATACAATACCAAGTGCAAATTCCTCCATTCGTCAGGTACACAGTTTTCCAGGTTTCCTGAACCAAGTTTTGCATGGGCCTCTGTATCCCTGGGGGACTCCCAGACTCTGGCCCCCAGGCCGGGTGCAGCTCAGTGGGAATGCAGCCACAGATTCCCCTTTCTTTATGCAGAATCAGTTGTCTTGAAAGTTATGTAGCCTTACAGTAGTAAATACAGCCTTTTTTCTATCTGTTTGTTTTACGCAAGTATACCAAAGCACATTTTAAAGCCAATAAAGTTACTATTGCTAGAACAAGAGCACCACCTGCTAGGATAAGAAGTCTGTTAAAGTGATTCGTAGGATTGAATGAGGCTGTGGTATCTGCAAGACTTTTCATAATGTCCATTCCTGTCGTACATATCAGGTAACTTTTTTGCAAAAGTGTCTTTAATTTCTTTCTGTAAATAAAAAACCATTTGAGAAGAATTAGGGTGACCCAACAAATGCATCTTAACCTTATCCCAATCATATTTGCTTTCATTAAATCTTAAGGCTGTGATACGATAAGAAGAAACATTCCAATCATATTTTAATTGTATCTGCTCCTTTAAAATTTCTAACTGATCCTCTAACAATACAACAGCTTGCTTTAACTCAGCTAATTCATTTACTATCTCATTATCATTCTTATTTTGTTCAGTCCAAAGTTCTTCTGAATGTTTATGCCAGTCTCTTAACAAATTCAGCGGTTTGGATTTCTTTATGAAGCGTCACTCCAGGACTTGCTGCTCTAGCCATCAAGGCAGTGATTCCTGTCATAACTGCAACCACCAGTCCAGCCATACGATGTGTTCTTTTTAATATTCTTTCAGCGAGCTTCTCTACCAGGATCATCACAGGAGAGTCTTGCCATGGCCTTGACAGCTTCACTGGCATCCAGATTGCTGGCCTTGCTCTAAGAATGTATAAACTTTCAAAGGTCAGATTTAAAAATGTTCTAGAATTAACACAGGTATGAAGGGTACAACATTCACAAGTGATGCTGTAATTATTAGGGTGCCATTGTATGGGCCCTTTCAGTAGCAAGTAAGGTAATGGTACACATGCCATAAAAGGATGGCTTTGATTTAGTTTAAAAGGCAGAGTGTACTTATCATCCTTAATGTTTAATTTTCCTTCCCACACCTTGAGAGGGTGGAAGGCACTTGCCAATTTCTACAAATTAGTCTGAATTGAATCACCAAATTGCAGGAGAGGACTTGCCATTCCAACTCCATGCCACCGAATTGGTTCATTAGCAGGAGCACTGATTTCCACAGCTCCATTTATATTATACCGTTTCCATCTTAACTGTGAGTGAGAATCTTTTCCTCAAGGGAAGCCATAAGGATTCCATTCTATGACATCTCCTTGGGAGATATTAATCAGCATTCGAGGTTTCTCACTCTTACACTGTTTCCAGTGGACCCAGTCAGATTCCTTGTTGGTCACCCTCATCTCACAGAACAGTAGATTTATGGAACTAGTAACATTAATCTCTTGTCCTTTAAAACCGGACGCATGAAGTTTAAAAAAACAACAACAACAACTTACTATGATAATCTTGGGTAGTATTGACTATGGATAGCCATACTTGAGAGGTTATATTTAGGCATTGAATTCCATTTCCCATGCAAATAGGAATTCCTTGTACTCCAACAGTGTAATTGTCAATTACTTCACCCTTCTCCAGTGGCTGAGTGGAACCTTGGTTGTCATAAGGACCAGGTAGTCAAGAAGATTCATTAACCACTACAGAGATATCCATATCTCCCCAACTTACTGCTATGTTAATTGGAGGATTGGGGATAAAAGCCCAATAATTATGATCCATCCCTTTTACCTGCACCATTACCACAGAAAGCATGGCAAGAAATAAGTTTGTAGCATTCAGAGGCTTGTGAGTCATACGAAGTATCATCTCTCCTTTGTCACACAAACTCTTCAGCTGTCCCCAGGGGGCAGGATTAGTTGTTTGTTGCAAAGGTCTCCTATATCTCGACCTTGGCAGAGGCATATTCCTGCATCTGCAGCGTCTTTGAGATGTCTCTTGCTCATGCCAGTTTTTTTCAATTTTGATGGGATCCACAATTTATTGTCTCCTGTGGAAACATAAGCATGCCCTCGACCCTAACTTTACACTTTCCCTGGACTGTTTTGATGCCAAGACGTTTATAACACATGCGCCGACTCAATTCAGCAATTCTTTCTTTAACTCAATGTTGATCCTGTTTCATTAGCGTTTTCTACCTCTGGGGTCCTCATATCCCTCTTCTGCTTAGCAAGCATCTCTTCTAGAGTGTAGTTAGGTCTTTCAGAATTGCTCGTCCTGTAGGATTGTATGGTGTCCTGGTAATGTGTTTTAAGTTGTAATGTGCAAAAAATGGTTTCATTTTACTAGAAACATGAGCTAGGGCATTATCAGTCTTAATTTATGCTGGTATGCCCATTACAGCCATTGTTTCTAATAAATGTGTAATTATAGAATCTGCCTTTGCAGAACTTAAGGCAGATGCCCGTTGGAACCCAGAATAAATGTCAGTGGTATGATAAACATATTTTAATTTTTAAAAATCTACTAAAGGAAATATGTCCATTTGCCATATTTCATTCCTTTGTGTACCTTTAGGATTAGTTCCTTCAGGTAAAGGAACTTGCTTATAAAAAGAACAAGCAGGACATTTTTATAATTTCCTTAACTTGTTGCCAAGTAATAGAAAATTTGTTTCTCTAAGCCTCTTCTATTAACATGGTATTTCTTATGAAATTCTGAGGCTTCTAACACAGATCCTGTCAATAACTGATCAATTTCCACATTTCCTTCTGCTAATGGCCCAGGCAACCCAGTATGGGCTCGAATATGGGCAATGTAAAGTGGGCAATCTCTTTCTCGGATTGTCCATTGTAGTTGTACTGTTAATTCTGAATTATCAGGAATAAATTCGGCAGTCTTTATATGTAATACAACCCTTTCAGCATATTGAGAATCAGTAATTATCTTGAGAGGTTCTTTAATGGCTATGGACTTTGAACAATCTTACTGATGTTCCCTGCCTTATAACCAGACATACCTAATTTATTTGCATCAGTATAGAATGTAAGAGCCCCAGAAATAGGTGCCCTTTTTATTATGTGGAGAAGAATCCATTCAGTTCTTTTTATAAACTGAATTCACTTACTTTTTGGATATTTGTTGTTAAATTACTACGAGCTCTGCTTACCATCAATCTCCCACAGTTGTCTGAATTTGGTATTGTTATAGGGTACCACAATCTCAGCTGGATCCAGACCCGACAATTGACAAAGTCTTACTCTTCCCTTTATGATTAGTTCAGGAACTTTTTCTATATAAGTTTTTAATTTTTTACTCTGTGAGCTAAGAAAATCCATTCCAAAATATAATCCTCTCTCTGCATAAGGAGTCCAGTAGGGGAATGATTTGAAGGTAAAATTACTAAAATATACTTCTTTGTGAGGTCTAATCTACCCACATAGGCATTTTGTAATTTTCGTTCTATCAGGGCTAATTTTTCTTCAGCCTCAGCTATTAACTGTCTTGGACTGTTTAAATCTGAGTCACCTTGCAAAATTTGAAACAAATTAGTTAATTCTTGAGTAGACAATCCAATTGTAGGCTACAACCAGTTAATATCAGCCAATAATTTTTGAAAATCATTCAGAGTATACAGTCGATCTCTCCTAATCTCTACCTTCTGTGGCTGAACTCTCTGTTTACTTAATTTATAGCCTAAATAGCTAAGAGAATCTCCTCTTTGTGGTTTTTCAGGAGAAATTTGTAATCCCCTATAGGGTAATATTTTCTATACCGCATTAAACATTTTTTAAGGTATCTGTATCAGAAGCAGCCAATAAAATATCATCTATATAATGATAAATGATAGACTACAGAAATTGTTTACTTACTATTTTCAGTGTTTGATTTACAAAATATTGACATAAATCTGGGCTATTTAGCATTCCCTATGGGAGGATATTCCAATGTTATCTCCTTATTGGTTGAGCATTATTATAAGTAGGAATTGTAAAAGCAAATTTTTCTCTATCTTGTTCTTGTAAAGGGATAGTAAAGAAGTAATCCTGTAAATCAATAACAATAATAAGCCAGTTTTTAAGTAATAAAGAAGGTAATGGAATCCCAGACTGTAAGGATCTCATAGGATGAATTATCTTATTAATAGCTCCTAGGTCAGTTAACATTCTCCACTTTTCAAACTTCTTTTTTATTACAAATGCAGGAGAATTCCAAGGGCTACTAGTTTCCTCGATGTGCTTAGCATCTAACTGTTCTTTTACAAGTTCTTCAAGTGCCTGCAATTTTTCTTTAGTTAAGGGCCACTGCTCTACCCATACAGGCCCTTTCCTTAGCCATTTTAAAGGCAGAGCAGTTGGGCTAACGGCAGTGGCCCCTACTCTAGATTTGGAGAGCCAGTTCCTGTCCTGTCCTGCCTTTGTACACCTGCACAGCCTGTGACCTTCCCTTACAGCTTTTCCCGAGGCTCCCTCCAGGAATATGTCCCAATTTAAATATCAGTTTATGAGGTGTTTCTGAAATTGTAGGAATATTAATCTGAGCTCCCCATTGTTGTAACAAATCTCTTCCCCCATAAATTCGTGTGGCTATATCAGCCACATAAGGCCTTGATATCCCTTCCTATCCTTCTGGCCCTATATATTTAATCCACTCTACACTCTGTTTTACTTGAGATAAGGTTCCAGTGCCTACAAATTGAATAGAGACTTCTTGTAAAGGCCACTTGGGATCCCAGGATTCTTGTGAAATTATAGATACATCACTATCAGAATCCAATAATCCTTCAATCTCAATCCCATTTAATTTTACTTTTAATTTAGGCCGTTCATCATTGATAACTGCTTGCCAGAGTGCCCCTTCTCCAGTATTTCCAAAACCTCCTGTCCTACTCACTGGAGCTGCTTTGACTTTTAAATATGGGAGTAATAACAACTGAGCAGTTCTATCACCAGCCTCTATTTGCCAAGTCTTGTCACATAAGCCATTTATAAAAGCATTAAAGACAATCTCTATAGGATTTTAAGAGGTAACTTTAGGCAATATTCTGGAGTATTTTTATAAAATCTTAAAAAGAAGATCCTTTTTTAGGGATCCCATGTAACATGTTAATGCAACTTGCCAATTATTAACAGTGTGGATCAAACAATTTATCTGTATTTTATTTAGTGGAAAAATAATTTTGTAAGCTCTTTATCAGTAAGAGATTATTTTCTATGAGTTTTTATCCTAGCAACCACATTATTTAATAAGCTAACAACCCAGTCCTTTCAGGTGTTACATTTTTAAGAATTTAACCAAAAATTTCTAGAAAGCAACTTAAAGAGCAGAGCCACACTCTCAGTAATGATCAACAGACAAGAGCATATCCAATATATAGTTTAAAATTATGAATCCTGTTCCTTTAGTTTATCTACCGTGAAAATCAAACATTCATCCAACATTTATTAGACAATCAAAAAAAAGAGAACATCCTCTATACAGTGAATGATTCATATCTCTGGAAATTCAAACAGCATCGACTTTATCATTCCATGTCCTGACCACAGCCGTTCTTTGCCAGAAGTTGGGCCTGTTTAGACTTCCTCTTTCTCCCATAAAGGGACTACTAATAATGACTTATTCCCACCATTAAGGTGAAACAGAAAACATTTCCCACGAAAGGATCTTTAATATTGAGTTATTCCCACTTTGAGGGAGAAAAATTAAAAAACAAAAAACATTTAAAGCAAAGTTAAGCAAACAGACAAGATTCTAAACTCTGCTGTGCTGTTCGGGCTGCAGTGGTGAGGCCACCTGCTGACTGTAATTCAGATGCCGCCGCCGCCGCCGCCGCCGCCGCCGCCGCCGCCGCCGCCGCTCTGTGCTGGCACGCAGAAAGAGCTCAGAATGTTAGCTATCCTGAAATTTTTATATTGGAAAGAACTTTTTCTTCCTCTATTTCTACTGGAAAGAGGCTTTTTTCTTTATTTTTCTGGTATGGGGCCTTTTAATTTTTAGGCCTAGTTTCAATATTTTCCCCCTTTTTATCGGGAAAATATTTTTTTCTTGATTAAAAATTTTTCCCTTTTCCATCTAGAAATTTCCTTTCCTTCCCTTTTCTCTATTGGGAAGATTTCCTTTTTTATTTTCTTTTTTTCCCTTTTTTCTATTGAGAAAGGTCTTTTTCCTTGATTTATTTCCTGTCTCAGGAGCCATTGTATTTCTGTATTTAAAAATTGTGCAGTTACTGCTTTTTCTTTTGATAAGCATTTTAGCAACTGTACATTTTTTTGCTCCTGAGCTAGGGAGTTTAAATTCCCAATGACCCTGCCAATCCTGGAGTCCTCTTTCCCTGAGAGTGCTCCCTTCCAGTTCTTAAGATGGCTGGCTCCTCTGTCCTTCTTCAGCAGGGTTCACATTGGGCACCAAATGTCTGGAAGTGTCGTGGCACGGGTGTGTGGGTTCACTCCGGTCCATGGGAAGAAGACTCAGAGGCGCCTTTAGAATAAATTTAGCCTTTTGTGGCTGCAGACGGATCCAGTCTGAAAGGACTGAAACACTTTCCCTTCACCCAGGACATTTTTATTTTTCGCTATTTACAGTTTAGCCTGAAAGAAGCTCCCAAAATACAATGCCAAGTGCAAATTCCTCCATTCATCAGGTACACAGTTTTCTGGGTTTCCTGAACCAAGTTTTGCATAGGCCTTTGTATCTCTGGGAGACTCCCAGACAAGATTCACATAGAGGGCAACAAGGGAAACAAAAGATGGATTAGAGCCAGGTGTAGCCCAATGGAAGTGCAGCCACAGGAACTGCGGTATAGAGGCACAGGGTGGGAAGGGACTGCGGGGAGGGGGGGCACTGCGGGGGCCCAGGTGGGGATTGCAGTGTAGAGGCCCCATGGGGAATGGCAGTGCAGGGGCCCTGGGTGAGGCATGACCTTTGATGACTGTGGAGCTAGGCAGGTGGAGAATGAGAGACTGGTAGGAGATAGGCAAGGGGGATGAGGTAGCATTCTAATTTCATTCCTGCTGCTGTGGTACATACCTGGAGAAATCAGCTTTAAGGGAAAGGGTTTATTTGGCTCACAGTTCCAGGCATGAGCCCATTATCATGGGGAAGTCGGGACAGTTACTTCAAGTAACTACTTACATTGCACCCACAGTCAGGAGCTGAAAGAAATAAATGTGTGTCTGCTTATTGCTCAGCTTGCTTTCTCTTCGCTTACACATTATAGGAGCCCCTGCCTGTGGAATGGCGCCACCTACAATGGGCTGTGTCATCCCACATCAGTTAATACAATCTAGACAACCCCTCACAGACACATCCACAGGTCAACCGGATCTAGAATTAACACAGTCAAGATGATCCCTCAGAGATATGTCCACAGGCCAGCTGGATCCAGAAGATCCCTCGTGAGACTCCCTTCCTGGTGGTTCTAGACAGTGTCAATTGGACAAACTAACCTCCACAGACAGTTCACAAAGCTCCGCAGGCCCCTGCGTTCATGTTACACCAACTGTCTGTCGCCTTTACTCAGAGTGGTGGGGAGCTGTTGCCCGTTTCTTTGGGAGATGGGGGTGTTTGGTTTACTGTTTCTAATCTTTGATTTGTGTTCCTTTTAAAACATGTTTAATCATTTTATATACACTTACAGGTGTCAAATTAAATTTGAATTCTAGTTAAACAATTATTAAAATTTCCCCAGGGTAGTCTGTTGTTTCCTGGTTTGAAGTTTTAACGTGGATGCATTCAGTGGATTTTGTCTCCTAGCTGGTGCGAGGGTCTGTGTGGAAGGACTTTGTCTTTACTGAATCTGGGTCCGAGATTTTCACTGGTGCTGCTGTGCCAGTGGGACATGGAAAACCCGAGCCGTGAGTTCAGGGTGGTGTTGACTGGACAGTTATGTGTTGTGTTGCAACTGTTTGTCCTTTTTCTTTTTCCGAGGCCATTAGTGGACGCAGAGGGTTTGTTTTTTCTGCTTTGGCAGATTGTGAATGGAATATAGTTAGCTTTCTCTCTCTGATGGGCTGGGTCGGTCCCTGCTCTCTTTGGAGCACCTTCCAGCCTGCGACTCCAAGAGCTTTCATCTGAACCCCTGAAGTGGCCCATGTTTTAATTTGTCTGTTTCTGATACCAGAATTTATGACTGAAATTTTGAAGCATATGCAGAAGCCCAGAGAACACTGTCAGTCTGTTTCAGCTTTGGGGTCTTGAACAGTGACCATTAGAGCCACTGAGTTCATCTGTGTCCCTCTCGCTCTTACGTGGTGACAGGACTGTGGTAGACTCTCTTTGGCATGTACACCCCCGAGAGAACTCTAACAAATTACTACAGACTGGCTGGCTTGCGGAGTAGCAACAGTGTGTCTCCTCACACTCTGGAGGCTGTAAATTCTGAGATTAGGGTGGCAGCATGGACAGGTAAGGGCCGAGCAGATGACTGTCTCCTTCCCGGGTCCTCTGTGGGGCTGAGAGAGAAAGTATGTTCTGGTCTTTCTCCCCCTTCTTTTAAAGATGCTCTCCATCATGGTGTTCACATTTCCATCACCTCATCTAAACCTGTCTCCTCAAGCTTTGTCTCCAGACACCATCAGGCTGGGGTAGATCTTGAACATAGGGATTACTGTGTTTGGGATAGATGCAGCTCACGCCACAGAGGGGTGTGTGTGTGTGTGTGTGTGTGTGTGTGTGTGTGTGTGTGTGTGTGGTGTGGGGTGGGAGAGTGTGAGAGTGGGGTGGGGGGTGTATATGTAGTGTGTGTGTGTGTGTGTGTGTGCGCGCGCGCGTTGTGTTGAGGGGGTTGGGGGGTAGGTGTGTGGTGTGGGGGTGGAGGTGGGGGCAGGTGTGTGTGGTGTGTATGTGAGGGGGTTGGGGGTAGGTGTGTAGTGTGCATGTTTGTGTGTGGTGTGTGTGTGTGGTGTGGGGGAGGCGAGGGGGTAGGGGAGGGGGATAGGGGAGTGGGGGTGGTGTGTGTGTTTGCAATTATTTCTTTGTTATTGTGACTAAAACCCAACAAAGCAGCTCAAAGCAGGGTTGTGTTTGACTCACAGTTTCACAGTGGTCAGTCTCTCTTCTCTGGGGACTGTGGCGGAACCAGGCAGTTGATGGTGGGCCAGGAGGCGGCTGGCTTTCTCCTGTCACCAGCCCTCTTCATCCCGGCAGCCAGCCTTCCGGGGTGGCTTTTCTGCCTCGGTCCTCCGTGGGAACTTCCTCACAAACACGTGCAAACATGGATCTCTGTCTCCTTTGGTAATTCTAAACCCAGTCAAGCTGGCAGTGGAGAGTGTGTCACACGTGGTGTGTCCTCTCCTCCTCTGCCCATGGGTCAGGTCTCTGGTCCATTTGCCTGTCGGTGCTGTAATTCTTTCAAAACTATTTACATTAGATGTGTTCATACCTACTCCAGTGTCTCTCTCATTAGATTACTAAGGCAGCTGCAGAGAGACAGAAGGTGGAAAAAAAGAGCAGCTTGCTCTGACCTTAGGTGGGACCATGTTTGTTCACAGTGAGGGGACACCTTGTAACCCATGTGTGCAGATGGCCAAAATGCCTACAGAAGAAGATGGGATGTGGCCCCTTATAAGGGCAGAAATGACTTCCATAGTCCGCAGGGAAGCTGGGAAGTGTAGTCCTTCAGCAGGAAACTAGTAACTCTTTTTGTTCATTTGTTTCATGTAAATGCTCTTCCATATAAATTTTAGAGTATCTCAAAATAATCTTGGTAACGCTCAGCTGGAATTTGGGAATTAGGGAAGAGATGATGCCCTTTTCTCATCCAAGAGCATAGTATGCCTCCATTTAATTATTTTAAAATGTCATTTACTATGTTTAATTTTTTTTCTTGTATGTTCATTTGTATTCCCAGGTAGCATGTAGTTTTTGTTAGTGAACGGACTATGCTGTTATGTCCCTCAAATGTATGGATTGCTGGCGTAGAGAAAGGCCATTGGTTTTGTTAGTCAGTCCTGCATTCAGCAACCACTGACTTCTCATGTTTACTTGCTTTTCATAGGTGCTGACAGGTTCATGAACTTTGTAAGAAACCATTCCCCAGTGTCTGTAACAGTTTGTATTATGATCACTAGTGTATGAGATCCATCACTCCACTTCCTCTGGGTTGTATTTTTAAAATATTTAATTATTTTTAGTGTGTGTGTGTGTGTGTGTGTGTGTGTGTGTGTGTGTGTGTATTCTGCCTGCATGTACGTCTGTGCATCACATGCGTTCAGTGCCCAAGGAGACCTGAAGAGGGCATTGGATCCTCAGGAACTGGAGGTGTAGGCAGTTGTGAGCCACTGTGTGGGTGCTGGGAACTGAACCTAGGTTCTCCACAAGAACAGCAAGAGCTCTTAACCATTGGGGCATCTCTCCAGACCAGGGATCATATTTTTGTAAATTAAAAAATAAAATTTAGGCTGGGTGGTGGTGGCGGCAGCGGCTGATGCTTTTAATCCTAGTACTTGGGGAGGCAGAGGCGGTCAGAGTTCTGTGTTGGAGGCCAGCCTGGTCTACACAGTGAGTTCTAGGATAGCCAGGGCTACAACAGAGAGACCATCTCATAAAACCAAAAAAAAAAAAAAAAAAAAAAAAAAAAAAAGAAAAAGAAAAAGAAAAAGAAAAAGAAAAAAGAAAGAAGAGAAGGAAAAGAGAAAAATTGAATTCATTCTACTGGTGTGTGGTATCCATCATTTTAATTTGTGTTTCCCTGAGCTGGTGCTGTTGGGAGCTGCCTTCTTTGTACTCAGCTGCGGTCTCCATGCCCACGTCTCTGGCCCGCTCCTGTGTTGACTGTGCTGCTTTCTCTCGACTGTGTTTGAGAGTTCCTCATATTCTGGTACCAGGTCCACAGCAGATGTGTGTTCGCAGGTATTTCCCCAAGTTTATCGAAGTGTTGATTTTCATAGTAGTGACCTTTGAAGAACATAGTTACAAAACTGATGAAATAAAATCCATCAGTTCATAAATGGCCTGTGTTGTGCACTGTTTGGGAAACCTCTGATGGATGAGAGGTGTCAAGGAGTTTTGCTTTCTTTTAGAAATTTTTTTTTAGGTTTTCCCATCTGGGTTTATGATCTATTTTAAAATTTTGTATAGAATCCAGAGCATACGTTGAAAGCTATTTGTTTACATTTATGTGTGGGTGTTCAAATGTTTTTGTCTCTTCTATTAGAAAGAGTAACTTCTTAAATTAGAACTGCCCTGACAGCTATTGGAGGTTGCTGTCCATCGTCCATAGGGGTTCATTTCCAAGCTGTGTTCGGGAATGGTCACTGACCCTCGTGTCCATCCTTCACTCAGCAGCGGTGGTTTCTACATACCAGAACAGACCACGCTGAGAGGCAGTCAGAGCTTGAGTTTTAAGTAATGCCGTTCCTCAGCACCTTCTGCACAGAGACGTAAAGCCTCACCTTCCCTTTGGAAGTCCCGCTTTTGCTGCTTCCCAGTCCCGACTTGAATACTCCAGTTTATCAGCTTTCAGCCAGACATAATGGAGATACGGCTGTGTCTGGCTTGTTTTCGTACTGTGTTCCCTTTGGTGCCATGTGTAATTGCTCTTGTCATTGGTGTCCTGTTGTGGTAAATCATACACTACTGCTTATCTACACTCACCTTAATAGAATGGCTTTGTCTGTAATTTGGGGTAGTACAGTTTCTGTGGCCCTCCTTTACCTCCTCTGCTGTGGACATGCACGTATTTCTGTTGGGTGATATCTGGAGGTGGAAGCTGAAGTGTATAACTTCCATGCTTGGCCGTTGAAGATTGTAGTCTTATCTCCTGTTGGTCAGGAATTTCAGAACAACTTATTGATTCTGGTCCTCATGGGTTATACTCAGAATGTCAGTCATCAGGGACTTGAAGACTCATTTTCCAGAGTGACTCATTCTTGTGATGGTGAGTAGGAAGCCTCAGTTCCTCCTCTTGGAGGTGTTTGAGTGTCCTCTTGAGAGGGGAGCTCGCCTTCAAGAGTGTTAGCGTACTTTTCATTTTAGTCATCCGACGGAGCTGAGAGACTCCGTACTATAATTGTAGTTCACATTTCTTTAGTGACTGAGAGACTGATCTCTTCAGCCATTGGCTCATTCTTTAAGGAAATATTTAGCTGTCTCCTTTTTAAGTGTAACTAGCTCTTTTTTTAAATTGCAATTGTTCATTTTTCCTGGTGTTTTGTTTTTGTTTCACAGATACAGTGTTTTTTATCTTCTCCTGACGTTAAGGCGTAGCCTCCCAGTTTCTCCCAAGATTTTCATTTCTTTGTACAGTCTGTTCTTTGAAATTCTCTTTCTGCTCATTATTTTCTGGGTTTGATATTAGGGGTTTTGCTTCACTCTGTGAGCCTTTGGCTGTTCATGTTGAAGTCTAATTTAAAAGTGGAGCAATGGGGCTGGAGGAGCGGCCTGGTTGGGAACATGCTTGCTGTGTGAGCATGAAGACCTCCGCTCAGGTCCCCAGCACCCACGTACAAATCTGGGTGTGGTAGCGTGACCTGTATTCACAGCACTGGGGAGGCAGACGCAGGAGGGATCCCCCATTCCTCCCACCCCTTCCAGAAGGTTGGTGGGGCTGAAAGTTCCAGCCCTCCACTGTCTGGCCTTTCCTGCTCCCTCTGAGACTGTCTGGGGCTCTACCCTAAGGGTCCTGGTTAGCACAGTTAGGTGTTATTGAAAGAGGCCGGCTGTGCGTCAGAAAAGCACTTTCACACAGGAAATCCCAAGGGCTTAGGAGCTCTCTTCTAGGAACAGTGAACAAAGAACAAAGAGGTTTTTTTTTAATTTCACCACAGACTGGGTAGGCAGAGTGGTGGGCCATCGGTGTCTGGTTGCCTCTTACAGTTCCAGAAGACTCTGGTCCTTCAGGCTGTGGGGGACCAGCCCCCACTTTTACGACCAGGGTACTCTGAGCAGGGAGAAGTGAGGAACACAGAAAGATACCTAGACGATGAGAGAAAGACAGAAACACAGGATAGCCTCGGGAGGGCCTGGGTCAAAACCCACCAGCCCAGAACTTTATTCAAAAGGGCTTTTTATAACAATGCCAAGGGGAGGGATAAAAGACCTCCCCCTGCTAGATACAGCCAAGTGTAGACCCTTCCAAACACCTGGTACCCAGGCCCATGGCCCAATCGTCCTCCTAGGCAGTCCTGCTGGGTAAAGCCACTAGGAATCCTCGGTGCGCTCCAGCAGCAGGCCTCTCAGTAGTTCACCTGGGTGCCTCTCCGGCTCAGCACAACTGGTCTGATGTTGACTCTCAGCTGTGACACAGTCATTGACACTGTGGTTACTGGTCACTGGAGTTACTAGAGTCTGAGCTCTAATATGCCAGTTTGGCTTCTCATCCTCGGCCAAGAAACAGGTGACATTGAAAAGCTGCAAAAGGAGATTAATTCACTGTGCCATTTAAGAAGGCAAACAGAGGACATGTGACTCCCAAGTCAGCCTGGGGATTAGGATGAGCTTTAGGCTTAAGTAGGAGGCACGAGGCATGTCTGGGCAAGCAGTCCAGGTCAAGCTGTTGCACCCATCACCATTGTCTGGGCTTCACGCTCCTGAAGGACATCTGACAGATTGTGAGCACCATGTAACTGTCTTCCTGGGAGAGAGGTTCCTCCTCAGGCTGGCATGAGGTTCCTGGGAAATCCCGTTCTTTGGGCACATATCTCAGTGGTCTGATAGTCAGAGGAGGTGTGCAGTTGTTTTCTTTGAACTATTTCCACTGATGCCAGAACAGTTACTGTTTTCCAGCTGGGAAACATTCTATTAACAGCAGCTCTGTCTTTGTGGTTGTGTGCCTTCAGAAAATGCCTCTCCATGTCATTCTAGAGCATTTGGGGGAAGTAGAAGAGATTAAATCCACAAGGGCTAGGCTCCTTTCCTGGCAGGATTGATCTGTCTCGTTTTAAGAATATTGACAATGGTGAAACCAGTTTTTCTTTGCATTGTGGTGAGAGGACAGAGGAGCAGTGCCACGCTGCCACCTCATTAGCCCGAGGAGCGCCCTTAGACCCTTTAGAGCCTCTACTCATGACGACCCAGGATTCATGGCTTCACGGCTGAAAAGAATCCCAAGACCAGCTAGCATAGTGAGGTGTGATAAACGTTTTATTAAAGATATTTTAATAGCAGCTTCCACGAGGTTAGGAGAGGCGCTCAGAAGAGAGTGTTATCTTGGGGAGGAGAGGGGAAAGTAAGTGTTAAAAAAAAAAGAATGGAGCAGAGCAGGAGTCGCTGGGTGAGAAGGAGCACCCAGCTCAGTGCCCTTCAGGAGTGAGAGTTACTAGGAGACAGGGCTTGGGGACCGTGACTGGACCTCGAGGTGGGAGAGCCTTCCAAAGAAACTGCATTGAAAGTAGTGTGACAGGCCCTGAAGGGACTTTAGACCTGTCAAGGGAGATAGCTTAAAGGAAGAGAAAGAGATAAAGCTGGTGTGAGAGGGTGGGGTGGGGAGGGTGCCTTGAGAGAAGTCCCCTGCAAAGGGGATGCCTGACTCTTACAAGTTCTTAGGGGCTGGTAGGAAGTTTTACATTGTGTGATTTAGTTAGGCACAGCCTGCTTACAAGAACAGGAGCCAGGGTGCTGGTTAGGACCACAGATTAGAAGTAAAGCACAGCCTAGAACAGCTGCTTACAGTGGCCAGAATCTTAGAGCTGTAGGATGTGACCCGACTGTGAGGTGTCCCCGAGGGTGGGTGAGTCTCAGCTCCTCGTGGGAGAGCAGTCATTGAGCCGGCATTGGCTGCGTCTGCTCTTCAGTGCTTCTCAGGCTGCATCTCAAGCCTTTCTTTAGTAAGAAAAATGCACAAGGTGGCCACAGAGATGCTCTGGGTGAGACTGTAACTTGATGAGATGGAACAGGAGTTTAGCAAGCAGCCTTTCGGTGTGATTCCAGCGTCAGGAACAGGGAAAGCCTGAGCAGCTATTACTTGTGCTGGAATCCTGCCCCACGGCTGGCCCAGGCTTCAACCAGGAGCTCCTGGTTTCACTCAAGAAGACTTTGTCTTACTGCACAAACACGTCCTGGGTCCCCTTTGTGTTTCTCACAGCCTCCATCACAACCCACCCCTGCTCAGCCGCACCAGCATGAACATCTCTTCAAAACTCACTCTGTACGTGACACAAATGGGAATCACCGTGGAAGGCTGCCTCCATCGGTGTGGCCTGGGGCCAGTCTGTGGGACACTTTCTTGATATGATTGAGGGGGAGGGCCCAACCTCTGGCCAGGTGGTCTTGGATTGAATAAAAAAGCAGGTTGAGCAAGCCATGGAGAACAAGCCGGTAAGCAGTATACTCCTTGGCCTCTGCATCAAATCCCGCCCCTAGGTTCCTGCCTTGAGTTCCTACCCTGCCTTCCCTCATGGTGGTCTGTGGCATGAAAGTGTAAGCCAAATAAATCCTTTCCTCCCCAGGTTGCCTTTGGCCATGGTGTTTAGCACAGCAGCAGAGGAGCAGATGAATGTGCCTTATTTCTTTGCAAATTGTGTTCTGATCACCTCCCTCTCTCTGCACTCAGGGTGGAGGTAGTAGAGGGAACAGGAGGTAACTTCCCGCAGGTTGGCCCCATGCAGGGACCTGATGCAAGACGTGCCTCACAGACAGGACCACAGCTGACCTTTGCTGTTGTCTAAGCAGGGGATGGGTTTGTTGCCGGTCCCATTTTACCCTGGCTTGTTCTCTCTGCCGGCACAGGATGAAGCCAGTGCCTGAGGACTAGCACAGAGAACTCAGAAGGCCAAGAAATGAACTCATCCCACCCGAATCATTTTGTGAACTAACGTGGTTATTCAGACCTGTTTAAAACAATCAGTCATCAGCATTTTGTGTATTCCTTTCTTAATTTTGTGACTCTGTTTGTGGTGCAGAGTTGGTACCAGGCAGTGGTGTCGGGGACTGGGCAGTCTAGACGAGGCCACAGAGAGCTTTGCTCACCTCATCTGTGGTCAGTTTGAATATCAGCCGTTGGAATATTTCTAAGGGAAGTGGGTATTGTGGGCACAGTTAACAAAATGCAGCAGTTAGCTTTCTAAATTATTTATTATCTGGTGTGAACTTGAAGTAGATAGTCCTAGCCTGAAAGATGATCATTTAGAAGTGATAATTCTCAAAATAGAGCTCCCAGGACCTCCACATCTGAAATGGTCACCTCAGTGTACTTAGAATGGTAGATTAGGCCAGCTGGACTTAAATAGGCACCAGATGTGTTGACTCCCTTAATTTCTTTTTCTTTTTTTTGTTTTGTTTTGTTTTTCGAGACAGGGTTTCTCTGTGTAGCTTTGCGCCTTTTCCTGGAACTCACTTGGTAGCCCAGGCTGGTCTCGAACTCACAGAGATCCGCCTGGCTCTGCCTCCCGAGTGCTGGGATTAAAGGCGTGCGCCACCACCGCCCTGCCGACTCCCTTAATTTCTATTAAAAAGAATCTTTGCTAAACTGATAAAGTTATTTGTTTTACTGGCAAGAAACCATTTTTGGACAAAGAAATATGGATAGGAATATGTAACTCAGTTGACAGTGTTGGAACTTCACCCCAGATCAGTAGACTCTCCAGCCATGTGGCCTTCTAGCTACAGTGAAGCCAGAGAAGTGGCTGGCCTACAGTTTGCTGTGTGAGTGCTGCTTCCGTCTGCAGTCACTTGCAGTCACTTGCTCAGGATGGATACCCCCGGGTAGCTCAGCCTTGACTTGAAACTGTTCTGTTTCTTCCTTCTCTTTCCTTGCTCTCCCTACACAGGCCAGCCTCCGGTCGCCGCCTCTATTGCTGTCCACTTTGTTTTTTGAGACAGAGTCTCTCTCTGAACCTGGGGCTCACATTTACAGCTAGACTGGCTGGCCAGTGAGCCCCAGGATCTTCTATGTCCGCCCCCCACACTCAGTGGTGGTGTTACGATTAGGCCATGCCTGGCTTCGACATGGGCGCTGCCAGTTTGAACTTAGGTCGCCACTTTACCCACTAAACTTTAGTGGGTAATTTAGGTGATTTAGTGACTAAATCACCTCCCTGGCCCCCCTCCCACACCCTGTCTCCTTCCTCTCCCTCTTGTCCCCTCCGGGCAGTACCTGTTTGTTTGGCTAGGCCGTTCAGAGTTTAGTAAATAAAGACTTGAATGTGATTGCACAAAACAAAAGTGACTGAAGAAAAATCCTTTCTCAGTTTGATTTAGAGTGAGAGGTGTGAGGTAAACGGCCTCCATTCAGTGGTTTCAGGAGAGCTTCCAGGGTACATCCTGCGACGGTTTCTTATCCACCTTCACCCTTAACTGGGTCACAGTCTCAGTCTCTTGTGGGTTTTTTTTTTTAAACCACTTTTTCTCAGTACTGCTAATAATTTCATAGAAATGAAATAATATGGAGGGATTACCTCTTCACTAGAATATAAGCTTTGTGAAAACAAGAGACTCAGTCTTTCGTACCACGATGCTTCAGTGTCTTATTCTGCTCAGGCTCCTATAACAACTTTGTTATTTGGACTGTAGATTGTACCATACAAACTTGTTTCTTACTATGAGAGGCCAGAATGCCCAAGATCAAGGCACCGTCATGTCTCCTGGTTGGTGAAGGCCTGTTTCCTGTCTGTCTTTTTGACCTCTCATGGCAGGAGAGATGCCGTATTTAGCTACATGCCTTATTCAAGGGCACTGATCCCATTAAGACTGTACTCTGTGCCTAACCTGCCAAAAGCCCTGCCTCCCACTGTCACCATTAGATTTCAGAAGGGCTGGAGAGGTAGCTCAGCAGTTAAGAGCACTTCATGCCCTTCTGGAAGACCTGGGTTCACTACCAACCCCCACATGGTGGCTCACAACCATCATACCTGGTTTCAGGGGGATCTGATGCCTTCCTTTGATCTCAGCAGGCACCAGGTGCACATATGATACACAGGCATACATGTAGGTAAAACATTCATACACATAAAGTAAATTAATTAAACAATTAGATTTCATTGTGAATTTCAGGAACACAAACATTCAGGTGATAGCCTTCCTCAGCCTAGTGTCGCCTCCACAATGGACACAAGTATTAAGTGGGTAGTGGGTGGCCTGCCAGAGTAATAAATAAACAGAATTGCATTTTGCCTCCTTTTGTTTGGATTGTTGGAGCAGACACTTAACATTGTCATGCCCAAATTTCCTCCACCTCTCCCAAGTTTATTTCTAATTGAGGCCTTGTCTTTGTCTTGCCCCTTGAGAAGATCCCTATAACATTCTCCCACTGGTCTGTAACAGCTCACTGGGAGTGAGGCACCTCAGGGAGTCTTGCTTTCTGCCATTCTAAGGACTGAGTTGCCTTGCTCAGCACCCCTTTCTCTCCTGCCATTTCAGCCTCTCTGACCATGCTCTGATCACTGCTTCCTCTCTCCCTCTGCCAGGCAAACTTGAACCTCACAAACAAGGCTAATGTGAGTCTCCTTATCTACGCTCTGTGACACTCGCCCCACCCTAAGTGAACATCCCTTCCTGTGTGCTCTCGGAGCGTGCCGGAGCGTGCCGGGATTTGAATGACAGACCTAGGTGATCACTGTCAGAGGACTCCCACTGACTCATCTTGGTCCCTCAGGAGGAGCCGTGAGGGTCTCCTTTAATAAATACCAGGACAGGCAACTGTTACCGAAATTCTCACCTGCCACACACCAGTTGCATCACTGATTCTTTGCAGGAATCAATGATGTCTGTTTCTCCTCCTGTTCTTTTTCTTCTCTACTTTCCTTTGGTAAATTGCCTGAGAGATACCTCATATGAAAAGAATAAAAGGATTGAATTTCAGATTTCTGGGGGGTGTAGCTCAAGAGTAGAGTGCACACAAGTTCTTGGGTTCACAAGAAAAGAAAATTGGGGTTGGTGGTAGCTTCAAAAGATTGAAATGGTTTTGTTTGTTCATTTGTGTTTTGAAAAATCATTTGAAGGCTCTTACCTAGAAGCACAGAATCCACTCATTTGCATTTTCTCAGAATATCTTTCTCACCAAAAAAGTTTTCAAACTTTTGCTTTAATTCAGAGTTTGGGTGTCTGGTGCCATGTGTCTGACACTTACTTGGCTTTGAGTCCCCACAACTGTCCTGACACTTGGCATGCACCCAGCCATCCTTAGAGTAACCCTGGGAGGTGGGGCTTCATCAAAGAAACAGGCTCAGCACCTCCTTTTCCTAAGCTGGTTGTTAGAAGCCCCACAGCAGTAGAAGGCAGGGAACGCAGAAGTAGCATGTCTTGCTTGTGCATTTGACAGTGAAGAGCCCTTACAGAAGGGAAGTGACAGTTGGCTTAAGAGGTTAACAGTGCCTTCAGAATCACAGTGCTCTGCAGAGCTCCTCACTCTCGGGGGCCTGGTTTATGTGGTAGGAGACTTAAGCTTTAAACACTTAAGGGATTTCAGTGGCCAGAGTGCCTTGCCTGGGTCTCTAATGTATCTATCGTAGCCTGCTTAAATGACTCTGTGAGCTATCACCAGAAGGTTGTATGATCCGTGGTTTCCTGTTCCAACATGAAGGGCATTGACATAGTTAAATTAAACTGGAGTTGCCTCAGCATTGGCATTTCTGACGTTGTTCCTTCACTTTTTCTGTGTGTGTGTGTGGTTTTTGTTTTTGTTTTTGTTTTATAGATAAACTCTCATTGTATAGTTTAGGCTAGCCTGGAGTTTGATTTATAACTCAGGCTGACTGAACTCACAGTTCCTCCTGCCTCAGCCCCAATATTAGCATTACAGTCATGTGTTGTTATGCCCAGCCTTGACCACATAGTCCTTTGCTGTGGGGTACTTTCCTGTTTACCTCAGATGTTTCCAGGTATTACCAAATGACACTGGAGGGTACTGCTCAGTGGTAGGTCGTTGCCTGTGTGATGTGAAGTAGATAGAACCTTGGAAAGAGTCGGCCTCCACCCTAGAGAAGCTCATGACCAGTGGGGCTTGTTGAGGCCCCTGATCAGGTAGGGTATTTCTAGTAGTTGACTGAAATAGCCTTGGTGGAGGCTGTTAGTAAAAGCTTGTGTCAAAGAAGTTTAACATCTGTTTTCGTTTCTGCTTTTTAAGTGCTTTGCTGCTCAATTCCTTTATCTCAGCTGTCTTCCTCTTGGACTTAAAATATTTGAGTATGTCACAATTTCCAGCCCGATAGGAAACAGGCTTTGTTCAAACAGAAATAAAAGTGTGAAGAACTTCCAGGATTGTATGATGGGAAATGTAACGCTGGTCAAGTCAGACTCAGGTGACAGTGAAGTCGGTCACTGAGCAGTGGGGGAAGGAGGAGTCTAGTCAAGATTCACTTCCTGCTCTTGTTTATCACTGGAGAGTTGCACCTTACGAAAGATTGCAGATTCAGATCATTGTATTGTTCTAAGAAAAAAAATTTCAAAATCCTAACCACGTCTTGGTAACCATAGCAAGATACATAACACACAAAAATAATCTCATACCTATTTTAGGATTGAATTGAATTTTTGTGTATGTTACATGATGAGTTCTGAAATCCTTGTTATCTGAGGTCAGAAGAGGAAAAACCTAGAGCGGTTCTGAGGGCCAGGCATGGGGCAGGCCTGCTTGGGCTGTTCAGTAAGTCACACTGTATCTGGCTGATTCAGCAGACCACCCTAGATAGCACAAAGCTAGAGTCAACTCAAGATACTCCTCTTGCTCCAGTTGCACCATGTATATCGTATTTAATACAAGTTGTGACATAAGCTGAGGGTCTGAGGGTGACTTGTTCTGTCTTCTGTGGCTGATACGCTATACACTTAAATATTTGTTGTTTAAAGAAATAACCAGACCAAGGGTCAGTTTGTTGATCGCTATCAACGACAACATGGAGAATATGTGTGGAGTAACATTACAGAATGAATATTAAGATAATTTTATTTGAGGAAAATTTTTGGTAGAATTTATTCTTTCTCTTAAGATTTTAAAGTTTTATTTTTATTTTGGTGGTGAGGCCCTGTGATGGGGATCAAACGGGCTTTGTGCATGTTAGGTAAACTTAAGAAAATCTGCATGTATGTATGTAAGTCCACATGTGTGTGATTCAGGCATGTGCAAGTGGAGGTCAGTGGATAGCCTCAGTCTTGTTCCTGAGGCACGGTCCACCTTTTCCACGTGGCCCTTGAGTTCAGCATGAGCTGGAGAACCCATACAAGAAATCCGCTCTTTGCCGGTGCAGTTCACTAGGCCCAGCGGGTGGCGCAGGCGCTTCTCGTGCGTTGTCTCAGGAGACCATCCCTGGAGGCACACCTGGACCTCTGCTTGGAGTCCTTTCAGCAGCTTCATGAAAGCCCAGTTCTGGGTCCTGGGTCTTCTTCTATACTTAGTAGTGTGACTGGTATCCGTTCTCCATGACCGAACCATGGTTGACAGACTGGCCATCCAAAGAATATCATTGTTGTATTTTACTTCAGTTTTATGTGTGCAGAGCAGTGTGCCAAGATCTGAAGTGTGTGTGTGTGTGTGTGTGTGTGTGTGTGTGTGTGTGTGTGTGTGGGTGTGGGTGTGTGGTGGCGGGGAGAAGGAGACAGTTCACATTTTCATGTGGATTTCTGGTATAACCTGTTCTTGTTGATGACTTTGTCCCCACCGTCTACCTCTTAGTTAGGACTTTGTGAAGATCTGTTGAGTCGGCCCTCACCTGTGACCTTAGAGTGAGTGGGGCCACTGTGTACTCTTTCTCACGTGACTGTTGCTGCGGTTCAGTGGCCTCTCTCTCCCCCCTTCCCTGCTTGCTTCCACCTCTCCCCTGTCTCCATTTTCAACTGTCCCTGAGTTTCAGCTTCCATTCTTGCTGTAACAAAACTGTGGGAAAGTGTTAGAGACTATACTTAGCCTAGTTTAGGATTTTATACAGAAAACGTCCGACACACAGAGAGGAGCACCTCACTGCCTTGTGCACTGTGCAGCTTCTAATGATCTGATAATACAGAATGAGAGGTTGTCTCATTTTTCTCCTCTTTGCTCCCTAAATTCTGCATGCCGAGGCCTGCTGTGTCTCTTAACCGTGTGTCTGCATCAGATTTACCAGTCTGGGACTCTCTGGACACCAAGTGCACAGGGACAGGGATAGTCCTGTCCTGTGTTTCAGAGGAATCTGGGAAAAGCTAAGGACTGCTTCAGTTTCTTGACACAGTTATGTGGTGGGTTTAACTGAGTCTTCTTTTCACAGCTGTGCTTTAGACAAAGCAGTTACATCCACTTCATGGCCTTCTAGACTTTACCCACCGAGGGAACGAAATCAGCAGCACATGTCTTATGTCAGCGCATGATGATAGAGCTTTCTTCTGTCTCTTAAAGCCCTTTATGGGCACTCTGGGACTGGGGGGCAGGTTGTGAAGCTGTTCTCACAAATGCATGAGAATGTGACTTTTAGAAGAAGGTTCGAGGCTTTTGTAGTCTCTGCAGTTTCGTTTTGATAGACTTCTCTTTCTCTCTCTCTCACAACCTGCATGGGAAAAGTCATTCTTACAAGTACAGAAGCCAGAAATAAATCTCACACTCTGAGAAAACGGAAAAATAAAAAGCCAATCAAAACATACGTGAGCTTTTGTTTTGAATTGATTGTAGTAGTTCCCTCATGGGACAGAAAGTAATGTGGCTCCAGCCCCAGAGTGGCTAGCAGGTTGCTTTCGTAACAAGACTTTGAGATGATGTCACTAACAAGAAAAGGCCAGGACATCTAAAAAGCATTGTCAATGAAAAGCACACATGTGTGCCAGTGAGAGAGGCGCTTCAGAGTCCTGGGGAAAATAAACAGTTGGATCCGAACTAAACTGTACTTTGTGTTTCCTGTTACGTTGTCCTCCACTTCCTGACAGCTACTGTCTGCACTGATTGGCTGAGTTCGAATTTGTGTTATCAGAAATAAATACATGTAAACAGCCATGTCACTTGTCATGTGTGGAAGGAAGTGGAAGGGCTACCGGTGTCTTCTTACATTGTCAGCAGAAAATGAAAAGGACTCTGGTTTGTCATTCTGGCTTTAATTTGCTGTATTTGACATGGTTATTAGTTCAGTGCAAAGCATGTTTGAGTTACCTGTTGCTGCCTAAGGCATTATGAAACCTCACTTCCACCAAGCTTTGATAATGTAAAGCTTATAGCTGCAGTATGATGACCTGTAGTCAGCATGGCTTTTGAGCATTGTCTGTGTTCGGTGGGCTGTGCTCAGAACCTCCCAGAACAGAGATCAGCAAAGACCAGTGTCTTAGCCCCAGTAAAGTCTAATGTTTTAGCTGAAGGTTACAAGAATG
This sequence comes from Peromyscus eremicus, assembly GCF_949786415.1. Lineage (NCBI taxonomy): Eukaryota > Metazoa > Chordata > Mammalia > Rodentia > Cricetidae > Peromyscus > Peromyscus eremicus. Next base: position 2,823,579 of record NC_081425.1, on the reverse strand, counting down.
AACTAATAGTTGTTCATAGGCTAGGCAGTGATGGCTGGACAAACTTACACATTAGCCATCTCTTGTTCACTGACAAGAAAACTGAGGTCTAAAAAGGCTCAATATTGGACAGAATTGGAAAGGTCTGGCTAGTGGCCAGCTAGACCTGAAGCGTTAGGTCTTCAGGCCAGCACAGTGTTTTTTTTTTGTTTTAAAATATTGTACATCAAGTTCCAACTATGTGACATAGACTGTAAAAGTTACAATACGTTAAAGAAAAGAAGATGGGTGATTTAGAGCAATCAAACATGAATGAAAGGAAAAGTTATGATTTGGATGTATGAATTAAACAGGGAGTGGAGGAAGCAGAATAATAAATGCAGCCAATGAGAATCAAGGTGTGCTCTCTCTGCACCCGAGACAGACGCCGCCTGATTGACGCAGAAGGTACACCTGAGCAATGGAGGGACATTAGTTTGGAAGGACTTGAGAATGTGGGAGAGGAATTCGGACTTTGGTGTGTGATGGGGAACTTTTCATCTGTCTTGGAGCTTGGAATTAATGACCCTGTGGGAGTGAGATTAAGGGGAGAGCATGTTTGTGCACCAGAACCTGATAGTGACCACACATTGCTTCCTTTATATGTTCGTGTTTTTTCCTTCTGAATTAATCATACCAAGCTAGCTTGTGTTGCAGTAACAAACACACCTGGAATCACAGGGCTTAAGTGCACACGTGGACTTCTTGTATCTGCACAGCACACGTAGATGGGCCCAAGTAGGAGTTCTGTCCTACTCAGAGACCTCTCTGTGGCAAGGTAGAAACGTTAGAAGAACATGCCTCACTCTTCTCTCACACAGAAACCCAGAAGTGGCATGTCACTTTCTCCCAGCTCCTGGGCCAGTAGTAGTCACACACACCACAGGGCACAGATGCAGGGGCACTGGCGGTGTCACTTTCAAGGCTGTCTGAGGGACATGTGATTCTGTTTGTGTGTGGAGAAAGTGTAGTGATTAAGAGTGACGACCCAGAGCTCAGAGCCTGCTCCCTACTGACTAAGGCTTTGGGCAAGTTCCCCACTCCCTCAGGAAGGTTAGTTCTGTAGTGGGGAGGCCAGGGTGTTTAGTGTGTTGAACCTTAGGGTGTGGCTCAATGGTAGAGCACTCACCTAACATGCTTGAGGTCCTAGTTTCTATCCGAGCACCCCTCGGACTCCAGTCCTCACAGAACGAGCATGGAGCTTGAAGGAGTGAAGTGCTTAGAGCAGTGTGCTGTGCAGTAGGTGGTGGGCTAGACAGCTGTTAGTGGAGACAGCTGGTTTTCTGGGTGGCGTCCTGAAGAAATCCAGTTTCTGACTCCAGCTGAGAGGTTCAGCTAGAAGAGGCAGCAGTAGTACGGGCGTGCAGCAGCCAACTTCTGGGCTTGGGTGTGATGTGGGACTGTGAGAGATGAGCAGGAGCCAAAGAGGAGAAAACTCAAGCTGGGATTTCTTCACCACGGACTCTCATGGATAGAGGAGGGCGATTGGGTGTAGGTGATCAAGACAGGTGAGGTGGGGTTTACAGAGAAACTACAGGCTGTCCTGGAAAAGGGACCGGGGTTCAGATATGGTGATGGAGGAACGTCCTTAGCACTGAAAGCCACAGGAAGTGGAAGCCTGGGGCCTACTGAGAGAAGGGGCTGGAGTGGTTCCTGGTGAGCATGTGCAGTAGGAGGCGGTATGGATTGTTTCAAGCCAGGCTGCTGTACAGAGACATAAGGTTGAGCCGAAATCCTGGCTCCATCCTCCATGTGCCCTTGGCGTCTGGTCTCCTCGCCCACACCCTGGGGAATATACATACATACATACATAGAAGCTACATAGGTGTGATTACGTGCTTGGGAACGTGGTGTGTGGTAGGTAGATGATGAAAAATATTCCTCCTTAGTCTGTTAAGATTTAAAATGAATGGACATGGGGTTTCGGTCTTCTCTAAGTTTGCTGTGTATCACCGTTGCTGCAGCTCTAGCAAATACTCATGTAGTTCTCTGGTTCAGAAGGCTGGGCCCTGTCGTCCCTCCTCAGTCCTCATTTGTGTGCTTTTCGTTTCTCATTCTTCACCTGAATATTTAATGAACAGATGTTTTTAGCTTTTCGGAGAATAACAAATTACAGCAGGCTGAGAATAACAAATTACAGCAGGCTGAGAAGTTACTAAAATAGGTCATTTCAGCCAAGGTAAGATGGGTGTGTCCCTTTTAAAAACTGCACGCTGCCTTTCCCAGTGTTGGGAAATACTAGATCATGTCAAAGCAGGCCATGCTCCTGTCTCTAGTTTTGTTGTTGATTTGTTGGTTAATGAGCTCTGCTTCTTCACACGTCTAGTTTAACCTGGAGGATCTTCTAGTGTGTGTATTTGTCTATCGTTGGCCATTTGTGTATTTTCATTTCATTGAGAAATTAAGTACTCGAGAGATCTCACTGGGGCACTACAGTATCGGTGTAGCCGAGTGTGTACTGTTCAGCTGAGTGAGTGTTTGAAACCTTTCTTTGTGCGTCGCTGTGCCAGGTTCATTGCACACAAAGCCCCAGGCCTCAGGCAGCACACAGCCCCAACTTTAGAACCTCCCTAGAGTGGTTTGCCCCTCTGAAGGGTTCTGTAGTCCGATGGCAGAGCATGGCAGTGAAGCCTCTTACACCTTTGTTTACGTCTGCATGGTCAGTGCCTTCATGGCTCGTCAGTGGAGTTAAGGCTACCCTCCCAGTCCTGCCTGCCTCTGATTGGACAGTTGCTTTTTCTGGAATTAGTATGAACAATTCTGTCTAGTCGTACTGTTCACAGAATTGTGGAAATCAGTTCTGTGTGGATAAAGATGATTTACTTTGGAAAATTTTGAGCTCTTCAAAATATAGCCAATGCTGTTTCTTTCTGGTGCTTACTGTTCTGAACTGTCACTGAAGAGTCAGTGCATTTAACTTATCTTTTTTAAATAAGTAAGTTTAGTTACTTGTGTATGTGTATGGGTGTTTTGCCTGTATGTATGTCTGCGCACTTTGTGCCTACCTGGTGCGCCAGGGGCCAGAAGAGGACATCAGATTCTCGGGGACTGGAGTTAAAGATGGTTGTAAGCTGCCCTGTGTGTGTGCTGGGAATTGAACCAGGGTCCTCTGGAGTGCAGCCAGTGCTCTTAACCACTCATTCATCTCTCTAGCCCCACATTTAACAGTTCTTCAGCTGAATAGCTTTGAGAATTTTTAAATTAGCTGAATGATCTTTTTAGAAATAAAAATGAGGTCACAAAAGAGGAATGAGATCATGCAGATGGTTGCCCACTGTCCTTTATGAGTTTATAGCCTCCTGTTGTTATGTGACTGTTCAAGGTTGTCATGTTCACGCAGCAAATAACTCATTGTGATGATCAGGTGCGTCATAGAGTACAGAAGTTATTCAGCACTGCCCTTTCGCACCGAGCTTACGTGCTGGTAAAGTGCTAGGAAGGAATGTAAGGCTTAGGCTTACTGAAGCACAGGTGAGGAGCTCACTCCCCCGTCATGTGTGAACAGCTGCCCCATGATTGAAATGAGCACTGACCGCTTTCAAATGGGGAGCTGATGGCCCTTTTGACTGGACCCATAGACCTAAGAACACTTAATAGCTGAAGAGAGGCTTACTGGTCACCATTTTGCCAGTATGCTGTAGGTGACATGGTAGAGTCACTTCTCTGTGGTAAGATGGAGGGAGAAGGTGGAGACTATGTTACACTCACGTAAACTGTCACGACATACACTTTCTGCAGGGTCGCAGGATCGGCCTGATTAGCACACTGGCTCGTGTGCGATGATCAGTGTGGTCAGAGAACAAGCTTGCCTGAGGGCTGGGAAAGTCAGCGGACTGTGTCTGGTTTACTAGTGTTTCTAGAGCTCTGGCTTAGCCACACCCTGACAAAACGGAGTGTTTGCTCTTTCCACCCTCACTTAGGAAGTCCATAGATGGGGTACGGAAAAGAATCAAGATCCAGACTTCCACCTGCCTGCATCAGACCAGCCATTTGTTGTTAGTGGCTTGCTTTAAGACCAGATGGCTCTATGAAATTAATATAATTTGGATCTTAACTGTACTCAATATAGTTATAGTAGTTATGATTAATATTTATTTTTTAAGCTGGGTGCAGTAGCAACACCTGTGATCTCAGTACTCAGAAGGCTAACACCACAAGTTTTATTTTTCTTCCTGAAGCAGGGGCTTGGTATACTATGTCTGTAACCCTAGTATGGGCTAGCCTCTGACTCTCAGCAGTCACCCTGCCTCAGCCTCCCAAGGGTTAGGGTTACAAGTGTGTGCCTGAGGAAGGGCTTTAATTACTAAAGACCTGCCTGGGACACATAATGAGTTCAAGGCCAGTCTGGGCTATATAATGAGACTCTGCCTCAAAAGACAAAAGACAAAACAAATTAATTTTATTAAAATGAAATATTTCCAGGGCATATACCACAATAAAAATTGAAATCTTGACTCATAGTATAGTGTTTTATTTCTTCTCTATCATCTAAGTTGGTGTCGTTGCCATCTGAGATACTGTACTGGGGAAATTTCAGGGCTAGGGGAAAGCAAATTTGATCAGGCAGACAGTGCTTAGGAAGGCCATCTGCCCATATTAAGGCAGTCCTGTGGGCAGGTGTATAATGTCACAAGACTCTCTGCAGGGAGCTGTGACACCTGCAGCCCAGCACTAGGGAGACAGGGGACAGGAGGATCACACACCTGTCCAAGGCTAGCCTGTCCACATAGAGAATTCCATAGTCTCAGAAACGGAGAAGGGTTTTGTAGAGATGGACCAGTGGTTAACTGCTCTTTCAGAGGACCCATGTTCAATTTCCAACACTTTGGTGGTGGCTCACAACCACCTATAACTCCAGTCTAAGGGCATCTGACATCATCTTCTGGCCTCTGCAGGCACTGCTCACACGTCGTGCCGTGATTTACATGCAGGCAAAACATCTTTACACATAAAAATAAATTTTAAATAAGTTTTTTTAAAAATGAAAAAAATTAGCCAGGCAATGGTGGTACATATCTTTAATCCCAGTACTTGGGAGGGAGAGGCAGGCAGATCTCTGAGTTCGAGGCCAGCCTGGTCTACAGAGTGAGTTCCAGGAAAGGCTCCAGAAACTACACAGAGTTTGAAAATTTTCAAAAACTGCCTCTAAAGACAAAAAAAAAAAAAAAAAAAAGTCCTGAAAACTCATAATTTATAAATAGTGCATTTTACTTCCTGATTTATTTAGGCAAATATGGCGATTATAATTATAATCCTCTCTGCCCCCACTTCTTATAGCCTAATCTATAAGTATATAGATACCAGGTACTACCAGTTTCCCATCCTAAAGAGTGCAGCATGTGGACATGCTTTCCATCGAGAGTTCCGTTTCTGAGCGGCGGTCCAGAAGTGCAGGCCTGGTGTCTGGGGAGATCCTGACGCTCTCACTACTCTGTTGTCACGAGCACTCACACCATTGCTCTTCATCCACCTTTTGCTGATTACACTTGTAACTTCTGCTGGTAGTTGGCAGTAGCATATGAATACTTTAGTTACATCCTGTTCTTTATCCCACAAAATATTCCTTAAAACAGTTGTCTCAGAACAAAACAAACAAACAAATAAAAACTAGGGAGATAAAACCTAAAATTGAAAGAGGTGTAAATTAAGAAATATGTTTCCTATATTACAGTATTGACATTTTTACACTGATAATGTATAGTGGAATCAGTCATTTATCTTTTGCCAAACTATTGGCAGAAATAGTAATGACTGTGTTCTTAGGAACACGGAACATTTCCTTTTACATTGAGACTTGCTAAGCTGGCCTTCCTGTGTCTATAACGTTTCAGTCATGAAGGAGAACTTGCTTTTGTTGTTCTCTGGGGCTGGCCTGGGTCTCCGTGTGTCAGCTGGCAGACTGGCAGTGGGAAGTGGAAAGGAGTCCATACTGGGAACTGGACAGTCAGTCTGCCGAGGCCACCATGTGGCTTGCTCTGCTGGCGTCCCCGTGTGCCCGTTTACCTTCCGTTGGAAGCCTTGGAGTGGATCATCATCTGCGACTCCGTCATCTCTCGTGAATTTTCCTCGGGGGCTGACCTCACTGCACTGGAAATTGACACACTGACCTGACGCTTTAGCATCTTCATGACCTTTCTCTTGTACCCTTTGCACGCAAAGAAGTATATGAAAGGGTCCATACAGCAGTTGAAGTTCATCAGGCACACTGTGAAGTGCAGAGAGATCTGAAAGGAATGTCTTGGGCCGCATTCTAGGGCAGCAGGGGAACAGAGTTTCTTAATCATGTGTTGAATGATTGATATGTGGTAAGGCGTGAAGCAGAGAACAAACACAACGATGATGAAGATAATTGTATTGAGAGCTTTTTTGTTCACACCAGATTTCTCCGTTAGTGGGTTTTGCTTGGCGGTCTTGAAGAGTTTGCAACAGATTTGAGAATAGCAGAGGAGAATGATTATGAGGGGCAGCACATAGCCTAGCAGGCATGCTCCGAGCAGAATCCAGGGGAGGGAAGCTGTCTCTTCGAAGTTGGGGTATTCCATGCAGGTCGTCCTCTCACCCTCCTGCTTTGACATAGGTCTGATGAGCAGAGGCAGTGTTTGAGCAAATACTAGAATCCAGACAGATATGCAAACACCCTTTGCGTATTCGATTCTTTTAATCTTGTTGTAGCGCAGAGGGTGCACCACAGCAAAGAAGCGGTCTATACTCAGGCAGGTCATGAAGTTCACGCCAGCGTAGGTGTTGATGTAGAACAATAGGGCAGTTATCCGGCACAGGGCATCACCGACCCTCCAGTCAAAGCCTAGTGCATAGTAGGCTATCCGAGTGGGCAAAGCTGTGGTAAACAGGATGTCGGAAATCACCAAGTTCATCGAATAGAGAGTGGTTGAGTTGATCTTTTTTCTGTTTTGAACAATGACAACCAAGGCCAACAGGTTTCCCACCAGACCAATGATGAAGACAAGGCTGTAATGCAAAGGCATTAATATCCTGGCTGTGCTGTGGTGTGCGTAGAGATCACAGTTATTGCCCTGAGAAGTTGCCAGTGCAGTAGTAAAATTGTTAGCCATTTCTGTCTCCAGCAGGGGTCAGAGTCGCTAGGAAGAAAACAAGTAAGACTGTTTTTTTTTTTTTTTTTTTTTTTTTTTTTTTTTTTTTTTTTTTTTTTGGTTTTTTGAGACAGGGTTTCTCTGTGTAGCTTTGCGCCTCTCCTGGAACTCACTTGGTAGCCCAGGCTGGCCTCGAACTCACAGAGATCCGCCTGGCTCTGCCTCCCGAGTGCTGGGATTAAAGGCGTGCGCCACCACCGCCCGGCAAAAAACAAGTAAGACTGTTTAGCTAAAACTATTTAACTCAGCGGTTCAGTAATTTATACATCTACTTTAACATTTTCAGTATGTAAATTTCAACTGGAATAAACTGAGAACAAAATTTATGTGTTTACAGTTAGTGACTTTGTCAGAACTCTGGCAAAGGAAACAGCCATCTAAATAGGTCAAGTGCATCCTCGCGACAAGAGGAGTGCACTGACTTAGGCAGAAATCCCCCTTTTCTGAATCACGATGTGGTTAAGAATAAATCATGTGAAGTACCCCACATTTTAGACAGGCATTCAACTTGGCTTTTTTTTTTTTTTGGTTTTTCGAGACAGGGTTTCTCTGTGTAGCTTTGCGCCTTTCCTGGAACTCACTTTGGAGACCAGGCTGGCCTCGAACTCACAAAGATCCGCCTGCCTTTGCCTCCCGAGTGCTGGGATTAAAGGCGTGCGCCACCACCGCCCGGCCCAACTTGGCTTTTAAACTGAATTTAGGTTGAGCTTTTTTTTCCCTTCCAAAATGCCTGTCGCTGCCAGGAAATGAAATCAGTGGTACATGTAGTGAGGTGTGAACTTGCCATAGTATCTGATTTGTGTGTTAACCTAAAAGGATGATAAGTAATCTTGGGCTATGTTAGGAACTGAAAGTTACTCTTTCTTAAAAAAGAAGTAGTATTCATAACTAAAATTTTAAAAAAAGAAAATAAATGTAGTGGTGCATAACTGTAATACCAGCAACTTTGGAGGCTAACAAGTTTGAGGGCAGCTTGGACATCTCAGTGAGACCCTTTCTCAAAATGAAAAAAAAAAGAAAAAGTCGAGTTCCCAGGGGCTGTCAGCGCAGCTCTGTTGTGGTACGCTCTTCCCGTTTATGGGTGAGATTGTTGGACTGTGGGGGGCAGGGAGACGTAAGCAGCTTCAAGTAGGAAATTTTAAATTGGGCATATAATATGTGTTGACCCAGTAAGAGTAACATAATGTGTGGTGTTTTGTGTCTTACCTTCATAGTAAATACATCTCCATGGCAGTGTAGTTACCTGTTTTTTAATGTCTTGGTTTTATGAGGCATCTGATGGATACTCTACAGGTTTCCAAAGTGTTGAGTCAGTGTGCCTCATTATTCCAATGTGTTAATGTATAATTTAGTAGCTGCTCCCTCAGTGCACATTTGGGTTGTTTAAATTTTTTCTTGGTCATAAATAATGCCAAGACAAATTTCAAGTCCTAAATTGGAAACATAAGAACTCTGACAGTAAAATTTTATATAAAAGAGTGAATGCCAATGAAAGTGGGAAACATGAGCAAAAAACCCTGCGATTATATTTTAAAGAAAAAAAATCACTTCTCTATAGATTGTCGTTATAAATGTCATGTGAAAGTCACCAGTATTAAGGGAGCCTTTGGACTGTCTCTCGATGCTGCTGTGTTTTAAAGGAGAAGTCCTCTATCAAGACTGATGGGAAGCACTACTCCAGACCTGCTCCTGGGCCTGCACTGCCTGGTGGACTGGGTCTCTGTTCCCTCTCTGGCAGCTGAGGAGAGGCATGCTCACTGGACCCGAGATCTGCTCTGGTGTGTGATGTTGACAGATGAGTCCTCACTGTCTACAGATAAAACCTAAAGCAAAACTGAACAAAGTGAGGAGAGGCATCTTGTCTCAAACAGACCAGAAAGGACACTCACTGATGGGCGGGAGGAGAGGATGAGGATGGAAAGTAGAAGACGCAGAAGAAGAACGTGGAACGTACTAACAAGTTTAAATGGATTGAACTTGCCTGTGAAAGGGAGGACTACCAATTTGGAGTTTAAAAACAAACAAAATCCAGCTGTGTGTTGCTTAGAGAGGATATAATTCAAAGTAATTGAGAAAGTTTAGAAGAAAGCTGTAGGGGAATATATACCAGCCAAGTCCCACTGAGCACAAGGGTGGGCTGTAATCAGAACATCAGAAAAAAGGGAAATTCAAAGTGACTTTCGTACTAATAGGAATATAGCATTACTGCCAACGTAAAGAATAGCCTTTGGGCCGGGCGGTGGTGGCGCACGCCTTTAATCCCAGCACTCGGGAGGCAGAGCCAGGTGGATCTCTGTGAGTTCGAGGCCAGCCTGGGCTACCAAGTGAGTTCCAGGAAAAGGCGCAAAGCTGCACAGAGAAACCCTGTCTCGAAAAACCAAAAAAAAAAAAAAAAAAAAAAAAAGAATAGCCTTTGGGCCATGTTGGTACACACCTTTGATCTCAGCACTTGGGAGGCAGAGGCAGGTGGAGTTCAAAGCTAGCCTGGTGTACAGAGTGAATTCCAGGACAGCCAACACAGAGAGTCCCTGTCTCAAAAACAAACAAACAAACAAACAAACAAACAAAAAAGAATAGTCCACAAGGGATATAAAAATAATTATGAAATGTGCCTGAGCTGTCAAAATTTTATGTAGTTTAAAGGAAAAATTAACAAGTCTACAATCATAATAGGCAATCATGTGTATCTGAATATTCTAGAAATAATATTGAAGAAAATAAAAGGCCTTGAAGATTTGCTCAACATGATTTATAAGTTAGTAGACTATGAGTGGAAGACATAGCATATCTCAGACTCAACTAGAGAAGTCTCAGGACCTCCAGAAGGTCATTATTGAGCAGGTCACACAGCCTGACTATAGTACAGCTAAAGTAGAAACCAATAACAAAGCAGTGAAGAATGAATAGGAAATGAAAACCTTTGAATTAAAGAAAGCACCGCACTGTAAATTTTTGAAATGCTTAAAATAAATAAAAAGAAAGATTGAAAATAGATGTTAGCCATACAGCATAAGAAGCCAGAGAACTGAATTTGTCCAGCAAAATCAGAAGTAAATAAAAAGACGACTGTGGAATTAATGAAATAAAAACAACGTAAACAAAGACAAATGTGGCTTCATGGTTTGTATAGGAATAAAAATGCAGAGGCTCTTGCCTTGGAAGGGAAAGAAATAAAAGTAGGAAACTACCCATTTCTGTAGGAAGGCCTTCCTCTGCCGTGTTCAGAAGTGGGCACGGCTTCTAGACAAGGCTTGTCTCGGAGGAGTGGGCGCCAGCAACTCTGACAACTTCTATGAGAATTTCCCCCCTGAGAATTTCCCCTACCATTTTTGAGGAGTTTTTCAAAGCAAGTTTGTGGAATCTGATCTTAAAGTAAATGATAATGGGGGAAAGGTGTGTGTAGAGTTGCAGAATCTCGATGTTAACCACAGCTGTAAAGATTAGGAGAGTCACTCCAACAGGAGAGCGGGAAGGGCTGCCATTGTTTGTCAGCCTTCAGTGATTCCTGGGTGAGTCTTTCAGTGAAATGTGTTGTAGCATCTGGTACAGCTGATAGTGGGAGAGGTGTCAGAACAGCTCAGGTGTGGGAGTATTCAACTCAGTATTAACTATAATACAAAGATGCAAAATCGTGAACAGCTCAAATTCTTTGAGTAAGTGACTCGTAGAATGTTTTGTGGCTCAGCCGTGCTGTGGAATGTGAAAGTGGCAATATGAGATTAATTCTTGACAGGAAGTTATATTAAGGAAAGCTGATTACATGACATGCACAAACGCACATGTGCACACAGGCTCACACACAGAAAGATGCCAGCTTGGATATTATATATGTCAGTAAATAACACTGTATGAATGATTTGGGGACTTGTACCCATACAGCCAAAATTCAGAACACTGAACCTGGATTGACTGAAGTGAGGTAATGATTTTATTTAATTGGAGGAAGAAATGTTATTTAGATTTTTTTGCAAGAGCCTTATCACGTGACACTCTTCAGACATTGCTCCTTAACATTGTACTCACTTACTATGCCTGCCTACCTTTAAACCGTGTCTGGCAAGAACCTCATGTGGACCTGAGGAGTTAAGGCCATGCTGGGTCCTGCTCCAGGTTCCCTGGCCAGTCCTTTGTAGGGGCAGCTGTCTCATGAGCCTTTAAAGAACTGAGAGGCTGTGGTTTCAAGAGTACAGACAGCAGCGTGACACATGTGGTCAGCTCCCCCAGGGTAGGTGGGGCACCCTTCCCAAGAGCAGAGGAAGCCAGCCCCGAGGCAAGGCTGGGCAGGGATCTTAACTGACCACTGTTGGGCCAGAGCCAGGCAAGGACAGCGCTTTTAGAATGTGGACATGTGAACAGGATAGGTCAGAAAGTAGCCTAAGTAAGGGAGATTGAGATAGTTTGTAAATGTGTTCATTTTGGATATTTAGCAACTTCTGGGGGTTGAGTCCACAAGGTAACTGTTGCCTTGCCATTATTTTAAATCCTTGCTTCTATCTTCTCTCTGTTCTCAATATTATCATTTTAGTAGACGTTATCATCTGCATATTGAGGGGAAAATCGTTTTGTGTCCTTGGGTGCTGTTATTCAATTCTTAGGCCAACAGATCTCAGTTTATTATGTCCCCTTAGAGTTAGACCTTGTTCTTTTCTTTAATCATCTTCTGGGTTTCCTCTTGTGAGGCTTAACAAACACTTAGAAAACACTGCTTTTAGTGTTTTTACTCTACATATGCTAGATCCTGGGAATGCAGAAATGGTACCTTTTTTATATTAGAGGGTCTAGAATTGAAGGATAGATACACAGTGTTGGGATGATGCCCTGTTGGTCCTGGCTTGGCATTGCTTCTTGTACTTCTCAGACTGCCAGTGTCCTGTTTGCTGTTGTGTTCAGTGGGCCTGCAATGGTCTCAAGTTTGTCTTGTAGTCATTCCAAGTATAACTTACGCTTTAATGCACTTCAATTATTTTTCATTTTAATTATTATTAGCAGATTCTGACATGTTTTGAATATATATGTATGCACACACACAAACCTACATACGTGTGTGTGTGTGTGTGTGTGTGTGTGTGTGTGTGAGTTACACCTGAAAGTACTGTAATATGTCACTGTACTACATAGAGAAAAGCCCACCGAGTATGTCCTAAATCTATTTCCTTTAGAACACTAATATTTATAAGAATTATAGTTTCGGTACAATGCTTTTATGAATTATAAACTTGACTTCACATTCCACATACTAAAGGACAGGAATCAAGATGCTGACATCTTTCCCCAAGAGCATAGATAGTAACTGAGCTGCAGAAAATGGAATTTTTCTTCAGGGTTGACCCCATGAGGAACAGGGCATCCCAACATTCTATCTCTACCCTTTAATTCTAGACCCTCTAATGTAAAAAGGTACCGTTTCTGCATTCCCAGGGTCTAGCATATGTAGACAAACATTCAACACTGAAAGCAGTGTTTGCCAAAAGCGTGAAAAGTACAAAAGGGTGTGTCTACCTCCCAAACGTGCACTCCTCCTGACACACCTGGACACCTGGAAGCCACCTTGGCGTTCTCTTACTTTCTTGCTAAGCAGCAGGGACTGTTTGTTCTGTCTCTGTGACATGACATTTGTCCTTTAACTTCCCTGTGGTCCTGATGTGTGTGAAACAGTTTCTTCTTCAGCAAGCCACCGTCCAAAGTCTTTCCCTGATGTTCTTGAAAGTGGGGTGTGTGTGTGTGTGTGTGTGTGTGTGTGTGTGTGTGTGTGTGTGTGTCTGTCTGTCTGTCTGTGTGTTTGTAAAACTTATTTTCTTGCCCAGAGAGTTGCCAACATTTCTTAAGATATTATCATTTCATCTTTGCATAACTAGGTATGTTGACATGAAGTGACAGTTTTTCTTTTCTAGCCACGAAAAGGAGGGAGGAAAAGTCCCCCTAAAACTCATTTATTAGTGTCTAAGAAAATTGCCTAAACTCTGACATAATGTATACTCAGGAAACATTTACCTTGAGAACCAGGCATTTATGAATTTTCAAAGGCTACATAGACTTCTGCTAGCCTACTTCATTTGCTTGGATAACAGCCAGAAGGGCCACTAAAAGCATGGGGCACAAGGGAAAATTATAGGTGTGGTGTTGTCAAGTCACAGACGGTCCCTTCTTCCAGTTCCTGTTGGCATACTTTTGGCTGTTTTCTTGATGAAAAGTAAGGTTGTGAAAACATGCTTCGAGTCGGGGGAGATGAAATGAGTGGAAAAGGAGGGAGATGTGAGGACACAAGGGAGATGAAACACCAAGGACATCGTTCTCCACGGGAGCGGACCGGCACAGGTGCAGCAGCAGCACAGATGCAGCAGCGGCACAGATGCAGCAGCAGCACAGATGCTGCAGCAGCAGCACAGATGCAGCAGCAGCACAGGTGCAGTGGCACAGATGCAGCAGCACAGGTGCAGCAGCACACATGCAGCAGCAGCACAGGTGCAGCAGGCCAGCGCTCAGGCTGCTTCGGTGCCCTTGACAACAAACCTGCTCCTGGGAAGGAGGAGATCACTCCTCACGCTTGCTAGTAGTGCACCATGTAGTCACCTGGCTGCACACGTGTCTGTCAAGTGTCCCCTTTAAGCAGGGACATCTGAGTTTAGCCCGTGTCAGCCCGTGTCAGCACCCGCAGCACTGGGTCAGCCTTTGTTCCCCTTTCAGCTGACCAACAGCTGCTGCGTGTGCGTTTGCCTGTAAAATGGGCAGGTGGCAAGTGCTAAGTCCAACTTGCAGAGGGATCCCAGATTCCGTTTGTCTGTCAGTTCCCACATGCAATTAGTAATCAGGGCATGACACAGTGACCTAGCTGAGTCAATCTAACATTAAGTGGTTTCTTTACGTGCAGTCATTCTTGGATCCTGATTTGATAGCTGTGTCTCTGTCTGTAGACTGTTGTCTCCTTTCCTCCTGTGTCCTCCCCCCCTCCCCCATTGAACAGAATGTAGAGTTGAGCATGGTCAGCCTGTCGCTGGCTTTTGGAAGTATGATGAGTCAAGGGACTGGAGCAGTCAGCTTTGTGACAGATCCTGAGCCCATGACATGCTCTGCCTTCAACCAGCTTTCCATGAGTCTGCAGAAGACCATTGACAGCACAGGGCACTTCTCCAGACAGCAGAGCGGTGTCCAGCTGTCTGCAGTCGGCCCTCGGTGCCTCTCAGGTAGTCAGACTGGTGAGCACTCAGTGAAGACCAGCATATTAGACAGCTACCTGTTAGAACTGATGGAGAGTACGAGGTGTCTGGGGGGGTGTTTGGTTGAACACTCTCCTGCATGTTGGGACTGGACATACTCCAGATATTTTTCTTTCACTTTTCAGTAATTATTCCTTGTGTGGCCTTTGGCAGCTTTAGCAGTGACTATGAAAATTATCAAAGGTAGTGATGTTGAGTGTAAGTTACTGTAAGAATTTAAAGGAGGCCACTGTCACGCTCACTTAAGCACAAGGAGCACAGATGCCCTGTGTCTGCCTGTGGCAGGATTTGTGGAATCTTATATGAGGGATTGCTAATTGCATAGTAGAAAGGCCTTTGTAATGAAGGTGTGTGTTTCTAGAATTATTCCTCTGATTGCTTCTAGAAATAGCATGCACTTTGTACCTTCAAGCTGAAGGGAGTTTTAAGCTTTAAGTTAAGCTTCCTTATTTTGTGGCTGTGCTGAATTAAAGGTGAGTTCAGTCATTTGCTCAGGGTTCCTCCAGGTAGGGATCACGTGGGAGGTCAGGGCTCTCTTTCCTCAGTTAACGGGTCTCTTCCTCCAGCCCTTAACTCTGCCCGTGCTCCCCCTGCACCACAGTGTGTCCTTATCTCCTCTCTGCCGGCCGGCCGTGACCTTGCTGTCTGCAGGCCTTCCTCTCTACTCTGTGCAGTGACCTGGCAGCCTCTTCTCTTGAGAGCCCTTCAGCTGGGGCCCAGAGGCCAAGGGCAAATGGAAAGCTCGCCATCACGATTTCCTTCATCATAGGTCTCTATTCTCTCTTCCTCCAGGTGTCTAGCCATCGTGGTCGTCCTCAGCCCCTGGGCATTTCTTTGGGAATCTGTGCCCCTGACACTCTCCCCTCTTTATCCTGGCATCCTTACCTCTGCCCCTGGAAGCTCCCTAGCCTCTGCACCCCCCAACCCACCCCAGGAAGGCAGAGTATTGTTGAGGTTGTGGTTTTGTCTCTCACACTCCTGTGAAGTTCTGAGAGTGGGGATGTAAGCGACAGTTCTTATACCCCAAAGATAAAAAAGAATGGCCAAATCTCAGCTCCTCTAATCCTTTAGAGAGTTCTCTGTTAGAGATAGTAAGCTTGGTGAATAGTCATGACCCCTCCTAGTCAGCCTGCAGCCACTCACTGAAGCTGAGGTAAGAGCGCCTCAGTGGCTGAGGTCACAGCTGTAGTTGTTAAGTTTGAACTTGCTCTTTGCCGCCTAAAAACTCACATTGAATACAGGATGTGTTATCCCTGGTTCCTGTTTCCGAGATCAAGGTACAATGGGCGGGAAGCAAGTGAAAACAGGAAGATACTTCAGAACTTTTGACATATACCCACTTACTTGTGTCTGAGAATGAGGAGGGAGATAGGTAGACTTAAATGAAGTAATCCTTAATTTATAGCATGTTTTAAGTCAAATAAAGGAGAATTGAGTATTTGGAGTTTGTTTTGTTTTTAGGATAGGGTCTCCTGCACTCACAACATGGTGGAGGCAGGTCTGGAGCTCCAGACTCTGTCCCTGTCTCCCAAGGGCTAGGGGTGCAGCACCACCATACCCGCTGAGTGGAGATTTTAGAAATGAGTTTACTATTTTTAACAATATTTCAGCAACAAAAACCTGCCCGCCCTTTTGATTGGAAGAGAAGACTGAAGCCGGCACAGCTCGTATGATGTTGATTGACGTTCACACTATTTTTCAGGGCTGTGTGGATATCTGACAACACACTTTCTCTCCTCTTTGGGCTAGCAGGACACCAAGAGTCCCTGAACCTCCACAATATGCAGAGACTTCTGTGTGTGTGACCTAGTCTCCTAACCATGGCCAGGATTGCACCAACAGCCTGGGACAGACAGGAGGACACTGCCCACCTGTCCAGTACCTCACCTTTTACTGTGGCAGAGAGAAGGGTCTCCCTGTAGACACCTTCATTTGTTGGCGTCTGCAGGTCAGTACTGACAACCTTGGCGTGTGCATTTTTACATCATAGACTGCTGTTGGCTGACATACAGTAACTCTCTAGTAAGTGCCTAGCATGCATGCTTGGAAGTCCTGGAGCGAGGTCAATTGTCACAATGTTTACTCCACTAGGTGACTGATCATGGCACTAATTAACTCTAGGAAGCCCGCCAAAAGTAGCTTAGAAAAGGACTTGTTACCACAGCCACCCACGCATGGTGTGAGCCTGTGAGCGAGGCTGCCCTGTGGGGCTGTGCACTCTGGCAGTTGGAGGTTTGCAAAGCACCGCCAGCCCAGAGACAGACATTCTGAGATACTAGAAAGCACAGTGCGATCATCTGTATGCTGAGAGAGTTCACATAAAATAGTACGGAAAGTAGACATCTCCAGATATGTTCAAGAAAATAATTTGCACAAAAGTGATAGGGCGAGGAAACTTTGCCTGTTAGATTCGTCCTTCTGTGGGCTGATGGGCAGGGTGAGAGTGGTGAGCAGTGTCCCAGCACTGACTGTGAGAGGCGGTGGCAGGAGAGCTTGGCAGAAACATTTCTCCCCACTTTACAAATGAAGCAGCTGAAGCCAGAGGCCTTGCACAAGGCCGAGCAGTTATAAATAATGGAGCCTAGATCTGGGGACGATCCCAGGCCCTTCTCTTAACTGTTACTCCCTCCTGTACTCGAGGTGACACCAAAAGTTTGAAGCCCTTGTTAACCAGAAAACACCACCACACCGACAAAAAACCCTCATTCTTCTTTAGAGGAAGTCCCTTCGTGGCTTGTATTTCGTTAGGCATTTCTATAAAACCTCCACTCTCACCCTGGAAATTGAGTGTCTACAAAGCACTATAATTCTTTATTTTAAGATTTTCTTTCAAAATTTCTATAATGTAAATGTGGGGGCTTATTTCGTATTACTGGTCACTTAATAATAGAAACCAATGACATAGATTTTATTTTTTCAATTATTAGTAGTTGGTCTTTAGAATGATTTTGCTTCTGAGGCAGCAAAGCCCAGGCTGATCAGTGGGAGGCTTTGCTGGTGGGAGAATAAATTGATAAATATTTTTGCAAAGCAGAAAATACTGTTCTATAATCTGATACCTTAGAAAATACCCCCCTTACCCCAGGAATTCTATTGATGATAGTCTCTGAGAAATATTAGATATCAAAAAGACTTTTCTGTACATAAATGCATGCCAGGTAGTCAAATGTAATGGCTTTTTTAAAGATTAGGCTAACTGGTTATATTGTATATAAAATATATCAAAATGTAGAAACACTCTATTTTGGTAACATTGTTTCTTTCCCTTTATATTAAAGAATCCTGAGATCCTGATGGTATTTGCTAATGTTTACTTGTATTGTGAGTTGACACTGAAGTGCGTAAAAAGAGCCCGCCTTTTGATAATAATGTTCCATTCATTACTTCCATCTCATTTAGTAGCTAATTTGGACTGCCAATAACCCCAAAGCAATCTAAATAGCTAGTTATTTAGTACATTCTTTTTTCCTTCCCTTTTACCTTAAAACTTAGGCTTTCAAAGTATTCCTTCAAGAGAAGCGTGTCAGGTACTCACATGTCCCAGGGTGGCCAGGGCCTCCGTTGTAGCAGTCTCTGTTGAGCAGTTTGCTCAGACTGAAGTTAGTTAACTGGGCATGTTGCTTTAAGAGAGACTGAGCAGGCGTCCTTTTATGGTGGTGCCTTTTTCCTGTCACCCTGTGACTGAGCATAGCTGTGAGCAGTTAGCCTCACAAATGCGTGCATGCTTTTTTTTCAAATGGGAAGTGAGATTTTTTTTTTTTCTGATACTGATTTTAAAAAACTATTCAAAAGCCCCTTGGACTTCGTGAATTGCTGTTATCTATGGAACTTTTTAAATTTTTCCATAAAGATGTAAGTCTTAAAATTTTTTTTGAAGCAATAAAGTTTAAGCAGAGAGGTGGGGTATAGTTCCTGGTGACTTTATGTTGACATTTTATGTAAAGTTTGGGTTAAGGAAAAGTGTCTCGTGTGATAGTGCTGTCTGGTGGAAACAAGGTGGTGTCAGGAGTGTAGTTTATGCTGCCCAAATCTTAACAGGTTTCTGAGGTGAGGGAGAAAGACCCTCCTAGCACATAAGTAAGTTATGTTTTCAGTCGAGGGCGGTGATCGTGGAAAGTTGGGGAAGGCACTACTGATGAGTCCTACGAAAGAGGCCTGCTCTGCACACGTGATGCTTCCCGTCTCTCACTTGAGTCCAGCAGGGCACCATGCCGCATATAGTGCTCAGAGCGAGCCAGAGAGGTGGTGGTCACTCTTGTCCACCTGTGATCTGGCCTGTCATACAGGGCTGCTGCTTTTGGGAAGAACAAAAGTCCCTTGGGCTGGGCCCGGGGTGGTGGGGGACAGAGGTCTTAGGACGAGTGATTGCATGAGCTGAGAATGCTTAGGCTTCACAGGCCTACAGCCCTTACCTTCCTGCATAGAGTGGGGTTGAGATCGCTTCCTCAGCCATCCTTACTCCGGGGAATAGAAGATGGCTCAGTAGAATCTGGTGCTGGGCAGATTTTCAAGTCAAAGGAAAAAGTCAAACCCAAAGTCGGAACTACTTAGTTTAAAATGGAATATGCTATTTAAAAAGAAAAAATAAGAGGCTTTGGTAAACTGGTTGATTTTGAGGAATGCTGTAGAGAGAATTGAGTCATCTTGATAGGAAATTGTAGCTTTATGACCCCAGAGGCCTTGAAAGTTTGTGTATTCTGCATGTGTGTGTTTTGTGTGCCAGGGCACATAGGAGATCAGAGAACAACTTTTGGGAACTGATTCTCCTCCTCTACCATGCGGGTCCTGGGGATTGGTCTCCAGTTCAGGCGTGGTGACAAGTTCCTTGACCCACTGAGCCATCTTGGCCAGTCTGAGGTGGAGGGTTCTGTGAAAATTGCCTTTCATCAGTGCTGTTAGAAGTCTGCAGAGGGAAACGGAAGCACACGCGCCCAGTCAGCGGAGCTCTTGAGCATCTCCCTTATTATGTATAGAGTAAAGGCCTTGGACTGAGAGAAAGCCAAGATGAGTCAGCCTTAGGAGGGGGATGCAAAGGTTTTATGACTTTGTAGGTAAACATGGCATAACTTAGAACTGTTCACCTTGAACACCATTGAGGCCTAAGGATGTGGCCAAGTGCAGAGAGCACCAGCATGTGCCAAGCCCTGGGTTGTACACCTCGCACTGTACACGAGCCAGACGGGATCGACACCATTGGGAATTTCAGTTTGTTGGAAGCCCATCCTAGTAGGAAACTTTTTGATTTCTGATTTGGAAGACTCAGCTAGTTAAAGCAGGTGTTCTGGCAAGTAAGGTCCATCTTCTTCTTTTTTTTAGACAAGATGGCTGGCCTGGATTCATAGAGATTGGTCTGCCTTTGCCTCCTGAGTTGTGGGATTAAGGGAATGCGCCACTACACCTGGTGGATCCATCCTTTCTTTGGTATAGGAGTAGTCTCACAAGTGTATAAAGAAGAGGCAGTAGCCTGCAGATGATGCTGTGGCCACACCTGAGATAGCACACCAATGGACTCAGTGTCCCACACAAGTGAGGTAGACATTTGTGTGAAGTGTTTTATTTGCTCTCTGAAGTGTGGTCATGAGTGTGTAGTAGCCACTCGCTAACTGGTAATGATACTAGAATAAGGAATCAATTATGTACTAACTTATTTTCTGTTTTGTGCTTCTATTCATTGCTTAAGATAAGACTTCCAGGGTTAGCTGTTGACACTGTGTGAAAGGTCAGTGTGAATGGTTGTTGCCAGTGTAAAGAGCAGATGTTGTCAGAAAATAAGGAAAAGAGAAAAACTGGTCAGTGACTAATAACATTATGGTATTCTGTGAAGCCTTGTGTATATAGAAATAGCAACACAGAATTTCTGCCAAACAACCCAGATAGTCCTGGTTTAAAATGAGTGCCTTTGCCGTGTTTCTGCATGTGGTCTAGTGTTTAGTCATCGTTTGAAATGACACAGCGATCAGTGTTTAAGGGGTTTTTGTACTTCTCTTGCTGGGTAAGGTTTGAGCTGTGGGCACTGAAATGTCTGTCTTTTCTTCTGGGAGGGCGGGAGTTGTGTTAACATGTGACCTCAAGTAAGCACTGTGCTTCATGCTATTTAATAACATTTTCATGTTGCACTTGTTGAGAAATGTAAACAGAAGAGTTTCTGTGAACCGAGAGCATATGTTTGGGTGTGGCAAGGGAGCTCCCCAATGCAGTTGTCTAACAAAGCAGAGTTTTATCATTTTTTTAAAAATTTATTTTAATTTATACGTATGCGTGTGTCTATATGAGTGAATGCCACATATGTGCAGGTGCCCATGGAGACCAGAAGAGGGTATGTGATCCCTTGGAGCTAGAGTTATGGGCGGTTGTAAGATACCGGGTGTGGGTGCTGGGAACTGAACCCAGGTCCTCAGTGAGTGCTCTTAGCTGCTGAGCCATCTCTCCAGACCCAGGAAGGTTTTCTTGTTTGTTTGTTTGTTTTTATAGATATGTGGCAAAGGCAAGTTCTACTGTGCTCTTCTACCAGTTGAAGGGAAGATTCATTTGTTCTACAAATATGTGTTCAGAATATTCAGCTTTAGAGAGTAAGGATAACGTGGTAAACAGAAATGGCCAAGGTTGAGCAGTGAGATATCTCAGTAGGTAGGAAGTGTTTACTACCAAGCCTAGTGACCAGAGTGCAGTCCCTGGAACCCACAGAGGAAAGAGAATGCCCAAAAGTTGTCTTCTGACTCCTCCCCCACAGTAATAATACTTTCTAAACATTTAAAGGCTGAAGGCCCTGGCCTTGTCTTTGTGTTGTGGCCGGTAAGAGAAGTGCTACATGTGTGGATCCCAGACTAGGAGGCAACAGGTGTGAGGAGAGAGATGGGCCGGAGCAGGGAACACGGAGTAGGGTGACCCTGCTGTGTGGTCAGGGAGGGCTGCTCTGAGCAAGTTTCTGTCTCAGAGTTCAAGACCAGGTAGGTGCGAGTGGGCACCATGGGGCCAGGTTTGACTTTGGGCTTTACTTTGAGGTAGGGTGCCCTTGGAGGGTTTTAAGCCTACAAATGACTAACTTGTTCTCCTCAATGAAAAGAAATCACAGCTGCTTAATCAACTGTGTTTAGGGTATGGTTAGGCAAAATATCATTCTTTTGTGTCACATTTAGAAGTTGATTTGTTTTTGTTTTTGTTTTTTAATCCACCCAAAACTGGGTGTAAATGTCTGTGAATGTGAATGTGAATATCTTTATTAACCTTAAGACAATATAAAACTAAGCCAGTTATAATTCTTTCTCTTGGGATTATAATGTAATATAAAAAATTTAAAACTAATAAGAGTTAATTAAGGTGTGGGTCGTAGCTGGGTGTAATGGTATACACATGTAATTTCAGCGTTGGGGAACTTGGAATACATAATAAGACCCTGACTCAAAGCAAAATTTTCAAAAGTAAGGGTTATTTTCCCCCCAAATTGCATATGCTCCTAAGCAGTACCGTGTGAGGCGCCAAGGCGGGGAGGAGTAGAGGAGCCGTGGCTGACCGGGGCGGCTGACCGGGGCAGCTGACCGGGTGGCTCACCAGGCGGCTGACCAGGCCGCGGTTGCCCTGCTGGATGTGCACAGACCTGCACTCCCGGCCTCCACTGCCCCACACGCCTTGTCCCCCAGGTGTGATCCAGTGTTTACGCGGAAGTGTTCACAGCAGTCTGTCTGCTTTCAGCAGGTGTTCCATTCTTTCTTTAATTTTAATTTTTAATTTTACTTAAAATTTTCATTTTTATTTTTACTTTTCAATTTTTATTTCATTTCATTTTTACTTTTTGAAAAAATTAATTGAAATAAAATGCCCCTCCAGCCCCTTCCAGCTCCTCTCCCTTGGACCACTTCTGTGCCCCCTCTCAAGTTGATATCCGTTTTCTTTGACTATATGTTACATGTATTTGTGTATGCCCAAATGTATATAATACAACTTCCTGAGTCCTCCCTCGTTTGTTGTTGTGTATATATGGTTTCAAGGCTGACCGCTCTGCATTTGCCAGCCAATAAGAGGGCTCATCCCTGGGAGAGGATATTCTTCTCCCGCAGTCAACAGTTGCCAAGGTTCTTTGTCCAGGGGCTGGACTTTGTGGATTTCTCCCACCTACATTAATGTATCTATTGATATTGCAATCTGGTCTAGTGTAGGCAGCCATTTTCAGGGGAGACTTTCAGGGGAGACCAGATTTCCTGGTCTTCTGGCAGTCATCTGCCCCTCTTCAGGATGATCCCTGAGCCATAGCTGCAGGAGCTGTGACATAGATCCTAGGACACAGGGAGTAACAATGGGGGAGGGGCTCCAGCTGGAGGGAGGGAGGAATGTCAGGATGGTAGGAGGGACAATGACATCAAGGTGTCTGAAAAAGCCTTGATCCATATGATGTTCCATCCTCTGGGCCTGGCTTCCCAAGATCTGTTGATCCCTGTGTTGTATTCTCTTGTGGTTTTTTGTGATGGTCTCTGTGTGCTGTAAAGACAGGCTTCTTTGATGAGGGGCTTTAGCTGCACTTACCTGTGGTGTAAGGATAAGATTTAGAATGTAGTAAGGAATAATGCTGGTCTAGCAAAGTGTTGATAGTAGATTCTGTTCTAAGGTCCATGACCTCACTAGCCCAGGGAAGATGACTAGGATTCCAGTACCCGGAATGGTTCCCCTCCTGTTGAGTGGACCTTAGGTTTATCAGACAGCTGGTGGTTGCTACTTCCTGCTCCTTCATGCGTGTTTTGCGGTGATGGTAGTTGTCGTGCTTCATAGACACTGAAGCTGGGTAGGACTGTGCAGTCGCCCCCTCCCAACCCTGGCAACCCTGGCAACTAGACCACAGGAAAGATGCTTTCAGGTCTCATCCAGCTCAAGTCATCTGAGTGTCTCCAGCAGTAGGGGCCACCCTCAACCTCTGAGAGGCGACCAAGGGCTGCATTGATAATCTCTTGTTTTGGGAGTCATTCAGACTATCCTGACCAGTCCTTCATGTCTGATACTGGGTTTTTGTTAGTCTGTGGTTCTTGTGGAGAGCATTGTCAGCCCAAGTGGCTTAACTTCCCTTAAGATGTGTATGTGTGTGTGTGTACGTGCGTGTGCGTGTGCGTGGCGCACACATGTATATCTATACATGTACTTAGATGTGTATATTGTGTGCATAATTTTAGGTATCGAATATTATAATTCCTTGAGGCTTTATCAGACATCCTTGATGTTATTGTCCCTCCTACCGTTGTGACATTCCTCCCTCCTCTCCAGGTGGAGCCCCTCCCCCATTGTCACTCCCTATACTACTCCGCATCATCTGTGTGTCCTGCTGTCCCCTCTCTGCCACCCCAACTTCTGTCATGGTCCTTTCATACTTTTTAATCCAGTTTATGTGCTCACATCTGAAGACTTGGAATTAAGGACCACAGATGTGAGAGATCGTGTAGTGTTTGTCTGGGTTACCTCATTTAATATCTTTTCTAGGTTCATCGATTTACCTGCAAATTTTCATGATTTCATTTTTCTTTACAGCTGACTAGTATTCCTCTGTGTCTATGTACCATGTTTTCATTATTCGTTCATCTATTGAAGGACGTTTAGGTTGTTTCCATTTCCTGGCTATTATGAATGGAAAGCAATGAACATAGCAATAGGTGACTTAAGTATGTATGGAGTACAATGTTGGTCCTTTCAGCATATGCCAAGGAGTGGAATAGCTAGGCCATATGGTAGATTCATTTGTAGTTTTTGGTGATTCTCCGTACCAATTTCCAGAGCCACTGTACCAATTTACACTCCTACCAACAGTGAGGTACCTCCTTCTCACTAACATCCTAGCCATTCTGACTGGAGTGAGATGAAACCTCAAAAGTTGTTTAATTTGCATTTCCCTAATTGTTAAGGGTGATGAACACACTTTGAGGTATTTCTTACCAGTTTTTATTTCTTCTACTGAGAGCTCTCTGTTCAGATCCATAGCCCATTTTCAATTGGGTTGTATTAATCTTCTGTCAAATTTAGGGCTGGCAAATATTCTCTCCCATTTTATGGGTTTCTTCTTCACTTACAGAGGGGGGCTTTCTCTTCTACACTTCACACTTCACTTATAGCTGTGTAGAAGCTCTTTGATTTTATGAAGACCTAGTTGTCAGTTGTTGGCTTAGTTCCTTGGCAAGTAGAGTCCTGTTCAGAAAGTCCTTTCCTTATCCTGTATCATGTAGGATACTGCAGATGTTTTCTTCTAGAAATTTTAGAGTCCCAGGTTTCAAATTGAGATTTTTCATTCACTTGGGTCTAACTTTTGTGCAGGGTGAGAGAATTGGGTCTAATTCCATCCTTCTGCATGTGAACAGGCATCCAGATTTCCCTGTACGGGGTGTTGAAGGTGCTGTGTTTCTTCAGTGTATGCTTCTTGTCTCCATCAAATATCAGATGGCTGGCTGTACTTACGAGGACACACGTTGGGACTTCTGTTTTGTTCCACTGGTTTACATGTCTATTTTTGTGCCAGTACCGTACTGTTTTTATTATGATAGCTGTGTTGTATATCTTGAAGTCTGGAATAGCAATCCCTCCAGCATTCTTTTTGTTGAGGATTGCTTTGGCTCTCTAGGGTCTTCTGGTTCCATTTGAATTTTAGAATTCTTTTTCTATTTCTGCAAAGAATGTTGTGGATAAACAATTTGTAAGTTGTTTTTGTAACCTGCCACTTTGATGAAATTATTTCTGGAAGGTCTCTGGTGGGATTTTTGGGATCTCATGTATCAAATAGAGATAATTTGACTTATTGTCCTATTTGTATCCCTTTAATTGTTTCTCTTGCCTTCTCCCTCCAGCTAGTACTTCTAGCATTATATTGAAAAGGAGTAGGGATAGTGGACAGCCCTGCCTAATTCTTGACTTTAATGGGATTGCTTCAAGTTCTCAATTTCGGATGATGTTGGCTGTGGGTCTGTCATATTCAGCCTTTAGTATTTTGAGGTATGTTCCCTCCAGTCCTACTCTCTCTCTGGGACTTTTATCATGAAAGCATGTTAGGTTTTATCAAAAGCCTTTTCTGCATCTATTGAGATGATCATTTGATTTTTGTCTTTAAGTCCATTTATCATTTATTATATTTATTGACTTATATGTTGAATCAATTCTACTTTTCCCAGATAAAGCCAGCTTGATTGTGGTGGACGATCTAGATATGTGCTGGTATTCATTTTGCTAGTATTTTACTGATGATTTTTGCATTTGTGTTTTTTTTTTAATGTGTGTGGTGTGTTATTCTTGTTAGTACCTATTAAAGCTGCTTTATAAAGTTTATGTTCTCTCTCTCCCCCCATTTCTTGCTTGTGTCTGTATTGGTTTTGTTTTAATAGTATAATTGAGAAGGAAGATTTTTATAACATAGTTGCTATCAGAATCAGAAAATGTATAAAAGACTAAGAAGGGTACTGTGTAATGGGGTGGCATGGGGTACTGTGAAAATATTTCTTTATGCAAGTGAGAAGTAGTTCTTGTATTTTCCTCATGATCATGAAATTATTTTTGTGCTGATGTTGTTTCCAAAATTGGAAAATATTGGCCAATCAAGTGTTTAATGAAAATGGTTATAAGGGTATATGCCCAAACCATTCCGCTCTTATACATGCATGTACACAAAGAGAGAAGGAGAGAGACAGGCAGACAGACAGACAGACACACACACACACACACACACACACACACACACACACACACACACAGCTCATGCATGCGTGCGTACATGCCCTGTGAAGAGCGTGAATTTGCAGTGGTAGGAGGAGGTCCTGAGGTGAGGGCTGCTGCTTGCTCATGGTGCAGATGGACCCTGTGCTGGGCATCCTCTTTCACCTGCTACTCAGTGCCCACCTGATGAAAGTCAGCTCACTAAAACAGCCAGACTGGCATGACTCTGGGCAAAGAGGAGAGCTGCTACCTACCAGGAGGGGTCAGAGAAACCCTAGCAGAGCCATGTGAGAAGAGTTTGCTAAGCAGGGAGTGAAAGGAAGCTCTAGGAAGGACTACCCGTACCAGCCAGAGGAGTCTGCATCTGGCCAGCCACTGGGTGAGTTACAGAGAGGAGGGGAGCTGGCAAGAGTGCACTTGGGTGGGGCCAGCTGTGGAAGTGCAGTGCTATTTACACTTCAGGTTGGGGCACTGGGATGCTGTGGAGAGGGAGACTCAGGCGGCCCAGTGACTGATCAGACACCTGTCTTCTGCACAGACCTAGGACCTAGCAGGAAGAGCTGTTGCTTTACAGTGAAACTTCTACCAGGGGTGTGACCATGTGATTAGAGAGAATCAAGGGTAGGGCACATGTGACTGATTCAAATACCAAAGGGAAGGCATCAAGTTGGTTCCAGAGCCTGGTACTGCCACAGTTAGGACCAACCTCATTTCCCTGGTTGGAGCCACAGAGAGCACTGTTCAGGGAGATACTAAAGCAAGAACAGAAACAGGGGAGCCCCGGAAGGGGCAGGGTGGTGTGAGGAGTTGTTGAGAACCCCTTAAGGAAAAGAATTTAAGAAAAAAAGAGGAAGAAATTTGAGGAATAGAGAGCAGGAGTGGTAAGAGGTGTCTGGTGCCGTGCTGGATGACCGGCCAAATTCTGCTGTGACTTTGTGTTTGACCATGAAAGATTCCAATGCTGTCTGTAGTCTCTTGTCAGATTTCAGGCCATTCATGGGAATGGAACATAGCGTCTAGTTTGTGTACTCACAGTGCCTTATAATTGGTCTTAAGGTGTTACACACACTAGACCATTGTCTGCCTACGATGGATGTTTGGAAACCGATGTGCGTATCTCACACCAGCGAGTGTGAGTGGCGCTGCTTCAGATGTCTCGGCCAGTGTTTGGAATCTGTTCTCACGGTAGCTTTCTTTGTTTGTTTCCATAGCCTGGCGCCCGTGTTTGCTCTCTTTGTACCGTTTTACCGCTCCATCCCAAGAGTCCAAGTGGCACAAATCCTGGGCCCGTTGTCCATCACAAACAAGACACTGATTTATATATTGGGACTACAGGTACAGTATACATTTCATGTCCACATTTCTCTAACCAGATCTGGGTGGGTTTTGTTTTTTGTTTCATTTTGCTTTTTCTTCTTTTGTCTTTTCTCCTTAAATAATGTTTCCATAAATCTGGCTTCATGATCTGTATCAGGTGCTCAGAGGAAGTGTTACAGAGTGAGAACATCAAGGTGTAAAAGGTACTAGAACACTTTCATAGCCTTTAGAAATCTGATAAAAGCGTTAAAGCTTTCACTGTAATTTGTATCAGTGGAAAATATTTTTTATTTAATCATGCAGTTGTATGTAACTACATTTAAGAATCATAGTGTGAAGTGGAAAAAATGAGAAGAGTGGAAAGTGGAAAATCAACATCAGAGTCACATATAAGGCTATGAAGAAACCCAGCATGCTTTGCACATCTAAGCGGTGGAGTTTGCAAGAAGCATTATCAAGCTGAGTCTGTAATACTCAGAGGCTGAAGCAGGAGGATTTTAGATTCAAGGCGAGAATGGGCTACAGAATAAGTTCAGAGGCACCCTGGACAACTGAGTAAGACCCCATCTCAAGATTCAAGAAAAAAGGAGGGACTGGAGAGATGGCGCAGTTAAGGGTGTGTACTGCTCTTGCAGAGGACCCAAGGTCAGTTCCCAGCACCCCCTCATACCCTACTTCAGGCAGCTCATAACTGCTTGTAACTCCAGCTCCAGGAGATCTGATCCTCATCTGGCCTCTGCAGGTCCCTGCACTCACACATAGATACACACATATACATGCAGTTAAAAAGAATACAAATCATTTTTAAAGGGAAAGAGACCTAGAGATACCTCTCAGTGGTAAAATTCTTGCCTAGCATGTCCATGACCCCAGGTTCAATGTCCAACATGCTCCCCTTCTGCAAAGGAGGGAAGGTAGATGTGGCATTGCCCACTTTGGTTCGTCTGTATCTGAGCAGACATGGTGGCAGGGTCATGCTTTACGACTGCCTTGCTGTGAAGCCACCAGAGCCTTTGTCTGACATGAGAACTTAAAATGTCAAGGTCATCTCCCCTAGCACCCAGTGTGTACCCGAGGTCTCGCAGCCTCAGGCCTGTGCTGGAGAACGGTGCTCTCCAGTTCCGTCTGCACTCTCTCTGGCACTTTCTTTTCTTTTCCTCTCACAGCTTTTGAGTAGTCTGTGGCTTCCTGTGGCACCCTCTGTAGCTTGGCCTTTGATTCCCCCAAACAACACTCTTAATGTTCCTTCTCCCCCACATACCAGGCCAGATGCCAGCTTCACACGAAGTACCTCCTCCTCCTCCTCCTCCTCCCCTTGTCACCTAACATCTCCTCCAGTTCTCCAGTCACTGTCTGTTACACTGTCAGTGATAGGTGCTTCCTCACCATGGTGTGTTTACTCCTCTTTCAGACCATGACACATGGGTCGCTCCTCACTCTGTCCTGCTATGGCTTTCTCTGGCAGTGAAATGTGTGCCAAGTTCCAAAACCCTTTGAGTCTCGTGGTGACCTTCTAGTTCCCCCAGCTCTGATGTTTGGTGACGGCATTAAGGACAGCAAGGGCGTTCCTTTATCAGTTATGGGTGGGCGGAAGCCGTTAGGACCATGGGGATTTTCGGCTTGGTGACGTATAGCCTCATAGCCCTGCCCAGAGGCAGAAATGTCAGTCTCACTGCCTCAGATAGGCTTCCAAATCAGTGTAAATTTCTCCTGTTCTCATAAGACTTGCACTGGCTTTGTTAGGTAGGAGGTGGCGTCGTTAAGTGGAAGTGGAGGTGCCTCCTGCGCCTCTTGACACAGTCTAGTCCTTCTCGAGAGTGACGCCTGGGCCCTTGTCCATCCAGCACCACTTCCATACTTGCCCGCCGCTTGGTCAGAATGTTTGAAGTTTTTATCCTTTCCTTTCCTCCATACACGCTAGGTTTTCTTCATATTCCATGTGTGTGTTTGTGTGTTCCACTTGTTACCGTAGGTGTGTGCACATGTGTATGGAAACCAAAGGTAGACTCGATGTGTTTTCTTTTTCTTTCTTTTTTTTTTCTTTTTTTGTTTTTTTTTTTTTTTTTGTTTTTTTGTTTTTGTTTTTTTTGTTTTTGTTTTTGTTTTTTTAAGACAGGGTGCCTGTCCTGGATCTCACTCTGTAGCCCAGGCTGGCCTGGAACTCACAGAGATCCACCTGGCTCTGCTTCCTGAGTGCTGGGATTAAAGGCATGTGCCACCACTGCCCGGCTTCTATGTGTTTCTTGATTGCTTTGTTTTTTGAGATGGGGGTCTTTCACCGAACCGGAAGTTCATCAGTTCTGCTCCTCCCCTCTCCCAGTGATGGTTACATTCATCCATGACAGTGCTGACCTTCTATGTGTTCTGGATCTGAACTCAGGTCTTTATAGCGGTGTGGCAGGCAGTTATGCACTGAGCCATCTCCTTGCAACTCCAGCTCACTTCATGCATATTTCTCTGGCTTTCTCTCTCCCCATCACGGATACTTGAAGCAAGGAATATAAGACGGGTGGATGGGCAGGCAAATAACTTTAATCGTCATAAGAGCCAGAGTGCCTGTTTGGGGACACAGATGTAAGCCAGAGGAATCCAGCCCAGAGGCACATTCATACCCTTTCAGAATGCAAGCAGAAACTTGGTACTAAGGCAAGGGATGTCAGAGACCAAAGAAACTATTCTCTTACTGACAGAATGACAGGCTACTTTACTTGTATATGAGAGGCAGATGGATGGCGAGCACAGAGTCATGGGCAGAACACGCCAGTCACACCTCCTGTAGCTGCCTGACCCAGGGAAAGTACTCAGTGTACTTTCCTCGTTGGCTGATGAGAAATCTGAGTAAGTCTATGAAATGCCTGGAGAGCAGTACCTGGCTCTAGAAAATGATGGCTACTCTTGGATCCCTCCTCTCACAAGAGGAACTGCTTGTCCACATAGTCCTCATCTTGCTTATGAGAGCTGGGTATACAGCGACCTAGCTTCACGCCCGATGGCAGGCCAAGTGAGCAGTGGCAGCCACTGTTCCTTCCCTGTGGGCTGGCACTGGAGCAAAGCCTGCAGACTCTTTCCCTCCATGTCTGTCTGTGTTGTGTGTTTCTGTGTTACGTTTGCAGAACCCTGAAGTTCCCATCTAGTGCAGTGTGAGCAGTGAATCTGAGCTGTGCTGTTTCAGTGTCCTCCTCCTTTCTCCATGGTCCTGCAGCGCCCACCCGAACCTTCCCAAACTAAACAAGAAGCCGCAGAGCCTCTCATTCTAGTAGGACACTTGGAGATGCCTTGTGATTTTTGTTGTTGTTTTGTTTTAGAACCCTGAGCACATCTCTAAGAAGAAATTTCATGAGGCCTAATTCTAATACCCTTCATACCTTTGCATCAGTTAAAACTTTGTTTCTACTAGCATACTCTTTTTTTTTTCCAATTTTAACAACTTTATTTTACTTTTTAACAAAATAAAATATAATAAGATAAAACAAAAAAACATCACAAGGAAGCTGAGCAAGGCAAAGCAACAGAAGGAAAAGAGCCCCGAGAGAAGTCATGAGAATCAGAGACCCACTCGTTCACACATTAAGGAGTCCCACGAAAGTACCAAACTAAAGCTAGAATACATGCAGAGGACCTGGAGCTACTAACTTACTCTTACCTTGGGTGAACTAGAGTGAGAGTTTTCATCCCTGAAAAAGGGTGCTGTTGGGTGTGCACTTAGATGCTGGCAAGTTCTCCATCTAAATGTACACAAAGCAATGATGAGAAATTAAAATGGGAAAGTTGTATAAACAGCTATTATAGATCATTACCTATCACTGAGTATGGACAATAACTATTACTTCTACATTATTAATGCTAATTATTTATTTCTAGTTGTTTACTGTAAGTCAGTTCTAAAGCCTGCTTGTAAGTGAGAATGTGCTTAAAATTCAGTTACTTTTCTTTGCATGTCAGGGGCCAGATTCAACACATGTGTTATCAGCTACAGAAAGCCTGGAGTCTTTGGTGGAAAGATTAACATCTTATTTTCTTTTAAATAAACAGAATTGCTATTCTTTCACTTTCAAATTGCTTCCCTAAATTATGCCATGAATGATTAATGTGTAATTCCTGTAGTCACCACTGTAGTGTGTGAAATTAAGTGTGATGTGGCTGGTAGCTGGATTTCATGTTTAGTTGCCTTTTGTTTTCTTTTGTAGCTTTTCACCTCTGGTTCCTACATCTGGATTGTAGCCATAAGTGGACTTGTAAGTGTCATTTTTTTAACCTCTTTTCCCTGGTTTGGGTTTTCTAATCTGGAGGTTTCCTTCTCTCTCCCATGTCCACAAAAATTCATTGCACTGTAGGAAATATTTTAAAAGAAATTTAAAGCATGAGGTTGAGATTGATGCTTCATGACTTGGATGTAAACCTCTAAATTTGTGAAAATAAATTTGTAACTAGTGTATATAAAAATATTTTAATCTCTTTTGAAAAAAGTAAGAAAATTACAGAATGGGTTTATAGAAATGTGCACAGTATCAAAGGGGGAGACAAATATTTACACTCCCACTGCAGACCCTGTCAATAAGTCACCCGGACCCTTGTTTTCTGAAGGAGTATGACTTTGGGCCACCTTGAGGTGTTTTGAAGCCTTCTCATGTCTCTCTTTAAACTCCAAGCTAAGTCATTTCATATAGAATTCGGTCCTTCCCTTCCCTTAGCTCATGTGCTTACAGCCAAAATTCTGTGGACCAACATGAAGACTTGTCTCCTCCTTATTTCATGGTTTACTCAGGACCCCATAGTGAGGCCTTCAGAGCTCCTGAGGCAGCTGGTTCTTATTTCTGTCCCTCTTCCCCCTCCCCTCTCTCCTCTCTCTTTGCTGCAAACCGCAATAATATGAAGTAGGATTTCAGCTGATTTTGACAAGCTAATGCCTGGAAGAAGCCAAGGGCCTTCCAGAGGTCAACCTGAGGCTCAAGGAGTCTTGGTGACATTGGCTTTTGATTATTAGCTGTTTCCTGCTATGAATTTCTCACGTGCTGTTGTAGCCTTTCCATCATTCATTGGGCACAGTTTCCCCTCTATTAATGGAATATTTAGATAACCTTCTATACAGTAACGCAGCCAGAATCCCTAACTTCAGGCCTTTCTGTGATTATCGTCATTAGCAGCATCTGGCCAGGACCATCTCCGGATGGACAAAAGTATCTTATCTGAGATACCTCACAGATTCTCTAAGAACAGACTTAAGTATCCAGACTATCTGTTTGAGAAGGCCTGGTGGATGGGCTAATTAAGCTTAACTTTCTCCTTTCCAAAGTCTTATCTCTAGTTTTAGATCCACCCTTAACAATTAACTCAGAACTAAAGGGTTCCTATTCACAGGTACGTCTAGCTGTGATGGAAGTTGCCTAGTGACCAAGCACACTTCCTCTGCCCTGCCAGAAACGGCGGGAGCAGAGATAGCTTGGAGAGATACCCGCCAAAGGGATAAAAATAAAAGGCAGTTTTATTTTCAGAGCAAGGACAGAGAAGAAAAAAGAGAATGGAAGAACTAGATGGGTAAGAACTGGAGGGGAAGGAATTGAGATGGAGGAGAACTAGATTGGAGGGCTGGAAGAGAGGACTAGAAGAACAAGATGGGAGGTGAGGAAGAGTGAGATGGGGAAGAAGGAGATGGGAGAGGAGCTAGATGGGAAAGAACTAGACAGATGAGAAAGACCAAGATGGGACAGAACTAAGAGAAAGAGAATTAAGAGAGCACATAGAGGGAACAGCAGAAAAATATAGAGAGAAATCAGGCAAGAAAGGAGCTAAATAAGAGAGCAGAAAAGAAGCTGTGTAGAGAGAGAACCAACCAACTCAGAAGAATAAAGTATATGGACTAAAGAATTTTGTGTATGTAGATTTAGTAGAGAATCCCTCAGATGAATTCACCACCAGTAGCGTCTCTTCTGGGACTCTGGGGGAAGGCTATCGAGGGACTGGAGCCCAATAGCTTTCTTTATCTCTCTCTCTTCTCTCTCCTCTCTCCTTCTTCCTCTCCTCCCCCCTCCCCTCCCTTCTTGAGACTGGGTTTTATTCTGCACCCAGGTTCACCTTGAGCTCACAGATGTCCTGCCCTGCTGGGATCACAGTTGTGAGCCATCTGGTACTCTTGAGACCTGTGATGGTTTAGGGTCATTCTAGGGTCAGTTTTGCCTCCGGGCCACCAGGCCTCCTCTCCCCCAATGTGGCTCATCACCACCTACAGCCAGCTTGGCCATGAGAGCTGCATGTGGAACAGTGTCCTTGGAGGGCTACTTCACCTAGCAGCAGTGATCTCCAGCCGCCTTTCCAGATGTTCTAAAGCATGCAGGAACACGAGAACCACCTTTCTACAGGTTTATGTACCAGCTGTAACGTTTCTTTAATAACACACTGTGATACATTTGTTTAAAATGTCCCATTTCTCTCGAAATTCTGTTTTTAGACTTCTGGTGGTAAATTAAGTGCTTACCTCTGTCACCTCAGAAAGTTTCACTCTGTGACAGTCAGGGTTCTAGAACTGAAGGCTGCGTTTCTCAACTGTTGGTCTTTCTGGACTCATGCTGCAGCCCTGTCTCTTCCAGTCTGCCTCTAACAGCCAGACGCTGAGTTAACTTTTTAAAGGGAATCGGAGGGCATCTACTAATTTCTAACGTAAAAATCCTTTTTTTCAGAGGAGTAAATAGGCCCATGACGTGTTTGAAATAGAATTCCATGATGACTTGGCATTTTGAGGAGTACATTGTCATTAACTATTCATGAACCAATTGAATTTTCTTCTTTTACAGTAATTATCTCAAATGATAAAGAAAAAAATCTGATAAGTCTTCGTGTTAATCTCTTTATTTTCCAGCTTCTAGATAACACCTTGTTTATTTCTGATGAATAATCATGAACTGCGCATGTGTGGTAGGGCTTCCTCATAGCTAGCATTTGCAAACCCCAGTACTAATTAGTTAGCTGATTAAATTAACATGATCGATAGCAGCACTGATCGTAGCTAGTTTTCTTTCATATTGCTCCATACATGTTGATGCTTGTTTCCAATATACTGTTTTTTTCTGGCTTTGTTAAGAAAGCCCACATTCTTATTTTGATACTATATGTCATATATAATATGGTGTAAAGATAAGGATGATTATTAAGGGGTCTTAATTTATAAACAGAGCATGGGGATGCACTCCTATATTCTTTCAGCACTCAAGAGGTAGAGGCAGGAAGATTGTGAGTTCAAAGCTAGCTTAGGCTACAGAGTAAGATCCTGTCTCCAACAAGGAAAAACGGAACGATAGCCTTCTTTGTGAACGTCTCGCTCGTTGACCACTGAACTGACTTTAGGGTCCATGTCTGAGAGTCACAAAGCCACAGTGTATCCAGATGCCTCTTGCTCAGTGTGACTTCCCCTTTTCTCTATAGATGAGCTGACTTCCTTTTTCTTTTGGTTTTAATGCTAACTAAAATACTTAAACGTTAAAATTCATGCTTCCAGAAAGAAATGTGCAGATGGGATTCATTATTGTGAGGTGATGTTACAAAACCTATTGGTGGCCTCACCCAAATGGCTTGGTGGGTACTTGCTGCCAAGCCGAACGGTCCGGGGACCATTGAGGAAAGGGAGAGCAGACTCTTACAAGTCGGTCAGTGAACAAGGCACGTGCGCACACGCTCCACACACATATACACACACAAAAATAAATAAATGTAATAAATAATTAGTTCTGTGTGTGTGTGTGTGTGTGTGTGTGTGTGTGTGTGTGTGTGTGTATTTAAACTTTCACCATTGGAAGCCATCATGTATCAAAAATACTGTGTTTGGGAAATAATTTTACTTAACTCTGGCAATTAATATGTGGTTTGTTTTATTTTAGGGTCAGGTGGGCAGGGCTGGGGATGTGCTTAATAATAGAGTGCTTACTTAACATGCATAATATTCTGGGTTTAATCCCTAGTACCAGGGGTGGGGAGGAAGAGTGTGTAAAACAGGGATTCTCGACCTGTGGGTCATGACCCCAATAGAGGTTGTATGTCAGATCTCCTGCATATCAAATATTTACATTAAAATTCTTAACAGTAGCAAAATCACTGTTAGGAAGTATTGACAAACTAATTTTATGGTTGGGGTTACCACAGCATGAGGAACTGTATTAAAGGGTTGCAGCATGAGGAAGGTTGGGGACCACTGGTGTAAAACATAAGTTATTTTTTATTTGCTGTCTTAGAAACTAAAAGCTATTCATGCTTTCCTGGAAAGCTAACTTTGGCTTGAGTTTAGTTTATTATAAGTTGATTTCTTTTAGTTGGAACAGTTTTTATCTCCTTGTTGTTGTTTATTCTTACATGATTATCCATGCTTCTTTTTTTTTTTTTTTTTTTTTTTTTGGTTTTTCGAGACAGGGTTTCTCTGTGTAGCTTTGCGCCTCTCCTGGAACTCACTTGGTAGTCCAGGCTGGCCTCGAACTCACAGAGATCCGCCTGGCTCTGCCTCCCGAGTGCTGGGATTAAAGGCGTGCGCCACCACCGCCCGGCTTATCCATGCTTCTTAATATATAGTTCTAAAATATCTCGTGGTTAAAGGAAAGGTTGATGAGTGACATGGGATGCCATTTTACCACCTAAGAGCCGACTGTGTGTTCAGCTGGTCACGCAGATGGGTGTGAACTAAATCCTTTTCCTAGGTGGAGGGAAAGGCATCGCTAGCTTACCAGGAGCCGCAGGAAGCTGGGAACAGCACTCCTTTGGTTCCGTTTGGTGGCCCGTGAGGAGGGCTCACCTGCTGCCTAGAAGGATGAAGGGTTCAGCTGGGCCTCAGGGTGTGCTTTGAGATTACTCTTGTTTCATTGCTCTTTTGTGTTGACTTTTTCCTCCTGTCATAGTTCTATTTAAATATGAGATGTTATGAAAGACTGCAAGAGTGGAATTATGAAGTTTGGCTTGGTATAGAAGGGGTATTTTAGTTTGTTTTAGTGCTTAAAAATTGTTAAATGTGTGTGTACATTTGTGTATTTTTTAAATGTGTTTGAGCATACTTGTGGGGGATGCACATGTGTGTTAAGGCCCAGGCTAACACTGATGTCTTTCTAGATTGTTGAGGAGAACAATCATCATGTATTGAGGCAGGTCTCTCAGTTAACATAGAGCTTGCCAGTTTGCCTACTCTAGCCACCTAGCTTACTCTGAGGATCTGGTCTCTATCTCTGTGTGCTGGTATTCCAGGCAGCCTCCAGGCCCACCTAGTGTTAATGTGGTGGGTGCTGGGGAGCCAAATGGCAGTCC
Organism: Peromyscus eremicus; assembly: GCF_949786415.1. Classification (NCBI taxonomy): domain Eukaryota; kingdom Metazoa; phylum Chordata; class Mammalia; order Rodentia; family Cricetidae; genus Peromyscus; species Peromyscus eremicus. The sequence continues at coordinate 2,786,975 of NC_081425.1, read as the reverse complement.
TCACACTGGCATAGCAGGCACTTTGCCCACTGAGCCGTCTCTCCAACCCAGAGTGCTTTGAAGTTTTTTGTGAACTGCTGCTGCTGTGGATCTTCTGAACTACTTTAGTGCAAGACTGAAAAATTAAGGCCACTGTGTATATTCTTAATTGGACCAGTCTCATTACACATTAACACTTTATTTCCCCTAAAGCAAATGTTGCTTACATATTGGACATTATTTAAGTTCTTCTTGTAGTTCTGCTGAGAGCTTTGCAGCCATCTCTGTTCCAGTACTTCTCCATTTCCTGCAGTTTCATGAATCATAGGAATGAGTCATAACCACTAGGATGTACCTTGATTCTCAAAAGCATGGTCCGACTCAGCCATGATTAAAATAGAAAGAGCCTGCTTCTGCCAATTGTATGTTTTCACACTTCACGTGTTTATCATTTGCTCTTTTTTCAAGCTATTTAAGAGCAAATTAACTGGTCCCTCTCTCTCAGTCTCCACAGGTGTGTGCTGTTGAACCCTCACTGGGCCTGTTCTCTGACTTTTGTTGCTCTGTACAGCACATCAGTCACACTTTGGTTATCTTGTGATCGAACAATCTTAGTGTGAAAAAGAATCTGTCTTACCCACTGTAGGGTAGAAATGCACATGGAAGCCAGATTATCTCTAACGTTGAGTGTGGTTTAGTTGGGGTTGTTTTCTGTGGACAGTCAGGATCTTCAAAGCTTTTCAGACAAACACTGAGATGGTACAAAATTGTAGCTCTTACTGGGTGTACATGAAAGGAAAGGGAAAGGAAGGGGGGTTACCTCAAAGGAGTCAGGTGTCTCCTTTGTGGGCTCTGATTGCCTGTCTCTTCTTCACATGGTTTACTTTCAATGACAAAAAAAATAAGTAAATAAAACATTGTTGGGGCTGGAGAGATGGCTCAGAGGTTAAGAGCACTGACTGCTCTTCCAGAGGTCCTGAGTTCAATTCCCAGCACCCACATGGTGGCTCACAGCCATCTGTAATGAGATCTGGTGCCCTCTTCTGGCCTGCAGGGATACATGCAGGCAGAATACTGTATACATAATAAATAAATAAATCTTAAAAAATAAAAATAAAAAAAATAAAAATAAAACATTGTCTTAAGACTGTATGGTGGAAATGAGAGTAAGTTTAGGGGCTCTGACCCACTTCCAGGTGGTGAGAACTAATGTGTGGGTCTTCTGCTTGGGTGTGTCTTTTCCTTCTCTTTGTGTGTCCTTTTTTTCTGCTTATACTTTTCTCCCCAGATTTCTTACACAGACTGACCAAACAGGGGTACAGGGTAGCAGGGCAAATAACTCGTGTTGCTCAAGGCCTTCCGTTAAACTTTGGGAATTTAGAAGTTAGAGTCCCAAATTTAGCAGTTCATTGAAAACAAAATCAGGCTACAGGAGAAATCAAGGCTGGCTAAAGCTGTGATGTTGCTTGGCCTTTGAAGGCCCACATAGAGAAACAGGACCACCAGAGGAAACACCCACATTTAGAGGGAACTTTCCCCCTTTGGGAATTAAAAGAGCATTTATGACGCCAGTGCCCACTGAGTGATGACACATAGAGTCACACCCACATTTATGCTGAATGTTCCCTTCCGGCCTCCCTCTCCACTCCCAGCTTGCTCTATCCTGACCCCAGGTACTTGGACCCACTAAAAGAAACTATCTGATCCATTTGGTGGTTCATCTGTTTGGCGGCTGATCTGTTTGGATGTTGAATGTAATTATCCCCCCATAATCTCATAGGGAGTGGCACTATTAGGAGGCATGGCTTTGTTGGAGTGGGTGTGGCCTTGTTGGAGGAAGTGTATCACTGTGTAGGTGGGCTTTCAGGTTTCCTGTGCTCAGGATACCACCCAGTGTCTCAGTCGACTTCCTGTTTCCTGTAAGGTGTAGGACTTTCAGCTACTCCAGCACTATGTCTGCCTGCATGGTGCCATGCTTCCCACCATGATGACAATGGCCTGAACCTCTGAAACTGTAAGCCAGCCCCCTCAATTAAATGTTTTCTTTATAAGTGTTGCAGTGGTCATGGTGTCTCTTCATAGCAATAAAAACCCTAACTAAGACAATCTATTTGGGCGTTGCAGCTTAGTCCATGGCTAATGATTGATAATTTGCCAGACAGGGGTCATATAGGTGGGCAGGGACTAGTTGACATGTGACGGTGGTGGTGATGCTGCTCTTACTGGCATTGTCTTGGGGGGTTTTGTTTGTTTTTTGAGACAGGCTCTCACTGTGTTACCCAGAGTAGCCTGAAACACATGATGGAGTCCAGGCTACCTTCAGATTTACTCTTCTCCATGCCTCTAACACATAAATGACAGATTACAGGCAGACACCACCACGTCTGGCAAGTGACCAGGCTAATGTCTTTAGCTGGCAGTGCCTTGCACAGTGCAGCCCTTCAGTTCCTCTCCATAGACTCCCCTTCCCTAGACCGGAGCCCAGCCTCCTCGTACAGCCCATCCATCACCCTTCTTCCAGTATTTTGTTCAAGTCCTGACCCAAACCTTTCCTTATCCCTCCTTTGTGAGTGTGTGTAAGTGTGCACATACACGTGTATACACGTCTCTATATTGTTGCAATGTGAGTATTTAATGAGATCTGGCCTCACTGCTTTTTGAGTTTCAAATGTGTTGTTGATACAATACAGTGTTGTGTATTAGTTCTCAAGCTTGTTCATCTTGCTTTACTAAAGCTTTGTTGATTAACCATTTACTCTTTCCCCTGTCTAAGATCCCTAGCGACCACCATTCCTCTTACTGCTCTGGACTTCTCTTAGATACTGTGTTACATCATGCATTGTCTCTCCGTTCCTCACCTGTTTCAGTTAGGACGAGAGCTTTCTGGTTCATTCGTATTGTTGCATAGTGAGGAATTTCAGTTCCCCTTTTCAGCTGAATGGTTTGTCCATTCATGTCTCAGTGGACATTGATTATTGGTTATTGTGGCTAGAACTCCAGTGAAATGAGAGCGCTAACATCGCTTCAAGGCTCTAATTTCAATTATTTTTTAAGTTTTTTTATTTGTGTGTGTGTGTGTGTGTGTGTGTGTGTACAATGTCTGATGTGTGCATATGTGTGTGGGTGACACATGGCTCGTGTGTAGAGGTCAGAGGACAACTTGCTGGAGCTGGTTCTTTCCATGTAGGTCCTGGGTATCAAACTCAGGTTGTCAGGTTTAGGGGCAAGTGCCTTTCTGTACCTGCTGAGCCACCTTATCAACCTCCTGATTTTAATTTTCTCGTTACATACTTAGAAATGGGGTTGTTGTTTTTTATTGTAATTGTATGTGAATGAGTCTGTGTGCCATGTGTGTGCAGTCCCTGTAGAGGCCAGAAAATAGTGTTGGATCCCCAGGAACTGGAGTCACAGCTGGTTATGAACCACCTGACAGTATTTGGACCCAGGTCCTCTAAGATGATCTGTCTCTCCAGCTCCGCACTGAGACACTGAGAGACGTAGCTAGGAACAGCCTTCCATAGCCTCCTCCAGCTGCAGCTCAGGGCTCATCTTTAAAAACGCATTGTTATGTATTTCACACACTCTTACGGGTGAGCATCTGCAGTACAAAATGGCCTAGAGCAAAGCCTTCCCCACAGACTGAGATCAACCTGGTGGACTCAGTCCAGGTAGGTCCAGTCCCCTCCTCCCAGGCCGAGCCAAGCGATCCTGCATAGGCCCCAGGTTTCAAACAGCCGACTCATGCAATGAGCACAGGACCCGGTGCCACTGCCTGGATGCCTCCCAAACAGATCAGGCCAATCAACTGTCTCACCCACTCAGAGGGCCTGATCCAGTTGGTGACCCCTCAGCCATTGGTTCATAGTTCATGTGTTTCGGTTCGTTTGGCTATTTGTCTCTGTGCTTTATCCAACCTTGGTCTCAACAATTCTTGCTCATATAAACCCTCCTCATTCTCGCTAATTGGACTCCCAGAGATCCACCCAGGGCCTAGTCATGGATCTCTGCATCCAGATCCCTCAGTAGTTGGATGAGGTTTCTAGCACGACAATTAGGGTGTTTGGCCATCCCATCACCAGAGTAGGTCAGTTCGGACTGTCTCTTGACCATTGCCAGCAGTCTGTTGTGGGGGGTATCTTTGTGGATTTCTGTGGGCCTCTCTAGCACTTTGTTTCTTCCTATTCTCATGTGGTCTTCATTTACCATGGTCTCCTATTCCTTGTTCTCCCTCTCTGTCGTTGATCCAGCTGGGATCTCCCGATCACCCAAGCTCTCTTTCCCTCGACCCTCGCTCTTCACTACCCCCACTCATGTCCAGGCTGTTGCCCTGGAGGAGATTGGAATGGGGGGAAGGTGAGGGGGGCGGGAGGGGGAGGAACAAGGGAATCTGTGGCTGATATGTAGAACTGAATTGTATTGCAAAATAAAAATTAAAAAAAAAAAAACAAAAAAAACAAAAAAAAACAAAAAAAATGGCCTAGAGACAGAAAATCATATAAATTACCATCAACTCATTGCAAGGTGCTAGTTTCATTTAAAAAAAAAAAACGTAGCTAAAGGAAAGTTAGCAGGCAGCATGTATGCTGTGGAGATCCCCGTGATGGATTAGCATGTCAGTTGCATGACAGAGCTTTTTTCCATAATGACTTCACACTGTCTTTCTAGCAAGAAACTGAGCGTTATTAAATCAATTTTGATTATCTTAGAACTGTTAGATTGTTGTGTGTGTGTGTGTGTGTGTGTGTGTTTAAATAGAAGAATACAATGTTTATTCTTCTTTGGAGCTGACTGTGTTGATATTTCTCTCTGTCTTATAACTTACAACTGTCTACACCTGCAGCAACTGCCAGGTGCTGATCACATGGATCTTCTGTTGACACCGTTTTGCCTCTTCTAGAAGTTCATTTATTTTGAATTGTAGACTATGAAGTTGTGGTGGTTGGAATGAGAATGGCCTTCATAGGCTCAGATGTTTGAATGCGTAGTCCTCAGTTAATGAAACTGTTTGGGAATGAGTAGAAGGTGTGGCCTTATTGGAACAGATTTGGCCTTGTGGGAGGAGATCTGGTATTGTGGGAGGAGGTGTGTCACTGAGGGGAGGCTTGAGATTTCAGAAGGCCACACCAGGCCCAATGTGACACGAATTTTAATCGGTCTTTTAATGAAAAACCTGGAGCCAGGTATTGGGGTAAATGCTGAAAGACCAGAGAGACAAAAGAACAAGCCACAGCCATCACCTCTTACCTCACCAACTCCTCAGCCTGAAAAACCCTCCTCAGCTGAAAAGCTTTAGTTCCTGTCTCCTCAGGCCTTGTATACCTTTCTCCGCCCACCATCCCAGTGTCTCTGTCTCTCTGCCTGTTGCTTGTGGATCAGGATGTAAAGGTCTCACCTGCTGCTTCAGTGACGTGCCTGTCTGCTATTGACATGATCATCATGGACTAATTTTTTAAAATTATAAGCAAGCCCCCAATCAAGTGCTTTCTTTCATAAGAGTTGCTTTGGTCATGGTGTCTCTTCACAGCAATAGAACAGTGACTAAGACAGAAGTCTTTTGTATTTTTTCTTACTTTTTTTTTTTAATAATTTATTTTAATTTTATGTTCATTGGTGTTTTGTCTGCATGTGTGTCTGTGTGAGGGTGTCAGAAGCCCTGGAACTAGAGTTACAGACAGGTGTGAACTGCCATGTGGGTGCCATGGATTGAATCCAGGTTGTCCTGTCTAGTGACAAGTACCTTTACCCTCAGCCATCTTGCCAACCCAATATGATGTTTTTGTATTGAGAGGTTTTATGTTGTGTTTGGCTGGTGTTTCTGTTGTTTATTTGTTAGAGGGTTTTGCCTTTGTGTTGGTGTGTCTGTAAGACTAAGTTTTATTGACTGTGATGATAGGCCTCTGATTCCTGGGCTCCTTGGGTAGCTGTACGTAGTGACTGACTTACAATGAACAGAGTGTAGCAGAAGGATGCTGTGACTTCTAAGAGTGGGTCAGAACACACCAGCTCTGCCCTGCTTTCTCTTGGACCACTTTCCCTTGGAGAAGCCAGCTGCTGTGACATGGAGACACAGAAACTCCCTTAGGAACATGCCCATTCTCTCAGCATTTGACACTAACTTGCCAGGTGTGCTCTTGACCCATCTTGGAAGTTCATCTTAAGCCCTGTCAGGTCTTCAGATGAGTACAGTATGACTAACATCTCTACTGAATGCAACCTCTTGAGAGACTTTGAGTCATAACCACCCAGCTAAGCTGCTTCCAGATTCCTACCTCACACATACAAAGAAAAGCCTATGTTGCTGATAAATACTGTTTTTAGCCATTCGGTTTTACGTAGTGTTTCTTAGTAGCCCATATCTCACACCGCTGCATAAACAGGATGATGTTTTCCAATCCAGAACATGGCATGTGTCCACATTTATTTAGCTTTTTACTTTATTCTTGGAATTTTTAGTTTTCCGTATGTAACCCTTGCACATCTTTCATTGAGACTTGTTTTTATGGTTTTCTCCGGTTGCTTATTGCTAATGTATAGGAAGCAGGTTAGTGTTGTTACAGTGTTTGTATTCTACGGGTTTGCTCCTGTTGTTGGTTGTTTTTGTTTCTTCTTCTGTGAATGCCTTGGAGTTCTCTACATTCATCATGCCGTCATCAGCCTTCATTACTACCTAAGACTTCTACTCGGGTGTTCAGTAGAAGCACAAACGGCGGGACAGAGGAGAGGGCTGTCCGAGTGTTTACTGCACAGCATGAGGGAGGACCCGAGGTCAGGCCCCCAGCACCCACCACAAGACAGTTTTGTTTGAAGTTGTCTACATTGTACAATTTACCTAATTCTCCTGATACACGGTTTTCCAAAAAAGGAAATTTCCAGCACCTTTCTAAGACACTTTATTAGAAATCAGTAATATGAGATATGCCTGATTTTGTGTTCCGCAGTCCAGAATCCCCATAGTCAGGATAGCACACTGTTTTTGTTGGCTACTCCCATGCTAATGTCATTGCTCTTCCCTCACACAAAAGAGGTGACAAGAGGTCAGCCTCCAACACTTCCACACTGCCAGGCAGCCACATGCCCACAGTAACTGCAAAGCCACATGGCTCTGTGTGTCGTGAAAATGATGATCTTTTCTAATGCAATCACAAGGAACAGGTAACTTTGAGGATCCCTAATCTGCAAGCACATTCTTGGGGTGATCAACCAACGCCTTCTCATTGATGTCACTGCTCTGTTAGCATTCTCAGCATGGAGGGACTAGGAAACTCCACGGCGGCAGAAGCTTTCTGTCTATAACAGTAATCAGTGTGCATATTGGATGAAGGAATGAGTCCTCAGTGGGTCTGCTCTCCAGGGAGCTTGTGTGCTGCCGTCCAGAGGCAGGGCGTGTTTGTTCCCAGGCTGGTTTGTATCCTGTAGATGCACTGCCATTCTCCTGGAAAAGCAGCCTTGTGTCTGTCTCTTGTCCTTGTTGGACGGTAGGGCTCTTGAACGTAGGGACTGTGGTCCACAGGGACCCTGGCAGTGCCCTTTCCCTGCTGGGCATCATTGCAGGTCATGGTCTCTTGTCTCTGCTTGTTGTGGTTTCAGGCATGCTGTAGACAGGACCAGAGGATAGGTGAGCTAACTAACCAAGAGGGCTGACCTGTTTCCCAGCCAGCAAATTAAAGTCTTTGCCCTTGAGCCTTACTCTGTGGCTTCCTTCCTCAAGGGTTAATGGTGTGAAAAATGCAAGTAAGTGTGCAGTTGATGTTCATACTTTTAGTGTCCTAAAAGCAAACAGTTTCCTGTTTTACATTGTCAGGCTAATGAGGAAATAGCTGCCATTGTTGCCATATGGGGGCTCCTGCCTATAACCCCGAACCACACGCTGGGACCTTGGCCTAGACAGTCCACAGAGGTGGGCCACACAGTCTCTGTTGTTTGGTCCCAGTGTCCCATTCCCTAAACAGGGTTCCTGACCTCCTGGCTGAGTGTTTCATTCTACACCTAGCTGGACCTCCTGATGTGTGGCGTGTGCCTTTTCCCTTTTGCTTTATCTGGTTATCTTCTGTCTGGACGGTTATCTTTGTTCTGGCCTCACTTTGGTCTTTGGACATCCTGCTTCAGAAAGACCTCACTGATCCTGGGTTAGTTCCTCCTGGCTGGTTGCAATGCAGATTCTAGCATCTGGCCTTACTTCTAAGATTTATTGTGTGTGCGCATGTATGGGTTTGCACACATGTGAATATAATTGCCCACAGAGGCCTGAAGAGAGTGGGAGTTAGAGGTAGCTGCAAGCAGCCTGGTGTGAGTCCTAAGAATTGAACTCAGATCCTCTGGAAGAACAACACTCTTACCCTGAGCCACCTTCATTCTGTCCCTCCCTCCCTCCCTCCCTCCCTCCCTCCCTCCCTCCCTCCCTCCCTCCCTCCCGTCCTTCCCTCCCTTCCATCTTCCTTTGTTGGAGACTGCATCCAGGGCTTGATGCATGCTACGTAAGCATTCTGCAACTTAACTCTTTTTCCCCACTCATACTCTGATTTTAAAGCTTTTTTTTTTTTTTCAGCAAAGCATGACTTTCAAGAAAAAACTGTCTCAGACTGAGGGTGTAACTTAGTTGACAAGAGTGCTTTCCTAGCACATGATGCCCCGGTGAGCTCTTCAGCACCACATAAAAACTGGGCATGGTAGCACACATTTGTGCTGCTAGCGCTCAGGAGATGGAGGCAGGAGGATCCGAACTTCAGGGTTATTCTACAGTGAGTTCAAAGCCAGCTCAACCTAATAAGACCCCAACTCAAAAAAAACTAAAAGGAATCTTAATATAACATAAGTAATACTGTGGAGATTTTGGCAGTAATTAGGTAAAAGTTTAATGTAATTATTCCTATCATATCTTTTCATAGAATGGGGTGATGTGATTATCAAATATTTATAGGAAACTGAACTGCTAAGCTTTATATACTCTAATCCATTGTAAATATCTGAAACATTTTACAGTACTGTTTTGTGTGTGAACTCTTCCTTCCCATGAGTGCTGCTGGCACACATGCTCATCATCTGTGGCTTCACCGTCCACCACGGGATAGATCAGACAGGGATGGAGTCATGAGCATGTAATCATTTTTGCCCAGCTTCAATTTCCCACCATGATGCTTTAAAAAATGTAAACCTTAAATAGGACTGGCATTTCTGTTCCAGCAAACACCTCGTTAAGATTTTATTTTGAGGGGCTGGAGAGCTGGGTCAGTGATTAAGAGTGCTTGTTGGTCTTGCAGAGGATCTGGTTTGAGTCTTTCATTCCTAGTACCCGCACGGGGTTGTAGATGTAACCAACCATCTTATTAAATAAGAAACACAGTACCAATGGAAAGAAGAAAGCCAAGAGATCAGAGCTAAGGGCCTTACCCGCCTGCTGCAGCTAGCCTCTTCAGCCAAGAGAGACCTCTCCGAAAGAGACCTACTTCCTGTCTGTTTGTCTTTATATAGATTTTCTGTTCTGCCTTCTCATTGGTTGTAAAACTAACCACATGACCTCCTCTTCACTGCCTGTCTGTACAGACCTCCAGACACACATTGGAGCGTGTGTCTCCAATGCTGGCTGTATCCTTGACCACACAGAGATCTGCCTAGCTCTGCCTACCAAGTGCTGGGATTAAAGGTGTGTGCCATGCACGCCCAGCTCTGCTATGGCTTGCTATTAGCTCTGACCCCAGGCAACTTTATTTATTAACGTACAAATAAAATCACATTTCAGTACAAATAAAATATCACCATAGGGGTGGTTCACAGCCATCCATAACTCCAGTCCCAGGAACTGTTTCCCTCTTCTGACCTCTGCCAGCACCAGTTACACACATGGTGCACAAGCATACATGAAGATAAAATACTCATACATGTAAATAAATAAGACTTTATTTTGGAACATTGAGTTTATATATTATTTGGTGAAAATTGGTATCTTAACCATTTTGATCTTCTAATTTGTGGATTGTAATACCTCTATTACTAGGGTTGTTTTTTTTGTGTGTGTATGTATTTATATATGTTCATGTACATACACATATATGCATACTTATACACACACACACACACACATACACACACACACACACGAGCATACGTATTCCTTGTACTGTTTTTGGTTTTCCCTATTAAGGGCTCACCTTTAATTGTTTTTATTTCTAATGGTTTGTTACTAGTATGTGCTTCTACTTCAAGTGGTCTGTGTCTCATCTTGGGTTGCTTTTAAGAATTTATTTTGTCCACTATAGTGCATCTCGAAGTAGATTTCATCTTCTTATCCCTTGGGAATGTTTGCATTTTCCAGTGTATTGATTTATTGTGTGTGGTGGGGTGGGGTGTGGGTAGTGCTCACATGGGGGTCAGAGGAATCAGTTCCGTCCTTCACCGAGTGGGTTCACAGGCTCCCACTCAGGTTGTTAGTCTTAGAGGCAAGCACCTCTACCTGCTACGCTACTGACCTGGCTTACATTATATTATAGGTTCGTATTATTTATATTATATGTTTGATCACTCTGAAAAACTGAGCTGCTGTCACTTATGAAATCCCACTGTCCCCACACGCCCTCTCTCCTCTGCCTCTGGCTCTGCGATGTGCGGCTTATGATGTGTGCAGGCTCCTCGTGTTCCTTCCACCACCTCAGTCTCCCTTCGGCCTCCACATCACCCAGTCACTGCTGCCTCCCACAGCCCGAGTCTCCAGAGAACTTCTGCAGGGATTTGCATGCCCTGCCGTCCGTCACTTTCCGAGTGTTCGTGAGGTGCAGGTTTACAGGTGCTTTCTAGTTTCACTCCACGTGGAGCTCTCTGTTTTCATTTTCTTTGTTGTTTTGTACTGTTTTGATAATAGGGCCGCAGGAGTGGCTTGAAACCGCAAGTCCCTCTGTGCCCCCTGGAGCCTGCTCTATTCAGCCCTTTGCTCCTGCTTCTGCTCCAAATTGTCCTGACATCAGAGGCCCCATGGGCCACATCCAGGGGACCTGTCCCCTCTGCTCATCCACAGCAGCGTTCACCATTGGTGACTGCTCCCCTCATGCGTTGTGTGGCTCCACTGTCACCAAAGTTCCCTGGCTCCATTTCCTCACCCTGAAGCCCCTTCCTGGATTCCCTCACACGCCTCCTGTCCATCCGTCTGCAGACTTTAGTGTACCGCTAGCTCTGTCACTTAGTCCTAGTCTCTCTGTTACGTACCCCCCACCCCTAGGCTACCTATTCTCTCCGCTTAAATTCCATGCAGTATTCAGTGACTCCTACATACTTCTCAGCTTACCTGTTCCCTTGGGTCCCAAACTGGTATTCCAACCACTCCCTGGGCACCCATTCCTGCATAGCAGCTTCAGTTTTTTCAGTTTGTCTTCAGGGGCACCCTATCATCCCGAAGACCTTTGCTTATGTGTCCCTTCCAACCTAAAGTGGGTCCTTGGTCCAGGTACTCTGATTCCCTTTCCTAGAGCATGTCCGATGGTTGCATGTCCTCATGTCCGATGGTTGCATGTCCTCATGTCCGATGGTTGCATGTCCTCATGTCCGATGGTTGCATGTCCTCATGTCCGATGGTTGCCATGTCCTCATGTCCGATGGTTGCATGTCCTCATGTGTTTGTTGCCTTTCCTGTATATTAAGGACTAATACTTCTGTGAGAGTACAGTTTTCTTTATTTTGTTCTCTATGGTGTTCTCAGTGCAAGGGCTTGAGACACCCTTGCTGAATTCATGGAAGCTTGTATTAGTCAGGGTCCTCTAGAGTCACAGAACTTACAGAATCAACTCCCCTCTCTCTTCATATGTGTGTATGCACATATATAAGTGTGTGTGTGTGTGTGTGTGTGTGTGTGTGTGTGTGTGTGTGTATGGGAAATTATTGGAATGATTTACAGGCTGCAGTCCAGCTAATCCAACTGTGGTTGGCTGTGAGTGGGAAGTCCAAGAATCTAGTAGCTGCTCATCCCATGAGGCTGGGTGTCTCAGCTGGTCTTCTGTATATGCTGGAATCCCGAAGAAGTAGGTTCCAATGCCAGAGACAGATGGATGTGCTGATGAGGCAAGGGCAAGCAGGGGAAGAAGGAACCCCCTTCCATTGTCCTTACATAGGCTTCCAGCAGAAGGTGTGGCGCAGATTAAAGGTATGTGTTGTCCTGCCTCAGGATCCAGATCAAAGCTTGTTGTCTTCTTGCCTCAAGATCCAGATCCCAAGTGTACTCCTCCATACCTGGATTATAGTTCATTACAGATATAGTCAAGTTGACAACAAGAATAGCCATCACAATACACCCCCGTCAACTTGACACACAATCACATGTCTTTATGTCATGATTAATTTCCAGATGAAAACAATAACTGGGTCATAATAGCACCTAAACATAATGTAATTATCCCAGGTACAATCGCAAATGTATTATATATTTAGCCAGGTCATAATTATGCCTCATACGACATAACTATCCCTCATACAACTGCAAATGCAAGTGCATTATATATTTAGAAGAGAGGCAATGTCTCTTGGGGAGCATCTTTCTAGTATCTCAAACTTACATCTGATAACCACTGATATTTCCTTAATTGGTGTTACAACATATGAAAAGGAAATTGAAAGAAAACACAAATACCTGTACTAATACATTAACAAACACAGCAGAATACTCATGTCAGTTAGAATCCTTGTTTCTGCAACTGGTCTGGTGGCCTTAGAGGGTGTTTAGAACTACCTTCCTCTACTACCAATTCTGTTTCTCCTCCACTCTCAGCAAGCACTTCAGCAGGTCTAGGCTCTTTTTCTGGAGGAGTGACCCACACACCTCCATTCCTGATGGGTTTGCGCCCTTTGTCATCCTGCCTGGGTTAGATTTCTGTAGTTTCCCATTAACTTTAATTGCAGGGCACAGTAGCACCAAGAGACTCACAAAAAGATCTCCTGCACTCCAGATGTAATCCTTCCTACTGTCATTGTTGAGAGGCAATCCATTCTCCCCATGGTAATCTAGATCTATCACCCCTCCCAACACTGTTATTCCTTTCTTATGCTCTTGGTTTAAGGGTATTAGAAGCCCAAAGTGACCAGGGGGACGTCTGACCTTCCAGTTCAATGGGATGTTTGTTGTGGCTCCGACAGGAGCACTCCCTCTCTGGAACCAAAACTTCTAGGCCAGCAGAAATTAGGGTCATGGGAACAGGAAGGAAAATTTTTCCTAGTAAGTCACTAGGGGTGATAGTGAGTGGAAATATTCCCTTTTCCACCCCTTGAGTCCTGGACCCTTGGAGCCTGGCTATGGGAGAACCATATATTGGATGCTGAGTCAAAGACTTCTGGAGAACCCTGCCCCCGCCCTCCAGGCTGCTGCCACCTAATTGGTGCTGCAACTGTGTCTTCAGTGGTGGGGAACGTGGTGAGACCAGTGGGTTCCGTGATTGTGGGCTCACTGTTGCACTTCTCCGACTGGTCAGAGCAATACTGTGTGGAATACCACGTCAGTGGATAAGGCCTTCTGCGAGTCCATGGGTGGTGGTTTTGGCAGAAGCATTACATGCAGGAAAGGCAAATCCATAACCAGAATAAGTACCTACTCCAGTGAGGACAGCATTGTCCTTTCCATGGAGGAAATGGTCCAGTGTAAGCTTGCCACCAGGTTGCTGGCTGTTCACCCTGGGGAATGGTGCCACATCTGGGGCTCAGTGTTGGTCTCTGCTATTGGCAGATCTGGCACTCAGCAGTAGCTGTAGCCAGGTCAGCCTAGGTAACTGGAAGTCCATTTTGTCTAAGCCCATGCATAACCCCCATCTCTGCCACCATGGCCACTTTGTTCATGGACCATTGGGCAATGAGAGGAATGGCTGAGGAAAGAGGCTGACTGTCCACAGAATAGGACATCCTGTCTACTTGATTACTGAACTCCTCCTCAGCCGAAGTCAACTTTGGTGAGCATTTACATGGGATACAAGTATCTTCACATCTTTTGCCCATTTAGAGAGATCGATCCAGATGTCTTTCTCACCAATTTTCCAATCATGCGCTTTCCAAGTTCCTGACCATCCAGCCAATCCATTGGCTACAGCCCATAATCAATAAATGGTCATACATCTGGCCATTTCTCCTTCCAAACAAACTATATGGCTATGTGTACTGCCTGAAGTTCTGCCCACTGTGAAATTTTCCCTTCACCAGTATCTTTCAGGGTTGTTCCAGAAGGGAGCTGTCCACTTCTGGGTGCTGCCACATTATGTGCAGAACCATCAGTAAACCAGGCCCTACTCTTCTCTTCCTCATTCAACTATCATAAGGAATGCCCCATGAGGCTATAGGTGTATGCTTGGCAGAAGATGGCATTGTAACAGGAGTAGAAACCATAGACATTTGGGCAACTTCTTCAGTTCACTGGTAGCTTGCCAGTGCCCTCAGGACCTGCTTGGGCCCGATCTCGTATATACCTCTAACATTTGATAATAGATTGTTGCTGTGTACATCCTACTTTATGACCTGATGGGTCCAGTAACACTCAGCTCATGATGGGCACTTCAGGTCTCATGGTGACTTACTGGTCCATTGTCAAACGTTTAGTTTCCATTAAGACTCAACCGCAGGCCAAGAGCTGTTTCTCAAGGGGAGAATAATGGTTGCAGATGATGGCAGAGCCTCGCTCCAAATCCCAGTGTCTCTTCTGTGATTCACCTATAGGGCCTGCCAAAGGCGCCAAACAAACAGCATCACATATGCCACTGACATCTCAAGTACCATCGGGTCTGTAGGATCACATGGTCCAAGTGGTAGAGCAGCCTGCACAGCAGCCTGGACCTGTTGAGACTTCCCCTGTTCCAGTCCGCATATGAAACTTGCAGCTTTCCAAGTCACTTGGTATATGGGCAGGAATAACACACCCAAGTCAGGAATGTGCTGCCTCCAGAATCCAAATAGGCCCAATAAACATTGTGCTTCTTTCTTGGTGGTGAGAGGGGCCAAGTGAAATAACTTGTCCTTCATCTTAGAAAGAGTATCTCTGCATGCCCCACACCACTAGACTCCTAAGAATTTCACTGAGTTAGAGAATCCTTGAATTTTGGTGGATTTATTTCCTGTCCTCTAACATGCATATGTGTTACCAGTGAGTTCAAAATGATTGCTACCTCCTGCTCACTTGGTCCAATAAGCATAATGTTGTCAATATAGTGCACCAAGGTGATATTTTGTGAAAGAGACAATCAGGATCCCTTCTAAGTTTTAACACAGGGCAGGAGTTAATATAAACCTAAGGCAAAACTGTGAAGGTATGCTGCTGGCCTTACTAACTGAAGGCAAATTGTTTCTGCTGGTCCTCATGGACAGGGACTGAGAAAAGGCATTTGCTAATCAATAGCTGCAAACCATGCATCAGGAGATGTGTTAATTTACTCAAGGAAGGACACCACATCTGGTACAGCAGCTGCAACTGGAGTCACTACTTGATTGAGTTTTTGATGGTCAACTGTCATTCTCCACCATCCATCTGTTTTCTGCACTGGCTAGATAGGAGAGTTAAATGGAGATGTGGTGGGGACCACCACCCCTGCATCTTTCAAGTCCTTGATGGTGGCACTAATTTCTGCAGTTTCTCCAGGGATGCGGCACTGCTTTTGATTCACAGCTGTCCCTAACAGAGACAGCTCAAGAGGCTTCCATTTAGCCTTTCTAGTCATAATAGCCTACAAACTGGCTCAAGTCTGGAAATTGATTCACTGCCTAAGGTTCCTTTTGCCACGACCCAGTGCAGTCTCTTTCATTTGCTGGAGAATTTTTCTGCTTATACAGATCAAACAGAAATGCAGTAGGCTTCGTATCTGTTTCATTCCTGAAAACACCATGATTGATTAGCCAGTTCCAAAGATCTGTACCAGTCATATCACTATAAAATTCACCTTACGTGTGCTGACCATTCCAGGTTAGGCCATTATGAACACTGTTTTGTCTACGCTGCCCATTATGATAACTATAGTCACCTTGCCTCTGGAGATTCAGTGCTGCTACCTGGCCCCTGCTACCTCAGGGCCCAACTCATTGCATTTAATTTTTCCAGTTGAGCAGCAGCATCTCCAACCCTATGGTCTAACACAAGAAAAAAGATGACAACAAAACTCTTCAAATGAGCTGCTGCCCTGCTCACCAGTGTGCGTCTCACAGGATTCATGAAGGGCCTGTCTTTCTGGGCCTTCCCATTGTGGGGTCAGGTTTCTCACGGTGTACCCACTCCAGCATTGCAGTTTCCTGAGCCTTAAAATCCCTTCATCAACATTAAGCCAACGGGTATCAGGCATCTCCAACTCATTTTAGTTGGCCATCTTTTGATAAATGCTTCAGATAATCATTCAGATAAACTTTTGACACCTTTTTTAACTGTGTGACCTTCCATTTTAAACCTAGAATCTCCGCCCAGGGGGCCCATATCAATAAACTCAGCCTGCTCTAGTTTATGTTCCTTCCATCATTATCCCACACCCTTAAAATCCATTCCCACACATATTCCCCAGACTTCTGCTTGAATGACTTAGCAAACTCATTCAGCTCCTTAGTAGTGTAATGGCCCTCCTCATGGACTACACTTTCTACCTCGCCTCTAGGGACCTGCTTTGCCTTGAGTCTGGTTATAGTTGTAGTGACAGCTGTTGGTGGCCCTGTGGGACAGCAGTGTTGTTCTGCCTGGCATTTCCTTCAGCGAAAGTCACTGCTGGTTTATCAGACAATGTAGGATTAATTTCCTCAGTAGAAGATGAAAAGGGCAATATTTAAGGGGTGGGGCTAAAGATATTACTTCCTCATATGAGATAAAAGTCCTCAGCTTCAGTAGGGTCCTCCCACACATCCCCATCCCAAGTTACAGGATCCCGTTCTTCACCAATTAATGCCCTTACTTTAACCACTGACACCACTGAGGCTGAGACTTGAATTTTCCCTGTAATTCAGCTAACTTTATAATGAGGGCTTCAGTTTGATTTTCTGCAACTCGAGCTCTGTGGCTGCTGGAGAGAAGATTCCCTTCCAGGGCACACTTAGAAACCTTGGACTGTTGATGCACATCTGGAGCCGGTCAGTTTTACCACTCAGTTCATTGCTGTCCTTCACCGTATTCTGAAGTTGGTTATCAAGGAGCTCATTCCTGTCCATTATCAACTTACCCAGAGAGATTAAGAGTAACCAACTAGCAGCATCGTTTTCCTTCTTTTCCCCCAAACTGTCCAAAGTTTCACTAAATCCATTGTCACTCACTGTGGATGAATCAAGATAACCAAAGGCATTTATGTCTGTAAGTTTAAAATATAGTTTACACCATGGGCTTTCAGTACTCTCCGAGCTCCCAGGACAGAGAGTGGCTGGAGAGGTTCAGGAGCTGAAGGTGCTGGTGCATTTGAAGGCGCTGGTCAATTCAAAAGACTATTCCAGAGACTTAGAATACCCATCCTCACACTTCTGCTTCTCTAGCACCACTCTGGTTCTCTAGAGTCTCAGAACTTATGGAATGAATATCTCTCTCTCTCTCTCTCTCTCTCTCTATATATATATATATATATATATATATATATATATATATATATGTGTGTGTATATATATATATATATATACACACACACACATATACATACACACATACATACATATATATATATACACACATTATATATGTGTATGTATGGGAATTTATTGGAATGATTTACAGGCTGCAGTCCAACAATGGCTGACTGTGAATGGGAAGTCCAGGAATCTAGGAGTTGCTCATTCTCACGAGGCTGGATGGCTCAGCTGGTCTTGTGTACATGCTGGAATCCTGAAGAAGCAGGCTCCAGTGCCCATGGAGGAATGGATGTGTAGGCAAGCTGGTGAACAATCCATCCCTTCCTTCTTCCATTGTCCTTATATAGGCTTCCAGCAGAAGGTGTGGCCCAGATTAAAGGTGTATTTTACCCCCTAAAGATCTGGATCAAAGGCGTGTGTCATCCTGCCTCAAGATCCAGATCAAAGGCGTGTTGCCTTCTTGCCTCAAGATCTGGATCCCAAGTGTGCCCTCCATTTCTGGATTATATATATATAGTTCGTTACAGATACAGTCAAGTTGACAACCAAGAGTGGCCGTCACAAAGCTGCATTCTAAAACATGAGCTGAGCATGGTAACATATATGTAATCCCAGTACTCAGGAGACTGAGGCAGGAGGATTGCAAGTTCCAGGCCAGCCTGGGCTACATATAATAAGACCCTGTCTCAATAACACAACAACAACAAACAAATACATGTTAAAGTATTCTTTTTTGGTATCAGCAAAAAAGTTGTTAAATTCTTATGTCTGGTGTGGATAATTTCATCCTAATTAGTCAAAATTTTTTTAGTGTATTTTAAAAAATATGCATGGTGATTTTTACCTAAAAAGCCATACAGAGAAGAAATCCTGAGGTTTTTCCTTCTGTATAAATGGCTTTGTAAATAACCTTACAAAAAAAAAAAAAGATGTGTTTGTAAAAAGAAAAGTATTTTTCCAGAAGTATTAACTGCTAACTAATATTAATGAGTAACTAAACATCTAGAAAAAAATCTGTACTTGAACTCTAGATGAGTAAATTCAGGGTTAAGATTTTCCCTCTTCTTTGGTAACCTCAGTGACTGGGTCGTGTGTCCGTCTGTCTGCCAGCGAGGGTTCCATGGACTTGCTCCAATGTGAGATTTTTTCGGATAACCAAACCTTTTGTGGATTTCGTTTTTTAATTTTAGGAGTGTGTGTATGTAAGCCAGAATTCAGCCTTGATATCTTCCCTTGGACCTGGGGCTTGCAGGCTAGTTGGCCAGTGAGCCCCAGGGATCGCCTGTTTGGCCTCCCAGCACTGGGGTTACAAGCACATGCAGCCAGGCCTGGGGTGCCAGGGACTGAATTCAAGTTCCCATGCCTGCCCAGGAAGCATCTAACTGACCAAGCAGCCATCTCCCAGCTCCTGGATTTCTTTTAAAATTGAGACATTGCTCTTAAATACTGTATCTGTGTGTGGTGTGTGGAATGGTCCTAATTAATACAGCGAATCTGTTCTGCTGAGTAAGTTAAGTCTGTGCTGTGTGCTTGCGCAGTTGCACTCCTGCTGCAGCGGTTAGTGCACAGGAACGGTGCTTGGCGCTCTGCCGCTTGGCAGGACTTGTTACCACTGCTAAACTGACAGTACCATCGGGGACATTTGTCACTATTGATTCCGTTAAATATACCATCTCAGTCTTGGTTACATTTGAACAATCGGTTGCATGTTTTCTTGTAGATTGCCGGCATGTGCTATGACTGCCAAGTGTTCCAGGTTCACCAGGTGCTCCGCATCCCTGGCAGCATGGCCCAGTTCTTCTCCTGGGCCCTTGAGCCTGTCTTCTCGTCCTCAGAGCCCACCAGCGAGGCCAGAGTTGGGATGGGAGCCACAGTGGACATCCAGAGGCAGCAGAGGGTGGAGCAGCTTGACCGGCAGCTGATGCTCTCTCAGTATGCACACGTGAGGCGACAGAGGCAGCAGCAGGTAGGACCTGCGTGACCGCCCCGCCGGCCGGCCGGCCAGAGGTGTGACTGCACGTGTGGAGGCCTCTGCTTTGTATGTTCTTTTGATGTGTTTTCAGGAAATTGAGAATTTCGGTCTCTCGGGGTGAGAGGCCTTTGTCAGTGTCAGGGGTTTGTGTTGTTTTGTTTTTAAGGAAACAAAACAAATTAGAGCTGAACACTTGGTCAGAATGGACAATCTTACTCTTAGCATTATTTCTGAGAGAAACAGCAACCTAGTTAGTAAGATAGAATACTTATCATTGTTTGTAATCTTGTCAAAGCCACAGCGTCTTCCTGTTTAAAGTGCTAGTCATGTGCCATGGATGAGGAACAAATGAAAAGCTTCATGATTGTCCTTGGTTAAAGTGAATACAAAGATAAGAAGACTTTAAGGGAACACCCAGTGATTACATCATATAAACGCTGTGCTTTCACAGATGTGCCGTTAGTAGCCAGGAGCCACTGCAGTTACCTACAAATACCACGTTAGCCAAAACTCTGACACCGCACTTGTCTTTTAAGGGGGACAAGGAAGAGAAGGTTGCTCTGTACCCAGCTAAACTTCTGGTATGACCTTCCTTGGACATTTCTGTGGCCCAACAGATTGGCCTCTTCACTTCCTGCCTCCTCCTTTGTCTTCTGGGATGGTGACAGATGCAGAATTCTCACCGGCCCTCTCTCTGTCGCCTGCCCTCTTCCCCAGGTGTTCAGGGCTTCAGGTCTCAATGGCCTAGAGAATTTAAGTCTGACCTCTTTGCACTCCCGTTGGGAATGTGGGTTCCAGAGTTTATATTTTGGATAGGAGTATGGGCAAGAAGAGAGAGAAGCCAAAGTTGTTCCTTATAGACCTATTTGACCTTGAAGTGACTTTGAAGCATACAATACAGATATATGACATGTTTGAAGATGGCTAGCACATGCTCTCAGAGAGAGTTCAGAGATGGGGGTGGAAATTACAGACGGACTCGACTCTGTATACCTGAGGACAAAGAGCAAGGAGCTACATGAGAAGGATTCCATCCTCAGTCAACACAGGCTGATTGATAGGAGGCGGAGAAGAATGAGAGGATGGGGTGTGGTGGGATGGCAGCAGAGAGCCCAACAGGGCCTGTCGGTAGCTTCCTCCCCTCCTGGGTGCAGGATAACCCTTGGAGATGAGTTTTTATGGGAAAGGGAGGAAGTTGTAGGTTCTGTGGTGTACTTTGGGGGAATGGGTTTCTAGTGTCTGTGACCTGTCTTGGGGAAAAGAAATTCTAGTTTCTGTGGCTTACTCCAGGACGGGATGATAGGAGAAGGCTAGAGAGCCCTTGCTTCGGAGGCTTCCAGAGGCCTTCAGTTCCAAGAACCCGCACATCAAGGTGCCAGACTTTGGGATATCCTGTTCAGAGCCCTAGCCCTCCTTTCATAAGAAAACCATTCCTTTTGGATTAGGGCCCACCTAATGACCTCACTTGACCTTAATTAACCATTACAGACCCTGTGTTTAAATATAGTCATGCTGAGGCAATAGGTCTTCAACATACAGCGTTATGATTCCAGATTCAGTGCCCAGTGATGGCACTAAGTGGTCATTCTTTCTTGAGGCTGGTGTGTCAAGCTCATTGCCGTCTGCTGATGGCAGATTAGATAGTCCATGATGGCAGTAGCTAGCTCATCCTGGGCACATGGAGCCCATGTGTAACCTCCATCCCTGTCACCATGGCTACTCTTCCTGTGCCAGTACCGAGATGGGCAGTAATAAGGTTGCTGTCCTTTTGTCTGCTTCCTGCTT
Organism: Peromyscus eremicus; assembly: GCF_949786415.1. Classification (NCBI taxonomy): domain Eukaryota; kingdom Metazoa; phylum Chordata; class Mammalia; order Rodentia; family Cricetidae; genus Peromyscus; species Peromyscus eremicus. The sequence continues at coordinate 2,765,707 of NC_081425.1, read as the reverse complement.
GGTGCCTTTTTTTGTGATGGAGGAATTAATCTGAGGGAAAACACACACACACACACACACACACACACACACACACACACACACACACAGAGCCAACATACTTCCTGAGTATTGGTATTCCTTTAGCTGTGTTCGCTTGCCTTCCCTCAGGTTTCCTTGGCTCCTACCTTCCAATCTCCTGGCTGACCAAGTCTTTGCTGTCCCAGTAAATGCACAGGCTGCATTTTATTTCCCACAAGCCATTTCTCTTTATGCTAAGTGGATGACTGAGGACCTTAGCTAGCTCCTCTCACAGGAGGAGTTCCTTCTGTCTCTCAGGAATCCTCCCTGCACTACGCCCGAGAAGAACTATGAACCCTCTCCAGAACCTCTCCACGAACCACGTTGGACCATTGCCCTCCCCTCTTGCTGGTTGTCATAGACTCACAGCTTGTGGCCGGTGTGAGCCAGGGAGAGGTTTTGGTGCAACAGCAGTGGTTAGCATGGTGTCTGCATATCTGCCTTTGCAGCTCCCTTGTGCCCTCTGGCTCTGCCCTTGCTGACCCCAGGTGTACCGTTTCCATCTGGCAGCGGGTTTCTGCTGGGCCTCCAAGGCCTGCAGACTGATGGGTCTCCACTGCATATACTGAAATCACTTTGGCTCTTAGGCACTTTGTGGTGTAGCACAGCATTTTGTTGGAATGTAGTTCTCTGCAGTTTGTATATTCCCTGCCTGGCACCCCAGGAGCCAACATTTTCTCTTACAACTGGCTTCAAATGTCTTTGTCCACCCGGGACACTTTGAGTACCACACAATCTTCTCCAGCGAGTAAAACACCAAACCTCTTGTCCTCCCTGGGAATACATTGCCACCGTCACTGGTGAAGGCACTGGCTCTGTGCGTGGCTCTGTCCAATGTTTCCAAACCCTCTACTCTCAAACATTGGTCTTCCCTCCAAGGGCCTGAAGTTCAGAGCAGCAGAGCAGCCCTAAAGTCTTGATGGGACTTTTCTGGACAGCAAAGAGCATCTGTCCTCAAGCTTTCTAGGTTTATTTTCCTAAGCTTCATTACCATAGCCTGCTGAACTTCCTCATGGGGCTGTTTGACCCTTTGTCTTTATGCAGGGCAGATCAGTGCCCAGAGTAATCTTCTGCCTGTTAAACCACCATGGAAGAGATTCCCGTGTTTGTGTGCGTGCACGAGAACTTTGTATGGCAGTTACGCTGATCTGGGGGAAGGGTTTGTTTTTATTGAATTTCCAACACATTTGTTCTTAATGCTTATTATATGCTAGGCCGAGGGCTGCCATTGATTGTGGAGATGCAGAACAACCAGCCTACAGACCTCACTGTAGAACTTGGGACCTGCCTCACTTACAGAATTGCATGCTTCACACATTACCAGCAAGAACACCGTGTGTTATGCCAGCCATTTGCCCCCGGCACCAGTTCAGTCCTGCTCTCAGAAACATGCCAGTCTGTTTGGAGTTCTCCCCTCACTCAGCTGTTTTCAGGGTCACTCAGCAGGTGGCCACTGAGCTAAAGCCCAAGGCTGTGCTGTTGAGGTTCCTGGACCGGTTTCTGTCTGTAGGATGACCTTCCCTCTCCTCCAGATGTATTCATGCTCTTGTGCCCTGGGGGTCTCCACCGGTGTCACTGCTGTTTTGTTCATGCTTCTGTGCCCTGTGTCTCCCTAAAGACACATTCCTGCTACCCTTGCTTCTCCTCCTCCCTCCCACCATTGTCAACCCAAAGGCTGCCCTGAAGACTGGTGCTTCAGCAGACACGTCTCCCTTCTCCCCAGCCTCCTGTCTCTAGTGGTCTAGTACTTCATCCTTCCCGCCCATCTACACCTTGCCCCTGCTCTAGTGAAGTACCAGTGTCTCTTTTATGTAAGTTGGTTGTTCCTGCCCCCAGCATCTCCACCACCTGAGTTCATGCCCATGGCCTCATTTGCCTCCTCCTACAGCAGCCTCTGCCCCGTCGGTTGCTCCTTCAGTGGTCTCTGAAACATAAGCCTGATGCTTTCACTCCCCCTGTAATCTGTCAGCAGTTCTCCTCCCTGCCTCCTTAACCACATCTCCTTCCCACAATGCACCACAAGCCTTGCTGAGCCGTTTCCAGTTCATCAGAGCTACACATTGCCTCCCACAGCCACCCAGCTCTACCACACAGAGAAAAGTGTGTTTGTTGTTGTTGTTGTTTTTGCCTGCCTGGTTCCCATTCACTTTGCAGTTTTCCTGGCAAATAACATGTCTCTGGGAAGCCTTTTCAGTCTCCCACTGGGGCCCCGAGTTTCTTTGCCTAAAACTTAGCCCAGCTTAGCCCAGCTCTCACTAGGGACTGGCCTACCTATCCTTGCCAATGTGATGGGGTGCAGAGAGGAGGCTAGCTGCCTTTCCAGTACATGGATAATATTGGCACTAATAGGAACTTAGCAAATATTTGGGGAACTAGGGAGTAAATGTGTGTATTGTAAATATTGACAGGGTTACTTCAAATTCTGATGCCAGCTGGATATAGCTGAGCAGTCAGGGTTGGAAAGACACACAGATGTCCTGCAAGGACAAGCTAAAACCAAATCATGACAGATAGACCAAGCCCATGCTTAGGCTGACAGAGAGTAAAAAACTGGAGCAGCCAGGAAGAAAGCAGGAAGTTCAGGAACAGGGTAGTCAGGAGAGGAGCTGTCGCAGGCAGAGCAGGTGTTCACCCTGGCACAGGAGGCCTCTGGCAGGACGCCGAGAAGTGCTTCACGAGCTGGGCTTGGTGCGATACAGCCCTGCTCACGTCCACCATAGCTCACGATGTGATGCTGATCTCTTGTTCCTGCAAGATGGCTCATCAGCTGTGCAGCTCTGGCAGATTTTGCATCTGGAGAACAGTGACGCATGTGATGTCTCGATAGGACTTTCCTCATCTGGAGTTGGGGACCATTGTGTGGACAGAGTCAGTATACGTGGAACCTTATATGCGTGACGCCCAGACATGTGATAATGTTCCCCGTGTGCTTTGACCCCTCACGGGTCTTTCTGGACACTTCTTCAAGTAGTTACGATGCTTGTCTCATGGCCGTTGAGTTGAAAACTGGCCTTACTACTTAATGTATGGGATGTGTATGACGTGTGTCTGTCATCCATAAACCCATTCAGGGCAGCACTGAGGGCAGCGGGTCAGACGCAGGAATTGTTCTCCCAGACTCCTGTGGTATGCCTTGTGTAATCTGTGCTGACACAGTGCTGGCTCCAGAAGGTCACAGTCACTTCACTATAGATAGTGTCTGACCTGTTGCTCCAGGGCCAGTGTTTAACTTTTTATAGGCTCATGTTTTGTTTTGTTTTGTTTAATGGGTAGGGGGGGTTATTTTTGGATTTTTTTGAGGAAGGGTCTTCCTATGTACTTCTGGCTATCCTGGAACTCACTATGTAGACCAGACTGGCCACAGACTCATAGAAATCTGGCTATCTCTGCCTCGCCAATGCTTAGATTAAAGCCTTGCACCACCATGCCAGCCACAGGCTCTTGGTCCCCACTAGGACATGAGCTCCTACTCGTTTGTGCCTTTTGGACTCTAGTGCAATGCACTGCCCTGTGAGTGTGCAAGAAACTGCCTGATGTTCCTCCAGAGGTCTGCAGCTGCTGAAGATGAAGCAGTGGTAGGGGTGAGGCTCCTGCTAGACCATGTGCAGCCCTGAGGCTCAGCAGCCCTGCACAGTCTGGTATGCTTAAGGAATCTTGAAGAAGCCATGAGTTGGGGTACAAGGGCCCAGGAGAAAAAGACTAGGGTCCCAAACAGCTGTGGGAACAGCAGGGGATTGCATTTGCTTAAGAACTGAGAGTGCTGTAAGCAGGTGCCAGTGACAGATAAAGTGTGGCCAACCACCCCTGTAATCCCAGCACTCGAGAGGTAGGCATAAGACAATCCCAGTTAGAGGCTACCCTGGGCTGTGAAGTGAGAGCCTGTTTGAACCAACACAGAAAAAGAGCACAAACCAAACAACCTGTGTTGAGATCAGTGTCACTCCTGCACAGCATCCTGATGCTTCTCTGCTTAGAGTCCCAGCCAGAGCAACCGGCTTTGGGATGAGAGGGCTAGAACTTTCAGACAAGCCCTAACTTTTCCAAGGGAAGAAAGGCTGAAGGCTTTCTTTCTCATCACCAATAGTTGCTGACTTAGTCAGTCAGGCCTTCATAATGGAGCCTCGGTAAAAACTCATAGGGCAAAGTTTAAACAGCTTCCACATAACTGAACACATGGAGGTTCCTGATGGAGGCACCTGGAGAGGGCCTACACCCGCCCATCTGCTGTGCTCTGCACATCTCTTACATCTGGCTGTTCATCTGTATCCTTCATAATAAATGGGTAAATATAAGTGTTTCTCTGAGTTCTCGGAGCCAGCTCAGCAAATATATCAACCTGAGGAGGGAGTTGTGGGGTTGATTGCTCAGCAGCCAGTCAGAAGTTACAGATACAATACAGGGTTTGTGTGGCACTATCTCAGGCTGGAGCAGTGTGGTGTGGCTGAATTTGTTGTTGCTTTCAGTTCCGTGAATAATGCTAGATAAGTTTTGAGACTGCAAGTGATGTCTCCTGGAGAGGAAGCCCCTTTCCCACTCCAGTACATCTGCTATTACAAGTGTTGTGTTGCCTGGTGTGTGAGCGTGTTAAGGCCAAAACAGTGCAGTTTTTCATAGTAACCCATATGTTCACAGTATGAAGCATAATCATAACATGAAAAGAAAAAGAAATTAGCATTTAGGGAGACAGCACTGGGTAGACAGAGTGAGCTGCACACAATCTAATGGTTGTCATGGTGATAAAGGATGGCCTAAGAGTCTTTGATGTATCAGAAGATCTCTGGAGCTTTAGTCACTGTCATGGCGTGGGCACACATGCCTCCCAGGAACTCTGGCACATGCTCTAGACTTGGGAGCTAGCCTGTTACTCCTAAAAGCTTCAACTTCTAGAACAGAGCTGAACACGATATCACCTGTGGGGCAGGCTACCAGTGTTTGTACAGTTCAAGCTGAACAATCTTTATGTCCCTACATAATAGCCTCAGCTTTGCCTCTTGCTTCCCAGAGCCTTAAGTACTTAGTGCGTGGCCTTTACAGAACCTTAAGTGTGACACCTGCCCTAGAGGCGTGTGGCCAGCACCTCTCAGCTCTGCTTTACATGGGAACCTAAGTTCTTTGCACTTTGTGCACTCACTTGTGTGAACCATTTTTCTGTTCACTGCTGATGCCATGTAGCACAACACACACTTGAGGATGACCTTACCCTAAGGTGTTCCTTGGGAGCAGGGTTAGAGTGAAGCCTGCCATAAATGCACAGTGCCTGGTGTGAGCCTGCTGGGAAACCCGCCAACAGACGGTGGGTCGCTGGTGTTTTGCCTCATGCCTTGGGCTGCCCACCGCCTCCTGAGTGCCCTCCGCCTTGTTGATAATGAGTAGTCTTTATACATGCAGGGACAGGTGTTGATGCTCCCTCAAGCATCTAACTGCCGTTCACACATGCAGCACAGTGAGCTCCTCAGCACTGGCTTGAAGCACATTAGCTACATTATCTCACCCACCCTGAGTAAAATTTTGCGGCTGTGAAAATAGTTTCTCTTCTCATCCACCCTCAGCAAGTATTGTCAGGTACCATCCGACCTGCATCATGACTCATACCTGCCTTGCACAGTGTGAAAGTTCTTTCCATTAATCAAGTATTTGTTATTTAATAAATATTTCTGGTGTTTGGAAAGTATTCTGTTGAGTAATTCACCCACTTAAGTGTGCAAGTCATTAATTTTTACTCACAGAATTATGTAATATCACCACAATCAGTTATAGAACATTGTTAGCATCCAAATAGGAATTGTGTGTCCAGAGCCGTGGATATGTGTGACATGAAAGCAGAAAAGCGTAGTAGTTATGGGGAGGAGGGAGGCCAGAAAGAGAGCTAAGAGTGGGGGGCAAATAAGGACAAAGTGGTGTGTGTGAGTGTGTGTGTACACAAACACATTGTTTGCTAACTGTAAAAGTTAATTTATTTTTTTTTTCTGTTGGCAACCACTCCCCAAATCTTCCTGTTTCACAAGCCCACTTTCTGTCTGTAAATTTGCCTCTTGAGGATGTCTCTGTGAATGGAGTTTACACTAGCTGGTGTCTGGCTGGCTGCCTTCCTTGACTTGGCATCACATTTTCAAGGTTCCCATGTATTGCAGCATATGCATGATTTTTCCCATGTTTTAGAGAGCAAGGCTATGGAGTATAGCTTTATGCTGACAGGTACCACCCTCTGTTGTTCCTGTCACTTGGCTAGCTTGATTTAGAAGAGGCTTCTGCACCGCTCGACCTCACGAACCCAACTGTGTTCATTAGCATCTTTTCCACAAAACGTGCAGAGCCAGGTTCTGGGGGAGCTTTGAGCCAGGCACTGTGTTCTGACCTTGATGTGACAGGAAAAAGAGACAGTCATAGTAAAGTGTCATCCTAGCTCTCCTAGGAAAAATGCCATCATCAGGCAGAGGCGGCAGTGGAGCCTCTACCTATGTGGACATCGCAAGGCACCCCTGGGACCCAAAGGGAACAGCCACGCAGGCCTGAGTTCAGCTGGTGCCACACCGGCTGGCACACATGCATCTCTGCACTTGGCTGTTCTCTTTCACTTTGTGATAGGATTTGATTTGAGAACAATTCTCATCAAATTACTGTGCTTCTTTGTCAACAGAGTCTAACCAGCCCGAGCTGGTTCCTTTATGACTCTGCTCCCATGAGTGTGTGAGTGTTCAGTGTCAGATGTGGGATAAGTCACCAGAGCTAAGTTGATAAAAATCTGCAGTGGAGTGAGAACAAGATGCAAGTCCTCCGTTCTCAGTGAGGCCGAGGCGAGAGCTGCTGATCGCGGTCTGCACCTCCTGCAGCCATGCCGCCATGTCCTCGCGCTCTGTCACTGCTCTTGCTGACCTTTCTGATGAAATTCAGCCCAGAAAGATAGGATCAGTCAAAACTCTAACACTTTTCCAAACCTGACTCATTAAGTGACATTCGTGAAAATCATTTCTATTTTCCATTCTGTTTTGGTGTCTTCATGAGAAAGAAGAGCACTGTACGGTCTCATGGTGTTTAAGAGGATAGGTAAGTGACTGTAATTCTCTTTGAAGGTACAAAAGTTATAAACGACTCTAATTCTGTTGGATATTCTTCCTCGACTCACTTGTGTTACTTACTCTTTCAAACCATAAGTGAGTGTAGCGATGGGACATGAAGCGTCATGTTAAATGTTGATAGACAGTGTTCGCCCCTTCTCTTCCTCCAAGAGCCCATCTCTGTTGCTTTCAAAGACAGAATGTACTCTAATTCCTTCTTCTTGAGAAGCCCAGAATTTCCAGAGCTGTGAGCCATGCCCTCTTTCCAGAGATTGTAACACAGTTTGGCCAGCCAAGCTTTGCTGAGCTCTTCCTGATGAAGTGATGGATCTGTATGTGTGTATGTCACACTTCCCAGATTGTGTGCCCATGCTCTGTGGTCCAGCACATCACCTAAATGATGTTGCACTTTCCCAGATTGTATGCCCATGCTCTGTGGTCCAGTATACCACCTAAATGATGTTGCACTTTCCCAGATTGTGTGCTTCATGGTTCAGCACATCACCTAAACGAGAGAAGCACTATGTATATCATTCACTTCTCCATCTGCCTTCCTTGGGAGGGGACACTACCCCCCTGCTCTGATTCTAGAAGAGTGATCACCCAAGGAGCTGTGTCTCCCTGCAGATCCCTCTTGGGTTCAGTACTGCTAGCAAAGGAGCTGAAGAGAGTGAGAGACAGGGGACATGTCCATTGGGTGCCTAGGAGCTCTGTCCACAGCTGCTCTGCAGGGATGTGAGGTGTCTGCTCCAACAGTGAAGGCTATTTCAGAAAGAAGACTGCTCAGCTTCCAAGATGTTCACTAGTGTCCAGTGAAGAAGAGGCACTCGGTCAGCTTAAGAACCATCTAGTTCAGCTTGCCATTGTACACATGTAGAAAACCAAACTCCAGGGTTTACCCTGTATGGAATTGGTACAATGACTGTGTCCCATAGAGCCTGGCCAGAGAGGGAGAGGAAGGGGGAATTTGATGAGTGAAGCTGACATGGACATGGGCCTGCACAGAAAGGGGGGAAGCCCCAAGGAAATGGGGGAGCACATTCCAAGGGATCAGACCATTTGAGTTAACACCAGTATGCATGAAGAGGGGCATACTAAGTGAGGAAAGTGCTGGGAAAGGGTGAGAAATACTTTAGGATGGGATTAGTTTGGACCATTAAAATAGGACAGATGTTTCAGACATTTTGATGGAGGTTTTCCGTTGTGGTGGCGCTGCTGTGGGAGCTTGAGTGCAGGGTCGCCCGCAGTGGTGTGTAGCTTAGATTGGAGAAAGTGTAAATAGCAACTGTGTCATCAAGAGGCCAACAATATAATCTCAAAATGGGGCAACAAAGACACAGTAGTGGCAGACCCCCACAAAGGAAGAGTAGATCATCATTGAGAGTTAGGGGTTTGAGGTACAAAGCCGAGACCTGAGTCTGGAAGAGCCCCCAGAGCTGCAGGAGAGCTTGGCTGCCGTTAGACTGGAAAGCTAATGTTTGCCCTGGCAAAGTTCTCACCATGGTCAGGAGTGGGAGCTGACTGCTGAAGACACAAAAATGGATAGCATCTCAGGGAGGAAATGTAAAAAGAAAAGGGAAATCTGAGTCATTCTCATTTTTGACAAAGTGTCAAAACATGTACCAGGTACGAGTACCAGAGGTAATTCTAGTTTTGACTTAACATTCAATAATTTTGTGTAGAACTAAAGTTAGGCAGGAAAAAAAATGATCAAAAACTTGGCAGAGGAAGGAACGAAAGAAGGAGAATGAGATACTGGGCAGGAGTGGACTTGCCCATGCTGAATGATGTGCTTTCATTCCTAGTTTTTTTGGAAAGTGTGTGTGAGACCTTACCTCGTACACCCTACACTGGTGTGTGGTGTTCATGAATGCTGAAGTCAAATCAGGAGGGGAAAGACGTCTTCACTCTAGGAAGCAGTATGATCTGCCTGTGCAAGAGGTTCTCAGTCAAGGCTGGAGCTGTGAAGCCACACAAACACACACACACACACACACACACACACACACGCACACAACATATACACACACACATGCACACAACATACATGGCACTGCACCACCTCCTTGGTGGCCAAAACGAAGTCAGAAAGCACATTGCTGTGTGGCATGGTCTACAGATACCCAGTAGCATCCTCAGTTATCACAGCCTCCTGAAAGAGAGGCTTGTCCTGTATTCACAGGAGTCCACAGAGAAGTGTCCAAAGCCTGTGGCCAAGGTGACCAGGGAAGCTGGAATTGAATCCGACCACTCTTCTTCCAGGATTCCCCTGTCACCCCTGTGGCTCCCCATGTGGGATTTACCTGCTTGCTGAATCAAAGAGAAAATATTTACGACTGAGTTTGCAGCTGATGTTGAAGCTGATATAACCCATTGTTAACCCAGTGTGACAGTGGTTCCACATCTCAGGAGAGAGAGCCACAATGGTGTCGCCATTCTCTCAGGAGAAATGTCATCAGTGAAAATAAACAGACCTGGGGGATCTGTCTGCAGGCTCAACTCTGATTAAAAAGTCCTTTGCAAGGATTGCTGAGCCCTATTCTGGTCTGTAACATAGCTTTCCCATACCACTGTACCCGCCCCCTTGGTGTCCTCTTGTCCCCCAGTTCAGTCTCCAGAAACATTGCTGTGGCCCCAACCCGCGGAAATGGGCAAGGCTCATGACAGAGCAAGAGGGGAAAGAGAGGTATGACTAAGGATAGCAATGTGGCCCGAACTGCTGTCCCCTGAGCCAGAGACTCCAAGCCTGAACAGCAGGATGTGGAGTTCCTGTCAAACCACCATGGGACTTGCTGGAAAGACCAGGGCATCTTGAAGGCTCTCAGCCCAAAACAGGTCAGCAGGATGAACCATACAAAAACTGAAACTGAGCCATCGCAGCAGTGTGGAGTTCTGGGTCAGTGCTATCCAGTTTCCTCCTAGGCCACTGTCTAACACCTGCCAAGCCTGAGGAGCAGACAGAAAGCTCTGTGCTGAGTACACAGGAAGAGAGGGATGGCCCTCTACAGCACAAGGTACAGCCTTCTAGGGTTTTCTCTGAAGCTTCATGTCCTCAAGATATTGCCAGTGAACTGGTTTTTTGTTTTTGTTTTTGTTTTTTTCAGAAGGGGGTTTATTCTGTGCTTTGTATTATCCCTCCTATTTCTTATCCAAATAAAGAATACATTGCTAGTTTGTATTGGGGTGATGGAGGTAGACTTCCTTTTTCTTTTCTCCCCCATTTTTTGCCAAGAAACTCTTGCTGAGCAGTGGCCTTGGACAGTATCCCCTCCTCTAAACTAGTAACTTACCATCAGTTCACAGTTGGCTGGGTTACCTGGCACCATCCC